>NC_064615.1:956467551-957095436 GCF_023898315.1 Schistocerca nitens
AGCAAAGATAGCAGTATTCAGTTTCAGCACAAGATCTTGAACGCGGTACTTCCAAGAAAGCTTTCCATCAACCATCTGCCCTTAGAATTTAAAACGTTTATTCGTCACTCACTATGAGACCACCTTGAGACTATAAAACTTGGCTTCTACAAAAGATCCATGTAAGAAAGTGCATATACTGCTTTTATTACAGTTAAGGGTTAATCTGTTCTCTGAACGCAAGGTAGTGAAGTTACTGACTCCCCTTTTAACACCATCTCTTACATTACGTTCCGTGTCTTTCACAATAACACCTGCGTCGTGCTTTTGTGTCATAGGCTATGTTCAGTGGCTAATAATTGGATAAATACCAAGAAAAGGAACGCATACGAGCAGAAACACTGTAGCATCACCCACTTCACATGATCCCTGTAAGTTTCAAACTTCTACATCTACAAGTACATCTACGTCTACACATGCTCCACAACCACCATACGGGGTATCGTGGAGGGTACCTTGTACCATTACTAGCTTCCTTTTCCCTTCCACTCCCAAACAGAGCGAGGGAAAAACGTCTATATACCCTAATTTATCTTGTGTCTGTGGTCCTCAGGCGACATTCGCTTTTCTGGCAGTAGAGTCGTTCCGCAGTCACTCGTAAGTTCCGCTTATCTGAACATTATATATACTAAGATGGTATCTGTTCTTTCGGACATGCTATAAGCAGCTAAGGGTGTTCATTTCATTGTAATTTCATTCTAACGAGCAGTCGCACTATCCTCTGTGTCCTAGGTGGCTCAGATGGATAGAGCGTCTGCCATGTAAGCACGAGATCCCGAGTTCGAGTCCCGGTCGGGGCACACATTCTCATCTGTCCCCGTTGACGTATGTCAACGCCTATAAGCATCTAAGGGTGTTCATTTCATTGCAATTTCACTCTAACGAGCTGCATGGTCACCGATGGTATCTGTTCTTTCGGACATGTCCGAAAGGACAGATACAATCTTAGTGTATATATAGTTAAGGCTCACCGGCCACTTGACCATCTTCTTCTTCTGTGCGAATGCACAAACAGTGCCCGAACTCTTACGGGAATCGGCAACGCGCCGCGAGTAATGAGTATAATGGGCGGGGGCACTACGAATGTAGTGCGGGACAATACGTTGAGAATGTAGGTTTCGCGGGAGGCGTGCCAGAGATAAATCCCTGCAGTCGCACTATTCTCTGTGTCCTCGGTGGCTCAGATGGACAGTCCGGCTTTCGCCGCCGTGCAGTACGGACGTGTTGTTATTTCCGCCTGCGGAGCGCGCGCGCTCGCTGTTGTTTACATTTCAGCGGCCGTCACTTACGTGTCGCTTAGTTGCACTAGAATCATGGCCAACCGTTTTCGAAAATCAACTTTACGTTTCAACTTCTGCAACGACTACGCACGACCAAAGGCCTTGGAAGTGGAACGCTTCCTACGCGACGTTGCTAAGATCCCAGCTTCTGACATCTTGGGCATCCATTTGTCCATATTGAGCAGTACTGTGTACGTCAAAGTCGTCAATGACGCGGTATGTGAAAGAATACTTCGTGACACCAACCATGGATTACGCTTTTGCCACGCCGACGGCAATGTCGGAGCAGTCACTGTCGACCCTGCCGGCTTAGGAATGCGCACCATACGAGTTTTCGAACTCCCGTTCGAGCTTCCAGCGGAAGACGTTATCGCGGCTTTCCGCCCCTATGGCACTGTACATGGCCACACTGCCGAACGCTGGGCGCAATTCCAAACGTACCCCGTTCTTAACGGTGTACGGCAGATCACCATAGACCTCCATCGCCACGTGCCATCTTACCTGCAAATTAGCGGGTGCCGCGCGGTTGTCATATACGACGGCCAACCCAAGACCTGTTCCGGGTGCGGCAAAGAAGGCCACCTCAGATCTGAGTGTCTTCAGCGACGAATCACCCAATTGCCAGCCGCTACCGTGGCACCTCCGGCTCCGACGACGGTTTTACCGATCACCTACGCCTCGGCGCTCTCTTCTCCTCCCACCGGCCACCGCCCATCGGACCATGCACCGGTGACCCTTCCAGCTGCTACGGATTCCGCTGGGGCCGACGCGTCGCACTCAAAGCCTGACGCTACTCCGGCGCCACTACCAACAGCGACGACTTCCGACACCCACCCGCCTGAACATATGGACGCCCCTTCATTTGACTTTCCCGGGGCGGCCTTCCTCTCAGAGCGACGCGACTCCCTCCCGTCATCCGACACGGAGGGGCGAACCCGCAAACAACGTTCACCTAAGAGGCGCAAGAGGAGGCGCCGTACGGTCTCGGAACGAGACGGATCACCACCCCCCGATGCTCCAGAGGCCGTCCGACCCGACGAGGCCTCGGAGAACCTACACGACGATACGCATGACGACAACATGACGCCGACTGTGGATACGTCGATGCCTACTCTACTGGCTCGCTCAGGTGCTCCTGAACCAATGGACTCCACAGATGCGACTGTCGCCGAGACGTCCTCTGCCCCTACGACCGAAGTGGAACGTACGACCATCACAACGACAACGCCTTCAATGGTGTGGAGTGAGGACGTCGATGAGGATCCGGACCACACGCTGGGGACAGAGTTACCCCAGACGGAAGCATCGTTACGCCGCTGATAACGCCGTCGGGTGGCGTACGGCACGACTCACCGTTGCCTCGTCCCTCTTCATCCTCCGCCGGTGGAGTTCCCCTCCACGGCGGGGTACGGCTCCAAACCTACCGAATAGCGACGATCAACACTAACACCGTTAGCTCACCCGTGAAACTTCAACTGCTGCGAGAGATGATATGGGCGTCGGACGTCGATATCGCACTACTACAGGAAGTACACCTGGCTACACTTCCAGACGTCGCGGGATATAACACTTATCCTTCTCCTGGTGACCACCTGGGACGCGGCGTAGCCATCTACGCCAGAGAAGGCATTCCAGTGGCCGATATCACATACCTTCCATCTGCCAGAGGCATGGCCGTTACCGTCATGGGGACCCGTATCGTCAACATTTACGCTCTGTCAGGCTCCACCCGCAGACGCGACAGGGCACTCTTCTATTCAGAAGACATCGCTCCTTTGTTTCTTGGACGCTGCGACCATTACTTGCTTGGGGGTGATTTTAATTGTGTCTTGCACCCTAAAGATCAAGTGCCCCACTACAACACCTGTCAAGAACTGCGTCTTGTCGTCCGAGATCTGTTGTTCCGCGACACTTGGGAAGTTCGGCACGGCGACGCGCCTGGACATACTTACCAGACGAGTCACTCCGCGAGCCGCCTTGATAGAATTTACGTCTCTCGGGAACTCACGCCTGCAGTCCAAGGTGCAGAACTTTGGCCCCTGGCCTTTTCGGACCACTGTGCCTACATCTGCACCATTCTCTTCCCCAAGCAAGTGGTCTGGCGTAGTCGTGCACCGTGGAAGCTAAACACCTCCCATCTTCATGATCCCGAATGTCTTCAACGTGTTACCGAGACATGGGCCACCTGTGAACGACGCTTACCTAAATACGGCACGACCTTGACCTGGTGGCTAGAATGTGCCAAACCTGCCATTCGACGTACTTTGATTCAGTATGGAAAGGAAGTTGCTATGTGGCGCCGGCACACTACCGACTATTTCTACGCCGTTCTCCGCGACCTGGACGCCCAACCGCCCACCCCCGACACCCAGAGGGAACGCAGCAGAATTAAGGCGCAAATTGTAACTTTGACACGCCGTAGACTGCAGGGGGCTATGGTGCGAACCCGACGTCAAGATTCGGCGGAACAAGAACATCCGACCATGCATCATATCGCCTCCGATAGGAAACATCAACGACGACAACTCATCACCGAGATCACCACCTGTCGCGGCCAGCACGTCACTTGCCAGGCCGAAATCGTCAGTGCCTTTGTCGACCACTATCGCACAATGTACCAGGAGGAGACTACCAACAACCTCCCTGAGGAGTCTGTGTTACCACACGTAACTCGCACCCTCACCAGCGACGAAGCGGACGAGCTGATGGAGCCCATTATGCGTGACGAAATCCACGATGCAATCAAAAAAGGTGCTCTGAATAAGTCACCTGGTGTCGACGGATTGCCGATAGAATTTTATCGCGCTTTCTTCACACTAATGGCGTCACGGTGGACAACGATGTTTAATGAACTGCTGATGATGGGGAACGCCGTACCGCCGTCCTTCGTCACGGGAATTATTATACCCATCCACAAACCGACACCAGGTGTGACGACAGCACATTACCGTCCCCTGACTCTGCTTAACGCAGACTGTAAAATTTTTACACGCCTACTGGCAACGCGATGCCGCAAGATCCTGCCTAGCATTCTATCCCCGGAACAGACAACTCCGGGCGGCCCAGTTAATATACAAACGGCCACAGGAGAATGTCGCGATTTAATTGCACTGGCAGCGGCGTGCCGACTCCGCGCAGCAGTGGTTGCCATTGATTTTGACAGCGCATTCGACAAATTGCGGCATCTTTTTCTGTTCTCAGTGATGAACCGCATGGGTTTTCCACCAACCTTTATCGACGTGATCCAGCGCCTGTACGGCACCGCCGAATCTCTGATTCAGGTTAACGGCCGTGTGGCGGGACCAGTGGCGATCCGGCGTTCCGTACGGCAAGGCTGCCCACTTTCGACCCTACTGTATGCCATAAGCCAGGAGCCACTCATCGGGAGTCTGACGAGCCACCCTTCTGGTCTCACTTTGCGACAGCACAGTTTTCGATGTCGTGCGTATGCGGACGACCTCCTCCTCTTGATCCGCTCACGGAGTGAAACGCACACGGTACTTGATTTGATATCAACGTACGGCACTGCAGCGGGCAGTAACATGAATGTGGCTAAATCCGCGGCGATGCCCATTGGACGCGGCCTCTCACACGACGACTTAGCACCTCTCCCGTGTGTACAACAACTACGATATCTTGGTATCATTTTCACCTCCACCGTGCGCCGCTCCGCTGCCATCAATTTTCGGCGTGCACTCCAAACTATCCGCACGACGGTGCGACAAAATCTTCTCCGACGACTCGATTCTTTACAACGTGTCCAATACCTCAATCAACATGTGGCGGACAAAATGGTCCACATCGCACAGGTCCTCCCGCTGCCATCAACTATTGGACGCAGCCTCCAGGCTGCCCTCGGATACTTCCTTACGGCCGGTACGATCTTTAAGGTCCGCTGCGACACGCTCACCCTTCCCCCGCGAGCAGGAGGCCTCGGCCTTGTCAATGTGCGACTCCGAGCGGCGTCCTTGTACATGTCCACCATGCACAAGCAGTGGCACGGGGGCACCTCCCTTACGCGCAGCTTGCTGGAAATTCTTGTGCCCGCGACCATAACACCACCAGTACCAGTCGGACACATCAAGCACCATTTGACCCACATTTCTGATTTCATCGTCGACTTCAGTTATGCTCACACGCACTTACCGACCACGCGTTCTCCTCGACCTAAAGATTTTTACACCCCACTCCTTCGTTCCATATCCAGCAACAATATCGAACTGAGACATCCGTCCACGCGGTGGCCAACGGTTTGGCGTCACATCCACCAGCCTTTTCTTCCCTCCAACGTCCGGGCAACATGGTACCAAGTCGCAAACGAAAAATTCGCCACAAACCATCGCCTTCACGCCATCGGACTACAGGACTCTCCACTTTGTTCCATTTGCCACCTCGTGGATGACGATGTCCACCAACTGACTTGTGCTGCCACCAGTGACGTCTGGAAACTTGCCCGACAGTTTGTTGCCTGTTACCTCCGCGTTCCGCCGGACTCGATTGACCCACGGACTTTTATCCATCCTGAGAATTCTTATTTCCCCGCCTCCAAAAATCATGCGATTGTATGGGTCAAGGGGTGGACGATCACCTACATGTATAATGGTGGCGACAAATCACGCCTTGATTTCTGGCAGTACTTACAAACCGCCCACAGTGAAGTTGAACAGCGACCGTGCTACCGCGCCTTCTTCGCCAACTACCTACATGCGATCTTTACTTCACCCCCGCTCAGTTGGATGGTGCCACACGCCGACAGCACTCCCGCCCCCCCTGCTGACATGTGAGACTCCCCGCGCTACTTTCTACATTTGTAACCCACAGTGGAGTAGGCGCATGGACACGCGCCTCGTTTCTTCAATGCAGTACCCCAGACAACACTGGTCTTTCCCTCACTCCACTGTATATTGCTTCACACCTCTTAGATTACATCAGAATTATTATTCTTTTTTTCCCTACACCTTGTTCATAAAATAAAAAACAAAACAAAAAAAAATCCTCCCCTTGTACGAGTATATTGTCTTGTGTTATTTTCGCCGGAAGGATGGCATTTCTGTTGTATTTAAGTTTGTACCAATAAAGATCTTTTTTTCATTTACCCTTTTCCTGGTGAAAAAAAATTATAAATAAAAAAAAAGGCCACTGCTCGCGTAAAGCGGGAAATCCGGGTTCGCGTCCTATTACAGCACATATTTTCCACTGTTTTCGTTCCCTTGCACAGCTGATGGTTGTTCGTATACGCAACTGCGAATACATTTCAGGTACGTCAGGAATAGGCTACGTTACATTGTATGAAAACTATAAATGGAATGAATCTCGATTAAGCGATTTGCCTCTAGTGTTGAATCTACGCATTTACCGAGCCTTTTTGCTGTAAATGGTAACGTTATTATGCTCATTCATGCAACTATGATTATATTGATAAGCTGGTACGCTGACGTCACTACTGTTCCCTAATATTAAGAGGAAATCGGTACGGAATTATTTGGACAAACATTATTGAGGATTCAAATACTTGTAGCTTACTTTAGAAACAGTAAATTAAAAAAAAAAAAAAAGGTGATGAGCTTATACACGAGAGGTTATAAGTTCAAACCTTGTGCGGAGCGTAATATTTTCATTATTTAAAAACAAAAAAAAAAGATGGATAGAGCGTCTGCCATGTAAGCAGGAGGTCCCGGGTTCGAGTCCCGGTCGGGGCACACATTTTCATCTGTCCCCGTTGACGTATGTCAACGCCTATAAGCAGCTAAGGGTGTTCATTTCATTGCAATTTTATCTAAACTTTCTCAAGAGCCGCTCGGGATAAGAAAGTCGTCTTCTCTCCAGGGATTCCCATTTGAGTTCACGAAGCTCATTTGAGTTTGCGTGCTGCTCGAATCTACCGGTAACAAATCTTACAAAACGCCTCAGAACTGTTTCGATACCATCAGACCTCTTGTGGATCCTATAAACTCGAATATTATTCAATAATGAGTCACACAACTGTTCTATAGGCGGTCTCCTTTATGGATGATCTAAATTTTCCTGGACTTCTCCAAACAAACCGAAGTCGAGCATTCGCCTTCCACAATAGCGACCTTATCTGCTCGCTCCATTTCATATGGCTTTGCAACATTATGCCTAGTTATTTAATCGAAGTGATTGGGCCAAGTGGGAGGTTACTAATACCGTATTCGGTCGTTATAGGGTGGCTTTTCCTACTCATCTGCAATAACGATTATTTTTCTCCATCAAGTGAAAGTTGATATTCATAGTACCAAATAGTAAGCCTTAACGATAAGTAGTTCTGTATTATGTTACAGTCTCTCAACGACGACGTTACCCCGTGGGCCCCCGCGTCATCAGCAGTCGCAGAATGCCGCTTACCCCATTCTTCAAGTCGTTTATGTATAAGAGCTGTCCTATCACAATTCCCTGGGGCACTCTTGACTATACCCTTGTCTGTGAGGACCACTCGCCATGCAGGACATCTTTCTGGGTTGTGGTATTTAAGGAGCCTTTGAGGCAGTCACCTATCAGAGAACTTGTTCCGTACGCTCGGACCTTTGTTGACATTCAGCAGGGCACTATGTTACACTCTATCCGGAAATCTTGTAATATGGAATCCTCCTGCTGACCTCCATCTACGGTTCGACAGGGAATTGTGCGCGAAAACTACTAACTCAATTTTACGCGACCGATGCTTTCTGAATCCATGCTGATTTGTGAACGGAAGCTTTCATGTCTCAAGAAAATTTACCATTTTCAAACGTACAACACGCTCAAGAATTCGATAACAGACCGAATTTAAGGCTATTGGTCTGTAATTTCGCGGCTCTATTGTTTTACGCTTCTTATGTAGGGAAGTTACTCTCGCTTTTTTTCTAGTCGCTTGGGAGTTGGCGCTGGCTGACGGATTCGCCGTAAATGCAAGTTAACTAACAGACCAATGCCGAAGAACACTCTCTGTAAAATCGAATTGGGACTCCATTCGAATTACTTATTTTCAACTCTTCCAGCTGATTCTCAATACCAGGGATGCCTGTTTCTGTGTACTCAGTGCAGGAGGCAGTGCGACGGTCAAATGATGGTTGGCCTGTGCGATTCTCTTTCTTAAACAGGAAATCTAATACTCTACCTTCCCATTTGCTGTCTTCTATTGCCGCACCAGACTGGTCGACGAGTGACTGAAGACAAGTCTTCGATCTGCTTAGCGATTCTACGTCGAACCACAGTTTTCTCCATTTCTTGGCAACATCTTACGCAGAGGTACGTCGGTGGAAGTTGTGGTATGCTTTGTGCATAAATCTTTTTTAGGCTCACGAATAACAACAATATTTTTCCAGTTGACATTTCTGTGTTTCTTTTTTAAACGAGAGTGCAATTATCCATGTTTCCCCACAATTTCTTGAATTTATATATTAAAACACGGCAGGTTTTCGTATCCTTAATCCACTTTCTTCGCATACATTTCTCTAGAGCGCCATTTACAACCAGATTAAACTTTCCTCTACGTCTGTCGTACTGGCACGAAATGAAGTCTAAGCTGGACTGTTTATCTGCTCTTTCTAGTGTAAAAACCCTCGCAGTCTACTTGATAGACATTTTAACATCAGTAACCACCCCCACTATGATTACATCATGAACACAAATCCCCGTCTTTGTACTGACATTGTCGATAAAGTGAGACCTGTTTGTAGCTGTAAGGTCTAAAACATTTCCATTGCATGTGTACTGGCGAACTAACTGATTAAGACAGTTTTTTGTTCAGAACTACTTCACAGGACTGTCGGTCTGTACCACCTGCAACGAATCCATAGACGTTCCGGTCTGTACGCGGTAGGTTAAAATCGCATCTAAGTAGTACTGAGTGACCGGGGCACTACCGCGCTACTGGAAGTAGACTTTCTTTGAATGATTCTAAGACTGTTACAGCAGACTCGGGTGGCCCGTAAGAACATCTGACGGTTAATTTGATTTCACTTAGGCTGATTAGCCGCGTCCAGTTAATTCCGTGATCAGACTGAATGTCGACTTCTGCAGACATAATAGTCCTGTCGATTGCAATGGACATTTCCTCTCCTGTGGCGTGTAACCTGTCTTTTCGATACATGTTCCATGCCTCGTAAAACACTTCGGAGCTTTCTGCTTCTTGTTTGATGCACCGTTCGGTTCTGAGTAATAATTTGACCGCGATAACTTTCCTTGAGGTCGGTAAATTCGTAGACTTTGTTCCGAATGTTTCGGCAGTATGCTGTTAAAAATTTGACGTTCGAAGTGTTGTTACTTTGTACGTGACCCGATTTAGCCGTCGACGAACCGGCTGGTGAGCGTTCGTCGGAGGATCTCAAACTATCGCCTATCCTGAAAAACCTTCATGTGCACTCCACAAGTATTCCGATAATTGACTAGCTGCTTCCTCTGTTTCTTGATGGTAGAGGATGTCGTTCTGCTTTCTGTTTCATGATATGGAGTTAACCATTCTTTCTGTAATCCTGTCATGTTCATAATTAAGCAAATGAATTTGTGTGACGGCAGTGCCTCGTTCCACAGTCACAATATATCAAAAGATCTTTCACATAATTCGACAAATTTGGTGACTAAATCGAAACCAGCAAAGAGAAGACGTACTCTTCTTTCTGAAAGAACACTCATACCACGCTTTCACCATATTATCGTTCTAAAAACTTTTAAGTCGATGATATAGAAGTAGCAACGTAGTAGGTGTTAAACAGTGGAAAGTGATGACAGTAAGTAAGTCCTCATGGAGTTTTTGTTGATTTTTACAAAGTGTATGTTGTGGAATTAGCCTCGTATGCTCTCATTTCTTGCAAATATACAGCACCGGTTGAAATTCTCAAGTGACTCGACATACAACATCCACATCGATATCTGTAATCCACAAGCCAGTGTGTGGCAGAAGGTTCTTCGTTCCACTGTCACTTCCCACCCATCCTGATGTAGTCGCGTATCGTGTGCCGGATCAACGATTGTCGGTGACCTCTAATCTCTAAGTTCTCTTTGAGAAGACGGAATATATTTTCTGACTCTTTTCGGAAATTTAATGGCCTCTCTTGTATCATCTGCCAATAGAGATGGGGGAGCGTAATCGTGGCACTTATGCGTTGCCCAAAACGACTCTCTATGAATCCTCTCTTGTAGGGGTACCTTAATGACGAATGTTTTGTACATTACCTTCTCCGTGGGTGGACTGACTCTCCTTCCACTGAATCTGGGTGGCATATACCCCCTGTACAGTTGGCTTTACGCGGTAGTTCCCCCTAAAACGGTTCCGTACGCATATTTCCAGATAGTTAATGGATGTGACTGCTTATAGTGATTGTTCGGAAACCGTTTAATCATACAAAAACAGGTCTTTTCGCCTATATATATGCACAATACGTTACATTTGTTTATACTGAGGATTGACTGCCAATTAAAATCATGTGCAGGCTGATTAACCCATTATTTTAATTCAGGTGATTGTGCGGGTAAGGCCATATTCATTCATCTCCTCTCTATTTGTTATTTGGGCGTTGGTGCATGTACCAGGTGCGGCTAGAAAAAAACCGGACTGATGCTGGAAAAAACATTTATTTACAATTATTTACAATTTCATGTTATCTCCTTCAATGTACTCTCCTCCTCGGTCTCTACACCGCTCCATACGAATTTTCCACTGTTCATAGCAATGCTGCAGATCATTTTCGGTAAGTCCATACATTACTTCCGTCGCTTTTTCTTTTACTGCTTCAACAGTCTCAAGTCTAGTTCCTTTCAAAGCTGACTTGACTTTAGGGAAAAGAAAAAAGTCACAGGGGGCCAAATCAGGTGAGTAGGGTGGATGATCTAAGATGGGAATGTTGTGTTTTGCCAAAAACGTCTTCACTGACAACGCACTGTGAGCTGGGGCATTGTCTTGGTGAAGGATCCATGACTTTTTTTCTCCACAAATCGTTCCGTTTTCTCCGTACTCGCTCACGTAGGGTAGCCAGGACGCTAATGTAGTAATGCTGATTCACTGTTTGTCCCTCTGAATCCCAATCAATGTGCACAATCCCTTTGATGTCAAAAAAAAAAAAAAAAAAAAAAAAAAAAAAAAGTCATCATTGCCTTGAATTTCGATTTTGACATTCGTGCTTTTTTGTGTTGTGGAGAACCAGGAGTTTTCCAATGCATCGATTGGCGTTTAGTTTCGGGATCGTAAGTAAAAAACCACGATTCATCGCAAGTAATAATATTTTGTAAGAAGGTGGGATCACTTTCAATGTTTTCCAGGATGTCAGAACAAATCATTCTCTTGCGTTCCTTCTGTTCAATTGTGAGACACTTTGGAACCATTTTTGAACACACTTTGTTCATGTTGAAACTTTCATGAAGAATCTGCCTAACACTTTCCTTGTCAACTCCTGTTAACTCAGACACTGCTCTGATTGTTAAACGGCGATCTTGTCGAACAAGTTTACCGATTTTTTCAATGTTTGCATCAGTTTTTGCTGACAATGGTCTGCCAGTGCGAGTGTCATCACTGGTGTCTTCGCGGCCATCTTTAAATCGTTTAAACCACTCAAACACTTGTGTGCGCGATAAACAATCATCGCCGTACACTTGTTGTAACATTACAAACGTTTCACTTGCAGATTTTACTAGTTTGAAACAAAATTTGATGTTAACACGCTGTTCTTTCTGTACACTCAACATTTTCCGACGCACAGACAAAACGTCAACTACTTAAAACAGACGCCACGGGCAGACTGAGTGCAGGAGGCAGATGAAACTCGAGCAGTAGGCGGAGCGAGAGTCACGTGACAGGCCACGCGACTTTCAGCCTTATTGCATTCGTTTTATTGTTTCACCAGTACTAGTCCGGTTTTTTTCTAGCCACACCTCGTATGTGCTTGCAAACTGAGGCCATGAACAACCAGTTCTAACAGAAGATGAGGGGCAATCTCCTGCACACCCCGCCGCGCCACTCTCAGAGAACCACTGGGGCAGGACACCGACGGTGGATGGCGCCACTCTTGCAGCGCTGAAGGCGGGTGCTCTGAAACCTCGTTGTCCTTAAAGCGCCGCCATGCTGGACGCAACGAACTCTTTCTGAAAAATTTGGAAAGTGAAGAACTGCACTTGATGTTGGTAAATACTCTAAAACGACACAACTTACATCCTGGTAGTGGTCATTTCACAATACATGCTTGCCGCACTAGCCACTGTGTGCCAGTTAGCGAATTCGTAGAACGCAGTTGGAGTGAGAGAAAACTTTACGATCTCCCGTTGGTGAAAGTTACGAGAACGACGACTGGCGGAAGATTTTTAGACAGTCCGCAATAGGAGTGGGAATGAATTTCACAACCCGCAAAGTACATGATTAGTCGGTGTCAAGTGAACCTCGTGCTCGTTGTTGAGTGACATTTCTTCGTGGGAAACTATGAGCAAAGCAAGCACAGGAGGCGTGTACTCCTCCCTTTCGGGGGCAGATTTTAGTCTAGCAGCGACATTCTGATGGAAAACTCCATTCGAGTAGCAGCTTTTCTCTCCACCGGCCGACTTCCAACCTGGCAGCAGATGGTTCTTGAAAGTTAGATAGAAGTAGAGAGTCCACTTGCAGATGAGATATGACAACATTCAATCTGCACGTCCTCGTACACATAACTGTGACGAAATGTGGCGTCTTCGGCTGGGTAAGGCGGATCAGAGTTAAATATTTGTTAACGTTTCAATAAATTCTACATCTACATCTACATTTATACTCCGCAAGCCACCCAACGGTGTGCCACTGTCATTAGCTCCCTTTTCTGTTTCAGTCGCGTACGGTTGCCGGGAAGAACGACTGTCTGAAAGCCTCCGTGCGCGCTCGAATCTCTCTAATTTTACATTCGTGATCTCCTCGGGAGGTATAAGTAGGGGGGAAGCAATATATTCGATACCTCACCCAGAAACACACCCTCTCGAAATCTTGCGAGCAAGCTACACCGCGATGCAGAGTCTGCCACTTGAGTTTGCTAAACATCTCCGTAACGCTATCACGGTTACCAAATAACCCTGTGACGAAACGCGCCGCTCTTCTTTGGATCTTCTCTATCTCCTCCGTCAACCCGATCTGGTACGGATCCCACACTGATGAGCAATACTCAAGTATAGGTCGAACGAGTGTTTTGTAAGCCACCTCCTTTGTTGATGGACTAAATTTTCTAAGGACTCTCCCAATGAATCTCAACCTGCTACCCGCCTTACCAACAATTAATTTTATATGATCGTTCCGCACGTATACTCCCAGATATTTTACAGAAGTAACTGCTACCAATATTTGTTCCGCTATCATATAATCATACAATAAAGGATCCTTCTTTCTATGTATTCGCAATACATTACATTTGTCTATGTTAAGGTTCAGTTGTCACTCCCTGCACCAAGTGCCTATCCGCTGCAGATCTTCCTGCATTTCGCTACAATTTTCTAATGCTGCAACTTCTCTGTATACTTTAGAACTTTAGAATTAAAAATGTAAATTTCACAGATTACTAAAGTTCCTATAGAGATAAAAAATCAAAAATCCTTTTACTGGTAAAACAACATTGTGACGTTGTCTTTTCATGTCTAGGTCGACATGCAAGTTGCATACAATCTCATGTTCTTTTTTTAGCACGAGTATGCGAACAACGGTTTAATTTCGCGGTTACGTTGTACTGTATTAAAACCTAAAGAAGTTGATTCGCAAGATTTCGTTTTCCTTGTCGGATTACGAGGGGCGTTTAATAAGTAAGGCAACACAGTTTTTCCTCGGCAAGTTTAGGCTGAAAAAAATTCGGAATTTGTTGTGGGACATCGTGGAATATTCTCGCTTCAGTCCCTATAATTTCGTGAAGTTCCGACAGCAGGCGGCGCTACACCCAGTATTCAAAATGGGGTCTGTAACGGAGTTGCGTTCGAAGCAGAGATCCGTCATTGCGTTTCTTTTGACGGAAAACCAGAGCATCGTAGCTATGCGGAAGCGCTTCCAAAATGTCTACACAGACATAGCAGTGAATAAAAGCACGGTGAGTCTTTGGGCGAGGCGGCTGTGATCATCGTAACAAGGGCGCGCGATCCTGTCCGATCTGCAGCGTATCGGTCGGCCGCAAACACTCTCAGGAAATTGAAGAAACGACTTCAACGTGTTCGTCACTACAAAAATGCAAATGAACTTCTCCTTCTCCATCACAACGCCAGGCCTGACACAAGTCTGCGCACCCGAGAGGAGTTCACGAAGCTTCACTGGAGTGTTCTTCCTCATCCACCCTACAGCCCAGATCTCACACCTTCCGATGCCCATGTGTTTGGCTCCATGAAAGATGCACTCCGCGAGAAGCCGTAAGTATATGATGGCGAGGTTATTGATGCAGGAAGATGTTGGCTCCAAAGTCGGCCAGTTGAGTGGTACCATGCAGACATACAGGTCCTCCCAGTAAGGTGGTGTAAGGCCTTCGCATTGAACTAAGATAACGTTGAAAAATCGGGTGGTAGTATGTTCCTATGGATCAAACTGCTGAGATCATCGGTCCATAGGCTTACACACTACTTAATCTAACTTAAACTACCTAACGCTAAGGACAAGACACACTCACACACACACACACGCACACACACACACACAGACACCCATTCCCAAGGGAGGACTCGAACCTCCGTCGGGGGGAGCCGCGTGGACTGTGGCAAGACGCCTCAGGCTACGCGGCTACCGTAGAAAAGGGTTTTACAGCCAAAAGAGTGGGGAATAATATGCTGTATTAGAATCCTGAATAAATCCAATCTGCTTAAAGGAAGTGTTGCATTGCTTGTTGAATGCGGCTCGTACTTTTGCCAATCATATCATTCCTTGTTTCGCTTTAAGTTTTTGCTGTGTGCTCCGTTAAAAATCTTGTAGTGTCTTTTGTATAAATGTGCACACTAAGGATTGGATTGTAATAGATAATGGGATTTACCTGGGGCAAGCTTCATATTTGTAACTAGTAAATCCGTTTGAAGAAGTTCGTTAACGGTAACTTACGGGATTACTGGTAACTAGGGCCATCATTTTCTCCACTAATTGCGTTAGTCAGATCCTTTGAGTAACTTTTATCAAGCGTTGAGTTTCCGCGGCTCAGAAGGCCCAGACCAATGTAGATAAACAGGAGGCTCACATCGGCATGTCGCGCACGTACAGAAAAAATAGGGCAATATCGGTCTAAACCTGCTGGTGGTAAATGATTCCTGTCACAATTAATGAGACTTGCTGCGGAGCCGTATCTGGTGGTGCGCCAAACGGGATACTGTTAGCTGACAACAGAGCCCTTCACCGCTATCCCACGCCTCGGCAACTAGCGAAATGCGTGTTACTGTGCGGTCGTTTTCGTGAGCACTTTCTGAAGGTAAGGCTGCCGGTGGAGAACGGACCGTGGTCCTTCGTCGGAGCCAATTGATATTAGCCGAGTAATTGAGTTAACAGCCGGAAGATGTTATCGGCAGGTTCGCCTCCGCCTCGCTTACCGTCCCCCTGACGGTCAAGTTGCCGGGCAGTGGCGCGGCCAGAGAGAATGGAAAGCCGGCGAATGCGTGAATGGGTCGCAGCCGGCGGTAGCGGACCGGAACCTGCCGCGGCGGCGCAAACGAATCACCCACCGCCAGGTTGCTGCGCCTTGTTTGAGTTTTACACGAGTTTCGCTCGTTCCGTATTCCATTAACGCTCCGCAAACTACGATTCAGTCGCAAACCAAACAAAATTTATCATATAATTTGGCACAATTTCAACAGGATGTTTGTACAGGAGAGCTACATTTTCCGTAAACTTTGGTCTGTTGCAAACGACTACTTTAAAGGACAGTCGGGTAGGTATCAGCGTACACTTAAAAAAAAATTCGCCAGGAATTTTCAAATCAGCTTATCTACATGCGTGGTCAGAAGTTCGCCATGAAGTGCGCACCAAATAGATTTTTAATGTCGTACCTTACATGTATTACACCGAGTTGTGAGCCACCTTCAGACCATTTCTCTACGGTTCAGCTGTGAAATATCATATGAAAAAAATAACGCCACAATCTTTCGGTACAAGATTTCATTTCTCTGATTTTATCACGGAGTGTTTTCTACACAGGTCGTTGAGACTCAACAAAATATTTGGCATTTGGAACAGAAAGTTGGTGATATAACACTGTGAAAAAATCTCGCCGCAACGAGAAACGCCTTTGTTTTGATGATTACACCAACTTCCTTATCTAATTCGTGACACAGTCTCCCCTATTTCGAGATAATACAAAACTTGTTTCCCCTCTTTAAAATTTTTCGCTTTTCTCCGTCAGTCCTATGTCGCAGCACTCCAGTGGATGGACAAGCGTAGTACAAACAGTCTCTCTAGTGTGTCACGTCTTCAGAAAGAGCTACCAATAGAACCCAGTGTCTGGTTCGCCTTCGTCATAACATTTTCCAGTGAACGTTCTTTGTAAATACAATCGCTACGTATTCAGCTGAATGTACAATTTTTAAATTATTTATCGATTAACTGAAATTTAATGTTTTTTAGTACTCACATGAAGGGCGTCGAAAGCTTTGTTGTTCAGGGTCAGTTGTCACCTTTCGCCCCATGGAGGTATTGTCTAAATTCGATCTTCTTATGTCTAGTAGTTGACGAATGATAGCATCATCTACAAACAGTTCCACATAAGCTGCCAGATCATCTCCCAAATAGATTACGTAAGGGACAGCTAGGGATTATAAAGTCTCAGAGGGGTACCCCAGATATAGCAGGTACTACGAAATGAGGCCTTGCTCATAGGATATCGCGAATCCATTAGCACATCCAAGACTTGATCAGAATGTCTTACTGTTACATTCATGGCTCTGTGCTACCTATTATTTGCCTTTTTTTCTGATGGCACCAATGTTGTTCTCCGTATGCATAAATTATTTGGCGGACAGGGTGGGTATCGATATATGGTTGCTTGCTGACGATGCTGTGGTGTATGGTGAGGCGTCCTTATACTATTTGATCCAAAGTCTGATCTCGGTTACTTTTAGTGACTGCACCGAGGAGTGCTTTTTCTGATCTCGGTTACTTTTAGTGACTGCACCGAGGAGTGCTTTTATTATTACTAACTACGCAACGTTAAGTACTTAAAATTAACTCCTCGAAAGAGGAGACCGCGTCCACAATGTTACTATGGGCTCATTAAAATTGATGTATATTTGTAGACTGGAGGGACGAATGAAACTTTTTACCAAGGCCGGAATTCGAACGTTGGTACAAACTTTCATTCGTCACTTCAGTCAGCGTATGTACATCATAGATTGAGATTTGAAAAGGTCTCTAAAACCATATAGTTTCACTTGACTCGTTGACATTGCTGTAATGTTAAGCCATTTATAGAAGATGCCAGTGTCTGGTGTCTCATTTGAAAGATGCTATTGCCGTAGAGATGGTTCAAATGGCTCTGAGCACTATGGGACTTAACATCTTAGGTCATCAGTCCCCTAGAACAGAACTACTTAAACCTAACTAACCTAAGGACATCACACACATCCATGCCCGAGGCAGGATTCGAACCTGCGACCGTAGCAGTCCCGCGGTTCCGGACTGAAGCGCCTAGAACCGCATGGCCACCGCGGCCGGCTATTGCCGTAGAGAGAAATTAGGGGAGAGCGAGGGAAATACCGTGCTCTTAAGTCGTTTTTTAAATATTTCTTATTTCTCGAACTCAACTGACAAGGGAAACATGGTATTTTGTCGAATAATCAATCCCATACACGTCTATGGCTCCATATTTAGTATATTAAATTGATTTACAATTGTACAGATGTTTTACAGAAATGTTACATTGCACGGTCTAGCTCCAAGGAGAGGGGTAATACCGTGTAGTGTAACGCATAACACAATATAGCTCATAAAATGGCAAAAAACTGTAAAAACAAAAGCGAAAAAATTCGAACTTTAGAATTAAAAATGTAAATTTCACAGATTACTAAAGTTCCTATAGAGATAAAAAATCAAAAATCCTTTTACTGGTAAAACAACATTGTAACATAATGGACTCAACTTGTATCTGTTCACATTTAGCGCCTATTTCAACGGCTCTAGTCACAAACACACTATTCAGCAGTGTAACATCCACTTCACTCTAACTGAATCCATCACTGCAAACCACACAGTGAAACCATAGCTCCCTGTTTTTCCCAAACTCTCCACAGAGCAAGCAAACGGAATCGTTGTCAGTAAATGTTCCTATGTTTCTTGTAGCAGCTCCGAAAGATTTAGTGTCACCCATATCTTCGTCACTACAGTTTGTACAACGCCGGGTTTAAATCATCATCTGATGAAGACTCAAAAGAAATGTTCCGTCGACATTTCATTATGACAGATTAGTGAGATCTTATCTTTCATACAAATATTCTGAATCTTCTTTGACCTTTAGGCTTTAACTTGGATTTTCCTAAAGATAATTCATCTTCTCTCTGCAGCCTTTTCTGAACTAACTACGTTAGGACTCTAATTGCACATTTAAGAGTTCTGTTGTCTGGCACAATTCTTCCATTTAAGAGGGTCCGCTAATGGAGAAATATCTTTGAATTATAACCCAACTGCAGGCTGAACTTATAAGTTCTTTTCTGCGTCATCGAGACACCATCGCTGTCTTCGAAGAACCAAACACAACTGTCTCATTACTTTCATCATTTTTAGCGCTGACATGCTCAACGACTGGTGGTCCTTAAGCTATCTCATCTTCAAGGTACAAAAGCATGAAGTCATCGTCAGTAAATTTGGTAATATCTAGAGAGAAATTTCCTGTTTTTCTAAAGCCAGAGATACCCTTTCCAATACTTTAAATCCTCGTGAAGGCTTTGCTAAAGACAGAACCAATGACAATGGATGTTATTTTCTGGTGGGGGTTAGACGTCATCTTCGAAGAACCAAACACAACTGTCTCATTACTTTCATCATTTTTAGCGCTGACATGCTCAACGACTGGTGGTCCTAAAGCTACCTCATCTTCAGGGTACGAAAAGCATGAAGTCATCGTCAGTAAATTTGGTAATATCTAGAGAGAAATTTCCTGTTTTTCTAAAGCCAGAGATACCCTTTCCTATACTTTAAATCCCCGTGAAGGCTTTGCTAAAGACAGAACCAATGACAAAGGATGTCATTTTCTGGTGGGGGTTAGACGTCATAAAATTGTCACGTTGTTGATTAAATGAAGCCTACATCTAAAGGTTGTAGCCTCTGAGAGCACTGAGGCGGTAGTGTGATTGTCTAAAATAAAAAGTATTTTGTGGTTCTTAGATGCCTTGGTAAAGTTAGCAAAATGCTTCAACCACTTTGGAAAAAATTCTGGGTCATCCAACCACTCTTGCTACATTCATATATTGAATTTGGTGATCTCCCCCCTCATACAACTGGGAGGCACATATGCTCCACTGGCACGCACTGCGCAGCACGCTGTAATGCTCTTCACAGTTTCTCAGCTTGTTGTTGAGCCATCTTGTTTAGCTCCTTTGAGTGCTAAAATTTTTCCTGCCTTGTGAACTGTTGCTATCCCCGATTCATCAAAACCGTAAATTCTAAAAGCATTGAACTTATGGACATCCGTTGCAGCGGTGAGGTTCGAGAAAAAGAGTTTAACTTCACTTGTGTTAAAAACTGAAATCCGATTAAGACTGGTGGTCTTATGTTTTCAAATGCGGACTGGTGGTTTTCTTGTAAAAAAGCCCAGTAAGTCAATCCTTTCCAGCTATTCTGGATGATGTATTAAAATTATGCTGAATATTATTTGCCTGAGCATAATCATACACTAATCTTCTCAGCCCGACTGAAGGTATTGCATTAAACTCCTTTGCTAACAAAAGCACATTCTTGGCTATGTCATCTTCCTAATCTTTAGAAAATGTAAGTTTTCTTCCTAAGCTTACTTTAGAACAGTTTCCAGTTTTTAAGCTATCTCTTTAAGTCCACACAATCTTGCAGCTCCTCTCTGAGAATTTAGATTTCCTATAACATCGTGCAGTTTGTAATTCATTTCGTGTTCCGTCCACTCTTTCCCGCTTTCAGCCGTTCAGACTCTTTTTCTCACCATCAGCACGTAAGATGGCACACACTTAAAAAAAAATCACCAAAATACTAAAACAAACTACCATATGGGGCAATAACGTACAACCTACGTGACAACATGACCCAGTATTTTTAATGGAAACCCAACAATCACAGTGTTCAACTGCTGACATTTGAGGTTCAAAACAGGCTCAAGAAATGCACAGTTAAATAGAGCTGCTTTAAATATTGTTACTATTAACATACTTCACTTATCTCTACCTCGTTATCTGCTTATTTGATGACAGAAGAGTCAGAATCAAACGAAACAAATTGTCGAAAACGACCGTGCCGTTAAAAGCTCACGACCTCTCTAGATCTGATTGCAGTTCCAGCATGCACCGCTCGTTACTCCCTCTAGGAAACTGAAAAAAGCGGTGCATGACACTACCCCGCTGATCGTCACGGCCCCACTCTGCCCTACATACACGCGACGAATTGTACAGGAATTCTAACTCTCGGCCGCAATTGACGTGAAATCCTCGGAGTATCAGAATCACTATCTGATCAACATTATACAGGCTGCTATTAGTGTGGGTGTGACCACCATTCGCCTTTACGATATCTTGAACTCCACTGGGGATACATCTAGTGCGATTTCTGGATGTCTATGAACCAATGGCAACCCATTCTTCCTCAAGAGCCGAAACCAGAGTACGTATTGGACGCTGGGTACTGGAAAGAGTTCGACATTCTAACTTATTTCAGAGGTGTTCCTCTAGGTTCATGTCGGAAATCTGGGTAGGTCAGTCCATTTCAGGAATCGTTTTGTCCACAAACTATTGCCTATCGGATGCTGCTTTTTGACAGGGTGCATTGTTATTTTGATACAAACAATCATCGTCTCTGAACTGTTTCTCTACTGTATTCAGTAGACAATGCTGCAGAAATTATCGACATTCTTCTGCCAACAGCGTTCTCTTACAATAAGACCACACCTCAAGCACGAAAAAGAGCCTATACCATATCACGACCTCCTCCGTACAACTCTGTTGATACCACACGTAATGGCAGCTTAAATTCTCTTACTTTCACATAGGATACCCATAGGATATAGAGTGACTCATCTCTACAGTTGATCCACCGTCGAATGCCGTCGCTCTGTACAGAATCTCAACAACTTGTTTATCACCCTCCTTTTTAAAAGCAGGCTGTCCGCTGTGCTTCATAAGTGATATCGTTCCCACACACTTTAAAATCCGGCCGCTGTGGCCGAGCAGTTCTAGATGCTTCAGTCCGCAACCGCGCTGCTGCTGCGGTCGCAGGTACGAATTCTGCCTCTGGCATGGATGTGTGTGGTGTCCTTAGGTTAATTAGGTTAAAGTAGTTCTAAATCTAGGGGACTGATGACCTAAGTGTTAAGTCCCATAGTGCTTAGAGCCATTTGAACCATTTTTGAACACTTGAAAATACTGTACTGGGTGGTTAGAAACAGGCTCATAAACTTGTAAGGATGTTGCAGGGTACGTTGCGCTAAAAAAGTAATTGTTAAGAAAAAATCGATACGTTGCGCCATTTCCGAGTTAATTAGGGGTTGTAGTTGGCCAACCAGGCCGTTGCGCACGCAGATTAAAGCGGCGCACCAGACATGTGACGCCAAACGAGTTCTCCCTTTGGTTTCCAAAAAATGAACAGAGACCGAACACGAAAACTGGTTGTTAGACGGTAGAAAGAACGAACCCGAGCCAAAGGCTGATCAGTCACGTGCGTTATCATCTACGCTATGAAACAAAAAAAAAAAAACAAAAAAACTAATTGGATCTGATGACCGTTTGAAAATTCTCGCTCAACGGCCAGCAGATAGGATAATTTCAACGCTAATTAATTTGATACCGGCGCAACTTATCCAACTTTTTTAACAATTATTTCTCATCACAACTTCCTTTATTGAGTCTTAATGGCATTCATGTCAGAGCAGTAGTTTCAATGTGTGGATAATGGTGATTTATAAATATTTTTACTCATTTTGTTTTATTATTGTGCCTGTCGTAAATTATTGTGCCTGTCGTAAATTATTGTAGCTGCAATTTATAATTGCTGATGAAGTTGTGGAGATACATTCAATTTAGTGTTTAAAAGCATGTTATCCTAAATTGATCGAAGGAGTGGTTTGAATATTGTTGTTTTCTTTTTCTTTTGAAATAAGGGTGTAATGTGTTCTGGAGAAAAGTATTACATCAATATCACATCAACCCAAACCTAGCCCTTACACTCACCTATTATGTAGCAATATGCAAACCAACTTTCGCTCCCAGGGGAGATGATGTCATATGGGTTGTCTGTTTTAAGGTGCACAAATGATTTTCTGTGCCAGTTTTATTTTGTCCATCCCGTAGTTGTGACCCTTTAAACTGCATGTGCAAAGAAACGAGTCTTTTACATTTCACAAGGTGTACAACCTAATGATTCCTAGCAATAACCCTGGCTACCAGCCTTTGCACTGGGCTGATATTTTGCCGAAGCCTGCCTAAAAATTACTGCAATTATTACTAGATGCGAATTCCTCATAAACATTCCTACTGTTAGCCTTCATCTTTACCTGCGCGGACCAGTTTCGTCAGTGGGTAAAGATGAAGAAGGCCTCCGACACAGACCTTTGCGGAGCAGTACTCTTGTTCATATGAAGAATTTATACTACTCGTTGAAGGAAAAAGTGAAGAAAAATTTGCAGGTTAATTTCAGTGAATTTTTATTTAAAAATAAACTTAATTAGGCCATAAGTATAAACACAATGTAAGGACATCATGAATCATGAAATCTAATTCGAGTAAAGGTAAAATACAACGAAAAATATGGAATAATTCTCCTGAATAAAGTTTCTTATTGTATTCTCTGTTGGATAGTAAGTTGGTTTTTTTTTTTTTTTTTTTTTTTTTTTTTGGTATATTACTGCTCAACAAGTTATCTGGCTCCGTTGGGAGAGCTCTCACAGGCATAAGACTGTACTGCCACCATGGCGTACATCCCATTTTAACTTTGAGATGTTAGCCAAGTAGCTGTAGACACAGATGCAGACTGTAAAATAATTCTATTTCCTCCACTATTCGTGTCACTTAGGATCCATGAGAGTAAAATAAGAGTCCATCGCGCATTCACTGGCATACGCTCAAGAATAGAACAGGCAGTGTCTGGTAACGAGATAAAGTGCAGTTCGCCACGCGCTGTCTAGTTGCTTGTGGAGAGACAGGGGAAGTTGCGTGGCTGTCGGGAGGGAAGTGACGTTAGTATCATCCATCTTGCAAGTCTGAAGACGTGCACCGCAAAGCTGCCGGTTTCTGTCCGAGAGTCAGCACAGACCTGGTGACGGATAACTCACTGACAGCAGTTAAAGAGGAGATCAGAAATTCCTGCAGATAGATGCATTGTTACTTCACAGAACACTTGAATCGTCTTGACCAGAAACCAATTTCATCCTGCAACAGGGCTACCTATTATGTTCACCTGTAACTTTGTATACGCACTTGTCGGTACTGGGCTCTGTCGTGTCTTTCATCTTTGCGAACACTGTACGTACATGAAGGAATCTGTCACTCCAATATGATGAATATTCTGGGTCGAAATGTTAATGCCTATGAAACCGGATGAGGTAGCTAATTCGAAGTCGCAGGCAAGAAATTTGTGAAACAAAAAATCTACTTCCGTACTTCATTGTTTTAATGCACCATACAACACTAATTAAATTTACGAAATGTTAGTTTCCTATTTCTTTCAAGCCAATATTGCTTCGTGAATTAATAAATTATCCGAAGCAGTTAAAATAACAGACAATGTAAGATGAATGTGTAGGACCTTTACTAATCGTTGATGTTCATAAGACGCCATATTTTAAGACATGTCTGCATTCTCACATTTAGCAAGTATAAATGACTCACAATCAGCTACGGATGTATTTTATATTTAATGTTTCAGTAGCTGTTATTGAGGTTGTTTATGCAGTTTCACTGAGTGACACTGAAACGTCCCCTTTTAACAATTTTTACACGACTGTGCTTAACCTGACACACAATATTTTTTTTTTTTTAGCGCAACGCAATCTGACTTTCAAAATCTCTAGAAGAGAATGGCCCTGACTAACATTAAACTATCTCTTTCACAAATCACTTACCTCACAAAAATCTTCACTGCTCAAGCTACTGCAATACAGCGAGCGCCACTACTGCCAGCTAAATAAAAGATTCAAACTATGGAAGGCACTAACTACTGATAGGGATAGTTAGCAAATGAAAGATATTAATAGAGAACAAACAATGTATTTACCTTGATATCATGACAAATTACAAAACTGCGCCATCTCTCTCCCCACATCCACCACTGCTGGCGGCACACCTCCAACTGCCCAGCGCTACGCGCTGTTCACAGCCAGCTGCCTAACACTACAATGGTTGAGTATTACAACAATGCAAAGCAGCCACAGACTGCACACGGCACAGCCGGTGATTTTCATACTGAGGTGGCGTTATCAATAAAAAAACCTAAACAGCCAACTTACAACACCACTAAATACATGGGGGCATTCTAAAACGACTTTACTTCACTTACATACAGAATTTTATTAATAATTCTTATATAGGTAGTAGAGACGTTATTTTGTAGAAAAATACTTGCAAGTTTCATACTATATATTCACTTTAAATTTCATTTTTACTTTCTCTTTGGCTGAATGTGATTGCCATTGGTTATAAAGCAAACGTCTCATCTGAAGTGAGTTTCTTGCTGCAATTTATTCAGCACATCTCACGTCATTTCCGCAACATTAGTCTCTACGTCTTATTCGTAACAGTATCCTCATTTACGCAATACCAGTCTATGTCTTTCTCGTAAAACTGTCCAGAAAGTTCATTGAGGAGCTCCAATCTGTCGCGACGCACGATGCGTTGATTTCCTGGGATTGTGAACAAACGTCTCTCTCACTCGCTCGACAACAACCTCAGAAATTGTCTGCGACCTGGAGATTTTTTACAACGAATACTGGAACCAGTCTGAACGAAATTCTGATACCAGGACTAATCTATAGGCCTACTAGGAGGTTCCTTATAGTACTCGGCATGAGTATTGGCCGACTTCAGGTGCTCTGAAGTCGGCCATTTTGATTTCCTACTTTATGTCGTCTTACTGGCGGAATCTGGTACTACAATAATAAGAAGTGAATGAAACTTTTGATACGAGCTGGCTCCTTAGCCAGATGGTTTTCAGTTTTCTGTCGTTCTTAATGCGATCGGTACTATAATAATGAGTAAATGAAAGTTGAAGTATTTTACTACAAGATGGCACCTTGGCCACATGTTTGTCTCAATAAAATTCTATATGCAAGTGAAGTTGTAAAGTCCTTTCAGAATCACCGAATATAAGTGATTGGAAACCAACAATCTACTGGCTTCTTACGACGTTCTCCTCTATCTCATCAAAATAAAATGTCTCACAAAGTGAGTTAAAAGTCCTTCCGAATCCAGGCGCATTAGCTTCCATGTACACTATGAAATTTATTCCCTCAACAATAGACCTCATCAATTTGTTTTGACCAGCCCTATCTCCCACTAACCATTGGCTACTCTGTTTAACACAAGGTGTCTACCGAATAATACAAGTAATAACCATTTGGGCTAAAACACGCTACACTCGACAAATCGCTGCTCTCTGATAGCTTCCTCTGCAATAAGACTGCAGCCATAAGACTGCACCCACTTGCGAAAGAAAGACAACGATTCTCTACCTTAACTAGGGAACTGCCGCTAGCACTCCAGAACATTGTCCCGCAAGAAACTGCCGTCATTCCTTCTCGAGGATTGACGACTTCTCCCAGATGTACCGAGTATAGGGCAGCTCTCAGAGTTTGTTAAACATATAGGTCCGTTAGTACCTTGAGATGAAGATAGAGGTTTTCACCGTACATATTGTGAATCCCTATACTGCATAGGAACATTTTTGACACAAAACAGTTATTTTACAATCTGAAAATCTGACACCTCGAAATGAGAACTGGCGTAGTTGCCATTAATGTATGTAGGTATAATTTGTCTGCTGGTGGCTTAAGAAAATTGTGATGGTCACAATATGATGATTTTTTAATGGGCTATGGTCGCTGGCAGACGGATTTCTCTTTGGGAGAGCAGTTGTCAGTTATTAGCAAAGCAGTCACAGGCATAGGTGACTGAAGGCAACAGGTGGCGACCTAAACATCCCTAGGTCCACTGTTTCCGATGTGATAGTGAAGTGGGAACGTGAAGGGGCACGTACAGCACAAAAACCTTCAGGCCGACCTCGTCTGTTGACCGACAGAGATCGCCGACAGTTGAAGAGGGTCCTAATGTGTAATACGCAGACCATATGACAGGAATTCCAAACTACCTCTGGATCTACATGTACATCTACATGATTACTCTGCTATTCACAATAAAGTGCCTGGCAGATGGTTCAATGAACCACCTTCAAGCTGTCCCTCTATCGTTCCACTCTCTAATGGCACGCGGGAAAAATGAGCACTTAAATTTTTCTGTGCGACCCATGATTTTTCTCATTTTATCGTGATGATTATTTCTCCCTATGTAGGTGGGTTCCAACAAAATGTTTTATCAATCGGAGGAGAAAAGTGGTGATTGAATTTTCATGAGAAGATCCCGTTGCAACGAAAAACGCCTTTGTTTTAATGATTGCCACTCCAATTCACGTATCATGTCTGTGACACTATCTCCCCTATTTCGCGATAATACAAAACGAGCTGCCCTTCTTTGTACTTATCCGATGTCATCCGTCAGTCCCACCTGACGCGGATCCCACACTGCACAGCAATACTCCATAATAGGGCGGACAAGCGTGCTGTAAGCAGTCTCTTTAGTAGGCCTGTTGCACCTTCTAAGTGTTCTGCCAATGAATCGCAGTCTTTGGTTTGCTCTACCCGCAATATTATCTATGTGATTTCCAATTTAGGTTATTTGTAATTGTAATGCCTAAATATTTAGTTGAACTTACAATCTTCAGATTTGTGTGACTTATCGCGTAATCGAAATTTAGCTGATTTCTTTCAGTACTCATGTGAATAACTTCACACTTTTCCTTATTCAGGGTCAACTGCCACTTTTCGCACCATACAGATATCTTATCTAAATCATTTTGCAAGTCGTTTTGATCATCTGGTGACTTTACAAGACGGTAAATGACAGAATCATCTGCAAACAATCGAAGACGGGTACTCAGATTGTCTCTTATGTCGTTAATATAGATAAGGAACATTACAGGGCCTACAACACTTCCTCGGGCAACGCCGGATTTTACTTCTGTTTTACTCGATGACTTTCCGTCTATTACTACGAACTGTGACCTTTCTGACAGGAAATCACGAATCCAGTCGTACAACAGAGGCGATACTCCGTAGGCGCGCAGTTTGGTTAGAAGACGCTTGTGAGGAACGGTGTCGAAAGCCTTCTGGAAATCTAAAAATATGGGGTCAATTTGACATCCCCTGCCGATAGCACTTACTACTTCATGAGTTTAAAGAGCTAGTTGTGTTTCACAAGAACGATATTTTCTGAAACCGTGCTATGTGTCAGTAAATCGTTTTCTTCGAGGTATTTCATGATGTTCGAATGCAGTATATGTTCCAAAACCCTACTGCAAATCGACGTTAGTGATATAGGCCTGTAAGTCAACGGATTACTCCTACTTCCCTTTTTGGGTATTGGTGTGACTTCAGCAATTTTCCAGTCTTTAGGTACGTTTCTTTCTGTTAAAGAGTGGTGGTATATAGTTGCTAAATATGGAGCTATTTTATCAGCATACTCTGAGAGGAACCTGACTGGTAAACAATCTGGACCGGAGGCCTTGCCTTTATTAAGTGATGTAACCTGTTTAGTTGTTCCGAGGATATCTACTTCCATGTTTCTCATTTTGGCAGTTGTTCTTGGTTTGAATTCAGGAATATTCACTTCGTCTTCTTTGGTGAAGGAGTTTCGGAAAACCGTGTTTAATAACTCTGCGTTAGTGGCGCTGTCATCAGTGACTTAACCGTTGTTATCGCGCAGTGAAGGCGTTGATTGCGTCTTGCCACTGGTGTGCTTTATGTATGACCACAATCTCTTTGAGTTTTCTGCTAGATTTCAAGATAGAATTTCGTTGTGTAAATTATTAAAAGCATCTCGAATTGAAGTACGTTCCATATTTCGAGCTTCTGTAAAACTTTGCCAATCTTGGGAATTTTGCGTTCTTTTAAATTTGGCATGCTTTTTTCGTTGCTTCTGGAACATCGAGTTGACCCGTTTTGTGTGCCATGGGGGACCAGTACCATCACTTGTTAATTTATGTGGTATATATCTCTCAATTTCTGTCGATACTATCTCTTTGAAAACATTCCACAACTTTTCTACACTGAAATGATCAGATCGGAAGAAGTGATGACAGTCTCTTAAAAAGCCGTTAAGACCATTTTTTCAGCTTTTTTAAGTAGATATACTTTGCGTTTCTTTTTGATGGTTGTAGGTGTTACGGTATTCAGCCTAGCAGCAACTTCCTTGTGGTCGCTGATCCCTGTATTCGTCACAATACACATTATTTGTCCACGATTATTTGTTGCTAAAGGTCAAGTATGCTTTCGCAACCACTTACGCTTCGAGTGGGCTCATGAACTAATTGTTCAAAATAATTTTCTGAGAAAGCATTCAGTACAATTTCGGACGACGTTTATGCCTGTCGCCGGCATTAAACATACACTCCTGGAAATTGAAATAAGAACACCGTGAATTCATTGTCCCAGGAAGGGGAAACTTTATTGACACATTCCTGGGGTCAGATACATCACATGATCACACTGACAGAACCACAGGCACATAGACACAGGCAACAGAGCATGCACAATGTCGGCACTAGTACAGTGTATATCCACCTTTCGCAGCAATGCAGGCTGCTATTCTCCCACGGAGACGATCGTAGAGATGCTGGATGTAGTCCTGTGGAACGGCTTGCCATGCCATTTCCACCTGGCGCCTCAGTTGGACCAGCGTTCGTGCTGGACGTGCAGACCGCGTGAGACGACGCTTCATCCAGTCCCAAACATGCTCAATGGGGGACAGATCCGGAGATCTTGCTGGCCAGGGTAGTTGACTTACACCTTCTAGAGCACGTTGGGTGGCACGGGATACATGCGGACGTGCATTGTCCTGTTGGAACAGCAAGTTCCCTTGCTGGTCTAGGAATGGTAGAACGATGGGTTCGATGACGGTTTGGATGTACCGTGCACTATTCAGTGTCCCCTCGACGATCACCAGTGGTGTACGGCCAGTGTAGGAGATCGCTCCCCACACCATGATGCCGGGTGTTGGCCCTGTGTGCCTCGGTCGTATGCAGTCCTGATTGTGGCGCTCACCTGCACGGCGCCAAACACGCATACGACCATCATTGGCACCAAGGCAGAAGCGACTCTCATCGCTGAAGACGACACGTCTCCATTCGTCCCTCCATTCACGCCTGTCGCGATACCACTGGAGGCGGGCTGCACGATGTTGGGGCGTGAGCGGAAGACGGCCTAACGGTGTGCGGGACCGTAGCCCAGCTTCATGGAGACGGTTGCGAATGGTCCTCGCCGATACCCCAGGAGCAACAGTGTCCCTAATTTGCTGGGAAGTGGCGGTACAGTCCCCTACGGCACTGCGTAGGATCCTACGGTCTTGGCGTGCATCCGTGCGTCGCTGCGGTCCGGTCCCAGGTCGACGGGCACGTGCACCTTCCGCCGACCACTGGCGACAACATCGATGTACTGTGGAGACCTCACGCCCCACGTGTTGAGCAATTCGGCGGTACGTCCACCCGGCCTCCCGCATGCCCACTATACGCCCTCGCTCAAAGTCCGTCAACTGCACATACGGTTCACGTCCACGCTGTCGCGGCATGCTACCAGTGTTAAAGACTGCGATGGAGCTCCGTATGCCACGTCAAACTGGCTGACACTGACGGCGGCGGTGCACAAATGCCGCGCAGCTAGCGCCATTCGACGGCCAACACCGCGGTTCCTGGTGTGTCCGCTGTGCCGTGCGTGTGATCATTGCTTGTACAGCCCTCTCGCAGTGTCCGGAGCAAGTATGGTGGGTCTGACACACCGGTGTCAATGTGTTCTTTTTTCCATTTCCAGGAGTGTATAATTTTTCCAGCATATCGAGGGTAGATTGAAGTCACAACCGTTTATAACTGTATGTGAGGAGTACTTAATTGAAATGAGACTCACGTTTTCTTTGAACTGTTCAGCAACTATATCTCCTGAGTCGGGGGTGTCGGTAAAACGATCCAATTAATAGTTTAGTCCGATTGTCAGGTATAACCTCTACCCACACTATTTCACACGAACTATCTACTTCAGTTTCGCTACACGGCAAACTACCTCTGACAGCAATAAATACTCCACCACCAACTGTATTTAATCCACCCTTTCTGAACACTGTTAGTTCGTTTGAAAAAATTTTGGCTTATTTCCGGCTTTAGCCAGCTCTCTGTACCTACAACTATTTGAGCTTCAGTGCTTTCTATTGGGGCTTGGAGCTCTGGTTCTTTCCCAACACAGCTACGACAATTTACAACTACTATACCAATCGTTTCTACAACTACCTTACTGTGTTTTGCCTGCCCACTTTTAGACGGACGTTCCTACTGTGGTTCTCTGAAACCCTCTAACCAGTGCAAGTACTTTCACAGTTAGGCGGGAGGTGAGAAAACTTGGATTTCATGTTCGAAGGCTGCTCATAAGCCACACGTCATGCCGGTAAATGAAACGAATCCTCGCTTGGTGTAAGGAGCGTAAACATTGGACGCTTGAACAGTGGAAAAACGTTGTGTGGAGGGATAAATCACGGTACACAATGTGGCGATCCGATGGCAGGTTATGTGTATGGCGAATGCCCGGTGAACGTCATCTGCCACCGTGTGTAGTGCCAACAGTAAAATTCTGAGGCGGTGGTGTTATGGCGTGGTCGTGTTTTTCATGGAGAAGGCACGCACCCCTTGTTGTTTTGCATGGAACTATCACAGCACAGGCCTACATTGATATTTTAAGCACCTTCTTGCTTACCACTGTTGAAGAGCGTAATTCGGAAATGGCGACTGCATCTTTCAACATGATCGAGCACCTGTTCATAATGCACAGTCTGTGGCGGGGTGGTTACATGACAGTAACATCCATGCAATGGACTGGCCTGCACAGAGTCCTGACCTGAATCCTACAGAACACCTTTGAGACGTTTTGGAACGCTGACTTCGTGCCAGGCCTCACCGACCGACATCGATACCTCTCCTCAGTGCAGTACTCCGTGAAGAATGGGCTGCCATTTCCCAAGAAACCTTCCAGCACCTGATTGAACGTATGCCTGCGAGAGTAGAACTGTCATCAAGGCTGTGAGCCAACACCATATTGAATTCCAGCATTACCGATGGGGGCGCCACGAATTTGTAAGTCATTTTCAGCCAGGTGTCCGGATACTTTTGATCAGACAATGTACGATTCTAAGCTTGTTAATTGGTAACTAGGCGTGTATGCACAAACGAGAATTGCGTGTCCTACTGGAATCCGCTATTATGAAGTCTTACTGTTGTTAGCCCTACAATGATCGAAGTCCATAGGCCTACTTATAATTTGTTACGACTGTACTGAGTTGCAATAAAATGAAAATCGTGCCACCAAATCTTGTATGAAATGAGGACTGTTAAACAGAAGACACTGGATGCTATAAACCAGCCGTTATACCATTATATCGAGTATTGATCTGAAATTAAATTTTGTTGTAGAACTGTTAATCAGAAAAACATAATAGCAGATTCCAGTAGAAGATGCAATTTTCGTTTGTAAGCCGCGTGGTGTGGCCGCGCCGTTTGAGGCGCCATGTCACGGATTTCGCGGCCGCTCCCGCCTGAGGTTCGAGTCCTCCCTCGGGCTTGGGTGTATGTATGTTGTTCTTAGCATAAGTTGGTTTAAGTAGTGTGCACGTCTAGTGACCTATGACCCCAGCCGCTTGGTCCCTTCGGAATTCACACACATTTGCAGATTTTCGCGTTAGTACGTACACGCCCAGCTGCGAGTAAACAGGTTTAGAAATGCATTTTGTCTCCTGACCTGGGCCTGTCTTTCTCGTGAGCTTCGTCAGAAAGAGTACGACGACACAGACCACCAGCAGGGAAAGCAATACAAACCGTGCGAAATGTGTTGTGAAAATATCACTTATTTTAAAAGTAAAACGCATTGTCACAGCCGTAAAACATTCATGGAAGAATTTAGTTATCTTAATGAAACTGTTTATTTCTTCTGGCATTAATTTGCAGTTAATTCAACAAAACGAAGGATAACTAACATGATTCTCCATATTTGTAATATAGGTCAGAGAGTTATCTTAATGAAACTATTTCTTCTGACATTAATTTGCAGTTAATTCAACAAAACGAAGGATAACTAACATGATTATCCATATTTGTAATATAGGTCAGAGAGCACATCAAGGTGGGCCGTAGGTGGATTTAGACGTATATGTGTGTATAGCGTTATCTTCATAGAGTGACTGATTATTCTGAAAAGGAACATGTATTATACTTAGAACTCCGCAAAGAGCACACAATTCGTACGGTGTAGAGTATTGTGAACATTTATCGATGTCTGGTGCTCTGTAGCTAATTAAAGCACATGGCACTCCAAGGTATCGAACTGCCTTTATGGTGACACTGAAAGGCTACTTCATTTAGGTATTAATTTCGTGCAACACTTCATCATTCACTTGCCTCCTTTCTCTCTGTACAGCAGGAAAACGAGCTACAACATCATTTATAGAAGATGCTCGGGAAACACTGATCTGTGGGCACCTGTTGAGTCGTTACGCAGGCCGGTGTGGCCGAGCGGTTCTAGGCGCTTGAGTCTGGAACCGCGCGACCGCTACGTTCGCAGGTTCGAATCCTGACTCGGGCATGGATGTGTGTGATGTCCATAGGTTGGTTAGGTTTAAGTAATTCTAAGTTCTAGGGGACTGATGACCTCAGATGTTAAGTCCCATAGTGCTCAGAGCCATTTGAACCATTTTTTTGAGTCGTTACGTCGCCAAGCGGATAATCGGCGTGTAGTCACAAGTTACTCACACTGCAGGCTACATTATTGTTACAATCTGTGTGTACCACTGGGGGCTGAACCGCACAGTAACCCAGGGTTAGGTGTGGGGCGGTCGTGGGGTGGGTGGACTGCTGTGGCCTGTTGTCGGATTGTGAACCACTGAGGGCTATGGAGGGACGAAGCCTCTCGGTCGTTTCTAGGTCTAATAAACAAAACACACACAACACAGAAAACAATGGTTCAAATAGATGAATTGAAGAGTACATGAAGGAATTTAACAGGTAGCTCGTTATGTCAAGGAATATGAAAATCTCATAATTACACTACTTGAAACACTATAGTTGAGGAAAGAATAGAACTTGATTTAGCTTCCTCTCAAATTGGGAATTTGTGTGCCCTGCCTACTAAACTACTAACGTTAAGATGGCAAGATTTACTATCTGTTATATTGTCCATCGTTGTTACCTTTCGGTAAATGTGATCAGATTTTAACGTGACTACCATTATTAATGTAGCTAGGCAGAACAGTTCTCATAAATCGTTATCGCTCCGTGCTACCCCTAAACAGTAATTAGAGATAATAACGTACATGTAATTATAATTCTTAGAAATGCCATCATAAACAAACTTTCTATCTCGCCTTTATAGTAAATACAAACATAAACAACGATTTTCATTTAACATATTGGAGATTTGAGCTCAGTGCCGGGTGCTTGCAGAAAATAATAATGAAGTAAGGATGGAACCGCCTTTTCTTTTAATGCCTAAACGTTTTTCACCACACTTGTGGCGTCCTCACTGTTTTTTTCTTTTATTTTACTTTTAATTTTACATTGTGTTTTCCCTGTAACTGCCAACTGAAATCAACTACAGACCTAAATTAGCATCATTATACGAGGGTTATCTAGAAAGTAATACACCGCATTTTTTTCTCGGTCGAAAAGAATGCCAATAATGCGAAATTTTACGACGTATTATCTAAAGCCTCCCGAGTGAACGCGCCAAGTTTCCGTCACTTCCGACAGATAGCGTAGTTGCAGGACGGTTTCAAAATGGCGCTTGTAGGTGATGTACGGTACAAGCAACGTGCCGTCATTGAATTTCTCACTGCAGAGAAAAAAACTGTGGGGAATATTCACAAACGCTTGTGCAAAGTCTACGGAGCATCTGCTGTCGACAGAAGTACAGTCAGTCGCTGGGCACGGAGGATGAGGTCATCAGAGAGCGGTTCGGCGGAGCTCCACAACTTTCAGCGGTCGGGGAGACCATCCACGGCTGTCACACCTGACATGTTTCAGACAGCTGATGTCATTCGCGAGGACAGACGCATTACGACTCGGCAGTTGGCGCTGCATCTGTCAATCAGCAAAGGAAGTGTGGATGCAATTATCCGCACTCTTGGATATTCAAAAGTGTATGCAAGATTGGACCTGCAGTGTCTCACGGTGGATCATAAATTGCACAGAAAAAAAAAAAACATTTCTCTTGATAATGCAACGTTTTGAAGGTGAGGGGGATGCGTTCTTGACCCAGATTGTGACAGGTGATGAAACCTGCGTTCATCTCTTAGAGCCAGAAACAAAACGACAGTCGATGGAATTGCACCATTTTATCACTCTCCACAGATGAAAAATTTCAAAGCAACTGCTTCCGCCAGTAAAGTCATGATCACCGTGTTCTGGGACTGTAAAGTTATTATTATTGATGTGATGCCAGGAGGCTGTACCATTAATTCAGAAGCATTTGTCAACACATTAACAAAACTCAAGACGAACTTCCAGCGACATCGGCGCCACAGAAACCCAGGAGACGTTTTGCTACAACACGATATCACTTGGCCGCACACAAGTCTGAGGACAGCTGAACACATTGCAAAACAGGGTTGGACAGAGTTACCCCATCCACCCCACGTCCCTGACCTAGCCCCCTCGAACTTTCACGTGTTTGGACCATTAATGGATGCCTTTCGTGGAAGACATTTTGAGGACGATAAGAACATGATTCACACAGTGAAGCACTGGTTCCTCCACCAGGACAAGGATTGGTACGACAGGGCATACACGCCCTTGTTTCGCGCTGGAGGAAAGCCATAGGATGGGATGGAGATTACATGGAAAAATAGGGTTGTAGGTAAATCAGTATTCTTTCGTCTGTGTAATTCTCGTTATCTTCAGTAAAGAACTGTTGAAGAAAACAAATGCGGTGCATTACTTTCTGGGTAACGCTCGTAGTATTTTGATAGACCTTAGTTGAGATAATTTTGTTTTTGTGTGTAAAACATGTTTTTGGTAACTGGGTGACGTTTTCACCTCTCATTTGTGAATAATACGTCTTGCTACGTAGTCTCTCTGAGTGAAACATGTGTTCAGGCCACAGCATCACAGCAAAACGCAGTATTCATAAATCAGCAGGAGAAAACATCTGCCCATCTGGCACACAAAAACAAAGTTATCACAGCTCAGGACCAGCCAAATACTACAACAATGACGTGGTCTACTAATTTAGATCCGTGACCTGTTTCGGTTGTCAGTCAATGTAAAAATGGAAGGAAAATTAAAAAAAATACACACTGACCATGCCGCAGTTGTGGTGAAACATGTTTTGGTGTTAATAAAATGGTTCAAATGGCTCTGAGCACTATGGGACTCAACTGCTGAGGTCATTAGTCCCCTCGAACTTAGAACTAGTTAAACCTAACTAACCTAAGGCCATCACAAACATCCATGCCCGAGGCAGGATTCGAACCTGCGACCGTAGCGGTCTTGCGGTTCCAGACTGCAGCGCCTTTAACCGCACGGCCACTTCGGCCGGCCTTTGGTGTTAATACAAAATAATATTTTTGTGTACTTGCAAAAAAGAGGAACCACCCTTAATTCATTAATATTTGCATTTGTAATAATAATACTGTTCATATTCCACATCAAAGCATAATATAAAAGGCCTTTGTCACATGTCAGCTGTTCAACGTTGTGGTTATGTGTTACAGGCTCCCAGTGCATCGGCAGCCAATCGTTTATTTGCAAAAATCAGCGCGAGCTCTTGTTTAGAGTTGTATATCCTGTCCTTTATTTACCCTTCATAGTCGCCTGTCCATTAGGGAACTTCTCCAACTACTTGTACACACCTGCTTGATGTAAAGGACAGCCCCAATGTTGATCTGACAAGTGCCCACGCACTGCAGGTCCCGCAGTCCCGTGAAGCTACAGAAACGGAATCTCAGTCTGCAAATCCAGAGCGGAGACGCCATGTTTGGGATTGCAAACATACTGCGAAGCGAAGCGCAAACATTCGCTGGAAGACGACAAGTGTGCGCTTCACCTATTGAAGAAAGCTGACAACTGTGTATCTAGCTGTTGGACAACAAGAGTAAAGGTGCAGGACGCGTTCTGTCCATAGACCAGTGTACGCAGCTGTGCATGTAGCTACCGGGACACTGCGCCAACGGAGCACATGTTTACTAACTTTCCATAAAACCTGTTCTCCCTTCCAATTTAGGAACACTTTTGTGGCACAGTGACAGATATCCCTCATTCTGAAGTGCACCCGCGTCGAAGGGCCATGTATAGTTGGGTGAAGTGTGTCGAAGACGGCTACATTGCAAAGTACAGTCAAGCGACACAAACGAGAGTGGAATGGATTTTTCTTTTATCAGACCGTTTAATGTGTACTCATCTTTACATAGATAACGCTAATATAGCGCTAAAAATATACCTTTGGGTCTGAAGGATAATAAATAATTAATGTAAACATTAATGGCAATAGGTGGAGTTATTATTTGAGTTATTACTAAAGAGGCAGTGCATACTAGGTTTGTCCGTTCTCTTTTGGAGTACTGCTGCGTGGTATGGGATCCAGGCGAGATAGGATTAAGGATGGAGATCGAAAAAGCTGGTTTTGTAGTATCCCGATGTAGGGGAGAGGGTGTCACGCTTAGTAACGACAGTCTTCAGACATGAGTGCACTCAGTCTCGAGTCGGCATATTTAAAAATGGTACAGTCACAATAATGAGCTACACAAGTTTCATCTTGTTCATTTAAAAGGTAAGTACCACTGGTAACAGGCATGCCGGTTGTATGTCTAACAGTGCAATGACTACAGACTTCAATCAGTTAAGCAGGATAGCGTAACACGATATCACATATTAGGTCAGTGCTTAAAACGTGATTCATTGTCTTACGAAGCACATGCGAGTCCGGATGCAATAATTAAAACAAAGGCGTTTTTCGTTGCGAAATCTCTTCACTACATTTCAACCAGCAGCTTTCTTCTACGAATGCGAAAATGTTTCGTTGACTTCTACCTACCTGGGGACAAATGACGATCGTAATACAATATGACCAATCAAAGCTCGCAGGGAAAGATTTTTCCAACTTGATATTCGTGAGGAGAATAGTCGAGAAAATCTGAAAGAGGTTCTATGAGCCCTATGACAAATGCTTATATGCACAATAGCCACGTAAATGTAGCTGTAGCTGTAGATTTCTTAATTTCGTTCATCCGACGCGAGCGACAGTTTAAAGCCCTACACGGAACCAACGTCAACACAAAATTCCCTGTTGTTCTTTAAGCACATAAATTGTTGCCATCAGGAAACTAATAATTGACCGCGGCTCTTATAAGTGAAATTAGTATAGATCAAATAATAAACAAACTGTGATGCTTTAATTGTACACTTATCACGGTCGCTGTGTAACAAAAAGTTGCGGTCAAATTATCACGACACATTTCTAACACACGGAGTTAAAATGTATTATCCCTCCATGATGTAATTGTCTTATGATGATATGAATCAAATGATTTTAACATCTAATGAGGAAGATAAGGCTGAAGATTAACACAACCATCCGGAGGAATCAATGTGGAAAAGAGTGGGATACTCAACTACTGAGAAATGACGAGAGCGTTTAAAGTTTAGTAGAATTGTAGACACTACGATAATGAAACCATTGTACGAACTTACCTGAAGATGAATGGACATCTCTAAGAAGGGCAATCAAAAAGATAGACAATTAAACATAGGTACAACGAAGGTAGCTGATATGAAACCTTGAATAACAGAAGGAATACTTTAACTGATCGACGAAACAAGGAAACACTGAAACGTACAGGGAAATACATTTATTTAATAATACACGTCATTTAAGAATAAAATAAATAGGAAGAACAGGAAATGTCAAGGTGAAATGACTGCAAGAAGCATGCGAAGAAATGGTCGTCTGAAAGATTCATTCACCTTATTGAAAAGGCAGAACAACCCTCGACGAAATTAAAGACAAAAGCGTGGACATTGGGAGTGTAATGGGAATTCCACTGTTACAAGCAGAGGAGAGAGTGGACAAAGTATATTGCTGGTCGATACGAGTGGGAAGATCTGATAATGTGATAGAAGAAGAAGTGGAATTCGATGCGGATGACACAGGTGATCCAATATTAAACATTTTAACAGAGATTTAGAAGACACGCTATGAACTATGGCGTAAAGTGTAGATAATATTCCTTCTAAACATTTCAATGATGGGGGGAATGGCAACAAAATGACTATTCATGTTAGTCTGTAGAGTCAGTAGGTCTGAAGACATTTCATAAGCCTTTTGGAAAGTTACCGTCCACACAATACCGAAGAGAGAAAGAACAGGTAAGTGTGATAACTACTGCACAACCTCCTAACATCTCAAACATTCACGTTGTTGACAAGAAAACTGTTCAAAAGAACGGAAAGACAACGGACGATCTGTTACATCGTGATCTGAGCGGTTTTAGAAAGGTAAAAGCACCAGAGAGACAGTTCTGACGTTGAGCTTGATATTGGAAATAAGAAAAAGGATACAGCTGAATACCACTTCTGGATCTAGAAAAAGGATTCCGCAGAGTAAAGCGGTACATTAAATACGAAATTCTCAGCAAAATAGGAGTAAGTTAAAAGGAATGGAAAAATAAGAATGGAAGATCATGTACATAGTGCTAGAATGGAAAATGGCATAAGATGGAGAGTCTTTCGCCCTAAATGTTCACACTATGCATCGAAAAAAAGTGACGGAAACATCTTTCAGTGATTGGATTCGCTGATGATATTGCTCACCTCATGGAAAGTGAGGAAGAAGTGCAGAACCTGTTGAATGTAATCATCAGTCTAATGAGCTCAAAATGGGAACTAGGAGGAGCTTGAGGGGTGATATTACCAATAAAAAAATTGTTGACCACGAAGCAGAAGAAGCGAAAGAGTTCAGTTACATATGAAGCAAAATAACACATGACGAAGCAAGGAGGACATAAAAAGTAGACTGGCACTAGGGAAGAAGTTTCTCCAGGCGGAATCAACTGACCAGTATCAAACATCGATTTTAATTTGAGGAAGAAATGTGTGAGAAAATTAACGCAAGTGTTGTGCAGGGCGTTCTACACATATGCGTTGGAAGTATTTAGTTCCTCGGCTATAGGTAGTGTGCCGGTGGTGGTGTTGTCACCAATTTGCTGTAGCCCAGCTTCCTCAAACTGAACAGTTCGCATATTGCGAGGCCCGCAGCTTCCCACTAGATCCTGTTTTACGAAGACGACTAGAAAGTCTTTGAAGTATACGATCTGATAACCTCCTCCCAGGAAATCTTTCTGCGTACTGGGCGCTTGCTGCCCGAATGTTGCAGCGTGCCTCTATATAAATGAGATGTACGTCAGATAACTCGGTTAACGTGTAATCAGCGGCCAAGCATCTGTATCCATAAGTAGTAATTTCCATGTTTACACATCATAACGTAAACAACAATAACGCAATAGTTTATCCAGGGACGTGAATGATGCTAGCAGTAATAGAAACTTACCCTACCTGACAATAAGAGGTAATTCTGTTGCGCATCATACTTCAATGTTGTTACAAAGCAGTCAAAGCAACGGTGAACTTTGGCCTAAGGCAAGTGCACCGTCAAATCATTCTACAACTCCCAGAGGGAAAACTGTGCACCTGTTATGGTTCAAATGGCTCTGAGCACTATGGGACTTCTGAGGTCATCAGTCCCTTAGAACTTAGAACTACTTAAACCTAACTAACCTAAGAACATCACACACATCCACGCCCGAGGCAGGATTCAAACCTGCGACCGTAGTGGTCGCGCGGTTCCAGACTGTAGCGCCTAGAACGGTTCGGCCACACCGGCCGGCTGCACCTGTTACATTGCTGTTACTTAACAAAAGTGTTTCTTTTTATTTCGTCTCATAACTCTACATAGGTTTTTTTACATATTACATGTCACACACATACATAAAAACTTCACTTGAAACACTGTCATTTCGATCCATTGCGACCAGAAGTGTGACATTTGGCTCAAAGGTGTCTGCAACCTTCTTCTGTAAGGTTATCAGATCGTATACTTCAAAGACTTTCTAGTCGTCTTCATAAAACAGGATCTAGTGGGAAGCTGCGGGCCTCGCAATATGCGAACTGTTCAGTTTGAGGAAGCTGGGCTACAGCAAATGGCTCTGGCCTAGAACCGCTCGGCCACACCGGCCGGCTGCTATGTGCAACGTACTGCTACATTCTTTCGATACCAGTACACACTTACGCAAGAATTTTTTACGGATTTTGTGTCTTTCCAGTTTCTATGTGGGCAGATATAGAGATAAATGTGCTAGCTTAGTACGGCAATGTAATTTCTTGTCGAATTTTCACCTGTGTAGCTCCCCATGCTATGGCTGCCTCCAGATCTCTCTCTCTCTCCCTCTCTCTCTCTCTCTCTCTCTCTCTCTCTCTCTCTCTCTCTCTCTATATATATATATATATATATATATATATATATATATATATATATATATATATAGTGACAGAGAGTTATCAACCATATTAACGTAATCAATACGTGCCCTACGTAATGAAACGTATTTTACTGTGACGCATAGGTTTCTTATCTTTAATTTTCATTTACTGCACATGCTGCTCCAAGTCAGTTTGAGCTAATTAATATCCTATTTTCGCAAATATTTCCCCAGAGATTCTCTTCCTGATGAATCGGTGGATTACGCTACCTCTTGATCTCGTCATCCTTGTGTTCACAGATAATTTCAAAATTATCTCACATAAATAACCTCTCCAATTACCACTTACGATGTCGCATCCAAATTAGGGCGTCAGTAAAATAAGTATTCCTGTGCAATCTGTTTCCACAGACTGCCGTAATAAGAACTAATTTCAGTTCAAATGAACTGCAACAAATATCAAAGATTTTGCTCGTTGCCAATTGTATGGGAAATAGATAGACTTTTATTGTGAGTTCTTCACAGTTGGATATTCTTGTTAAGTTGGATATTCTTGTTACGTATTAACTGATACAGAAATTTGAGACATCAAACTTTTTCTTTAAAAGCAAATCAGAACTCCTCATATAAACATTAGACATTCCTTGATAATTCTATTTCATTCTCCTCATACAACATGAGCCGCATAATTTAAGAGATGAGTAATTATGACATACAATACATTATACCACAACCGTATTGACTAACAGTATGACATAGACTAACTCTCCACAGTTCAGAATACCGCGACGTCTCCTTTCCGGTCAAAAACCATAGTGGTCGGGAGTCGACGCGCGAGAGATGTTCTTCTTCCCTGTGGCCGAGACGACCAGATACACTTCCAGTTGACTGGTTGGTTGAACACTACCGTCGTCGTCCATTCTCCTCTGTGTCACTTATGGAACATAGGAAAAAAGTCTTTTGTAGACACCAGATGAATAACATCTTGCAGTGTTCAGACAAGAAAATATTTGGCAGCTACACGTATCAGTTAGGATCTACATATGCCATGTGCTGAACAAGAAGGCTTGTCACGTTAGTGTGCAACAGGACCACGTTCTTGACAGACTTCGACACTGCCGACACCTAGCAGGTCGCTTCATCTCTTCTCTGAGGATATCGTGTGGCTGCAACCCCGTCAATTATGATCTGAACCCTTTGGAGTGTGGTGCGACCACAGGCTATGTTCTGGCGTAGAGCTACATACATACTCCGCAATCCACCATACTGTGCGTGGCGGAGGGTACCTCGTACCACAACTAGCATCATCTCTCCCTGTTCCACTCCCAAACAGAACCAGGGAAAAATGACTGCCCATATGCCGCTGTACGAGCCCTAATCTCTCTTATCTTTGTGGTCTTTCCGCGAAATATAAGTTGGCGGCAGTAAAATTGTACTGCAGTCAGCCTCAAATGCCGGTTCTCTAAATTTCCTCAGTAGCGACTCACGAAAAGAACGCCTCCTTTCCTCTAGAGACTCCCACCCGAGTTCCTGAAGCATTTCCGTAACACTCGCGTGATGATCAAACCTAACAGTAACGAATCAAGCAGCCCGCCTCTGAATTGCTTCTATGTCCTCCCTCAATCCGACCTGATAGGGATCCGAAACGCTCGAGCAGTACTCAAGAATAGGTCGTATTAGTGTTTTATAAGCGGTCTCCTTTACAGATGAACCACTTCTTCCCAAAATTCTACCAATGAACCGAAGACGACTGTCCGCCTTCCCCACAACTGCCATTACATGCTTGTCCGACTTCATATCACTCTGCAATGTTACACCCAAATATTTAATCGACGTGACTGTGTCAAGCGCTACACTAATAATGGAGTATTCAAACATTACGGGATTCTTTTTCCTATTCATCTGCATTAATTTACATTTATCTATATTTAGAGTTAGCTGCCATTCTTTACACCAATCACAGGATGGAACCACTAAGAATCATTCAAAACCTTTCGACGAAAGTTGAACGTCATTCGGCCCAACAAATGGTATCTATGCTATTTCACCCTTGTTGTTTCGCACCGTCTTGTAGCATCATTAGTGAGGGGTGTAACATCGACATTTGTATGAATGAAACGGCAAAGGGCATCCATCAAAGAAGTCGAGTTCGGCGGTTCGGCGGCACTCTCGATGCCACATGCACATCTTTGTTGAGCATCTCAAAGCATACCCGTACGGAGAAAACGCTTGACCAGTTCCTAGGTACCAGCGATAAGGCAGCCTTCCGACTCCCATCAGATTCTGCATTCTAGCACCTAGGTTTTTAGCGGACTGAGGCTCTTAGAGGCATCGTTTGCCATTTTATTTCAGGTATGTCATTGACGCATCCCCAGTGACCACGCCGCAGGAAATCGCAAAACAGCAGCTTTGAAAAAGCATGGCTGGCCGCGGTGGCCAAGCTTCAGTCTGGAACCGCGTGACTGCTATGGTCGTAGGTTCGAATCCTGCCTCGGGCATGGATGAGTGTATCTCCTTAGGTTAGTTAGGTTGAAGTAGTTCTAAGTTCTAGGGAACTGATGACCTCAGATGTTAAGTCTCATAGTGCTCAGAGCCATTTGAACCATTTTGAAAAAGCATAAGCACCCTTTGTGGCTTCAGATCAGTTTCAAATTTCATCCAATGGGTTTAAACGGTCCCTAGTTGCTCTGCCCTGTATACCAGAGGAAAAATTGCGGTCGCTCTACGCTCCAAGGACACAGGATCACGTTCAGTAGGTTTGCTGGCGGACCATATTTGCATAGTGGGGTTGAAACGCCCAGGGGATGGCTGCAATGTCAAAAGTTGTCAAGAAGATCATCCTGTTGCACATAGCACTACAAACTGTCGTTTTCTAACAGGAAATATGTGGCAGTCAACGCCGCAAGCGAATGGGAGGTTTTACTGACGCCATTAATGCGACCCCATGAGGCCTTTTTGTGTCGATTCTAAGCTATGGTGTGACTGAAACATTTTGCTTTGCCATCCCTACGAAAACGGCGTGCTTTCAACGAAGTGAGTAGAGGTTGTGACCCCATTTGCAGAGGCATCAAGAGAAGGGATGAGGTGTGAGTGACGGGGTGTGACGACCTTCCCGTCATGTGACAAGTCCATGACGTTTCTGGGCAGAATTATGAAGATATTTGTTGCCAATTTAACATCGTTAACCCCATCTTGCACCTCACATGAACTTCTGAGCTTTGAACTGTCGACATCGTGCTGTTTGGAACGTCGCTGTTGTCGAGAGTGACGTCACAGGACGCCATGCTTATGCGCCACTGCAAAGGAAGGCTGAAGGCAACTTTAAACCAACATTCAAAGTTCTGCGTTGTAATGAGGAAATTTCCAAGACATGACCTTACAATTCCATGATCCTTACAATCCTCTTTCGCAGTGTATTAAACATTGGATGCGACTGGGCGCTGTCGGATCAAGCAAAAGTTTTGCGTTTCATTGTTCGGAATCTCCAAGCAGGTTCCATTTTTTTTCCGTGAACTCTTTTTCTTCCTTCAGTACACTTTGTCCCTGGTCTGGTGGTGTCTTCATTTTATTGCACTATTTCTCTTATCTGTATGACTTTCTGTTTAACGGGTCTGATGGACTTACATGATCCTTTTCCAAATCTGTGTTGACTTGCTGCTGAATCCAGCAGTCTCATCCTCTGCTACTGTAACCAGGTCATCTGAAAGAAACTACAATTCTGCTTTGAAGTTCCTCTTCCCACTCTCAGACGACGTTGTCCAAAATCAGATGAGAGAGCATAGGAGATAGACAGTCGCCCTGCCGAACATCTGTTTTGATCAACAATGGTTCAGACACTTAACCCTTGTATTTTACTTTACTTTAGAGGTTGTGTTGATGAGTGTTTGACGAGATTATAGATTTTCGGGTCTGGTTCTTATGGATGATGAAAAGGGATAGCTGACTGACTGAACCATTGGCAATCTTGAAGTCTACAAAGGAACATATAACCAGGATGTTCCTAAGCGCTTTAATGTTGTTTTTAAATTGAATATTTGTTGCACACAGTTCCGACTGGTCTGGAATCCAGTTTGATATTCGCCAGTTTTGTGAAAGAGTTGCTCCTATACTCTTCAAATGGGGCACGCTGACAGAATTTTGGATGTAAGTTGCAGATGCAAGATTTCTCGATAGTTAAATCCAGATTGTCGTCTTTTTGTATGGTGGGTAATTGGGAGGTATTTCCAGTCTTCGGGAAGTTTTTGTGTGTTGCAAAGCCCTGTCACGATTTGTGTGAGTTCTTAGAGGGAGTCCGGACCAAGATTTTTCAGAAGTTCTATGATGACACCATCTTCAACTGAAGCTCTATTATTTTTAAGTTAGGTGCCTGTGAATATTTTCTTATGACGGTGATAGGCATTCAGAGTGCGTATAAGTGGAGTTTTCCTTAAGGAATCTTGAGGGGATTCGGAGAAGTTGAAAAGATCAGAAAAGTACCGTGTCACTTCCAGATTTCATGGTCGGTCAGGGCGAGCCTTTCGTAAGATTTTCTGAGACATAAATTTTGAAGAGTGTACGCTAAGGCTATTCCTACAACATTCCTATAGAAATTTAACATGTTTGTAGGTGCGAAATATATTACGTGCGGGTACTGTTCCACTTGAAAATTTGTGGCATAATGAAATCTGCAATCAGAGGTGGTACAAAATTTTTTGCTCTCCTGCTATAATGCCACACGTTCATTTCCCTGGTTTTATTGGTTAACCGGCAAACTTAATATCGGTGCAATGGTAATTTTGTGTTCCTACTGCAGCAAAACACAAGTTTGTAATTGGTTCGCAAATATTCGCTTCCCATAGTTCGCTGCAGTTATCTGGTTGTCTGGCAGCTAGACAGGCGCTGAGTTCTGACGTGCATATCTTACTGCTGTCCACGGCTTTTCTTTGGCAAAAAGCTCTCTATTGTTGTACGGCCCCCGACGTTGGATGTTTACTGTCGGCGTGTGTTATTCCAGCCTGATAGTATCTCCCTGTGCGCTGAGTAAATTGTTAGCATGCGCGTAACGAAAGCCGTTTTGCGTTGTGCGACTGGTGTTAGAGATGAACGTGCTTCAGTGCTGTCTTGTTTACGTATTTGAATAATCTGTCGCTCTTTATTTGCTGCTCAACACATACACCAATTTCCAGGCTTTGTCGCAAATCATTTTATTCTGAACATCATATGTGCACAACAAAGCTTACTCCTTGCAAAAACAGTTTTGTTACCTAGTAAACGAATTTGGACATACCTGAACACAGATTTTATGCGCTCAGTTGGTCATTAAAACTGTAACTTCTTGATTATGGGAAGCAACAAACACCAAATTGACGTGAAGTGTACATCATGCTTGGTTATGTAAACGATTAGCATTTCAGCGGAACAGCACAAAGCAAGTAGAGGTACAATCTACACTCAATCTACATTAAGGATAATGCTGATACATAGTGAAACAACTCTCTGGTGGGCTTTTTGCGGGTTTAAATCACCTCGGGGTAGGACCATGCGATCCTGCGGTCGTCGCATGGTGGCGCTGGCAGCAGTCCACATACGCAGAGGTGTGTTGGTTCATGGCAGACTACGGTGCAGCGAGTAGGTGTGCAGATGTTTTCAGACGTGCTAATGGTGACTGTCTGTCGAAAATGGCCCAAAGAACACATATTGATGACGTTGTGAGGGGTAGAATAAAAGGGCGACTGGAGGCTGGTCAAACACAGCAGGCCGTAGCACGGGCGCTCCGTGTACCACAAGGTGTGATCTCACAATTACGGCAACGATTGCAGGAGACAGGATACGTGTCCATGCGTTACAGTACGAGACATCCACAGTATACAACACCACAAGAAGACCAATATCTCACCATCAGTGCCCGCTGACGGCCACGGAGTACTGCAGGTAGCCTTGCTCGGGACCTTACCGCAGCCACTGGGACAGATGTCTCCAGACACACAGCCTACAGACGACTGAACAGAGATGGTTTATTCGCCCGGAGACCTGCAAGGTGCATTCCACTGACCCCTTGTCACAGGAAAGCCCGTAAAGCCTGGTGTCAAGAACACAGTCATTGGAACAGTGGTCCCAGGTTATGTTCACGGACGAGTCCAAATATAGTCTGAACTGTGATTCTCACCGGGTTTTCATTTGGCGTGAACCAGCAACCAGATACCAACCATTAATGTCCTTGAATGGGACCGGTATGGAGGTCGTGGTTTGATGGTGTGGGGTGGGATTATAATTAGTGCACGTACACCAAAAATGGTTCAAATGGCTCTGAGCACTATGGGACTCAACTGCTGTGATCATCAGTCCCCTAGAACTTTGAACTACTTCAACCTAACTAACCTAAGGACATCACACACACCCATGACCGAGGCAGGATTCGAACCTGCGACGGCAGCAGTCGCACGGTTCCGGACTGCGCGCCTAGAACCGCGAGACCACCGCGGCCGGCGCACGTACACCCCTGCATGTCTTTGACAGAGAAACTGTAACAGGTAAGGTGTATCGGGACGTCATTTTGCACCAGTATATCCGCCTTTTGAGGGGTGCAGTGGGTCCCACCTTCCTCCTGATGGATGATAACGCACGGCCCCACCGAGCTGCCATCGTGGAGTACCTTGAAACAGAAGATATCGGACGAATCGAGTGGCCTACCTGTTCTCCAGACCTAAACCCAATCGAGGACGTCTGGGATGCTCTCGGTCTGCGCATCGCTCCACGTCTGCAAACCCCTACGACACTTCAGCAGCTCCAACAGACAATGGTGCAAGAATGGGAGACTACATCGCAGCAGCTGCTCGACCACCTCATCCAGAGTATGCCAACCCGTTGTGCGGCCTGTGTACGTTGTACATGGTGATCATATCCCATAGTGATGTCGGGCTACATGCGCAGGAAACTGTGGCGTTTTGTAGCACCTGTGTTTCGGGACCGTTTTCTCAAGTTATCACCAATACCGTGGACTTAACAGACCTGTGTCGGGTGTGTTCCATATGTGCCTATGCTATTAGCACCAGTTTTGTGTAGTGCCACGTTGTGTGGCACCACGTTCTGCAATTATCCTTAATTTATGAGAATGAATGTACATTCTGTATGTAAAGAAAAATTACGCGAAATGTTTCTCATCCACGATTCGTATATGAATGTCGGGATGTGAGAAGATCGTGTTATTCCTCTTGTAAAGACGAGGAAAGTCTGTCGTAACTAGTGGAACTCGACACCCGCTGGATCATGGCCTGTCGGGACTATAGTTAACCATCCGGTATTACTGCTGCTCAAGGTGGTGTAAATTTTATGATTGTCATGTAAATATGATGACATGACGATAGGGAATCGGAGGGTTCATGGGTGCAGCACCATCATGCACGATCTCAGCGACACTACACGACTAGCGCCAGAGAAGAAAGACTTATTGGTTGCTTGGTCGTCCAGGATTTTTGAGCTGTGACGTGTGCCCGGCACTGATGTATTCTGACGGTCCGCGGAAGGCTTACTGATCGAGTGCCATCGAGAAGTCTACAAGAAGCATGACAAGAAATGGAGACAGGCCGCCGGCAGATTATTCTGTGTTTCCCTGCTCGACCAGTACATGTTCTATCGTTAAAGTAAACTGGAACATAACAGTATGCACATCTGACTAAAACTGTTTGTTCACATTCAGTATCACTTCTGCGCTGAAGCAGTTCAATACCAAACGCCACGCTAGTTAAAGTTTCTAACGTCGGTCGTTGTGGCCGAGCTGTTCTAGGCACTTCAGTCCGAAGCCGCGCTGCTGCTACGGTCGCAGGTTCGAATCCTGCCTCGGGCATGGATGTGTGTGATGTCCTTAGGTTAGTTAGGTTTAAGTAGTGCTAAGTCTAGGGGACTCATGACCTCAGATGTTGTCCCATAGTGCTTAGAGCCATTTGAACCATTTTGGAAACTTTCAAACGGTGTATTTAAATGTTATGACCTGACCTGCTCTTCCTCAAGTATATTGTAAGACAGGCTTGAACTTCGACTCGGGAAGTTGACTGTCGTAGCACAGAATGAAATCTGATGACGAAATGTCGTGAAAAGCCCACATTCAGGATCTTGTTAAAAAAACTGAATGTTACTGTATTTACTATCAGAGCAGTATCTGTAATAGGTCAGGGTCTAACATGAACTTCAGTCTACTCTGCTTATTTACATTAGCTTCTGGCATCCGGTATTAAATTCTGGGGTAAGTCTTGATATTCACAAAGGGTATTTTTGGCTCAGAATCGGGCAGTCCGAGCAATATGTGGTATAAGTTCGTGAACCTCGTGTCGCCCCCTGTTCAGGAGAAAGGGAATTCTGACACTGGCCTGTCAATATTTATTTTCTTTACTGCCTTTTGCTAACAATATGAGATATTTCCAACACTTAAAGCTTTCACTCATTTAACATTAGGTAACCTATTTGCATTTACGTCGTACCTTCTTCACCGTTGTGCAGAAAGACGTGTGAAATTCCGCTGCATCCGTTTTCAGTAAACTATTACAAGAGTTAAAACGTCTTTGCATTAAGAAGTCTTAGCATTAATCCTTACACTTTCAAGTCCAAGCTTAATTTTCCTGTGGAAAAATTAAGCCTACCTCTGCCTTATGTGGTTGATTATGCTAATACCCTAATGGAAAAAAATCACAAGACTAAAAATGATTAATATAGAGTAATGATATTTCTGTAATATATTGTCTAGGTGACGATGAATAATGCAAGATCGAAGTTTAATGTAAGAGCGAGATAACACTTTTACAATGTGACATGCTAGTACATTACTGGCCATTAAAATTCCTACAACAAGAAGAAATGCAGATGATATGCGGGTATTCATTGGACAAATATATTATTCAGGAACTGACATGTGATTACATTTTCACGCAATTTGGGTGCATATATCCTGAGAAATCAGTACCCAGAACAACCACATCTGGCCGTAATAACGGCCTTGATACGCCTGGGCATTGAGTCATACAGAGCTTGGATGGCGTGTACAGGTACAGCTGCCCATGCAGCTTCAACACACCACAGTTCATCAAGTGTAGTGACTGGCGTATTGTGAAGAGCCAGTTGCTCGGCCACCATTGACCAGACGTTTTCAATTGGTGAGAGATCTGGAGAATGTACTGGACAGGACCTGCAACATGCGATCGTGCATTATCCTTCTGAAATTTAGGGCTTCGCAGGGATCGAATGAAGGGTAGAGCCACGGGTCGTAACACATCTGAAATGTAACGTCCACTGTTCAAAGTGCTGTCAATGCGAACAAGAGGTGACCGAGACGTGTAACCAATGGCACCCCATACCATCACGCCGGGTGATACGCCAGTATGGCGATGACGAATACACGCTTCCAATGTGCGTTCACCGCTATGTCGCCAGACACGGATGCGACCATCATGTTGCTGTGAACAGAACCTGGATTCATCCTAAGAAATGACGTTTTGCCATTCGTGCACCCAGGTTCGTCGTTGAGTACACCATCGCAGGGGCTGCTGTCTGTGATGCAGCGTCGTAACCGCAGCCGTGGTCTCCGAGCTGATAATCCATGCTGCTGCAAACGTCGTCGAACTGTTCATGCAGATGGTTGTTGTCTTGCAAACGTCCCCATCTGTTGACTCAGGGATCGAGACGTGGCTGCACGATCCGTTACAGTCAAGCGGATAAGATGCCTGTCATCTCGACTGCTAGTGACACGAGGCCGTTGGGATCCAGTACGGCTTTCCGTATTAACCTCCTGAACCCACCGATTCCATATTCTGCTAACAGTCATTGGATCTCGACCAACGCGAGCAGCAATGTCACGATACGATAAACCGCAATCGCGATAGGCTACAATCCGACCTTTATCAAAGTCGGAAACGTGATGGTACGCATTTCTCCTCCTTACACGAGGCATCACAACAACTTTTCACCAGGCAATGCCGGTCAACAGCTGTTTGTGTATGAGAAATCGGTTGGAAACGTTCCTCATGTGAGCACGTTGTAGGTGTCGCCACCGGTGCCAACCTTGTGTGAATGATTTGAAAAGCTAATCATTTGCATATCACAGCATCTTCTTCCTGTCGGTTAAATTTCGCGTCTGTAGTACGTCATCTTCGTGGTGTAGCAATTTTAATGTCCCTTAGTGTAGCACGCGGACAGTTTTCTTGCAGTCACTCAACTGGCCTCTTTCTAACCAACACACGGCCATTAGTGTCACCAAGGCAGAATCATCTTCCATCGGAAATGACAAGAGACCTGCAGCTTGCCCTCCAATGATCTCTCGCTTCACACTAGCGAAGCAGCGAAAGGTGGTGGTTTGCGGTCAGTGAAATGGAAGCTTCCCAGCACCTGCCTCTGATCTGTCCTCGATGTAACTATTCGTTGCTGCTGCTCCAATAGCTGGTGCCCATGCAATGCGATGCGACAGAACCACACACCAAGCACTATGGTGGTGTCACGTACCGGTCCAGAGACTGTTCTTCTTGCGACCGTACATTCTTGTGATCACAGCCGTCAGCGATCATGTACAATGGCTAAGTTCCTGCCAAGTCTTTCTGCAATATCGCAGAGGGAACATCCAGCTTATCTTTGCCCTATTACAAGATCTTGTTCAAACCCATTCAGCTGCTGGCAATTGTGTCCATGTCGCGTTAAAGGCATTCTTGATTAACATTAACTCACCACGCCCAATCTCAAAGATGACTAATGCTCACAACCTTTAGAGAGTGTATTTAAAGCAAACCTGATATCCATCCTCATGGTGATGCTACTAGCGCCACCCTTATGCGACTGGCGCGAAATTTTAACAGACATCATCTTTCAGACGTAGAAAATGCCTGCCAACTTTCGCTTATAGCGCACAACACCTTCTCGCAATTTCGGTTTTTTCCGCAAGTCTATACAGGGTGGTCCATTGATCGTGACCGGCCAAATATCTCACTAAATAATCATCAAATGTAAAAACTACAAAGAACGAAACTCGTCTAGCTTGAAGGGGTAAACCAGATGGCGCTATGGTTGGCCCGCTAGATGGCGCTGCCATAGGTCAAACGGATATCAAATGCGGTTTTTTTTATATAGGAACCCCCCATTTTTATTACATATTCGTGTAGCACGTAAAGAAATTTGAATGTTTTAGTTGGACCACTTTTTTCGCTTTTTGATAGATGACGCTGTAGTAGTCACAAACATATGGCTCACAATTTTAGACGAACAGTTGGTAACAGGTAGGTTTTTTAAATTCAAATATAGAACTTAGGTACGTTTGAACATTTTATTTCAGTTGTTTCAATGTGATACATGTACCTTTGTAAACTTATAATTTCTGAGAACGCATGTTGTTACAGCGTGATTACCTGTAAATACAGCATTAATGTAATAAATACTCAAAATGATGTCAGTCATCCTCAATGCATTTGGCAATACATGTAACGACATTCCTCTCAACAGCGAGTAGTTCGCCTTCCGTAATGTTCGCACATGCATTGACAATGCGCTGACGCATGTTGTCAGGCGTTGTCGGTGGATCACGATAGCAAATATCCTTCAACTTTCCCCACAGAAAGGAATCCGGGGACGTGATATCTGGTGAACGTGCGGGCCATGGTATGGTGCTTCGACGACCAATCCACCTGTCATGAAATATGCTATTCAATACCGCTTCAACCGCACGCGAGGTATGTGCCGGACATCCATCACGTTGGAAGTACATCGCCATTCTGTCATGCAGTGAAACATCTTGTAGTAACATCAGTAGAACATTACGTAGGAAATCAGCACACATTGCACCATTTAGATTGCCATCGATAGAATGGGGGTCAATTATCCTTCCTCCCATTATGCCGCGCCACACATTAACCCACCAAGGTAGCTGATGTTCCACTTATCGCAGCCATCGTGGATTTTCCGTTGCCCAATAATGCATATTATGGCGGTTTACGTTACCACTGTTGAATGACGCTTCGTCGCTAAATAGAACGTGCGCAAAAAATCTGTCCTCGTCCCGTAATTTCTCTTATCCCCAGTGGCAGAACTGCACACGACGTTCTAAGTCGTCGCCATGCAATTCCTGATGCATACATATATGGCACGGGTGCAATAGATGTTGATGCAGCATTCTCAACACCGACATTTTTGAGATTCCAGATTCTCGCGCAATTTGTCTGCTACTGATGTGCGGATTAGCCGCGACAGCACCTAAAACACCTACTTGAGCATCATCATTTGATGCAGGTCGTGGTTGACGTTTCACATTCGGCTGAACACTTCCTGTTTCCTTAAATAACGTAACTATCCAGCGAACGGTCCGGACACTTGGATGATGTCGTCAAGGATACCGAGCAGCATACATAGCCATACATCAACACGATATCGACCTTTTCCGCGATTGGTAAACTGTCCATTTTAACATTTGTATCATGAAGCAAATACCGTCCGCAAAAGTGGAATGTTACGTGATACCATGTACTTATAAGTTTGTGACTATTACAGCGCCATCTATCACAAATCGAAAAAAGTAGTCCAACTAAAACATTCTTCTTTATTTACGTACTACACGAATATGTAATAAAAATGGGGGTTCCTATTTAAAAAAAACGCAGTTGATATCCATTTGACATATGGCAGCGCCATCTAGCGGGCCAACCATAGCGCCATCTGGTTTCCCCGTTCAAGCTAGACGAGTTTCGTTCTTTGTAGTTTTTTCGTTAGATGCTTATTTCGTGAGATATTTGGCCCAGTCACTATCAATGGACTAACCTGTATACTCGCAGCTTGTCACCTGTATAAGATTCATCAACATTTTATTTTATTTGTGTTAATTTCATGTACTGACTCGTTCCGTGACCATAGAGACGTACTCCTTAATTTGACTGGATTAATGTAAAAACGTTGAGATGGCGATTTTTATGTTCCGTGTTTCGTACATAGTTTCCCCCGACTTGTGTAGAACGCACGGAGCGTTCATACAAAATTCCTTATTTGGGATGTTGGTTACGTCGTGAAGCACTTCATATGAATTTCTGCCCATTGTCTTTTTATGGTAGGTTGGTGTATATAGTACCAAATATCGTCACCCGAGTTCGTTATTTCCAGATAAAATTGTCCGTTTTTTGCTATTCAGGCAAACGCCTACACGTCATTATTCTTGTTCGGAAGTCAGGTATAACGGGACAAGCTCTACACACTTTTCTCTTCTTAAAAACTTTCTGGAGAATCTCTTTATCAGTTGATTTAGAGATGCTCCTTTACGATTAGTGACACAACAACTCTGAGATATAACGGTCACACCTCCACTGCTTAACATTTTACAGTCATAACTGATAGCCTGACTGCACAGCGGTAGTATACAGTTGTTAGCTCTAGCTGCCACCATAATTATATCCCAAGACTAAAGACAGTCTCGGAATATTTTGGACATTTTAGTCATACAAAATCAACTATCATCTTCATATAGAGCTTATATTGCATAAAGAAGTACACATCAAGAGGTTGACAATATTTTGTTTATTATTTTTTCCGGTGTGTATTGTAAATGCCTCGGACCACTGTTTTCTGGACGAACCGTTAGTCAGTTAATTACTTTACTATAATACAAATTCTGCCATGGAACTGAAGTAGCTACGAGTAGAAACTTTTCCAGCTTGAAACTTCCTGGCAGATTAAAACTGTGTGCCCGACCGAGACTCGAACTCGGGACCTTTGCCTTTCGCGGGCAAGTGCTCTAGAGCGCACACAGTTTTAATCTGCCAGGAAATTTCATATCAGCGCACACTCCGCTGCAGAGTGAAAATCTCATTCTTTTCCAGCTTGTCTTTAAATTTCACTTAGCTTCCTATTATTGTGAAAATGATCAAACACGTTTGTTACAACACTGTTCGCACCTTTTTGTGCTGAAGGTAATCTTAACGTAGAGAAATGAATGTCATTTCCCTTCTTGTGTTGTAATTGAGTATATCACTGATCGGTTTCAGCTGTAGTGGATTGTTTACAACAAACTTCGTGAGGGAATAAATGAAGGGCTTATTTCAATAGTGGTACAACTCCATTTTCGGTCATTTTGAGATGCAGAGTTCTAAAGTTAAATGAGAGCTGAAAAATCTGCAGTTGAGATACCAGAAATATTCAGGCATATGGCTTCTTGCTAGAGACAAACCTTTCTTTCTGTTTGTTTGGATAGTTAATTTCAGAAGCATTATAGGCACAAAAGTGGAGGTAATGGACTTGTACCATTATTGAAATAAGCCCTTCAAATATACTGTGAAGTAGTAGTCATTATGACTGGCTACTTAAACAGATGTCTACGAGATAATGGTGGGTGAGCAATACATAATATTCTTCTATTCTGAGTATATTGTAGTGTGGTTTGGGCGTTCAGGGTCACAGCTTCTCCGTGATAGCTTCCCTTGTCGAAGCTACACTACTGGCCATTAAAATTGCTACACCACGAAGATGACGTGCTACAGACGCGAAATTTAACCGACAGGAAGAAGATGCTGTGATAAGTAAATGATTACCTTTCAGAGTATTCACACAAGGTTGGCGACGGTGGTAACACCTACGGCGTGCTGACATGAGGAAAGTTTCCAACCGATTTCTCATACACAAACAGCAGTTGACCGGCGTTGCCTGGTGAAACGTTGTTGTGATGCCTCGTGAACAGTGGGTATTACATTTCAGATGTGTTACGATCCGTGGCTCTACACTTCATTCGATCCCAGAAAAATCCTACATTTCATCAGGATAATGCACGAGCGCATGTTGCAGGTCCTGTACGGGCCTTTCTGGATACAGAAAATGTTCGTCTGCTGCCCTGGCCAGCACTTTCACCAGATCTCTGACCAACTGAAAACGTCTGATCAATGGTGGCGGAACAACAGGCTCGTCACAATACGCCAGTCACTACTCTTGATGAACTGTGGTATCGTGTTGAAGCTGCATGGGCAGCTGTATCTGTACACGCCATCCAAGCTCTGTTTGACTCGATGCCCAGGCGTATCAAGGCCGTTATTACGGCCAGAGGTGGTTGTTCTGGGTACAGATTTCTGAGGATCTATGCACCCAAATCGCGTGAAAATGTTATCGCATGTCAGTTCTAGTATAATATACACTCCTGGAAATGGAAAAAAGAACACATTGACACCGGTGTGTCAGACCCACCATACTTGCTCCGGACACTGCGAGAGGGCTGTACAAGCAATGATCACACGCACGGCACAGCGGACACACCAGGACCCGCGGTGTTGGCCGTCGAATGGCGCTAGCTGCGCAGCATTTGTGCACCGCCGCCGTCAGTGTCAGCCAGTTTGCCGTGGCATACGGAGCTCCATCGCAGTCTTTAACACTGGTAGCATGCCGCGACAGCGTGGACGTGAACCGTATGTGCAGTTGACGGACTTTGAGCGAGGGCGTATAGTGGGCATGCGGGAGGCCGGGTGGACGTACCGCCGAATTGCTCAACACGTGGGGCGTGAGGTCTCCACAGTACATCGATGTTGTCGCCAGTGGTCGGCGGAAGGTGCACGTGCCCGTCGACCTGGGACCGGACCGCAGCGACGCACGGATGCACGCCAAGACCGTAGGATCCTACGCAGTGCCGTAGGGGACCGCACCGACACTTCCCAGCAAATTAGGGACACTGTTGCTCCTGGGGTATCGGCGAGGACCATTCGCAACCGTCTCCATGAAGCTGGGCTACGGTCCCGCACACCTTTAGGCCGTCTTCCGCTCACGCCCCAACATCGTGCAGCCCGCCTCCAGTGGTGTCGCGACAGGCGTGAATGGAGGGACGAATGGAGACGTGTCGTCTTCAGCGATGAGAGTCGCTTCTGCCTTGGTGCCAATGATGGTCGTATGCGTGTTTGGCGCCGTGCAGGTGAGCGCCACAATCAGGACTGCATACGACCGAGGCACACAGGGCCAACACCCGGCATCATGGTGTGGGGAGCGATCTCCTACACTGGCCGTACACCACTGGTGATCGTCGAGGGGACACTGAATAGTGCACGGTACATCCAAACCGTCATCGAACCCATCGTTCTACCATTCCTAGACCGGCAAGGGAACTTGCTGTTTCAACAGGACAATGCACGTCCGCATGTATCCCGTGCCACCCAACGTGCTCTAGAAGGTGTAAGTCAACTACCCTGGCCAGCAAGATCTCCGGATCTGTCCCCCATTGAGCATGTTTGGGACTGGATGAAGCGTCGTCTCACGCGGTCTGCACGTCCAGCACGAACGCTGGTCCAACTGAGGCGCCAGGTGGAAATGGCAGGGCAAGCCGTTCCACAGGACTACATCCAGCATCTCTACGATCGTCTCCATGGGAGAATAGCAGCATGCATTGCTGCGAAAGGTGGATATACACTGTACTAGTGCCGACATTGTGCATGCTCTGTTGCCTGTGTCTATGTGCCTGTGGTTCTGTCAGTGTGATCATGTGATGTATCTGACCCCAGGAATGTGTCAATAAAGTTTCCCCTTCCTGGGACAATGAATTCACGGTGTTCTTATTTCAATTTCCAGGAGCGTATTTGTCCAATGAATACCCGTTTATCATCTGCATTTCTTCTTGGTGTAACAGTTTTAATGGCCAGTAGTGTATTTCCTCGGCAGTCTTAATTATTCTTCCCTTCGTTTTGCTAACGTTTGGCCGGTTGTACTATATTGATCCTCTATAATTTACTAGGAAACGTCAGTCTCCGTTGACGAGGTGATCGCATAATTATTCCGCCGAGACAGCTTGGTGTGGGAGGAGAGAGTGGGGGGAGGGGGGAAGAGGAGAGCGTGTCAGACAAAGGAGCAGAGGTCTGGAGGCCCGCTCTGGAAGCGTCCCGCAGGAGCGGCCGGGAGCGGCGGCACACAGACAGGTTCCGGGAAGCGGGCGTCCCGCGGTCGATAGTGGCCGTGGCCCGGCTGTCCGGGACCCGGGAATCGAGGCTCCGCGCGCCGAGCGGGTAGCCTGCCCACCTTCCGCTGCGGGGGCGGCCAACAGGTGCTGCTTGCCGGCTAGGACAACACAGACTCAAGTGTGGGCGGGCCACTCCCCTAGCATGTGCCCAGACTGAGGCTTCTTCTGCTTAACTTGAAGGTTTGGACAATATGTCTACGACCAGGAAATTGAGTACCTGGCTCTTGGTGAGGTATAACCGACGGCCGATCGGGGATGCTACTGACGTCAAAGACAAACATTATCGACGACCACCAAAATGAAAAATAGACCATCAAAATAAAAATCTAAATAAAAAATAAAAAGTAAAGATAAATTACTGTTCCGTCACTATTCCTGTAAAGTTCTAACGATGCCAAGGTTTTATTTAACTAAATATGGATTGTGATTAATGATTTTAAAGGTAGTCAGGGATCTGACGGCTCGCTTGTAAAAATATTCAAATATATTATTGTTAATTGCTTCTTAACGTGATTTAGTTGTTTAAATACTGATGTGACTGGATGGTCAGTGTGTTCTGTTATGTTAAGGTTTTGCAGTGCGGTTCTAATGAGTTTGCCCAGGATGACTGCATTAGTGATTATTACTTTACGTATGAAATATTCTGTTGCAGATTAATAAAAATGAATTTCTTTGAATATTCCAACATAATTATTCAACTTTTACTTTTATTCAAATACTAAAGCTGTTTGTGCAAGAATGAAAATGTTATTGTCCACCGAAATTAGCAAACATTTTCACGTTGCAGTGGACTTATGTTTCACTGGATATACCCCGACTAGCTTTGAAGTATAAAACTATCCTTACAATATGAAAATGTTTTCTTTTTTATATTGCTAAGCTCTCATGAAAATTATCCAGTTTTAAGTACAGTTTACGATATGTTCAGAATTTATCACTTTTTGAATGAAAATTTACAAAAGCTGCAGCTTGTATCCACCTGTGAATGCACAAGATAAAATCTACTATCTCCTTTTATTCTGCGTCTGGAATGCTGTGAAAAGAAACACTTTATTATTTTCGTTCACCTCTACCTGTACCCTTTTTAGGATGTGGTCGTATATTTAAATCTGCCGCTGCTGCAGACTGCTCGCTCGCGGCGCAGCTCCGCACCGCCAGCGATATCCAATAAAATGCTGAAATTTCTTAAATAAAATGGGTAATGTCCGGTGCGAACTTTGCAGTAATTGTGACAAACAGATTTGTCTAGACAAATGTATTTTAACAGAAACAATTAAAAATGTTTATACACCTTTTACAATCCCAGCTACAAATGGCGTCGATCATCGGCTTATGACAAATGAAAACTACGTAAGAGCCTAATGCAACGTCACGGGTTCCTCTCTCATTCAGTCCGTGCAGAAGACTAGCGATTCTATTACAATATATTTCCTATTTATATCTTAACTAATTCTTGTACAGTCTTTGTCATTTTGATTACATATCGTTTCTTCTGTGGCGGTTTTCACATCCTCCGCCACAGATAGTATTTCACACTCTTTGAATAATCATTTATAATAGCAATATATATAATTATATTTTTCCTCACAAAATTAAGTGTCCTTTTGAAATTAAAAGAAATACATATAAATTATTTGATACAGTGAAAATTAAACATCGAAATGTTCTTTTAGCTTTCACTTTGCATGCGTGCTGCCAGAGAACGTTACAAACGATATCAATAATAAGATTCCCTGATGACGTTGCTATCCTTAGTGAAAGTGAATAAAAATTGTAGGGTCTGCTGAAAGCAATGAAGAGTCTAGTGAGCACAGAATATGGTTTGAGAGTAAATCGAAGAAAGAAGGAAGTAATGAGAAATAGCAGAAATTAGAACAACGAGAAACTTAACATCAGGATTTGTGTTCATGACGTAGATGAAGCTGAAGAATTCTGCTTCGTAGGCAGCAAAATAACCCATGACAGACGGAGCAAGGAGGGCATAAAAAACTGACGAGGTTTTCCAAAATGGGCATTCCTGGGCAAGAGAAGTCTATCAGCATAAAACATAGACGCTAATCTGGAGAATAAATTTCTGAGAATGCACGTTTCGTACACAGCACTGTATGATATTGAAACATGGACCGTGGGAAAACTGGAACAGAAGAGAGTAGAAGCATCTGAGATGCGGTGCTGCAGAACAATGTGGAAAATTGAGTGGACTGATAAGGTAAGGAATATATGGAGAACACTGGCAAGAAGAAGGGACAGGTCTTTAGGATATCCGTTAAGACATCACGGAATAACTTCGAAGGTAGCAGAGAGAGCTATAAATGCAGACGCTAGCCAACTCTGCTGGTTGCTCTTTCGTATTTGACCACGAACGGCACGTGTGCAATATCCTCAATACGTTATGTCAGTCGTGGTCGGACCAGCTATCGGTGTACACGTAAGCGCTCTATCTCAGAGTTAAGTGCTCATGTGGTGGGTGCTTCTGTAACCAGTGACACCATCTCGAAGATTTATAACACATACAGTGAAAGGAAAAACTGGTAGAAGCCGACCTCGGGGAGGATCAGTTTGGATTCCGTAGAAGTGTTGGAACACGTGAGGCAATATTGACCCTACGACTTATCCTAGAACCTAGATTAAGAAAAGGCAAACCGACGTTTCTAGAATTTGTAGCCTTAGAGAAAGCTTTTGACAATGTTGACTGGAATACCCTGTATAAAATTCTGAAGGTGGCAAGGGTAAAATACAGGTAGCGAAAGGCTATTTTTACAAATTGTACAGAAACCAGATGGCAGTTATAAGAGTCGAGGAGCATGAAACGTAAACTGTGGTGGGGATGGGAGTGAGACAGGGTTGTAGCCTGTCCCCTTTGTTATTCAATCTGTACATTGAGCAAGCAGTAAAGGAAACAAAAGAAAAATTCGGTGTAGGAAGAAATAGAAACTTTGAGGTTCGCTGATGACATTGTAATTCTGTCAGAGACAGCAACGGAGTAGGAAGATCAGTTGAACGGAATGGACAGTGTCTTGAAAGGAGGATACAAGATGAACATCAACAAAAAAAAAAAACGAGGAAATTGGATTGAAGTCGAGTTAACTCGGGTGATGCTGAGGGAATTAGATCAGGAAATGAGGCACTTAAAGTGGTAAAGGTGTTTTGCTGTTTGGGGAGCAGAATAACTGATGATGGTCGAAGTAGAGAGGATATAAAATGCAGACCGGCAATGGCAAAGAAAGCGTTTCTGAAGAAGAGAAATTTGTCAACATCGAGTATAGATCTAAGTGTCAGGAACTCGTTTCTGAAAGTATTTGGAGTGTAGCCATGTATGGAAGTGAAACGTGGACGATAAGTAGTTTAGACAAGAAGATAATAGAAGCCTTCGAAATGTGGTGCTTTAGAAAAACGCTGAAGATTAGATGGGTAGATTACATAACTAATGTGGACGTTTTGATTAGAATTGGTGAGAAGAGAAATTTGTGGCACGACTAGAAGAAGGGATCGGTTGGTAGGGCATATTCAGAGGAATCAATGGATCACCAATTTAGTACTGGAGAGCAGCGTGGAGGGTAAAAATAGTAGAGTAAGACCAAGAGATGAATACACTAAACAGATTCAAAAGGATGTAGGTTGCAGTAGGTACTGGGAAATAAAGAAGCTTGCACAGGATAGAGTAGCATGGAGAGCTGCATCAAACCAGTCTCAGGACTGAAGACCACATCAACATCATCATCATCAACAGTGAAAGCGGAAAAACATTATCTAGTACGTCACGACGCTGATGGAAATAGGTGTTGAGTAATGTGAAAGACGGTAATTGAAAACTATTATGACGAACAATAAGATGACAACAGTTGCAAAAGTTAATGCATTACAGAGTATTGCACTCACGAACCCTGTCAGCACGAAAACAACAGGAAGGGTGTTCTGTAGTCGGGGGACTGCACAGCGAGCTGGAATTCCAAAGCCTTATCAGTGATGCAAACGACCGTAACAGGGAAACGTGGTGCCGAAGCCGTAAAACCTTGATTATTCAGCAATGGAAGAAAGTCAGCTGGTGATTTGGTTCTTTCAAAGTTCAGGCCATTTCATGAAAGGTTTGGGGAGGGGATTCGTTGACGATTTGGGCAGCCATATCATGATACTCCACGAGCCCCATGATCGCTCTGCAAGATGGAATTCTGTGAGCATTTTGGCTGATTAGGTCCATCCCATAGTACAGATGTTTCTATTCTACAAGAGGACAGGACCCCTTTTCACTCAGCTCGCAATGTCCAGGACGGGTGTTGCGTGCAAGAGGCCCAATTGCAGCATCTACCATAGCCACCACGCTCACCTGACCTCAATATTATGGGGCCTTTTTGGTCTGCTTTAGAAAGAATTGTGCATGATCGTTATCGACCTTCATCATCGTTACCTGATATTGCCATTAATTTTTCTGAAACACTGGTACACGATTCCCTTGAAAACCGTACAGAACTTGTATTTGTTGATTTACAGATGACTGGAAGCTGTTTTGAATGTCAATGTCTTTCCTGCACCTTACTTGGCATGTGTTGTGTTCTTGTTGTTTGCATTCAGGAAACGAAATTTTAATTGTAACCAGCCTGTATGTTGATATATGTCTCATTCTCACGTATGACAGTAGTCTCTGTTTTGACACTACATGACGGTTTTAATGAGATGATGGCAACAAAGCAACAGATAAAATAAATTTGATGGTCAGTAATCTGTGCCATAGTCGTAGCGTAATAGACTACCTGACACACAAGTTCGTAAGTTTGCTTGTAGAGAATACTTGACGAATTAATTAGTAACACAAAATAATTTATCAATAATGCCAAAAACCAATCTGTCCAACATTCACATACAGGCAGTGTTAAATCTCCGGGCGATATGTTTTATATATATTATCGCAGATAAGCAATTATAGTATCTTTCGTCCTAGAAATGGTAAAGAGATAATTATTACTGACTTCTCAAAGTACAAGAACTCTAAAGATTACTGTGGTGTGAGTTTTCTGATAGCTTACGTATGTATTCCTTTTTTGGCCAGTCGTTCAGCATTCCGATTTCCGCCGATTCGTACAGGTGAAGTTATTTATTGAAGTACTATTTTGTGCATAATATACTTCAACGTACAGCAGATTCAGAATTATGGAATCACTTATAACAAACTTAACAAATAAATCAAAAGTGAAAAACTGGTAAAGCATACACGAGTGTTGGGATCTACTGAGAAATAAACAGAGGAAAAAAGGTAGCCAACTTTCGATTAACAACGAGATACGATTGATTAGTCCAACAACTACACAGGACAAGAGTACTCTCCACAAGCCAATGTCCTACTTGCGAAACTGTTGTTATGGATTCAGCAAAGGTGGCCAAAGACTTTCCAGAAAAGGGGTCATCCTCACTCAGACAACGGAGTTGTCAAAGATGGCTTAGGAGCGGGCAGAGGTTCAGGGCACTCTCTTGCCCTTCGGGTGGGAAGCCGCCCTTTAAGGCGGAAAAGTCACAACGATCAATGGCATGACGATGCAGAAGACAGTGGATACCACTGCATGTGATGTTTATCCGCATGACATGTGACCTGTAATTGAAAACGTGTCATGATGATCCCTCCAACAGAAGATTCCGGAATAGTCCCCCATTCGGAACTCCCGGAGGGGACTGCCAAGGAGGAGGTGACCATGAAAAAAAGATTGAATAACTAGTGAAAGGCTAACCATCTACGAGTCGGGGCGTAGAATTTCAGATGTTTGAACGCGTTAGGGAAGCTAGAAAATCTGGAAAGGGAAATCCAAAGGCTCAATGTAGATACGGCGCGGGTCAGCGAAGTGACATGGAAAGAAGGCAAGAATTTCTGATCAGATGCGTGTAGGGTAATATCAACACCAGCAGAAAATGGGATAATGGTAGTAGGATTCGTTATGAATAGGAAGGTAGGGCAGAGAGTGTGTTAGTGTCAACAGCTCAGTAATAGGTTTGTTCTCATTAGAATCGACAACAAACCAACTCCGACAACGATAGTTCAGGTATACATGCCGACGTCTCAAGCTGAAGAGGAAGAGATAGAGAAAGTGTATGAGGATATTGAATGGGTAAGGGGAGATTAAAATCTGTCATGGGGGACTGGAAAACAATTGTAGGGCAAGGAGTAGGAGAAAGGGCTGCGGGAGAATATGGGCTTGGTCCCATGAAAGAGAAAAACTAATTGAGTTCTGCAATAAGTATGAGACATTAATAGCGAATAGTCTGTTCAAGAATCATATGAGGAGAGAATACGCTTGGAAAATGCCAGGAAATAAAGGAAGAGTTCATTTAGATTACATCCTGGTCAGGCAGACATTCCGAAGTCATATACTGGATTCTAAGGCGTACTTAGGAACAGATATAGACTCAGATTACAGTTTAGTATTGATGAAGAGGAGGCGGAGGTTTAAGAGACAAGTCAGGAAGAATCAATATGCAAAGAAGTGGCATACGGTACTACTAAGGAATGAGGAGATACGCTTGAAGTTCGCTGAGGCTACACATACTGTGATGAGAAACAGCTCAGTAGGCAGTTAAGCTGAAGAGAAATGCACGTATCTAAAAATGACATTACAGATTTTGGAGAGAAAATATAGCTGGAAAGAAGATAACTGCGAAGAAATCACGGGTAAACAAGAAATACTGCAGTTGACCGATGAAAGAAGGAAGTACAAAAACGTTCTCGGAAACTCAGAAATACAGTAATACAAGTCGTTTAGGAATGAAATAAACTAAAACAGTAGGAAAGCTAAGGCGGCATGGTTCCATGAACAATGTGAAAAAACAGAAAAAGAAATGATTGTTGGAAAGACTGAGTCAGCATATACAAAAGGCAGAGCAACCTTTGGTGAAATTTAAAGACAAGGTGGTAACATGAAGAGTGCGATGGAAATTCCACTGTTAAATGCAGAGGAAAGAACGGATTGAGGGGAGGTTACCTTGAAGGCCCGTACGAGAGGGAAGAGCTGTCTGATGTGATATCATAAGAAACTTGAGTCAATATATAAGAGACTTGAGTCAATATATAAAAGATAGGTAAAAAATGAGAAGGTTCTCCGCAGAACCGGAGAGGAAGGGAATATATGGAAAGTACCGGCAAGAAGGAGGGACAGGATGATAGCACGTTTTTTAGGCTGGGCGGATTTTTAGGTTAGAGGGTCCCAGGAAACCACAGAAATGGCGTCCGTCTAAAAGGGGTCGGGTGAAACACAGTAAGGTAATTGTAGAAACGATCGGTATTGTAGTTGTAAATTGTCGAAGCTGAATTGGGAAAGAACAGAGTTCCAAGACCTAATAGAAAGTACTGAAGGCTCAAATAGTTATAGGTACGAAAAGATGGCTAAAACCGTTAATATGTTCAGTCGAACCTTTTTCAGCGACCTAACAGTGTTCAAAAAGGAAAGATTAAATACAGTTGGTGGTGGAGTATTTATTGCTGTCAGAAGCAGTTTACCTTGTAGTCAAATTGAAGTAGATAGCTCCTGCGAAATAGAATGGGGAGATATTATACGTGACAATTGGACGAAATTATTAACTGGGTCGTTTTACCGACCCCCCGACTCAGAAGATATATTGGCTGAACAGTTCAAAGAAAACTTGAGTCTCATTTAAAAAAGGTATCCCACTCTACAACTATAGTCGATGGTCACTTCAATCTACAATCGATATGCTAGAAAAATTACACTTTTAAATCTGGCGGCGGGTGTAAATCGTCATCCGAAATTGTACTGAATGCTTCCTCAGAAAATTATTTTGAACATTTAGTTTATGAGCCCACTCGAAGCGTAAATCGTTGCGGAAGCATACGTGACCTACTAGCAACAAATAATCCTGGACAAATAGTGAGTATCATGACGGACACAGGGATTAGTGACCACAAGGCACTTTCTCCTAGGATGAATACCGTAACACCCACAACCATAAAAAAGAAACGCAAAGTACATCTATTTAAAAAAAGGCTGATAAAAATGCTCATAACTCCTTTTTAAGAGACAGTCTCCACTCCTACCGATCTGATCATGTAAGCGTAAGAAAGATGCGGAATCATATTAAAGAGATAGTGTCGTCGGCAATTGAGAGATATATACCACATAAGTCAATAAGTGGTGGTTCTGATCCCCCATGGTACACAAAACTGGTCAGATCGCCGTTGCAGAAGCAACGAAAAAAAGCATGCCAAATTTGAAAGAACGCAAAATGCCCAAGATTGACGAAGTTTGCAAAAGTTCGAAATATAGCGCCTACGTCAATGCGAGATGCTTTTAATAATTTCCACAACGAAACGCTGTCTCGTAAACTGGCAGAAAACCCTAAGAGATTCTGGTCATACATAAAGCACACCAGTGGCAAGAAACAATCAATACCTTCACTGCGCGATAACAACGGTGAAGTCACTGATGACAGTGCAACTAAAGAAGAGTTATTGAACACGGTTTTCCGAAATCCCTTCACCAGAGAAGACGAAGGTAATATCCCTGAATTCCAATGAAGAAGAACTGCCGTAATAAGAAACTTAGTAGTACCCTCGCAGTAGCAAAGCAGCTCAAATCACTTAATAAAGGCAAGGCTCCGGTCCAGATTGTATACCAGCCAGGTTCCTCTCAGAGTATTGTGATGTATACTGATACAACAGCTTCATATTTAGCAATCATATTCAACCGTTCGCTCCCAGAAAGATCCGTACCTACGGACTGGAAAATTGCTAGGCCACACCAATACCCAAAATGGGAAATACTAATCCTCTGAACTACAGGCCCATATCGACAACGTCGATTTGCAGAGGGTTTTGGAACATATACTGCATTCGAACATTATTAATTATCTCGAAGAAAACGATTTATTGACACATAGTCAACACGGATTCAGAAAATATCGTTCTTGTGGAACACAACGAGCTCTTTATACTCATGAAGTAATGAGTGCTATCGACAGGGGATGTCAAATTAACTCTTTCTTTTTTAGATTTCCAGAAGACCTTCGACACCGTTCTTCACAAGCGTCTTCTAACCAAACTGTGTGCCTATGGAATATCGCCTCGGTTGTGCAACTGGATTCATGATTTCCTGTCAGAAAGGTCACAGTTCGTAGTAATAGACGGAAAGTCATTGTGTAAAATAGAAGTTATATCCGGCGTTCCCCAAGGACGTGTTAAAAGCTATCTACTGTTCCTGATTTATATTAACGACTTAGGAGCCAATCTGGGTAGTCCTCTTAGATTGTTTGCAGATGATGTTGTCATTCACCGTCTTGTGAAGTCATCAGATGACCAAAACAAATTGCAAAATGGTTTAGATAAGATATCTCTATGGTGCGAAACGTGGCAATAGACCATGAATAAATAAATGTAAAAAGTTATTCACATGAGTACTAAAAGAAATCCGCTAAATTTCGATTACGCGATAGGTAACATAAATGTGAAGCCAGTAAATTCAACTAAATACTTAGGGATTACAATTACAAATAATCTAAATTGGAACGATCACATAGATAATATTGTGGGTAGAGCAAACCAAAGACTTCAATTAATTGGCAGAACACTTAGAAGGTGCAACAGGCCTACTAAAGAGACTGCTTACACCATGCTAGTCCGCCCTATTCTGGAGTACTGCTGTGCGGGGTGGGATCCGCATCAGGTGGAACTGTCGAGTGACATCGAAAAAGTTCAAAGAAGGGAACCTCGTTTTGTATAATCGCGAAATAAGGGATACAGTGCCACAGATATGATACGTGAATTGGAATGGCAATCATTAATACAAAGGCGTTTTTCGTTGCGACGGGATCTTCTCATGAAATTTCAATCACCAGTTTTCTCCTCCAATTTTGAAAACCTTCCGTTGGCACCCACCTACTTAGGGAGAAACGATCATCACTATAAAATAAGAGGATCGGGGCACGCACAGGAAAAATTAAGTGCTTGTTTTCGAGAGTGGAACTATAAGGAGACAGATTGAAGATGCCAGAATGAGATTTTCACTCTGCAGCGGAGTGTGCGCTGATATGAAACTTCCTGGCAGATTAAAACTGTGTGCCCGACCGAGACTCGAACTCGGGACCTTTGCCTTTCGCGGGCAAGTGCTCTACCATCTGAGCTACCGAAGCACGACTCACGCCCGGTACTCACAGCTTTACTTCTGCCAGTACCTCGTCTCCTACCTTCCAAACTTTACAGAAGCTCTCCTGCGAGCGCAGGAGAGCTTCTGTAAAGTTTGGAAGGTAGGAGACGAGGTACTGGCAGAAGTAAAGCTGTGAGTACCGGGCGTGAGTTGTGCTTCGGTAGCTCAGATGGTAGAGCACTTGCCCGCGAAAGGCAAAGGTCCCGAGTTCGAGTCTCGGTCGGGCACACAGTTTTAATCTGCCAGGAAGTTTCAGATTGAAGATGGTTCATTGAACCCTCTGTCAGGCACTTTATTGTGAGTAGCAGAGTAATCACGTAGATGTAGATGTAGATGTAGACGTCTGTTAAGACACCAGGGTAATAACGTCCATGTTCCTAGAAGGAGCCGTAGAGCGTAAAGACTGTAGAAGAAGACAGATATTGTAATACATCCAACAAACGATTGAGCAAGTAGAAAATGGCTCTGAGCACTATGGGACTCAACTGCTGTGGTCATAAGTCCCCTAGAACTTAGAACTACTTAAACCTAACTAACCTAAGGACAGCACACAACACCCAGCCATCACGAGGCAGAGAAAATCCCTGACCCCGCCGGGAATCGAACCCGGGAACCCGGGCGTGGGAAGCGAGAACGCTACCGCACGACCACGAGATGCGGGCTGAGCAAGTAGATTGCAAATGCTACCCTTAGATGAAGAGGTTGGCACACGAGAGAAAGTCGTGGTGGACCGAATCAAATCAGTCAGAAGACTGCGACTAAAAAAAATTTAAAATAAAAATTTGATTCCTATCATTTACTGATATATTAGGATGTAGAAGTACGGACAGATAGAAGCCAACATCTGCAAATTACGGTAGAACGCCAGGAATTGTAATTTTTAACTTTTTACAACCTTTGCATTATTAGTAATTTATTTATATGTATTATTGCGTAAATCAGAAATTTTATTTGGACGCCAGAGACACTGTGTTATAAGTATTATGCAAGTTATGTTTTATTATTATTATTATTATTATTACTGTCATTATTTTAAAAGTAATTATGTTTGATGTTATTAATACTTTCATGTTTATGTGCACTTAAATATTGAAAGTATTATGCATTTATTTTCCTATGACGTCATGTGTAACATAAACAACAACAACAACAATAAAAATATTGCTCTATGGAACTCCAGAACCATCTTCAGGTTTTTTCTTCTGGAGAATTATAGCATGCAGGGAGAAAAAGGTGGCAGAGTAGCACCTTAGAATGCGTAAAGTTATAGACAAATAAGCTCCTTAAGAAGCTGAAAGTGTATTCCTACATTGTACCTAAAAGAGTGAACGTGATACAACGTACACAATTATTTGTAAACTGAAAATAATTATTGTAATGGAGCTGTACGAAATTTGTTAAATAAAACTTCGGATACCACTCATTCTGACACTTCATTCGGCATTTTCTTTCAAAAACTTACAAAGTTGTGTGAATAAACTTTAGTGCCCTCACTTTTGGTAAGATGTGCACTCGTTGTCAATGTGTGTGGGGAAAAAAAACCAGTGCCTTCAAATCTGTCCATAACCGGATACCCAATGACTTAACGTCATGAGAAAGGGAAACCCCACTATTTGGTCTCTACAGCCAATCCGTCGGTTATTAAAAATCTGTACCACGTACTGTCACACGCGGCCTAGAAAACAGCGTTTTCGTCGTGGTAACTTCCTCCAACAGCGTGGATAATTCGTCGCGCAAAAACTGTATGGCAAACATCTGTTAATCTGTTTGGCACCGCGTATGCCCCTGTGAGTCTGTAACCCGTAACCCATGTTCACACATTGATACTGTAGCGAACCTGATGCCCGGTTTCCCTGATCGTCCGAGGATTTGCGTCTGTCCTCGAGTATTTATTGAGGCAGTCGATCATCCCACTCTGTACTGTGCCACTTCATCTGTGGATGGTCAGCGCAACTAGTGCGATCTGGCACGTATTCATACTTGCAGCCTGAGGGATTGCGCACGCTGTGATGTGAGTAAGCCAACTCCTTGCGCAGCCGGCCGCGGTGGCCGAGCGGTTCTAGGCGCTTCAGTCTGGAACCACACGGCTGCTGCGGTCGCAGGCTCGAATCCTGCCTCGGGCATGGATGTGTGTGATGTCCTTAGGTTAGTTAGGTTTAAGTAGTTCTAAGTCTAGCGGACTGATGACCTCAGATGTTAAGTCCCATAGTGCTTAGAGCCATTTGAACCATTTGAACTGCTGGCCGGTGTGGCCATGCGGTTAAAGGCGCTTCAGTCTGGAACCGCGTGGCCGCTACGGTCGCAGGTTCGAATCCTGCCTCGGGCATGGATGTGTGTGATGTCCTTAGGTTAGTTAGGTTTAATTAGTTCTAAGTTCTAGGGGACTGATGACCACAGATGTTAAGTCCCATAGTGCTCAGAGCCATTTGAACCAACCATTTGAACTCCTTGCGCAAAATTCACAAAGTAAGATCGTTATTTATACATTCAGCAGTTCAAATTCTTTGTACACTTGTTTCTGCACAATGTTCTGGTAGTTGCAATATCTGTTCCTCCGCAATCAGTGGAGGAACTGTACGCGGTCAGCCGTGTTCCTCTTGTCCTTACTGCAAATTATCCCGTGTCCGGAAGCCGCTGGAATAATAACTCTAACTTCTTTTTTTGATAATTGTGATACAGCGATTAAAAAGTCATTGACGACACATGACATGTACGTATCGATGAACGCCATTAGCTACGTCATAGCGGAGTATCACCTCTGCCATTTCAAGGGTGGAACGAGAGGACTCCACAGAACTGTTTACGTTGTTCAAACTCCGCGCAATAACTAATATTGTTCTGATTCCAGGACATCAGAACGATATGTAGGCTACGGTGGTAGGTGTTATGTTTAACAGCACCATCACTCGCAGAGGACAAAGGACAACTACAACCAATAAATGTCAGTAATGGATGTCAACAGAAATACAAGCATAAACTACTAAATACAGCAGTCCTCTCACAAGTAAAATATCCCATAACCCAAAAAGAATCTTTTCCAGCCTTATGTTTATGTGACTTCTTATTTAGTTTCGACCAGAACTATCTAAGGTTAGAATATGGACCAGTTTTGGGATTCTGTATCTCAGTCGTTAAAAACCTAACCTTTAGAGCAGGGATTTCCAGACATTTTTCTCACTGCGTACCACTTTACAGTTTAAAAAATGCGGGTGTACCACCATAGCTTGTTCACTTTGTAACAAATACTGTGGTGGGATCGAGGGGGGTGGGAGGGAGGGGCGAGAGTACGAAAGGACGAATGCAGAAGATGTGAGGAATGTTAAGGGAGGAACAATCTTCGCCACCTTGCTCAGTGCTGAGGCCACACAACATGATTCTTACGTCGTGCCGACCAATAATTGTGTATGGTAGAAATGTGACAAACTAATTTCATGGAACCACTTCTTTACAGTGTCGTTCGTGTTCCCATGTGGTACTTTTTGTAGCAAACAGTATGAGCCTGTTTTGATACAAATACTCAATGAGTAAGGCAGAAACAGTATTTAAAATATTTATTAAACTTTTACGGTAGCTTTCATTATAAGTGTTGGTTTAGATTTTTTAGCTGCATCGTTGGAGATAGGAACTTCCTGTCTTAAAAGTTGTTTCATTGTTGGCTTAACAAACTATCACATATATGTAAAACAATTAAGTTTAACTTTACAACTCAATTATAGTAGTCAAGAATTAGCTACTTGCAATACGCAAACTCCAGTTCCAGACGCAAGCTTTCTACATATCTCGATGCCATTTAATATAACACCCAACCACGCAACAATAACAACAATAAACCATTCACTATGTAATGACTAGTGCAGTTCCACGCATTCACACGCCGCTTAAGTTGGCAGCAGTTCCAAAGCTGCACGAAAACTTTGAAATAAGTATCGATAAGAACCGATCGAAATATTACCAACCTTAAAACAAGATGAATCATTCCCGGCGGAGGCAGCGACAGATAATGATTTGATGGGAGGGGAGGGTACCATCCGACCTTCCAGTATCCTGCGCATAGTCCGAAATAAATAGTCCATTTTCCAAAACGTTATACAGATGTTAATTTTAGAAATAATGTAACGTAAGGGAATAATTTTACTTACATCATTATGTGTTTTGTTTGTTTGTTTGCTTTTTTGTGTAGCACCTGAAGTGAAAAATCGAAAAGATATAGCCATTTATGTTATATTTTTTTATATTCTCAAATTCACTCATGAAAACGCATACGGCACTTCCCGTTGACATAGGGTAGTGAAATTCGGCAAGAAGCGAGGTTTCACCGTACAAGTAAAGGAAAAACTTCTTACATTCTTAATTTGTAACTATATCACACAAATTTCTATTTGTTGTCCACCTACCTGTCCGTCTGTTACGGCCACTTTTTATCAGGAACGAGTACAGGTATCAAGCTGAAATTTATGTCAATTTCTGAAGTCTAAGTTCTGTTGGTGGTATAAAACTTTTAAGTTTCTATGTCAGAGCAGTCAAAAGATACGGCCATTTATGTCACAAATTTTGATAGTCCCAAACTCATTGATCAAAACCTGTAGCTGAAGTATCTATGTACATAATTAAGTTTGTACGGAATCCTGAGGCTCGCATGTGTCCGATCCTTTTAAACATCCTGTTATAAGAAATATAATTAAAGCCCCAGTGGACTAAAATCTCGAATACTGAATTATATAAAATACTACAGTAGAATGTAGATAGTAGACGGGGTAAAAGAAGGTTTACTGACGGCATACCGTGATGAATATAAGAAAAAAGTTCGATTCACCTGTCGCGGAAAAATTGTGAATATTTGTCAGACGTCTGTGCATCGAACCTATCGAGTTCGTGCACACGAGTAAGCAAAGAACAACGCAATAGATATACGAACTGTTGTCTTCCAGAGCTCGATACGAGACGGAAAGGGAATGGAGCTTAACAGGTATCCTCTGCCGTACACTTAGTAATGATTAGCGGACGGCAGATGTAGCTGCAGGCTACATGGTGTGACTGATTTTGTGTATTGCAGCAGAGGTCAAATAATGTCTGCTAGAGTAACTCTTGCCACTATTCGGTATGGAGCACTGACATCGTAACACACATTAGAGCGCGATAAGCGAAGTCAGACAACCAAAACTTAATCGACAGCGGCCTGCGTTGTCGTGATCTGGCAGATTAAGATGGGACCGCAAGACAAGCTTCCTTATTTTCCGTGCACCACGCAAGTGAAACTTTCTTTCCACATCGTTAAAGCCCGTGCCTGGTACGGCTGCATACGAGAAAAGTCGAGTGCCACAACGAGACAGAGCTTAAAAGCTCAAAGAATGTGCTCACAAAAAAATTATCCAAAGGTGCAACGAATGTTTATAGCCAAGCGTCTTACGCCATAGTTGACGTTATCTGTTTCCTCTAAGCACTAAAGTTGTTCAAGGAATTATCCCAATGTTCATCTGCAATAAGAAAACGACAAAAATTGTAAATCGGGATCATTGGACCAACATTTAAAGCAAGCCTCTCTCGAATACTGTTTTCTATTAATCCCTTCGTCAGCTCGTTGTGTGTCTTGGCGAATGTGGACGTGTTTGAAGACGACTTTGTGGCTGGAGTCTCACGAACGTGAAATACTACCAACACGCTGACAACCGATTTTAAAAGTGCACTCACCGACAAGGCAGAAAGAAACAGGAGTTGTGTAACTTTTCTTGTCTGATCTGAATCTACGATTGAGAACATTTAGTTTTTTTTTTTATAGTGCTCCCAATCTTCAAAATTTCTCACAATTACCATGATTATAACTGGTTGTACACTTACGGAAGCTGTATGGCCAGCGGCTGCGAAATAAACTGCCATGACTCTGTGTCCCATTGAGATGCACTGGCTACTGTTAGTATGTGTCTATTTACGAATTTTTCTTTGCAAGCTTAATTTAGGTTTTATAATATAATTACCTTCTGCCTTCTGTTTTAATGTTTAATTGATTAACTTTCTACAATGATTTAATGATGATCAGCAGATTTGGAGTCGTCGTAAGGAAGTTTTGTTATGGTTCTCGCTGAAATCAGAGATGTATATCTGAGAATCGCCAATCGCTGTAGACTGTCGACTGTCTCTGGATACTGGACCATTTCATCATCGCTGATATACGTTATCTTGTCGGCCAATGGCGACGTCTCCTCTTTTAAATGTAATAGATCCTCTGAAAATTCATACAATGAATACTCCACTCCAAACGACAGCTCGCTACACTTTAAACGCTTTGCATAAGCCAGGGAGAACATGAGGATTGATTTTATATTTTTTTGTGCAAAATGCCCATGTATTCAAAACTCCGACAAAATACATCCTATGCCTCCATAAATAGACATTTGTAAATACTCCTTTGCACACAAAGCTCCATGCAATAACTACTGATTAGATAAACAGGTGGTTCATTTTACCCCAGTCCATGTATACAAAGAGAATTTGTGCACTTACCACTTTTTCTGACCTACAATATTTTTCGTGTAACCGCACTCACTGTTAAACTCTTGCTTCAGTTCTCCCGCTCTTTAGTTCTAAATCAGAGTCCAAATAAGTAGGCTACATAAACATCTCCAAACTCAAAGTAGTCGCCGGCTACCATGAAACAAATCTCGATATCTTCTTTTCGTCTGTTCTGTCTCGCAAATCTTTCCCAGAAAACTAAGTCCACTCGTTCTTTCGCTTCCATTTGGCTTCTCTCCATTCCTGATACTGCTCCACAGTATTTGAACAATTAATTTCCACATGCTCGATGTCTTAGCTTACAGTTTTTCGCTCCACATTAACTCGACGGTACCGCTGTCCATTGCAACACCGTTCACAAGATCGATAGATTCTCCAGAACCGCCTTACAGTAACTCTTTCTCGTTACAGTGCTTCTTCTTACGCGCTTCTCCGCACGTCAGAATCTAAGCACTGCATCAACGTACTAACGTGTCTCCATCCACACTCTGTCTAACCGCAGCTCGTTACCAATTGTTTTCCTCCTCATACCCTGGTTGCAAAATACAGCTATTAATTTTAACCTAACGGGAATAGATTTATATTACATCTCTCACAAACCTTACATTGTATACATGCAATGTACTGTATTAATATTACACAACAGTACAATAAAAGGAATAAATTTACAAATAAAGAGTCATACTTTCGCATACATTCATACACTGCCCGAAAAAAGAAAATCCCGCCACTCGGAAGATCACAATTTGTCCCTTTCAAACGCGCTCAGTTGGCTGTAGAAAGCACGATTGCGTCTACGTAGTTTGGCTGCCTGCTTGGTTTACACTTCTGCGCTCCACTGAGGGTAGACATAGTGGGCGCTCTGGTAACGACGCCACTACACTATCTGTTGGCGGACGTCCAAGGTGGCATATACTACCATCGGATCGAAACCGGCGTCGTTTTCCCAGGTGTACTAATTTTTTTTCCGATATTGTATTCTTTACTTGAATTTTAAAAAAATCTGTAATAAAATATGAAATATCATTGAAAACGAAGACTGTCATCAAAATGGAGAATGCTATTAAATTGGCACATAGCAGTTACATAGTAAGAAAATCTCCATCACAAAACTACGCAACAGACTTGATTTCCCCACGCTCTGTTTGCATCACGGTATCCTGATTTCACTTCTCTTCAACACCTCCACAGCATATGAAATATCTGTCATCATACACCAAATACTTGTAGCAACTGTGCTATAGCTGCGCAAAACACAAAACCCTTTCCAGCTACTTCTCCACTGCAGCCTTATGAGTATTAACAAACTATAACACAACTTGGGACTGATCAAAAACCACGATGTTTTCAAGAGTAAATTAAAGGCTTACGTATTATTATCACCATAGCGTCCATCTCTAAATATTCCAGCTGTTTTTATACTTTTTTAAAAAATCTTATGGGACTGCTAAGGTCATCAGTCCCTAAGCTTACACACCACTTAACCTAAATTATCCTAAGAACAAACACACACGCCCATGCCCGAGGGAGGACTCGAACCTCCGCCGGGACCAGCCGCACATGTTTTTATACTGTCCAGATGTGAACAACTATTTATATCATGTGGTCAACGCTTTCCTCATCCTTAATTTTTTGTTTTATTTCCTTTCGTCTCATTCGTTGCCTTTATCATTTGTCTTCCTACCCCGGGTCACTCACGTTCTTCAGATTTCATTCCATCTCTACACTGATAACCCAAAACACTATCACCACCTGCTTAGTAGATTGTTTTCCCGGCTCTGGAACGAAATACCCCACTGATTCTGCGTATCAGGGATGCGATCGTTTATTGGTATTTTGTGGAGGTTTGTGGCATTAGATCTGTTCGCACAAATCATGTGATTCGCGTAAATAACGGGCCACTGATTTGCATACACGGTGATGGCGCCTGGTAGCGATTCAGATGGGTTCCATGGGATTTACATCAGGAGAATTTGTTCGCCGAGACATCAACGTGACATCACAACAATGCTTCTCAAAACACTTTGCACAGTTTTAGGCCCGAGACACGGGCAGTTATACTGCTGAGAGATGACTGCATGAAGGGATGCAGGTGGTTCGAAGCTGTCAGCGTGTCTTCGATTACTACCACAGGTACCGTGCAAGCGCAGGAGAAGATCTCCCATATCATAATTCTGCTCCTACCAGCCTGTGTCCGTGGCGCACTGTGTGTTCCGAGCCGCCGTTCACCTCGATGACAGCATTTGTGGAGGTGACCACCGACCTAGTGTAGGAAAAATGTGATTCACTGGAAGGTCCAAGACGTTCCCATTGATGTAAGGCCGAGTCGCATGGTCCCGTGCTCACTGCAACCGTTACTGACGAAATCGTTAGGTCAACATTTGAACACAAAGGGTGGTATGCTGCTGCTGCTACTCAACAATGTACAATGAAAGATGAAAGATGTGTTCAGAAGCACTTGTGCGTGCACAAGCATTGTGCTCTTTCGGCAGAGATGCCACAGGTCACGATTTATCCTATTTTTCAGAGCGGACGGGCCTCCGAGCCCCGCTATCTTTGAAGAGTCGTGGACTTCCAACCATTTAGCGAATACTAGTAGCTTCTCTGTCCTTCTACCTCATTCTGTAGATGATCACGGCAGTAGCACGTGAACAATCTACTAGCTTAGCCGTTTTCGAGACACACTTTCAAAGGCTCTGCATTAAAATAATCTGCCATTTGTCAGAGTCGCTTACCTCAATGTATTTCTCTACTTGTAGTGCAAATCTTCGCTAGGGTGATCCCACATCCGTGTCTACTCTTGTAACATATTTTTGTTACTACGTCATGTGCCCACAACACAACCAGGCGGCATCCAACGTCGCGGTGGGAAAATGTGACACTGTTTTGGCACATAAATGTACTGCTGCCATTACTACCATCCGACAGGAACGCCAAGAGAAAATTAGTTAACACAACGCTAATATGACTGAAAACACGACAATAATAGATATTCGTCCATTTATTATTATTACGTAATCCTCATCTGCTGTCAATACACTACTGGCCATTAAAATTGCTACACCACTAAGATGACGTGCTACAGACGCGAAATTTAACCTACAGGAAGAAGATGCCGTGATATGCAAATGATTAGCTTTCCAGAGCATTCACACAAGGTTGGCGCCAGTGCTGACACCTACAACGTGCTGACATGAGGAAAGTTTCCAACCGATTTCTCATACACAAACAGCAGTTTACCGGCGTTGCCTGGTGAAACGTTGTTGTGATGCTTCGTGTAAGGAGGAGAAATGCGTATCATCACGTTTCCGACATTGATAAAGGTCGGTTTGTAGCTTATCGCGATTGCGGTTTATAGTATCGCGACATTGCTGCTCGCGTTGGTCGAGATCCAATGACTGTTAGCAGAATATGGAATCGGTGGGTTCAGGAGGGTAATACGGAACGCCAAGTTGGATCCCAACGGCCTCGTATCACTAGCAGTCGAGATGACAGGCATCTTATCCGCATGGCTCTAACGGATCGTCCAGCCACGTCTCGCTTCCTGAGTCAACAGATGGGAACGTTTGCAAGACAACAACCATCTTCACGAACAGTTCGACGACGTTTTCATTAGCATGGACTATCAGCTCGGAGACCATGGTTGCGGTTACCCTTGACGCTGCATCACAGACAGTAGCACCTGCGATGGTGTACTCAACGACACACACAAGCAGGAATACCTCACACACACATGACTGCGATCTGCAGCAGCTTGGATTGGGCCAGCATTCTGGTCTGAGCTGCTGGAGATGGTGTTCGTGTGTGTGTGAGTTGTTCTTGCTTGTATGAATGTGTGTTTCCTTTTCTGTAGAAGGCTTTGTCCGAAAGCCGAATGTGTAACAGTCTTTTCGTTGTGACTGACACCAACTCAGTTTATCATCTCTATAGTAACTAGCAACATATCTTTTCCTTGTGTTATATTCCAACCTGGAGTTTACATTGTTTGGAAAAACAGATATAATGCTTTATGATAAAGATTTGCTGCCAGCTCTTCTGCATCTACTGCCTCCCACTGTGTTGAACACAGCATACTTCAAACGGATTTTTCAGAAGATTTGATGGGTTCCCCTTATGAATAAAGTGTGTCTGAAAGGCAGTTTATGAATTCAAACCCCACTCGGAGAGACGTAATATTAACACAGTTATATTGTCCTAGAAGTAGTCTGTCTGCTTTTGACATTTACTTTGGCTTTACTTGTTCTTACATTTAGATTGAATCAACATTCTTAATTTCATTCTTAAAATATTTTGTGCTACAAATAGTTGTCACTGTCTTGTTACCGAATTCTTATTTCGTTTTCTGCCGCGTCGTCTACTCTGGGATGATATACCAGCTTATTACTACAGCAGCACTAAATTTATCCTAATTCTGAGCTGCGTTCTCTACTTACACACGTTTTCTAATCTTGGTAATATACTCCACTATCATAATTAATTTTCCATATTCTTAATTTACCATGTCCGTTGCAGTAAATTCATTCTCCTCCTACATACTCTGTGAGATATTCCGTTGTGACATTAGACAGGACGTTGACACAGAACAGTATGCAGCGAACATTTGCCTGTTTAATCTTCAACTTCATGGTCAAGAAACATGTAAGACGAACAGATAAAAACGAACTTTAATATAAAGCGGAGTTATCGACTAACGATTTCATTAGAACTATTCATAAAGAGCGAGTAACGATACATGACCTTTCGTCTTACATTGTGGAAGTTGCCACGTCCATTATAGAAACATGACAAGTTTTGAAGATACGCTAACGAAGTACGTCGACAAGTTTAGCCTAATGGCACACACAGAGCGTTTTATTTGCTTCACGCCAGATTCTGGAAAATAACAGTAGAGAACTTGTTCTACGGCATGCAGTTCTTGAGGAAGTTGAGAGTTGAGCTTCCCCACTTGAGAGATTCGTTACTGACTGATAATTACTCCCTTCTCTTCGCTCCTCCCAAAGTTGAAGCATCCCCTCTGATTAACATCATATATGGCGTTCTCTCTCAGTCAAGCAGCTTAACGCGTGACTTCCTAAGTCATTTCTTTTATTGCCAGACATTGTGTATTGTGCATCTCTAATAATAGTAGCGACATAATAGCTATGATCAGTACTCGCTTAACCGTTACATTCACCTTAAATTACACTCCTGGAAATGGAAAAAAGAACACATTGACACCGGTGTGTCAGACCCACCATACTTGCTCCGGACACTGCGAGAGGGCTGTACAAGCAATGATCACACGCACGGCACAGCGGACACACCAGGAACCGCGGTGTTGGCCGTCGAATGGCGCTAGCTGCGCAGCATTTGTGCACCGCCGCCGTCAGTGTCAGCCAGTTTGCCGTGGCATACGGAGCTCCATCGCAGTCTTTAACACTGGTGGCATGCCGCGACAGCGTGGACGTGAACCGTATGTGCAGTTGACGGACTTTGAGCGAGGGCGTATAGTGGGCATGCGGGAGGCCGGGTGGACGTACCGCCGAATTGCTCAACACGTGGGGCGTGAGGTCTCCACAGTACATCGATGTTGTCGCCAGTGGTCGGCGGAAGGTGCACGTGCCCGTCGACCTGGGACCGGACCGCAGCGACGCACGGATGCACGCCAAGACCGTAGGACCCTACGCAGTGCCGTAGGGGACCGCACCGCCACTTCCCAGCAAATTAGGGACACTGTTGCTCCTGGGGTATCCGCGAGGACCATTCGCAACTGTCTCCATGAAGCTGGGCTACGGTCCCGCACACCGTTAGGCCGTCTTCCGCTCACGCCCCAACATCGTGCAGCCCGCCTCCAGTGGTGTCGCGACAGGCGTGAATGGAGGGACGAATGGAGACGTGTCGTCTTCAGCGATGAGAGTCGCTTCTGCCTTGGTGCCAATGATGGTCGAATGCGTGTTTGGCGCCGTGCAGGTGAGCGCCACAATCAGGACTGCATACGACCGAGGCACACAGGGCCAACACCCGGCATCATGGTGTGGGGAGCGATCTCCTACACTGCTCGTACACCACTGGTGATCGTCGAGGGGACACTGAATAGTGCACGGTACATCCAAACCGTCATCGAACCCATCGTTCTACCATTCCTAGACCGGCAAGGGAACTTGCTGTTCCAACAGGACAATGCACGTCTGCATGTATCCCGTGCCACCCAACGTGCTCTAGAAGGTGTAAGTCAACTACCCTGGCCAGCAAGATCTCCGGATCTGTCCGCCATTGCGCATGTTTGGGACTGGATGAAGCGTCGTCTCACGCGGTCTGCACGTCCAGCACGAACGCTGGTCCAACTGAGGCGCCAGGTGGAAATGGCAAGCCGTTCCACAGGACTACATCCAGCATCTCTACGATCGTCTCCATGGGAGAATAGCAGCCTGCATTGCTGCGAAAGGTGGATATACACTGTACTAGTGGCGACATTGTGCATGCTCTGTTGCCTGTGTCTATGTGCCTGTGGTTCTGTCAGTGTGATCATGTGATGTATCTGACCCCAGGAATGTGTCAATAAAGTTTCCCCTTCCTTGGACAATGAATTCACGGTGTTCTTATTTCAATTTCCAGGAGTGTATGTAACAATAATTTTATCACACAAGCAAGGAGGCTGAGGCAATGGTAAGACGGGGACGTGTCCGTTAAGATTGTGTTTCCATTTCCCATTTGATCACCCTGATTTATGTTTTTTGTGATTTTCCCGAATGTCGATATACCGAGATGGTTTCTTTGAAAGTGTGAAGCTGTGTTTATTGCATATGTTTTTTGAAAGACGGGTTACTGATCAGACAACGACTCGTCACTGTGTAATAGGGGTATAAAACACTAGTAACGCCATACACATCTGCATACCGTACTGTTGTTCGGTCACCAATGGAAAGTCTCTTCCATAATGTGACGCGAAGCGATGAGGCCCTTAGGATTCACATGTAGGATTGATTTTTAGACACTGGTGTGGTTGGTGTTAACGCTTTACACCAAGGTCGAAGTAGATCTCCACCAAGGCTTCCTACAGAGGCCCTGAATTATTTTAGACTAGACGAATTTAAAGAAAGATTGCACTTCAGATTTTACGTTTCTCTTTAGAGAGGCAACACAGTTTTTGTACACTGATGACTCCAAAAAATGGATCTCCCCTCTCTGTTCATCCCCATTTCCCGATCACGTCATACCTGTGATTAAACTGTATTTTCTGCGGAGCTCCATGTCATCCCGAAGGCACTGGAACAAATGAGGCGCCTTAAGCGCAACCATTTTCTCATCTGCTCCGATTCCCTTCGTGCCCCACAATAGTTGCAGCACATGTACCCATGGGAGAAAGTGGCCCTGTTAATCCACAACCTATTGTACGCTCCACACCGATGGGGTAAGCAGGTGTCGTTCTGTTGGGTACCAAGAAAATTAGGAATTTGGGGAAGTGAAGAGGTAGACAAGGCCGCCGCGTTCGCTGCAGGGACCATGACGTTACAGAATGTACCATTTTCCAGCGGGCTCTCGTTCCGCTGATGAATCGCAGATCCGTGCAGTCGTGGGAGGAAGAGTATCTGGTAGTGACAGACGATAAGCAGTGATTGGTGAAGCCAGCTATCCGGCCGTTCACTGACTCGCCTCCGAAACTGGCGCCACTTCCCAACGCATGACTTTTTACTCCAATGAAGACAGGTCCCGGTTTGTGATACCTGTGGCACGCAAATCACTGTACGCCACATTTTAACTGAGTGCATTTTATAATGTGATAAGCACGCAGAAGTACATTTTGGTGGGAATCTCCTCTCTATGTCTGCTGATGACATGTGGCAAAGCATTTAAAATTTTTTGTAGTGTATGTACTTTGCTCTAAGCATTTAGGCCAGAGATTTTAGTGCATAACAGACTGGCTGCTTATCCTCTTTATTCCAGCGATTAGCCAGACACAGCTACCTGCAACGGTGTTTTAACTTTTCCCAGTGGTTTTTCCTTTTTGCGTCTCAGGTTTAGGTCTGACACAATACTTAATTTTCTTATTCCTCTGTACCTGTGTACAAATGTTGTGTTGCGTTTTTATTAATTTTAATATTAGCTGAAGATTTGTAATTCTGTGATTATCGCTATTCTTCTCAGGAAAATTTTCGGGCGAGTGCTAAAGACCTTATTGTAATGCGCCCAGGCCGTTACATCATCATTATCATCATTTACATCATCGTCAGGAGTTGATGCTTCATTTCTAATGAACCTATCGTCGACGGAACGTTAAACCCTCCAAAATTCTTTCCTTTCAAAGCTATTTGTTAAGACATATTCATTTTTCTACTTTGTTGTATTTGTTGGCGAACGAACATTCAGTCACTTGCGATAGGTGAGATTCGACTGTAATTCCATTTTAAAGTGTACGTATTCACAAACTGAACTCTGTTTCAGCGACAAATGGCCGGATCGCAGCTGTGGGCAGCCTTTATTGACAGCTTTATTTGGCAGGAAACATGAAACCCGTAGTGTTAACGTGTGGCTCGGCACAATAAGTGTACAAAGACAAGGATCTTATTAATTGGGAGAATTTCTTTTCGATCAACGTGTTACTACTCTGACGTAACATGGTACACATTGTCTGTATGTGGGAATGCGGTCACCTAATCGCTCGGCGAAGCAACTGGTGTTTCAGACCTAACTGCAAAAGTACCGGTATGAAGATATCAATATGGAGCGAGGAACCTACACTGCACAACAGAACAAAAGGATCGTTTCTTCGAAACTTCCATTGCGACGCCGGATTGAAACTTTGGTTCAAATGGCTCTGAGCACTATGGGACTTAACATCTATGGTCATCAGTCCCCTAGAACTTAGAACTACTTAAACCTAACCAACCTAAGGACATCACACAACACCCAGTCATCACGAGGCAGAGAAAATCCCTGACCCCGCCGGGAATCGAACCCGGGAACCCGGGCGTGGGAAGCGAGAACGCTACCGCACGACCACGAGGTGCGGACTTGAAACTTTGCTCAAAGGTTTCTACAACCCTTCTTTGTAATGGTACAAACTGATGGCGCCCTGCGACCTCACGCTCGCGTTCGACTATGCTTCCAACAGCAAGTTCATGTGACGTGTTAGGTTGGTTAATGACGTCACATTGAGCACAAAATTTCACCACAGTTCTTCCCCACGCTACCGTGGACGTGTCACGCGACGGGAAGGTCATCACAGCCTTAGCCACATTTAACCCTTTCTTTTGACACCTTTGCTATGCAGGTATGAACAACGACACCCATCGTTGAAATCACGATGTTTTCTTACCGGTGACCGAGGAAGAGATTACAGACACATCGTCGCTCAGTATCGAAACCAAAATGCCTTAGGTGATGGCATAAACGGTGTCAATGAAGTGACCCCTTTCTTGGGGACGCTGGTTCCCGCACATTTCACAGACGGAAACAACAACTCCCAGAGCCGTGAGCAGCCGGACAATGTTCTTGACGTTTGGCGCTACTAACACCCATGGACGTTTCGGACATCTCTAAGGGCACTGCGGAGCTGCGTCCCCATTAAACGCGATCTCACCCCTTTGTAGCACAGCGCGACCGCAAAGTTTTTGGTAGTATGCGCAGGTTGCAACCGCTAGGGATCGTCCAGAACCATCGGACGAAATTTGACGTGATCGAAAGCGGCTTTTTCACCCCTCGAGTTTCACGTGTGATCAAGGAGGGGTGGCACTTGCCAACATTTACTGAGAATTTTCAAAATATACCTTTACAGAGAAAACCTGCGAAGTAGCTCTAAGCGCCTGCAGGCAGGAGACCATTTCACACACCACTGATGCCAGTTTGCATTACTAAACGGCTGAACCGGTCACCTCTTTCCATGCGCTGGTGGCCTACCTAACAGCTTCCAGAGGTAACGTAAGTTCGAGTTTCATTATTTCATATATTTACTGACGGAATTTAAAAATTTTAAATGTTGTCATACTTTACTCATTAGAAACTTTAAACTTAAATTAAAAGTTTAACACAATACGTCAAGTGTTAAAGTTTTTAGCTCTGAGTATGTTTTGACCCAACATAAATCACGGCTTCCAAATAACTCCGAGTATATTTATCCTGTGTTTGAGAAAGAGAGCACTTAAAAGACTCCCAACAAATTTTAACCATAACTTCAAACCTTTTCAAAACTTTTTACTGGCGACAACATCCAGAAATTAATGAAAGACAAAAGGTTCATCGCTTAGTACATTCTCGCTGTTCATGCAGTAAAAATACAGCATCAGGTATGACAGTTTAATTTATTATTGCTTTACAACTAACTCTATTCACAACAAATTACAGACGGTATCCACATATACCAATGAACGCACCTGCAAAATTACATTATTGTTCGACACACACATCAGAAGATATGACGTCATAAACATCGAGATGCTTCATAAACCACAATTCCGTGAACCATAAATGTTTTGCGTTCTTACCATTAAATATTTAACATATAAAGTCACTTGTAAATCAATCAGGCGTTTGAGGCGGTTTTATACAATGGAATTCGATTCTTGAAAGAATCGAAGATACAGGGTTGCTGGTTCCTCATAACTGCCAAAAACCGAGAAGGTGAACAGGAAAGACTGAGTTCCAAGACAGAGCAATGTGAACGCTACCACTACGGAACCGCTGATGTTAATTTCAGAGCAGCGCGGGCAGAAATCTGTGCATAAGTGTCAATGATCACTGTCAAATGGCGCCTTCAGGTGTGGAAGAAAACAAGGCATTATAAGTCGTTATCGACAGGTATGCTTAGCCTGCTGTCTCCAGTACTTCCTAGCAGGCAAAGACTTTGTGAGACTGAGTGGTATGACCCGAAAGTATTCTTTTTTAAAATTTCAGACGTGGACAGCTGGCAACACTAACTGCTCTCATAATGAATGTATCTAAAATAGGCAAAATTTGGCTGAACGAATTCAAAGGCATCAGACTCAAATCCGATGCAGCACCTTTCGACTTAGAATGCGAGATGTATTCTATCAGTTTTAGAATTGATGTATTTGGTTCCTTGCTGTTGTACTAATATATTGACCATACAACAAAAGCATTGGCACTCCGAGTTGACAATGCTGCATGCTGGCCAAAATTGCTCAGATTCTTTGCTTCAACAATAGATAAACTTCCGTTTGATACCGCACTAAAAGCATCGACAAGAACAATTTAATACTTACAAAATGTAATAAACTAAATGTGAGAAATGGCATTATTGTTTCTCTTCTCTTCACACTTTTGATTTTCATTTGCAGATATTCTGCTGGTTCTCTTTTTTTATAATTAAATTTGACGTAAGTTTACAAGTACACTACAGAGTCATCTAATATCAAAACAGCAGTCATCAAGACAGGTCTTTAATCTTGCAATTGTACTGCGTGCTTATCAAGATGATTAGAGAATAGCAGCAACAAATGAAAATGCAATACGAATTGGCTTGAAAAGAAAGGAATACTGAAAGACAGACGAGCGCACAGGTCACAACTCATTTTCGCTGCTGTAAGCGTATCGTGAAGTGGTATATTTGAAATAGACCGATCTTCAGACTTATTTTAACTCGAAGCTGTGCGTTGCCAGAGATTGGTTCCTTATCAGATATTATCCACTAAGTCCTCTCTACAACTCCTAGAAGCCTGCAAAAGAATGAAATGCCCTGTAAATTTGTACGTATCTCGTGAACCATTATGAAAGAGAGCTACCTTCTTCAGACACATCCATAAAGGTGACTAAAGGAGATTGAGACACCAGGTACTACACCGCGTTTGAACAAGTCAAACAAACGAGGCTAGATCCAAAAGATAAGAGACAGTTGGAAGAAATATGACCATGGAAAAAACAGGCCTTTACGTCAGAGTAACTTTGAAATCGAAAATCGCAAACCGAGATACGTACCCAGGACAAAATTACATTCAGGATGACATCGTCACAGACATTGGAAAGAAGAAGGTTGCGCAATGCGAGAGTCGAAGAACACCTGATTTATATAAATTCCAAATAAATAGAAGGTGATTATAATTAACATGGTATGCAGAGCTGCAAAATGAATAAAATAAACAACAGGTGAATTACAATAGTTGAGCGATTGATCTAAGTTAGATAACATGTTACACGCTTCCTCACTGCATAACATGATTTCATCATACATATAGTGAAGCACTTTCATGTATGTTACATCATTCCTCAGCACATAACATTATTTCATCATAGACATTGAAGTACATAGAAGTATGGTACAATACTCTATTTGTGAGGAATGGAGGAATCGAAGGTACCAGTCACACCGGAAAAAGAAAGGTTTTGCAATTAGCTAAATGAATCCATCTTCCTAGATCTCTAAGTGAAAAGAACCAATTTTCTATTAAAATAAAGGAACCCAAACACAATTAAAACATATGAGATAATTTTTGAAAAGAAGTATTTGGTTTACATAAAAGTTGTATTTATCTTAGGCATTTTCAAATCATCACGATTGAGGCCAAGTACTGAGCGGCATTTTGTAGCACATTGTGATTAGTTTATGGCTAGTATTCACCGTCTGGTACAGCTGATTTCACTTGCTGGCAAGCACAAAACTTTGTTCTCATTTCGCTTTGGTGTCAGTATCGTATTTATACTGAAATTACTTTTACAGTTTCTACCCTACCTGTTATTGAAATACGCCCAAAGATTCCAGAGCTGTGTCGTAGATTTGGTGATACCATGCCTAGTAAAGATATGTTCGTGTTCAAACTAACCTGGGAATTAATGGCTACTTCCAATCCAAAAAAATCTCAACTTTTCCTGTGTCAGTATGGCAGGTGATGTCTTCTTTCCAGACTATGCCAACACTGATACTAGACGTTTCATGATAATACCTTCGTTATTTGTTAAATGTAATGTGAAGAATCAGTGCGTGGTTTTGGCATAGTCTGGAAAGAAATCGCTGCTAGTTTAATCAATATAATTTGGCAGCAGTAACTGAACGGACTTATCTACGATAGAAACAAATACAAGGTTCTATACATGCTTTTATTGATACCACGCGCTGTTTGTCTTGTCATGTTATCTTCAACCTTCATGACAGTTTTCTATTTCAACATATGTGGGTGTATGCTGACCATTTGCATATGAGATATAATAAGGGTAAATATATTTAGTTTAATAAAGCTCCATTAATAATTTATCATAATGTAGTTATTTTCTTTGATTATGATTGAGTAGTCTTCGGACTATACAAAAAATTCAAAGATAAAACTTGTCCCACTGCTGTTACTGATGGTAAACCTCATTGTGTCCAACCAGCTGTTTTTCCTTTTTTATGCTGAGCACCATCACTGCTCGTTATTTAGTTACAACAGTACTGTTTTTGACTGTGTCCGTAGCTTGCACGAATTTGCTAGTTTCCTAGAAGTATTTAATGACTCTTCTAGTTCTGGAGTCAAAGCCGTTGGAAATCTGTATACTCGTTAATAAATCTTTTATATGCCTATAGACTTTCTCTTCTTTCTAGTATAAAACCAGTAAAACCAATCAGATCTCGATATAATTGACTCTCGTGTACATGGAAATTTACATCTGTCATAGTATGTTTGATGTTCACTCAAACAGCACAGCACCTACACTACATCAAAACTGCACCATATCCGCTTCTTGGCTGCAGTGGAGTGGAATACACAAATCTTATAATTTTCAAATTCGCCAAGCTTTAGGAACAGACACCAAATTTGCAAAGGAAAGCTGTGAATAAGAGATATTAGTTATCGTCATCTGTGCCTACTCTGTTGGCAACTACGAATTTTGCAATATACAAAGTTCTTTACTCTTTGCTAGTAGACGCGAATACATGTGTGATCCAACAAGTAGTGTATATTGTAGAATGACGTTTTCACTCTGCAGCGGAGTGTGTGCTGATATGAAAGTAAAGCTGTGAGGACGGGGCGTGTGTCGTGCTTGGGTAGCTTAGTGTTAGAGCATTTGCCCGCGAAAGGCAAAGTTCCCGAGTTCGAGTATCGGTGCGGCACACAGTTTTAATTGCCCAGGAAGTTTCAGTATGTATTCTGTTTATGGTATGTTTTAGTGTGTTTTTCTCTGGTTTTGCACTATCATCGGTTTTGTCTGTTTCTTGAAATGTGTGGCACTTACATGACTCGTGGATTTAACTGAAAGAAAGCTGAATAATGTTAACATACGTACATTAGCCGTTGTATGTGTGGTTTATTTACGCAAATGATGGAATGGAGTGTTCTCGACAATCGATAAATAAAATAAATATTGTTTTCATCTTTCATGTACTTTCTCAGTTTTTATGAGACGCTCATGTTTGAGAATTGATAATAGGCTGGAGCTGAAGGCTGAACAGTGAAACTGTTTTCAATTTGAAAGGGAAGCCAAAGTACTCACAAATTTATCCGTAAAATTTTTCTCGAATTATGTAGTTTAGTTGCTAGAAACAAAACTGTGTGCGATTGACAGTATTTCACCAGTGGTCTGTCTTTCTTAGCCAATCATTTCGTTTTCGTTTTAGAGTTGTAATGGTTGCGAAAATCGTAAGTTGTATGGGAATATTGTCACAAATGATATTTACAGACGCCGATGATTTCAGAAAAATACTTAACGAATACTATAACATTTCAGGTTTTATAACTGCTTAGGAAGTGTATATGTAAAACATTTTCGAATTATTTGCCTCGTTTATTTTGGCTCCGTAATCAATAACTCAAACTTTTTCTGGTGCAGTGTGTTCCGAGAACTGGTTGATGCTAATTATTTGAGAAATTTTAGTTTAGGATGTATAGATGTAAAATGTATTCGTATTATTTGCGCTGCTCATTATGGCTCTATGTTCAAATACTACAACCGTATTGTTCTGTTGTGTAATGAATACTGGCTGATGCTAATTATCTCTGTAGGTGAAAAAATACTTGAATTATTTGCCTGTTCATTCTGATTCTATTTTCAGAATCTACAAACGTAATGCTGTGCTCTGTCACGAGGACTGATTCATGATAATTATTTCAGATATCGTTTTTCAAGAAGAGATTTAGGGAACATACGGACAGTAACGATGGAAGTAGCATTAAAAAAGTATTTACTATAGAATAACCATACTATCGGTGACGTTTCTGAAAATTTAAGTACTTTAGATAATGCTGTTAAAGAGCAGTTTCTTGATACGTTATATAATTATGCTACAGGAGAAAACATCCTTCCAATATGTTAAATGAACCATTAGATATCTCTAAAAACAAGTTCTTCAGTTCTCGGAATACCTATAGTCGTTGCTACAGGAAAGAGTTAGAGTCCAATAGATGGCAGCTGAACACGGTATTCCTGTATTCAACTTTTAGTTATGGTTAATTTGTGTTTTCATTGGTTAACTAATACCAAAAATGTACTTTTTGTGTAGCTTTTCCTCTTTTTCATTTATGGGTTCCACTATAGTTATTACAAAATTATATCGTATAACTCCACTATGTTCTCGTGAAGTTCACTTTCTTTAATTCGTACTCTTGTAGCCGTTGCAACAAGAACGATATATTACGACTCAATAAGGTATTTCCTTACGTAACTTTCACTCACAGCAAAATGCGTTTGTTTGGTTAATTCATGCAAAAAATGGATTCATTTTGTTCCTTTACATTTCTTTATCCAGTATACGTGTTCTGTAGTTTCTACACAGTTCCGCAGTATAACTCCACTATGTATTGTCGTCAAGTATGTATTCGTAAGATTTGCTTTCGTGAGAGGATACGTAAGATATTTCAAAAATTTTGAGGGCATCTGTGGGTCATTACGATACTTTTCATGGTTCGCTTGTTATTACTTAGAGAGGATATTCGTGGTAACGTGCCTGTTAGTTAACATGATGTGAAAAAATATTAATTTTAGGGTTAGGCTGTCGTAAAACAACGACCAGATTAATTATTACGTGATATGGTAAAAATTTAGAAGTATTGAAATCTAATTTAAAATTTTTTAACACATTCCTTTGCGCAACCTTCCAGAATTATGTGTCACAGTATATTGTCTTTCTGCTTCATCTATTATATCCATCTTTTCTATAATGTTGACTTGGCTTTTTGTGTTTTGTTGGTTCTATCATAAGTTGAATATTGTTACACAAGAGCGCTGCCTTTTTAATTGTATCCTCACAGTGTGCTATAACTCACAAACTTTGAATAGTTTGCAGCCTATGAATGATCACAAGATTTAGCAGGTGCCAATTTTTCAAAGTTTATCTTGAGCCGTATATTAAATACACATTTACCTGTTGTAGTCCTGCGCTTAGATTTATTATAATTTCTATTTTTATTTTAATCACTGTTGCTTGTCTCAACAAAATTATTACATACTAAATAACCTTCCTGTCATTTTGCTTGGAAATTGTAAACATTGTTTTATCTTATCGTTGCAAGAACAATATACCGATTATAACGTTTTTATACGTTCATTTCTGGGTAGTAAATTATGCATCTGTTGTAATTTACTATTTTATTGAACTGCCAAATTTTCACATTTTTAATTATATTTTTATTTATTAACGCCATCTTGCGCTGATAATTTCCGCCGCTCTCCCTGCACCAGATGTATACCTGTTAGGTAATAAACTGAGTGGTGTAATAGATGCACTAGATTATTATTTGCCATTTGAAAGTACATTGCATCTGTATTTTAAAACATATAATTTCCATAAACACCGTACAGTACTGCGGTCTTCTTCATCTGAGTCAGTCTACACTGAAATGTCGTCAAGTAATGTAGACCGGATACTTTGTATCCATGTTTGACAAAATTCAATTTCCTTTTGCCTGAGAATGTTTTATAGATTACTTCATGAGTTCTACCTCTCTTCGTCCTGTGCGCATTTCATGTGTTTTATCAATGTTTTTCTACTGAATGTCTGTTTCTTCCCTTTTTACGATGTACCTTTTATGTAACTGTACCAATGTTTTTCACTAATGCCCAGTCATGTATTCCTCTTCTAGAGCGTTCGAGAAAGCCGTAAGGGCGAAACGCGTCAAGACTAATATCACTTTATAGTGCATTAAAAAATTGAGGCAACATCTCACAAAGCGTTAATATATTTTGCTATTGTAACTATTTAAGAATTTTTAGTTTAGGAAAGATATTCGAAATATTCACCCTGCTCATTTTGGCTATAAGTCCAAAAACTACGAACGTAATATCCTATTGTGCTGTGAGGACTGGCTGATTCTAATTATTTCATAAATACTAAGGTAACTAGCAGAAGAATTAGTTAGGTACTGACAACGATATTTCATTACAATTTTTCCACACTCAGACAGAAATGTTAGACGTGCATTCGGTGCAATGTATTATATCGAAACTATTAGCTACAAGAGTCGGAAGATATTGCTGATGATGATGTTAAATCCATAAGCTTGCTTCATAATTTAATAGCTGACAGAGAATATATTGTTGATTATCTTACGGTAGAAGCAACTACTTAACCAATAAATGTTTCATCAAAGCGGAGCTTCCGCCGTAAGACCATGTAAATGGCCTCCAAATATTAGCGGTCTCATATCTTTGTTGGAATCCAGTCTTATTTATAATAGTTGTTACAATGCAAATAAACTTTTCCAAAAATGTTTTGATTTAGGTTTAATAGTCGTTTCATTCTAAAATTTGGCCAAAACGAAGTAGCTCGTGGTTTGCGCCTTTATGGCTCTACAATTCAGCCTGGTAAGTATTTCACTAATTAAACTTCCGACTTCCGTACTCGATGCAGGCGAAGGAAACTCGGACAGGAATTTTCGACGCTGTTGTCGCTCTTCACTTACTACTAAGTGTGGCTCAGAGCAGTGCTGTAACACAAACACAGCTAAGAGGATGAAGTTTACACTCTGCATCGCTATGCTAGTTTCGTCGCTCTTGCTTATGCAGCTGCAACATAAAGACGGTACCCCTACGCTCTCTTTGCACAAGAGTGAATGGCAGCGAACGAAAATGAACTATTATTCGAAAACAATTCGCTTATGTTAATTATTATTCGCTTGTACCCGTGAACGAGCGTTTATACTAGAATGAACGAATATAACTTGTCAACCACAGGAAACTATGTTATTGTTTTTTGAGGCTAATAACCACCACATATGTTCCACTTGGTAATTATGATACTGCAAGGGAGCGCCAAAAAGTAATTCCTCCAAACTGTGTAACTGAAAACTCTTAAAAGCTTTTTAAACAGAACAAACGTTATTAACATTCTACATCCTTATTCTCCATGTCTTGATATTTATTTCTTAACACAGTCCATAGTCATCTTTTGCGACAAACACATTTCTCCCCAAAGAGAGACCAGCTTTTTGGTACCGTCACTGTAGGCTGTTCTACTTTGTTGTCGGAGTCACAACCCACCTCTGCTTGCACCTTTTAGTCACTGCAAAGTGAAATCCTCGAAGGTGTACTTCAAGTTTGGGAACAGATGAAAATCGGATTGGACCAAGTTGGGACTGTATGGAGAATGATCAGTGACAGTGAATCCAAGGCGTTCGATTGTTGCAGTTGCCCCAGCGTTCGTGTGTGGTCTGGCTTGTCATGCTGAAGAAGAGGGTTCTCCGCGTGTGGACGAACTCTTCGAATCGGTTAGAACGCACGGTTTTCCAGTCCCAAACATGCTCAATGGGGGACAGATCCGGAGATCTTGCTGGCCAGGGTGGTTGACTTACACCTTCTAGAGCACGTTGGGTGGCACGGGATACATGCGTACGTGCATTGTCCTGTCGGAACAGCAAGTTCCCTTGCCGGTCTAGGAATGGTAGAACGATGGGTTCGATGACGGTTTGGATGTACCGTGCACTCTTCAGTGTCCCCTCGACGATCACCAGTGATGTACGGCCAGTGTAGGAGATCGCTCCCCACACCATGATGCCGGGTGTTGGCCCTGTGTGCCTCGGTCGTATGCAGTCCTGATTGTGGCGCTCACCTGCACGTCGCCAAACACGCATACGACCATCATTGGCACCAAGGCAGAAGCGACTCTCATCGCTGAAGACGACACGTCTCCATTCGTCCCTCCATTCACGCCTGTCGCGACACCACTGGAGGCGGGCTGCACGATGTTGGGGCGTGAGCGGAAGACGGCCTAACGGTGTGCGGGACCGTAGCCCAGCTTCATGGAGACGGTTGCGAATGGTCCTCGCCGATACCCCAGGAGCAACAGTGTCCCTAATTTGCTGGGAAGTGGCGGTGCAGTCCCCTACGGCACTGCGTAGGATCCTACGGTCTTGGCGTGCATCCGTGCGTCGCTGCGGTCCGGTCCCAGGTCGACGGGCACGTGCACCTTCCGCCGACCACTGGCGACAACATCGATGTACTGTGGAGACCTCACGCCCCACGTGTTGAGCAATTCGGCGGTACGTCCACCCGGCCTCCCGCATGCCCACTATACGCCCTCGCTCAAAGTCCGTCAACTGCACATACGGTTCACGTCCACGCTGTCGCGGCATGCTACCAGTGTTAAAGACTGCGATGGAGCTCCGTATGCCACGGCAAACTGGCTGACACTAACGGCGGCGGTGCACAAATGCTGCGCCGCTAGCGCCATTCGACGGCCAACACCGCGGTTCCTGGTGTGTCCGCTGTGCCGTGCGTGTGATCATTGCTTGTACAGCCCTCTCGCAGTGTCCGGAGCAAGTATGGTGGGTCTGACACACCGGTGTCAATGTGTTCTTTTTTCCATTTCCAGGAGTGTAGTTGGGTTATATATATATATATATATATATATATATATATATATATATATATATATATATATATATATATATATATATATAAAACAATGCACGTCAGCCGTTTAATTACAGTTACAACGAACGTAAGGAACAAGAATGATGAGATCTTCGTATATTCTTAATTTTAGTCATCGTAATACATACATATTTAAATTTAGCCTTGAAATTCAACTTAACTGTTACAGGAATAGATGTACTACCAAAAGCGACATATGGAAATTTGTGCCGGACCGGGACTCGAACCCATGTTTTCTGTTTATCTCTAGATTTCGTCTTACCTCTTAGGCTATCCGAGCATGCTCACCGGACCGTCTGAAATTTTCATGTTTCAATACCGATCTAGATCGTGCCATTCATTATTAATTCACTTACCCCTACTCTCACTCCTCGTTATTCCTATTCTGGATTTTAGAACCAAGACAACGAGAAGTTATACACTATCGCAAAGAAATTTTAGTATCTGAAATGTAGCTCTCATCAAATATAAATATGTGTAAGCCAAAGACGGGTCTGTAAGGAAAAGAATTACGATAGTGTATGACTTCTCGTTGTCTTGATTCTGAAAACATGCATGTGAACAAAGAGATGCGCGTGTGTGGGTAAATGAATTAATAATCTATGAAAATAAGCAGATATGTGTGTGACATATCGAAAATTGGATCGATCGGGTGAAGGTGCTCAGATAGCCTAAGTGGTAAGGTGACTGCTCGCGATAAGCGGGAAATATGGTTTCGGGTCCCAGTGTGGCACATATTTTCATATCTCGCTTTAGGTTGTACATCTATACCTACTGCAGTTAAGCTGATTGTCAGGAATAAATTTCAGTATTCGAAACTGTAGTTCGTCGTCAGATATAAACATATATATTTGGTCTTGTTTACTTTCAAAGAAATTAATTGTACAGTAGCATTTTAACAAAAATAAATAATAGTCGCTTCGTTCCTATCTGATGGAAGCGTCTTATGAATTTATCGTCTTTTTCTCGTCATGACTTGGACCTTTGAGTGTGTAGGCAGTTTTCTTTCAGTTATATTTCTTTTGGGACGACATTCATGCTGCGGATGTCGCAAGCACATATGGTAGCCTACCTGTATTCAGTTATCAGGGAGATTAAATACTCATCAGACTACGCCATCGCCGACGCACAGCATGTCAACAACAAAACTTCACTTACTAAACAGCAGACGAATTGTCATTGTGTTGATAGTGCCATAGCGGAGGCGACGCGAACATCCTTTGTTGGCTCGCTGAAAGACTAACAGGCAGCGGATCAACAGCGTACATTTGGAAATGCGTGCCTAACATGACCGAATGGGGCACCCTCTCGCTCTGTTACCATTTACACTAGAAACAAATCTCGTCCGCTGACATTCGTTCGCTGGTGCTCGAGCATTTACTCGAGTCACAATGTATGCGAGACTGATCTTGATCGGCTTGCAGGTCCAATATTCGGCAATGGCACATACGCGTATCTGTTGGACCGTTACCGACTACCGTGGCGGCCCGCGCACGTGTCGTGATCGCGACACAGCGACAGTCAGGGAAGTCCGCCACGCATGTGAAAGCGTGTCTCCCTCCCTCCCTACGGTCGGCCGCTGCGACTCGAGGCTGGAGGCTGCGCTGTGCAGTCCAGTATAAAAGCACCGCTGCGGACTCCAGACAGCACAGTCCAGCAGCAGCAGCAGCAACAGCAAGGCAGCAGCCAACCAACGCCCTACCTACCTACACGGCATCAACATGTTCAAGCTGGTGAGTCCTCCGCAACGACGTGACCAACTCATCTCATTAGTCAGTCCCAAGTTTTCTCAATAACAAGTGGCTTCAGCTTCTGCTACAAATGCAACTTTTAGGAAGGAAGTATAAGGCAGGCCATCGACAACGAAGACGTACCTTACGTCATCACTTTGATTTGTAACCAATAATGCCCACTGTAGCTTTCAAGGTGGAGTTGGTCAAAATTGTTCACTAAAGTTGAAGCTCTGACTGCTTAAAGTTTTGTCACCATATCCCTGTCCCGCCGAAGCGAAAAAGGACTCTTATATTTCATATGGGCAACAAGACAGATTCGCACTTGTTAAAGCTATGTATCCTGAAATTTTTTTTTAAGAGAATACTTTTCTGTGCGGTGTTGAGTTGGAAAAAGATAGTCTGAGAGATGAATGGAGTAAATTAAATAACCTGAAAAACTTATTTTTAAATGGCGAGAGTTGCACCATGAATTGTACTGACTTCATCGTACCACGCGCCTTTGCACAGTTACTTGTTCATCACTACCAGCTGGCAGGAGATACGACTCAGGGCGAAACAATACCGAACTGCTGTAATCTCCTCAAGAGGTTCCCCTGAGTAGGGTGCAGACATGGACTGGCCGCTGATCCCGGCGGAGGTTCGAGTCCTCCCTCGGGCATGGGCGTGTGTGTTTGTCCTCAAGAAAATTTAGGTTAAGTAGTGTGTAAGTTTAGGAACTGATGACATTAGTAGTTAAGTCCCATAAGATTTCACACACACTGAGTAGGGTAATGGCGGTGGGAAACAAATGCCGGTCATAAACTTGGTCATTCCTTTGTATATGGCACTCAGTGTTGAACACCTGGTTTCCCAGTGTAAGCAGTTGTGATTACTCATTCGGCATTCAGTACTAAGAGTGAAATGACTGTTATTGTTTAAAACAGAGTAATAATAATAGTCGTTCTTGCAGTAACACTGGTGGACAGTTCACTATTAAATACGGATACGTCACTGATCCCAAAAAAGTATTACTAATTTGCTGTCTTGAAATATAAACACGCATCTAGCAGATTGTTCTGTGAGAACGTTTTGAGTAAGAAATGTAGTAACATTGTAGCATTCATAGAACTCTTTCCTCTTTAACAGAATCCAAGAGCAAGTACAAATTTAAACATCAAGTGTAATTCCAAATGTTTACATGTATATTTTCATAACATGTTACATAAAGTTGGTTTAGGGTCATAAAACTAAAGACAACTGCCAAACTGAAAGGGGTGAATTGACAGAATGGGGAAAAAGAGCTCGTGGGTTCAATCCTCAATCAGTTCTAAGATTTTTATCTGTCATTTAACACGTTTTTTGTAACTGGCAAAAGGTGTTTGAAGTGGTTCAGGGGCTATATGGTAAACAGTAGGTACCACTGTAACTGGATGAGTTAGTTGAAACGTTGGAGAAAGGCTATGGCTCACTGTCGGCAATGGTACCTTCCCCAGTGAAGCACTATAATATTTTAACCAACCGTAATTTGATGGAAACTATACCTTGACGATAAACCAAATGAGATTCCGGCCCTGATCAACAGTGTCGTACATTGCAAAGGGGATAAGTTTCCAGTAAAGACCGTAGAGCCGGCCGTTGTGGCCGTGCGGTTCTAGGCGCTTCAGTTTGGAACCGCGTGACCGCTACGGTCGCAGGTTCGAATCCTGCCTCGGGCTTGGATGTGTGTGATGTCCTTAGGTTTAAGTAGTTCTAAGTTCTAGGGGACTGATGACCTCAGCTGTTGACTCCCATAGTGCTCAGAGCCATTTGAGCCAAAGACCGTAGCACATGTTTTTTACTCAGTATGCCAGACGGAACAGTATCCCGATAGTGCCAGACCAAAGTAAATTTGGGTTTGTAGCAGAGGACACTTGCCAGTACAAGGTGTAAGTTTCAGTGGTGTGACTATGGTGCACTCGCAGGCGGTGATCCTGTCCGTGGTGTGCGTGGCGGCGGCGCAGCTGCCCCCTGGCCCCGGCCCCGCGCTCTTCCCCGCCGGGCCCGCCCCCGGCCCCGCCCCCCGCGGGCCACCCGGCCCCCACGGCCCCCACGAGCCGGTGCCGGTCGGACCCCACATCATCCCCGGGCCCGTCGGTCCGCTGGGCACGGGCCACCGCCAGGTGCAGGACTCCAGCTTCGAGATCCACACCGACTCGCGCTACACGCAGGTCAGCAACCTGCGCGAGGTCATCCCCCAGGTGAACATCCCCAACCACCACGTCTGAGCGGGCGGGCGAGCGACGCCGCCGAGCTGGGCGCCCGGACCGACAGCACAGACACGCAGCTTCTGGAATCTGTAACATGTTGAAATAAATTAAGCGTTTTGTTACAAAAAAAGTCTCTGTACTCTCTCTTTACTGCCATTACTTACAATCCTCTACCAAGTTCTCATCCATCTCCTCTATATCTTCACTTATGTCTACTTAGACAACTACCTACTTACAGTAATTTATATTTTTTTTGAACAGCAACATTTAAATCGTCGACTGCTGTTACTTTACACTTACACTACTGGCCATTATAATTTCTACACCAGGAAGAAATGCAGATGATAAACGGGTATTCATTGGACAAATATATTACACTAGGACTGGCATCTGATTACATTTTTACGCAATTTGGGTGCATAGATCCCGAGAAATCTGTACCCAGAACAACCACCTCTGGCTGAAATAACGGCCTTGATTCGCCTGGGCATTGAGTCAAACAGAGCTTGGATGGCGTGTACAGGTACAGCTGCCCATGCAGCTTCAACGCGATACCACAGTTCATCAAGAGTAGTGACTGGCGTATTGTGACGAGCCAGTTGCTCGGCCACCATTGACCAGACGTTTTCAATTGGTGAGAGATCTGGAGAATGTGCTCGCCAGGGCAACAGTCGAACATTTTCTGTATCCAGAAAGGCTCGTACAGGACCTGCAACATGCGGTCGTGCATTATCCTGCTGAAATGTAGGGTTTCGCAGCGATCGAATGAAGGGTAGAGCCACGGGTCCTAACACATATGAAATGTTATGTCCAATGTTCAAAGTGCCGTCAATGCGAACAAGAGGTGACCGGGACATGTAACCAATAGCACCCAATACCATCATGCCGGGTGATACGCTAGTATGGCGATAACGAATACACGCTTCCAATGTGCGTTCACCGCGATGTCGCCAAACACGGATGCGACCATCATCATGCTGTAAACAGAACCTGCATTCATCCGAAAAAATGACATTTTGCCATTCGTGCACCCAGGTTCATCGTTGAGTACACCATCGCAGGCGCTCCTTGTTGTTGTCTTACAAACGTCCCCATCTGTTGACTCGGGGATCGACACGTGGTTGCACGATCCGTTACAGCCATGCGGGTAAGATGCCTGTCATCTCGACTGCTAGTGATACGAGGCCGTTGGGATCCAGCACGGCGTTCCGTATTACCCTGCTGAATCCACCGATTCCATATTCTCCTAACAGTCTTTGGACCTCGATCAACGCGAGCAGCAGTGTTGCGATACGATAAACCGCAATCGCGATAGGCTACAATCCGACCTTTATCAAAGTCGGAAATGTGATGGTACGCATTTCTCCTCCTTACACGAGGCCTCACAACAACGTTTCACCAGGCAACGCCGGTCAACTGCTGTTTGTATATGAGAAATCGGTTGGAAACTTTCCTCATGTGAGCACGTTGTGGGTGTCGCCACCGGCGCCAACCTTGTGTCAATGCTCTGAAAAGCTAATTATTTGCATATCACAGCATCTTCCTCCTGTCGGTTAAATTTCGCGTCTGTAGTACGTCATCTTCGTGGTGTAGCAATTTTAATCGCCAATAGTGTAGTATTGTGGCATGTGGGAGAAGTCGCCTGGGCAAATTCAGAGTATATGGGCCGCTGTTCACATTTCTTGATTACATAAATCGAGCAAGAAGTTCATTTTATGTACGAGGATCTTATTAGCTGATTTGTATTTAAGAGCATTTCTTAACAGCTTACACGCTTAACAACAATGTGGTACTGTTTTATTACACTCTATTTTCAAATGAAATTTTCTTTTACATTAACTGAAATATAAAAATTGACCATCTGAGACTAAATAAGGCAAATTCACATAAAATACGTGTAATACAGTTTGTAAATTAACAGTCTTCTTACCAAAACTGGCCGTGGAAACCAGGCATTGCACACTAGGAAAACAAATATTCATTCTACAAATTATACCTGTATGGTTATAACTAATAATGCTGTTATATTCAAAGACTTTTTATTACGATGCTTAGCTGCCAAGAGAAGCTGTCAAACTTACGAAGTGTATTAAATGAGTCTTAACGAATATTGGTCAGCAAGAAATCCTACTGATGAGATAATACATATCTACAATTTCGTCTGCACTAAACCTACTATACGCAGCGCTACAAGTTATTAGACATCGAAAGAATTAACGATGCTTTATGGAAACAGCTCGGTAACCGCCAAGGAAAAACGATAATCTTGCAGCAGAAAAAAAACGTCCTAATAAAAAAAATCTTTGAATACAGCCGCGTTTTGGTTTACTAAACCTGTAATATCCTTAGAAGGCATCTACAACGCCGGAGGCCCAATAGAAATCAAAATTCTTCATTCAAATATACCGTATTTCATGACGGTCATTCTATCGACCGCGCTCTGATAGCATTACCTTATACAACATGTTTTTGCACAATGTACGCATTAACTATCTAAATATAATTTAATACGTGAACCTAACACTGCAAAGAAATTCAGATGTATACAAAACACAATTGCAACACAACCCCTAATATATAATGTTAATAAATAAAGTTACATGTAACATTAAAAAAAGAATAGTTTCAGATCTGTAATGTTTATAATCTTTTAGTATTTGACTTTTCCGGTTGACTGCGGCCATCGACACTCTTACAACGACTTTTTCAGACTCGCAGGACCGTGTCTTGCAGGGTGTCAGCAGAAAACCCCAAATATGTATGCTTTTGTATGTATGTATGCTTTTGACATATGTAGAGATCACCAAGCCATTTCACCACACTCATCGGCATTTGTTATTTACCGACGGTGTGTACAACGAATACTGACAACAGTCATACAAGCTCACATTCATACTATTTCTTTCACCCATGTCTACAGCTGCTGTATTTCAGCATCTAAACGATTTAGATGCTGAAATACAGCAGCTGTAGACATGGGTGAAAGACAAAGAGTACACAATTAAGGACCAATGAGAATGAATCTTTCTGGCAGATTAAAACTGTGTACCGGACCGATAGGCCTATTCGATGGTTCAAATGGTTCAAATGGCTCTGAGCACTATGGGACTTAACATCTATGGTCATCAGTCCCCTAGAACTTAGAACTACTTAACCCTAACTAACCTAAGGACATCACACAACACCCAGTCATCAGGAGGCAGAGAAAATCCCTGACCCCGCCGGGAATCGAACCCGCGAACCCGGGCGCGGGAAGCGAGAACGCTACCGCACGACCACGAGCTGCGGACGGCCTATTCGAACTCGGGACCTTTGGCCAGCGTAGGCTAGTACTCTACCATTTGAGCTACCGAAGCACGGCTAACGACTACTCCTCACAGATTTAATTCCACCAGTACAACGTCTCCTACGTTCCCAACTTCACCGAAGCTCTCCTGCAGACCTTGCAACACTAGCACTCCTGGAGGAAGGAGTGTTAGTTCTGCAAGGTCTGCGGGAGAGTTTCTGTGAAGTTTGGAAGGTAGCAGACGATGCACTGGTTTAAGTAAGGCTGTGAGGAGGGCTCGTGGCTCGTACTTGTGTAGCTCAAATGGTACAGCACTTTCCTGTAATAGGCAAAGGTCCCGAGTTCGCGTCTCGGTCGGACACGCAGTTTTAGCCTACCAGGAAGTTTTATCCCAACTCACACTCCGCTGCAGAGTGAAAATTTCATTCTGGGAGCACATGACAATTTATGAGCAATTTTCTTTTTGCAGGACGAATTTCTGTTTTGTTGTCCCTTCCGTTCGGCTCTCTTACTCCTTATCCTTCTGTTCCTGTTCGTGAGAATTGTATGTCGCTGATGAGAGGAGGATATCCTATTTTTCTAATCTCCGCTTCCTTCTGTCAGTTGATCAGAGGACGTCTCAAAAATGGGCGTATGCGCGTGCGCGATTGCAGCACTTAATTCTGACAATAGCATTGATGTTCTAGCTGTGTTTATGTCGCTTTAGCATTGTCTCCAGTTATCTTACTATACTCTATGATCTGAACTACAGTATCTTTTCTCGCTGTTGAACGAGAAAATGAAAAATCTGCAAAATAAACTTTATGACTGAATGTACATACTTTCGCTGCCTTTCTGTACTGTTGGTAAACAGCAGGAGGCAGTTCTGGAGAAACAGCCACAGTGGTGAGTACTTTTGCCCGACGTTCACTGCGTGTCAAATGCATTGTTAGATCACATCGCATCAGAGACAGATAGCTGCAAGAGAGAACAATAACATTAGATTTATCAGCTAATCCAATAAATTAGACTGCAGTGACTGTTTAAGACCGTTTAAATTACGAGGTGTGTATGTTACTTTCTATCCTAACAGAAACGTTTTCTTACATTGAAACCAATAAAAATTGAGGAGCAACAGCAACCGTCAGGTCTTTCTGTCCTTACTATAGTTGTAACAGTGCCGTATGCTACCAGTAGACGTAGACTACGAACGTTTTCCTAGTAGGCATGGTCAGTTCAGGTCATAGCTGCAATACCTGTGCTTTAGGTGTGTTGCGTGCATGTAAGGAGTTACCTCATATCGATCGCTTTGTTTACGTTGCGATCAGTGTCCTACTTGATTCCCTTAGAAACTAAAAGAGGTGAACCGTCTAGAAACTGAGTAAAGATACATGAAGGTCCATGTAACCTACGGAACTTTTTTGTTCTACTTAGTTATCTTCCGGTCTGTTACTTAAAAACAAACACTATTTACAGCAAAACTGAAATAGTCAATGCTTAATCCAGCTTTTGTTCGAAGGTAAGTAATTTTCAGTGTGAAACAGAGGAATACTGTAGTAATAACTAAAAAAAAAATTTGCGGATATATCATACGTCACTAGAGAATGCAGTGTCCTTGAATACATAAAATCATTGCTTCAATACTTCGTCGAACTTATATGAAGCATGTTTTTGGTATTATATACAAGTTTTGCGTTGATCAATAACAACAGGAAAAACTTGCCTTCTATCATGATGAAGAACGTTCTACTGACTATAAAATAATAATAATTACATAGAGTTTTTATGTTTCTGGATGTAAACAGGACTTTCATGAAAAGTAACTGCAAAAGTTACGCTATCAAATAGTTTTATACCCGTAACATGCAAACTGTATTCCGTAAGGATGTAAAATATACAGTGGTCTAACTCTGAATGTGGTTCCAGTTATATGCGGAAAAAAAACAAAGAGAATTTATTGGTTCCTAGTTTCTCTCTGATAGCGTTATCAGTGTACCTGGCCAACGCCGGGCATTTAACTAGTTACATACAATGTTCGCAATGCTATCTGAGCATCCGATGCAATAAATTGAACGTCGTAGCTTAAACAAATTACACAAACTACAATATTTACCATGTTAGTTGAAAAACTATATTGGACATGCTTTACATGTAAACATATAAAGGCTGCTTCCGTGACTATACAGGATGATTTTCAAAGATTAGCAAATATTTTAATATGTTATTCCAAAAGTAAAACTAAAGAAAAGGTTCATATAAACTTAGGTCCACAAATGTTTAGTTACCGAGTTACGGCTAATACAAGATTTTGCCTGAAGTTTAGCAACTTCGCTAATATGAAGCCATCGCAAAACTGTACAAGGTTAAGGTGAAGCACGATTTAGATTTATTTTCTTGTTATTGGTCTGCCCCGCTTGCTCCAAGAAGTTCCACTGCCTACGCGATTGCAAATGTATTTCCAACATGACGGCGCGCCTCCATATTTCACCAACGTCGTTACTCCAAATTTAAATGAAAATTTTCCCCAGAAATCGATTGGTCGTGATGCCACACTCTGTGGCCACCCAGATCGCCCGATTTAACACCGATGAATTTTTGCATATGGGGGTGGATGGAAGACATAGTTTATGAGGAGAAAGTCAATAAACGTGAGCCATTACTTGCTCGCATTAAGAATGCAATAGACGAAATTAAGAACAACTCTGTGAAACTGAAACGAGCAACAAAATCTGCTCATACACGTGCAGCTAAATGCATTGAACTCTGGTGGAGACGTTTTTGAACATTTATTGTGAATGTATTGTGAAATTGCATGTACACTGTACAACTTCCTTAACACTGAGCTTTGTGTCTTCCGATTTAACATGCATTCACGTGTGCTATGGTATTAATAAAAGCAGCTTATCTGACACATTCATACAGTTTCATTACCGTTATTACCATCATTTTTCCAAAATAAAATTCTCTAAAACTTCTGTTGGAGACTTTGTGCAATTGTCTGGAATTTTAAAATACAAATTGGGCCAAGTAGTTGATAAATTAAAAATTTTGTATTAAAATTATTTCTTTCCTTATCTGGATGATTTGGAAAACTACTGCAGATGCATGTCGGGGACATGTTTTATTAGATTCACTACATCAATAACAACAAAATAAATGGAAACTGTACTTTACTTTAACCTCGTGCAGTTTTGCGATGGCTTCCAGTACTTTTTAGCCTCCTCCCACTTTCACCGTCCGCCAGCCACTTTCCTTAAGCGACAACTACAGCAGCACTCTTACAGTCTACCATATTCATCATTTCCAAGATGCTCGGTTCCAGGCGTTGGTCTACTAAAAAGACGCTTATGCCTTTGGATTACTCCATTTGCCACCGGTGTTCTCGTTGGAATGGTGCCCCATTTGCATATTGTCCTTATCCTTCACGTGCCCGGAAAGCCACCAGACGGCATTCAGTGTGGTGGTGGACAGTGGCCATAATGTTTTGCGTATCAGTGAATCTACAAAGTAGACGTAAAATCGCAATGAAGATAGATATCTTGTATCGTGAGAAAGACCGACTGCTATGTACGTCTGTGATACACAGACTTACCGTAGCTCATTCACGTGCCAAGAATTGAATGTGGGCTGGCTGTTCAACAGACTGTGGCAACAGCAAAAATCGATTATGAGATGGTAATTCTTTCTATAGAGTGTCACAAGTACTCCAACACTGTAGCTATGGAAATTCGACTGTGATAGTCGCAATCGATATCACGTCCTCAGCTGATGTGGTCAACCGTAGCAGTAGTTTGCAACTAATAAAAGAGTGGTAACAACTAACGTTTACATTACAAGCGCAGCGTCAAGTACGCATGGTAGTGGAGTCGCCTGTGGCGTAGGCTTCCCTGTGACACATTACTCGCTCTCTTCTAGGCGTTTGATTTCAAATGGCTGTGAGCACTATTGGACTTAATATCTAAGGTCATCAGTCCCCTAGAACTTAGAACTACTCAAATCTAACTAACCTAAGGACATCAGACATATCCATGCCAGAGGATTCCAGACTGTAGCGCCTAGAACCGCTTGGCTACTCCGGCCGGCACTCTTCTAGGCGTTAAGCACTGTGTTCCCAACATCTATTGTGTTTACTTCTAATTTCGATCTGGAAGGCTACAGTAACTTGCAGTGAGCACCTGACAAAAACCGACACCTGTGGCGCAATAATGTGTGTTTTTAGTGACGTCACATCGCTGAACACTCTAGGAAATCTGGTGCAATTATAACGACAGGAAAACCTTACTGTCTAATTGTAAGGTGTGCCACATGTTATTAAACAGAACACAGTGGAATAACCAAGTAATTAAACTAAATAATAACATAACAGTTTAACTCACATCAATTATTTTTATGGCTTTTGTAACCACTATCATATGACGATATTTGAGAGATTCTTACTTTTATTTCTTTGGTCTAGTATATAAAATGTAACATCTTACTTAAATGTTACATTTTATTTCAAATATAACATTTTAATTTAGTGTCAACGCATGGTCCTCCTGCGCAGTAAGTGTGTATGGGAATTTTATTAGCACACTACTGAACTCGGCAATGCTAAACGGCTGATAAATATGTATGGGAAGTGGATAAGTGCCGTAATCTCCTTCTCTCTCCTCTCTCTATTCAGCTTCTCCTCCCTCTCTCTTTGTTCGTCTCCTCATCCTCTCTCTTCTCTGTGTCCATTACCTTCTTCCTTCTGTCTCTGTCCGTCACCTCCCCCATCCACTACCCGCCACCTCCTCCCCCTCTCTCTGTCTTTCTCCCTCACTTTCATCACTTCCTTCCCTCTCTCTGTCCATCACCTCCTCCCACAACTTTCCGCCAGCCCCTTCTTCTCCATCATCTCCTCCTCCTCTCTCTGTCCACCTCCTACTTCCCTCCTCTAGGTAAATTTCCTCCATCTTTTATCTTTCTACTCCTCCTCGTCTCTCTGATCTTGAGCTTTATTTGTGGAAAATACAGTCTCCATAGCAGTATTCTCATCTTAAGCTGATAATCCATAAAGACAACTTTACTGCTGTCAGTAAAAGCCAGCTGCCAGCTGCTAGAAAGAAAACCAAATGAGTAGGATTATGTATGAGAGAAAAATATTTTATTTATTATCATACATACGCCTTGCTAAGTGGGTAAAACCGACTCCGAGAAAATAATCTGGCACATATTCACAGCAGAGCAAAGCACAGCATTTTCTTTCTTGTAGCCGATTTTAACAGAAAACATGTACATTATTGTTTGAGAAAAGTATATGGCCTATGCCATATGAACGTTTATTACAGTGTCCTGTAAAAATTTGAAGTACATTGGCCAAGAAATTATCGAGATTTTTGCCACTGACGATTCCATTCATATATATAGCTTCTGAGCAACTGTGTATAATTTTCAAAGATAGGAGCTACGCAGCCAACCGGTTGCAAATAACTGTTAGATGCATTCACCAAGGTTTCGAGTCCGCCACCATAGCTGAGTGGTCAGCGTGACGGATTGCCGTCCTACTGGCCCGGTTTAGATTCCCGGCTGGATCAGGGATTTTCTCCGTTCAGGGAGTGGGTGTTGTGCTGTCTTCACCATGATTTCATCCCCATTCGGCGTTCAGGTCGCCCAATGTGGCGTCGAATGTAATAAGACCTCCACCAAGGCGGCCGGACCTGCCCCGCAAGTGGCCTCCCGGCCAATGACGCCAAACGCTCATTTCCATTACCTAGGTTTCGACACCTATTAAGAGATTGATATCTGATGTTATTCCCAGCTAGGCATATGTTACAAGGCTGGAACATGTTTTGCTTTGTACTTCAGCATAGCTGCTCTAAATTCTGACCATTGCTTTATCGCAGTGTAATTTTACGGTTTCTCAAAATTTCATTCTCATGAAGATGCCCTTAGTAGGTGTCGAAACCTAGGTGAATGTACCTAACAGTTATTTGCAACCGGACACACAAACACACACACACACACACACACACATATATATATATATATATATATATATATATATATATATATATATATGTGTGTGTGTGTGTGTGTGTGTGTGTTTTAGGAAAATATATAGCCTATGCCCATCCAAACGTTTGTTTGAGTAACGTCTAAAAGTTAGAAGTATTCATTCAAGAACTTTTCGAGATTTTTGGTAACAACGTTTTCTCTTTATATATTACACTTGTGAACACGGCAATGCTTCACAATTGCTTATGTGTATGAGAATATGATGTGCGTACTAATCTCCTTCTCCTCCCTCTCTCGCTGTCAAAGTCCATCTACTCGTCCTCCTTCTCCCTGTTCACCTCCTCCCTACATCTGCGCGTACCGTCTCCTCCTCCTACTGTCTCTCTGCCCATCTACCCCTTCTCCATCTGTATGTACATTTTCTCCCCACTCTCTCTCATACTTCTGTTCCCCCTTTGACTGACCTTCAGCCTTGTTCGTTAATGCTGCCAGCAAAACTTCCATTGGGGTACTGAAGGAGCTTAAAATGAATGGGTAAATCGGTGGGATCATTAAAATACAGGGTACGAGAGACATCTCCTGCTACTAGATCTGTGAGTACAGTAGCTTCAGGGACTGTATTTCACGTAGTAATAACCCGTACATTGGATAGGATTACATTTGGAAGATTTAGATTCTGTAGTATTCTTCTAATAGTAAGCCCGTAGACACAACTACCCTGTTTTCAGTTAAAACCGACTGCCAAGAAGAAAACAAAACAGCTCACAGTCCTGTATAAATTTTTGTTTAAAATTACGTGAAATCTGTGTATGGGACAAACAATTTATCTTATGGCTTAATGTCCAGATATCGTAGTTAAATCTGACAGCGAAAATGAAAACGAAACCGTATAATTTTGCAGTGTAGCATTTTCTTTATCTACATTGTTGTTTAAATAGCGTCTTATTTCCGACTTGATTTCTACTATTGCGTAAAAATTTGAAGCAATTCGATCAAAAAGTTTTTTATATATTGCTAGAATGCTAGCAACGCTCCTGTGTGTGTATGTGTGTGTGTGTGTATGTGTGTTTGTGTGTTTTACAAGAATTAAAAATATAAAACTTGAGTCGGTTTAAATGTTTGTTACAGTATCCTGTAACAATCTGAAATGAATCAGGCACGAACTTTTCGTAATTTGTGCTAACCATGATTACTTCTTACATATTATATATGAGTACCACATATATTCAAAAGAGTATCGCGCATTTCTATCCGAACGTTTGTCAGAGTATGGTGTAAAAAATTGATTCATCAAGAACGTTTAGAGGTATTTGGTAACAATGTTAAACACGAGTTGTCTTTAAACAGCAGTACTGATTTTATTTATAAATTTGTGTACCCTTATATTAAAAAAATTGCAGTCTGTGTCCGCCCGAATGTTTATTAGACTACCATGTAATAATTTTAAGCAATTCGGCCAATGACTTTTCGAAGTCTTTGCTGAAAACATTTCTCCTTTATGTAATACACATACAAAAACATTTAAAAAATATGTATGCTCCGTAGCTCCGACTGTTCATTAGATTTATGTGTATGAATTTGAGGTAAGGCGGTCAACAAGTTTGCGAGATTTTTCGTAACAACTTGAAACAACGACTTGTCTGTATACAGTGATGTATACTTATATATTGTAACTTGGCTGTCCAGTTAGTATATAAAAATACGCACATCTTTGAATACAACTTTATGTAGAAATTTCAAAGCAATCAGGGAGAATGTATCGGAGATTTAAGATTCTGAAAAAACGAAAATATACATTTTAATTTTTATATAGATTATCTTATAATTGTAAATACACTTTGCTAATGACATTTAAAATTTGAATGTAAGATTCAACTTTTATGTCACTTAAGATGGGCTCTTGAGACTGGTCATCTATAAAAATAATTTTGATTCTATCGGAAAAAAATAATGCATAGTTATTATAGTAAGTTCTGCGTTATTCTTTTGAATGTGAGGAATTTATTATGAAAAAAGGCATTATTGTTTAAATTACACAACCGCAGCGGAGAATTTCAGTTGTGCGGATTTATTAGCAAAGGAAAACGCTGCCATGTGTTGCTGAAATTATGATACTGCACCATAAAATTTCTTGATTTTGGAAACAAGAGAGCTAACATTTCATTGTTTGCAGGATCTGTAGCTAAAGTGCATGTCCCGTGAGCGGAATGAGTCACTTGTCAGTCCTGTTTAGAGCTGGAAAGCGAAAACGATTTTGGATGACTATCGACAACCCTCGACTAAACGCGACTCGCGGGCGTACAATCCTCTTTACTGCAGTAACAAAGGGCCATTCACTACGCAACTCTTTCAGGGCACGGTGGACCGACAGCGCGTGTGTGCAGCTGAACACAATGAGGCCTCAAGCGGCCCGCCAGACGAGAGAGTTGACAGCTAAACTTCCAGCTGCCTGGTCTCCCGTCTGTCGTTACGGGATCAATTAAAACACAAAACCGTGCACTCCTTATCAGGCACTTGATGGAGAAAATTATATATCGTACGATTTTACACGGAACTAAGCTCAAGATAGGCAGTTTAAAGCACTCGACTGACATACGTACATAATTATAGGCCTACAAAGGTAACACCAGTCTGTTTTGGGACTGTGTCTGTTTTACGCTCTCGCTGGACAAAGAAAATTTTCTTGTAGAAAAATCGGCATCCATTGCGTAAAGAAGCATCTGGCGCAACACAGTTCGTTGTGTTCGTTCGTGTAAACCAGAGCTACATAGATAAAACCTCACTTTGAGGCTGCATGCCTTGACATTCGGAAGGCATTCTTTACCGTTCTGGACTGCCATTTATTCAACAAAATACGAGTTTACCTAGCGTAGGACAACATCTTTGACTGCATTCAGGGCTTCCTAGTGAAACTCAATACTTTTTTTTTCAGTCGAACGAAATTGACAGATGTACAAGTAATTTAGGAAGTACCCAAATATACTGTCGACAGGTAAGTAAATGATCTAGTGAATAACGTCGGAAGTTCCATGAGGCCGCTCGAAGACCATGTTGTTGTCTATATAATGTTTGAAAAGCCAAAGACTGCGGCTAAACTTAGCAACACATGTGATGAATCGAAAAGTGGTGCAGAGGCAGGTATTTGACCCGGCATGTAAGAAATATGTAACGTTTTACGAATAAGTACGCGAATAGATTCATTAATGCTTGATTACGCTGTTGGAGCTATGTCACTGCCAACAGTAACAACCGTAAAGTAGCTCGGAGCTGCCATCCGGAGCAACCTAAAGTATAATGATTACATACAGCTAACTGTAGCAAAAGCAGATGCTACGCTGACATTCGTTGGAAAAATGTTAGGAAAAAGTAACTCATGTGCAGCAAAATAGGGGGAAGATACATTCTTGCATATTGCTCGTCAGTCTAGGAATCTCACCAGATGGCATTAATAGAAGAGTTATAGATGAAACAACAAAGGGGGGGGGGGCGCGTTTCTTTAAGGGACCACTTAGTAAGAGCGAGACTGTTACGGATATGATAAAAAGGTAAAGTGGCAGACGCCACAAGAGATGCCTTATGTTTCACTTAGAGTTCTGGACTTGCGTTCTTTCCATAAACCATTCGTGAATGTTAGAAGGAGGGGGGAGAGATGAAATGCTCTCCGCCACACACTGTGGCTCATAGAGTATTCATGTTGATGTACACGTAGACACACGAGGGTATTGTGAAAAGTTCCTGACTTCACAACAACAACAAAAAAAGTCCGTATTTAAAGTAAAAAAAATTACTTGTTGTTTCGTCATCATTTATTTCTAGGCTTGCGTATATCCCACAAGGAGATTCTACTAAGTGTATTTCATCCGTAAATTTGAATTCTAAGGCTAAAACAGCATTGTTGTAGGAATCCAAATTTTTCCAGTAACAAATTTCTTTAGATGTGGAGTTATGTCCAAGATTTTTGTTCTTCATCGAGTTAGTCCAGAAACACTTAGTATTTTAATAGTCATTTTCTGTGGTTTTGTAAGCTGATAAACAAACATGCAAGTCTCACTTGCATGTTTCGGCTTTCTGACTAATTTCGATCTCCGCGGATCCTCTTGTGATCCATGTGCATGCGTCAAACAACCCGTCGTCTCTCTACAGGAATTACATACCAGTTTACGGTTCTGGCAGAGTCACATTGTGTTGTTGACGCATCTGCATACATCTGAAGAAGATACAGAGAGATCTAAACTAGTCATGCTATGAAAAATACAACTGAGTCCTGAAAAAAACGCCATATAATTATTTTTAAAATATTAATATAGCTATTGAATTTTATCCCGACAAACATATCGGCTGTAGCGGAAGCAAGAATGCTTTGACCTATAACTGTATCCTTCAAAAAGTGACCTGAGAATGGCGACTATCACTACAAAGAGGAAGTGGGAAACAAATTGCAGTTAGACATAGAGGTTAGGGAGTAAGTTTTTGGGATTTTCTGATACCACTATGATCTCGTCGGCATCGTTAGAAGAAGCGGATAATCAAAACGTCCAGAGGAAGGAATTTAAAACTTGATACATGGCCCACTACTAGGAGACAACGTATATGCCAAACAGCAGGAAATCTTCTATATAAATGTCATTAGGAGGAAGAGTAATTCAGAAATTATGGAGACTACAATATCGATGAGAATACACAAGAAGTGGTCTGACAGGTGAAGATAAATGTAGCGTACGGAAGTCTCATTAACGTCTAAAGCAAGTAGAATCTTTCGGTTAGTGTGAAATTAAGATCGGACCTAAAGCCTAGTGCGCAACGGAAAGTCAGAACGTTGCAACAAAAGGATGACACAAGAGGTTATAACTTACGGATTGACTGATTCTTAGAACGAAATTAGAGCCTCGAATTACAGGAGACGTTTCATACAGAATGACGAGCAAACTATGGCAGTATAAACGGAGAGAAGGAATTTTGGATATAATCAGGAATTGAAGGTCAACGATTATTGTTAGACACGTACATAGGATGAACCATGGGTGATTGACACACAGAACTTTAGTTTCCTTTAAGCAAAGAAAGAAAAGTACGATGGCCCCTACAGATACAAAGAGGTTTGTAAGAAATGAAAGTTCGAGCAACACATTTTTAAAATTACCGCAGATTTTAGGTAAGGAAGAGACGAAGTATGGATACATTATAGCGAAAGGAGGGAAGAAAGTTGCAAAGCGTGCTGAGGACTGCATGAGAAAACAAGCCAAGAGACTACAACCGTAGTCCACACACCTCGTAAACAAGGCAAAGAAGAAGAGGAAGAAGAAAAAGAAAGATAAACAAGGTCTGTCCCTTTCCAGTAAAAGCAAGATGGGTGATACAGACTCCCTTTTTTCTGGTGCAGGCTCGCCGACTCTTGTTCACCGCATCGACTTTTGTTCCGGTCTCAATTGTTGGGCCTACCTCACACACAGAACCAAAGCTACACAAAAACACTTCTTATTCCTATTTCAAAATGCCCCAAACATTACAGAAAAAATTATATTCGCTTTTGCTTCACTCCTATTTCATCTTTTTCTCACATAGGTTCTAGGAAGAACATTTTTGAGTAGTCTAAAGCGATTCTCGTTCTTTTGATTACGGCATTATCTAGTTCAAACTCTTGTAATCGTTGATCGTTCAACTTCCAAGCGTTTTAAGTATGTCTTCAACACTGAAAGAAAGTTTACTGTTGCAATTCCTTTTTTCCTAATTTCCTTGGAGATATTTTTGTATTTAGTAATTAAGATGCCTAAAAAATTCGCTGTTTTATCTTTTTTTTCTGTTTAAGCATCGATGTCAGGTGATTTTTACCTTTCATTTACGTTCTATCATAGTTTTATGTTCTTTACTGCTAATTTGAAATCAGAATCTTTTCAGAATTTTTGCATCGGTAGGTCGATAGAAAGCTGATCTGGAAATCATGGTGTCAGTGTATTTACTTTGTTTTTTTAAGCGCTTTATCTTTTTTGGTTTCTCGTCTTGAATTTTTCTAGTTTGATGCTGGCCAACAACGTTTTACTGGATTTCATCTCTATGAGACTACTACATCCAGCACACTCTGTTACCTACTTAGCTATTTTTGCCAGCTTCTTCTCATCCCCTACAACTTTGCCACCCCACTTCTTCCAGCGCGAAGTTAACCATATTTTGATGTTGCGACGTACGTCCCACCAGCCTATCCCTGCCTTTAGTGTGAACCTCCATTCGCTTGTTTCTCAACCTACTGATTTTAGTAAGCGATCGTTCCGCAGGGAGGCACATAGTAATCATTCTTCGAGCATTCCATATGCTTGTGGAACGGAAAGAAATACTAATATGACCTACAATGCAGAATATACTCTGTCATACATTTCACAGCTACTTTCAGAGTATGAATGAAGGTCTAAATAAAGTCATAATACACTACTGGCCATTTAGCTACACCACGAAGATGACGTGCTACAGACGCGAAATTTAACCGACACGAAGAAGATGCTGTGATATGCAAATGATTAGCTTTTCAGAGCATACACACATGGTTGGCGCCGGTGGCGACACATACAACGTGCTCACATGAGGAAAGTTTCCAACCGATTTCTCATACACAAACAGCAGTTGACCGGCGTTGCATGGTGAAATGTTGTTGTGATGCCTCGTGTAAGGAGGAGAAATGCGTACCATCACGTATCCGACTTTGATAAAGGTCGGATTGTAGCCTATCGCGATTGTGGTTTATCGTATACAATGACTGTTAGCAGAATGGAATCGGTGGGTTCAGGAGGGTAATACGGAACGCCGTGATAGATCCCAGCGGCCTCGTATCACTAGCAGTCGACATGACAGGCATCTTAACCGCATGGCTGTAACGGATCGTGCAGCCGCGTCTCGATCCCTGAGTCAACAGATGGGGACGTTTGCAAGACAACAACCATCTGCACGAACAGTTCGACGACGTTTGCAGCAGCATGGACTATCAGCTCGGAGACCATGTCTGCGGTTACCCTTGACGCTGCATCACAAACAGGAGCGCCTGCGATGGTGTACTCAACGACGAACCTGGGTGCACGAATGGCAAAACATAATTTTTTCGGATTAATCGAGGTTCTGTTTACAGCATCATGATGGTCGCAACCATGTTTGGCGACATCGCGGTGAACACACATTGGAAGCGTGTATTCGTCATCGTCATACTGGTGTATCATCCGGCGTGATGGTATGGGGTGCCATTGTTTACACGACTCGGTCACCTCTTGTTCGCAATGACGGCACTGTGAACAGTGGACGTTACATTTCAGATGTGTTACGACCAGTGGCTTTACCCTTCATTCGATCCCTGCGAAACCCTACATCTCAGCAGGATAATGCACGACCGCATGTTGCAGGTCCTGTACGAGCATTTCTGGATACAGAAAATGTTCGACTCCTGCCCTGGCCAGCACATTCTCCAGATATCTCACCAATTGAAAACGTCTGGTCAATGGTGGCCAAGAAACTGACTCCTCACAATACAACAGTCTCTACTCTTGATGAACTATGGTATCGTGTTGAAGCTGCATGGGCAGCTGACCTGTGCACGCCATTCAAGCTCTGTTTGACTCAATGCTTAGGCGTATCAAGGTCATTATTACGGTCAGAGTTGGTTGTTCTGGGTACTGATTTCTCAGGATCTATACAGCCAAATTGCGTGAAAATGTAATCACATGTCAGTTCTAGTATAACATATTTGTCCAATGAATATCCGTTTATCATCTGCATTTCTTCTTGGTGTAGCAATTTTAATGGCCAGTAATGTAACTTCTACACCGGAGATCCAATTGGAATGGTACATTTGCTTACGTATATGCTTCATTAGGTAACGTGTATCAACTCTGAACTCTACAATCCATTGTTACTGAACACTGAAGATGATGAGAGTTATCCAGACATTAGGATTTAAGAATTCCACGAAGAACCCAGTTTCTTGAAACACGATGCTTTGATGTCGGTGACCAGTAGCTGGTTCTCGCACTCCAGGTATTCACAACTGTTTAACAGAGCAGCGTCTCAAGTCACTGCCGATAGTTTCCAGGGACGCAGCACCTTATCCAGGGGTCGCTAGCTGGTTCCTCACGACAGCAGTATCCGTGACTCTCGTTAGCTCCCAGTAGCGGTCTTTGCTGAGAAGCTGCAGGGACGGGGTCTGATCAAAAGCACGTCTTCTCGTAACACACCTGACTTTAACAAGAATTCCCCTCGCTGTTTCAGGCGCAAGCACTAACGACTTTACAACATTTTCATTCATCCATTACAAATGGAGGAAAACATTGTATGGCCGTACAAGAGGTTTAAAAAACATATTGAGTCACTATATTTTGTTTCACAGAAACTCACAATTAATTTTAGGGTCTAATCTCGAGTACCTTGAACCAAACTGACACATCAAGGAAGGCAGCACATTTAATAAAGATGAAGTTCAATGTATTCGATACAAGATGAAATCTATGCCTAGACGCGAAAAACCAAAAAAACGGAGACCCTCTACTAAACCGACGTAACTGTGTTTAAGTGTGTGACTACGAGACTGAGTTGGGTGCTAGACTACGAATTAAGTTCAGGGTTCAGTTATGAAGAAGCCTATAAATATTTTTTGTCATTTATCGTTTATTTCTCAAGTGCAAGTGACTTGCAGGGGTAAAAAATGAGTGGTGGTTCATAGACCAGTTATAATCGTCCGGGTACGTCAGTTCGAAGGTCGGTGGAAGGTATGGGCTTACCATCTCTTATAGGACGTTCCACAGAATTTCTGTGTTGAAAGTGACCTTCATACTGAGACCTCTTTTGGATGATTTCGAAGAAAGGAATCTCTTCATAAGCGATTCTTGTGTTTTTAGGTGTCTTATTTATAAGGGTATTAAATATCATCACTTCATACTACTTTGCAAATACGAGCTATTTTTACTTGTGAATACACAGACGCAGGGTAAATGTGGTGTTCGGTAAGTGTCCTCGCTGATTGTCAAAGTGCAATAGCATAAGTTAAGGAAGTGTTTAACGTCCCGTTGAAAACGAGGTCGTTAGAGATGGAGCACAAGCTCAGGTTGGGTAAGAACTGGAAGGAAATCAACTGTGCCCTTTCTCCTCAAGCAATTTACTGAAATCACAGAAATATAAATCTGGTTGGCCGAATGCGAGTCCAGTGTGCTAACCAGTACGCCACCTCGGTCGCTAAATATCACAAGAATTCAGGATAACATGAAGACGCTGGTTCAAATGGCTCTGAGCACTATGGGACTCAACTGCTGAGGTCATTAGTCCGCTAGAACTTAGAACTAGTTAAACCTAACTAACCTAAGGACATCACAAACATCCATGCCCGAGGCAGGATTCGAACCCGCGACAGTAGCGGTCTTGCGGTTCCAGACTGCAGCGCCTTTAACCGCACGGCCACTTCGGCCGGCATGAAGACGCTGAAAGAGCAATGTTATCTTCCAGGGCTCACTCTATCGTCAATTTACTTTTTATACAGACACATACCTATGACCATCAGGAGACTCACGTGCTCCAAATGCAATAGCGATGAAACATATATCAGGAATTATCAGCGAGAAACTAAAACATCTAATGATCGACCTACACTGCAACGATAATCTAGAGCTAATGGTAAAAAGAGGAGACACCAGCCCGAGATGCATTGGGAGAATCTTAAGGAAATGTAATTCGTTCGCAAAAGAACGGCTTACAAAATACTCGTTCGGCCGATTCTTGAGTACAGACCACGAGTCTCGAATCCTTAAGACGTCGTCACAAGTGACGTGTTCAAATGGCTCTGAGCACTATGAGATTTAACATCTGAGGTCATCAGTCCCCTAGAACTTAGAACTACTTAAACCTAACCTAAGGACATCACACACATCCATGCCCGAGGCAGGATTCGAACGTGCGACCGTAGCGGTCGCGCAGCTCCATACTGCAGCGCCTAGAAGCGCTCGGCCACTCCGGCCGGCAAGTGACGTGTTAGCTGGCGTTGGCGTGGTGCAGTACGAGTTTTGTGTCGTCACTTCCTGAGGAGCCATTTCGTCATTTCATGACGTTAAACACATTCTTAGATATTTCGGCATCATGCCACGTCAACTAGAACCAACAACAGGCAAGAAGGCTAAGTCACAAGCTGAATTTGTGAGAAGTTGTGCTGTAATGCCGTATTCACTTGAAGTCCGTATTTGTGCATTTTATGTTGGAACTTACACCCTATGAACACATGCTGTTTCTAACTACCAGCACACACTCTCAGGATTACGTTGTTATTCGTACGATTTGTTTTAATAAAATCACGGGAGACATCATATTGGTTGTCAATGAATTTTCGTATGTAGTTATTTTGTTACCTCGGGTGTTATGGATGTATGCCGTTTTAAAGGAACAGCACATTGAAGAATCGTTAAAAACTTGTTCTTGGCGAAATTCTTATAAATCTCAATTATAAACATCGCCGATTAAAGCCTTCACAAGAGTGTAAAATGAAATACAATGCTTCTAGCGCAAAATTTCAATATAGCGTTCTTAGTAGGGGCGCCACGTTACCAAACAGTGGGTAGTGGGTTCGCATCCTCTATATGAAGGTTCTTCTCACGTTCGTATTTTGTAAGAAGGTTCGGGACTTCCTCATTAAATTAATAGGAATAATTTATATGATATCTGAGGCTATGCAAGTGTAAGTGCGTTCTCTGTCAGAAGTGACTACGTTCCATTTTGTGAACTTATATAAGCTGTTGTCGTTACTGAGTTGACATGTATAGTTTCTTTTTGACTTCTTATATGTTCAAGCATACTGAAGATTTTACTTATGTACGTTTTAATAGATTTAACGAGGAATTTTACGCACGATCAGTTTTGTAAATAAGCTATGTGGTTTGCGAGCCAAAAAAAGCCGACAACTGCCGCTGGGGAGTGCTGAGAGCGTAAAACCACGTTAACCAGCTCGTCCTGTGAGCCGCAGTCGTCATGTACCGTGACTTATTTTCCATTTGTGTCCACCTCAACTTTAGCTGCCTCATCCCGAGTGAGGGCGACCACACTGAGCAGGACTAATAGATGATATATAGAAGATCCACGAACAACGGCGCGTTTCAACATGAGATCGTGTACTCGGCAGGGTAGAAGCTACTAGACAGGAATTACGTATCACGGAAAGGCTTACTGACGAAATTTGGAGAGATTATCTCCCAAAAAGAGTCCCATGTAATTCCCATAGAACGGCCACAGCGAAATCAGAGATATTAAATCTCACACGAAGATTCGCCGACAATCATTCTATCTTTGCACCATTCTTGAACGGAACAGGAAGGGAGAGAAAGAGCTAGATGTATCAGCAATAAAGCAATAACTTCCGCTACATACCGTGAGGAGGCTAGTGAAGTATAGATATAGATTATGGAGAACTGAAAATGGATCTGTAACTCTGATCTGGTAACGACTTGGTCGACGTTATAAGCGAAATCGAGAAAAATTCAAATTTTCCTTTACTCTGGCGATAACGATGTCAATTGAACGACAGTAATTGTACTTATCATCACTAGCTGCCCTCACATAAAAGGTTCTGTCATACTAAATGGACAGCGTCGCAGCCAGCGAGTTCTTGCCGTGGAACCAAATTCAGTCTTAATAAGTGTCTTGAACAAAAGAATTTAGACGTGATCTCACAGAACACGTAATTCATCAAATGGGTCCAGATCAGGTGAACGAGTTGGACGCAAAACACTACCCTTCATCTTGTACTCTTGTATGTGGGACGGATTTGTCAGCCCAAATTGTTAGCAACTTTGTACATAATAGGTCAGTTTATTACATCTTGGTAACAACAGTTCGCGTTCCACGGGTAGCGTTATACCTCAGCATGGACCCATCTCAGAGTTAGTGAAGATTTGCTTCAAACATACAGCTTCTAACAAAAGGATCCCAACGAGCTAAGACGGTTTAAAGTGGCAACAATGAGAAAGATAGCAACTCTTGTACAGAAACATCAACTAATGACTCTAATGAGTGTCTAACTTAAGGATGCTATTTGCCTGTCACTAGCCTATTTGACGCTACTTTGCTTTTGCTCTTTCCAGCGATTTTGTGATGAACATGACCACATTCGGCGCCATTTAACGTGCTCACTCCTGTTGCGAGGAACTCCGCTCAGTTTCTGCCAATTCCCATGTTAGCTGCCCAAGAAGAAAGCCAGTGGCGGTCATTGACCCCTACACATCCGACACTCCGTTGCGGCGTTGGGTGACGTTTCCGGACATTAGTTCCCATACTCAATTTGTTAGTAAAGACACCTCGGTGGCGAACGGATTTGCCGTCGACAGGGTTCCTCAACGTTGCCCAGAGTACGCTCGATCACTGTCATTTTGTCTTTAAAATACGACCTAAGCGTAGGCTCCTTTCATGTGCCCCGCGGGTAGAAAATCAGAGCCTAATAACAGCCGTTTATTACAATACCAACCATTTAAAACCCAACCCTGGGAAAACACAAGTCTGTGCTTTACATTTGCGTAACACAGAGGCAAAGAGAGAACTTCATGTATCATGAAATGGATATTGCCTCTGACATTGCTCTAACCTTAGACATCTGGGAGTCAGGCTTGATTGCACCCTTACTTCTGAGAAACACTGGGTGAGTAAACAAATGAAAGTGTGCTCCCGGAAAGCTACAACAGCAGATGAGGAGCACTACTCACAGTTCTTCAAATGTCTGTTTTGCCTTAGTATTGTTTCCTCCGCGTAGTAATCGGCCCCCGTCTGGCGAATATTTTTTGCCTGTCATCCCGTCTCTTCTCCTTCACAGTGTTTTCCGTGTGTTCCTCTCTTTGCCGATTCTCCATAGAACTCTCTGAGACATTATCTTATCAGTCCACCTGATTTTCAATATTCTTCTTAAAACCAAATCTCAAATGCTTCGAGTCACTTCTGCACTGATTTTCCTGTTGTCCATGATTCACTACGATAGATTCAATACTATACAGTACTATGCTCCAGACGTACATTCTCAGAACTTTCTTCCTTGTATCAAGGTCTGTGTTTGATATTAGTAGATGTCTCTTGGCCAGGAATGAACTCTTTCTTAGATTCCTTTTCATATCCTTTTGTTTCGTTCGTCACGAGTTGTTTTGCAGAGTTCCTTAACTTCATCTACTTCGTAATCACGAATCTTGATGTTAAGTTCCTCGCTACTCTCATTTCTGCTAGTTCTTTTATTTTTCTCATCCTCTGAACGAGCCGGAATATGTCATTACAAAATATCTTCGCCCTTCTCATGAAAATCACGGATATAGAGCTCCCAGAAGTAAGGAGAGGAAGTGCTATGCGATTATGCGATCTGAAAAACAAAAGCAAGATACAGTTAACAGACACCCTATATTTGGGCACATTTCTCAGCCTCTGACAATGAATCAAATGCTTTCTACGGTCAAGTAGAGCTTACCCCATTATCACCTAATAAACGCCGAGAAGAAATGTGGCTGAACTTTTCTCCAATAAGCCCAAGGAACAGCCCAAATTTTCTTTGCGGTTCCGGACTTTTTTGGAATGTGCGTACTTGGAAGCCTTGATGGACATCATTTTCACTACTGCATGACTTGTTACAGTGTAATTTAATATGTATGTAATAAATTGACTTAGTAATATGTTGGCTAAGAAATGAAGCTTACAGCTAGCGAGTTTCCTTATTGTGGCTGTTGATATCCTAGCTGAATGAGAAATTATATGCTGTATATGCACAGTCCGAGCGTCTTATTACAAAACATACTTCACGATTAATTTGCATTACCATTTAGTTGGTATTATATGTTTTATTCCCATCCTTTGTGTGCGCTATGCGACGCATGTTATATTTGCTATTGCTTTGTGATGAATGCTTCCTTTCATCTGATAATACTTTCCTTCCCTTTCATTTCAACAGCTCCCCATGCATCCACCATTTCTATTTTCTCATATTTTGATAAAGATGGAGCCATGTGTCTATCTTGCAATATTTCTTTGTTGGTCACGTACGTATGATACGTTAAAGTTACTAATGTATAACTATCTGTGTGTGGACTTTATCACCCTCTTAATGTCTATTTTTTTTCCTTTTATGCCAGATCTATCACGTTTATGTTTGACACTGTAAGCCTTTCACTTATCGGTTTCTTGACAATGAGCTCGTGTTGTTGTTTATGGTTATAAGCATATGCTGCTCTGCACCTGTCTAAACTTAGGTGTCAGATTGCTATAACACTTTGCTCTGTTTATTGATTATTAGTATGTCAAAGTAAATTTTAACTCATTTGCTTTATTGTCACATAATACGTGTTATTTTGGCAATAAGATTTTTGGTTGTGCTTTGCATATTACTAGTGCCTTAATCACAGCTTGAGTTTGTTAGGAGCACAAGTTGTCCTTTTACGCTTCGTTGTGACTCAGCCGTTTCCACTTTAATCCAGTGCCATCCATCACAACGTACACTTCTTGGTAATGAGTGCAACCTATTGTCAACACTCGCCTTTAAAGATCTCAGATTCGCAGTGCTCGTTCGTCTAGCATAATGACACGACTCGAGAAAACGTTGAGACTCTAATACCTTTATTTTGTGTTCACAATGATGATGTTCTTTTATTTAATTTAAAAAATTACACATTGTTGCAAGATGAAACTTCCAGAATGTGGAATGTGTAGAAATAAAACTCGGAAATATCTCAGATATATTTCCGAAATTTGTAAAAATTGGAGGCTACAAACAAAAAAGTTTTCTTTACAGTTCTACGAAAAGCTCAATTTCAGAACAGTCACTAATGTCTGCTTGACATTGTCTGTTACGTTATATGTGAATTCTGTGGAATTTCTCACCAGAATCATATACTGCAGTGTCGAAAGCGTAAGTTTTTTAGTTCATCGTAAATTCCCAACAAAATTTTCTCGAGGACTCCCCCCCCCCCCCTCATCGAGCATGATTGATACCTTGTCATAGCACAGTATCAAGTACCTAAAAAAGCCAAATTAAGAGTCTTTTTATACGTTTTCTATGTGTCAATTGGCTCTAGGTAGACGCTAGACGCAGAAGTTAAGGTTCGCTAAAGCTCTGCTCATGCAGGAAGCGGCAAAAACAAAACAAAAATCTGTTATCATACGAAATATATGTAATATATTTTTTATTCTAATAGCATCTTGCGGACCCCTCTGGCATAGCTCGCGGACCCCTGGGGGTCCGCGGACCACCAGTTGGGAACCACTGACTTACGCGATTCGACTTTCCGTCATTTTCAAAGGCAGTGTTGTGTCAAACATATAAAATTTCTCTGTAGATGCATTGTATCACGTCAATATTCTCTATCACCAGACAACTGCAAATATAAGAATATTGACATGATACAATGTACCTAATACGCAATTTTATATGTTTGACATAACACTGCCTTTGAAAATGACGGAAACTCGAAACGCATAACGTGCTTTTGTAAATACAAAAAGCGTGGTTAAGCCATAAGAAAAAGTTATTAAAAAATGTTTTCATTTCAGTGCAGTGGTGCAGCGTATATGTAGCCCAGCGCGCCTCCGGTGCTGGTATATAAGAACCAGTACGTGTGCAAGGCGTCATGGTGGCCTTCGGATGAAAAGTTTTTCATCATCCCTTATAGTTTCACAGTCAGGAATCACCTTCGTAGAAGCTGATAACAACAGCTCCAGATTGTACCTATATTAATTAACATGAATGCTAAAAATTACTAAAAAATTTCAAATCTGTTAAGCAATATACTTGCAGATTAAAACTATGTGGCAGGCTGGTGTGGCCGAGTGGTTCTAGGCGCTTCGGTCTGGAACCGCGTGACTGCTACGGTCGCAGGTTCGAACCCTGTCTCGGGCATGGATGTGTGTGATGTCCTTGGGTTAGTTAGGTTTAAGTAGTTCTAAGTTCTAGGGGACTGATGACCTCAGATGATAAGTCTCATGGTGCTCAGAGCCCTTTGAACCAAAACTATGTGCCGGTTCAGGACTCAGAACCAGAACCGAGTTTGTCTGGTCTTGTGGTGTAGTGGTAAGGCATACGCGGGGAAAGCGATATGTCATGTGATCACGTCTCAGCCGGACCACATAATTTTCAGTCTGCTTGTGACGTAGCCGTCACTACTCAGTAATGTGAAGATTCACCAGGGACGACACTTGGTTCTGATCCCACGTTAAACTGTAGATCCCCTTCCTACGGCATGATCACTGAAATAGGAACTCGCAGATCGCCGATGTGCCTCCCAAATAAAATACCGGGGTATTGAGCTGTAAGAAAATAATATTATAATTATTATTATAATATTAGTGAACGAGTTATCGAGGCATGACTCGTTAGCCGCTTCGGCACACGGTTTTAATCTACCAAGATGTTTCAAAGCAGCAGAGTGAAGGATTTATTCCCAGAATCCACAAGCAGCTATCTGCTTCTATACAGCCAGCGAGTTTTATAACTATGTTTTCCAAATGAACGAATTGTAAAAAAAAATGTCTCTGAAGCTGGTCGGAATCCGTACGTCAGTGCGTGAATACTTGGGAAGTACAGATGGCAGCGAGAAGTACTTTGAAGTTCATAATATTCAGTGCCGGAAAGGAACACAGACAGAGGGAGGGAGACAGAGTGAGCGGAGAGGATGAGACAGACTGAATTAGCATTAACAAGCCGCCGACGCCGGCGTCTCTACGTGACGGGCAGGCGAAATGCGCCGCGGCGTCGTTGCGCGGACACCTAGGGCTGACGCCACTGCACCACAGCCACAATTTCACGCACTGCACGCCCGATATTCAATTTCATCCAATGTCTTCCTACCTTATTATTTTCATTTTCTGCTCTGATACTCCATTTTTCTTCTCACATCAACATTCCACTCTTCTCTCAAAGTCACAATTCGCTTCTACTTTTCTTTCTGTCTCACATCTTGCTCACCTTATTTTTTTTCTCTTTCCACTCTAATACTGCATATTAGCTCCCGTATTTTCCTTATTCTGCGCCAACAGTCACCGCAGACCATTTAATTCTTTTATTTCGCTACTATCTGTGGTATTGTACAGGTTTATTGAGCATAATTTAGGAGCTCACGGAAGACGAATGGACCTAAACGGCAAGGCATTCAGAAAACACACGTAATAGTGGATAGATCATCGTTCCAAGCTTTAATACATACACTAAGGGCCATTAAAGTTGCTACACCAAAAAGAAATGCAGATGAAAAACGGGTATTCATTGGACAAATATATTACACTGGAACTGACATGTGATTACATTTTCATGCAATTTGGGTGCATAGATCCTGAGAAATCAGTACACAGAACAACCACCTCTGACCGTAATAACGGCCTTGATACGCCTGGGCATTGAGTCAAACAGAGCTTGGATGGCGTGTACAGGTACAGCTGCCCATGCAGCTTCAACACGATATCACAGTTCATCAAGAGTAGTGAATGGCGTATGGTAACGAGCCAGTTGCTCAGCCACCATTGACCAGACGTTTTAAATTGGTGAGAGATCTGGAGAATGTGCTGGGCAGGGCAGCAGTCGAACATTTTCTGAATCCAGAAAGGCCCGTACAGGACCTGCAACATGCGGTCGTGCATTACCCTGCTGAAATGTAGGGTTTCGCAGGGATCGAATGAAGGGTAGAGCCACGGGTCGTAACACATCTGAAATGTAACGTCCACTGTTCACAGTGCCGTCAATGCGGACAAGAGCTGACCGAGTCGTGTAAACAATGGCACCCCATACCATCACGCCGGCTGACACGCCAGTATGGCGATAAAGAATACACGCTTCCAATGTGCGTTCACCGATGCGACCATCATGATGCTGTAAACAGAACCGGGATTCATCCGAAAAAATGACGTTTTGCCATTCGTGTACCCAGGATCGTAGTTGAGTACACCATCGCAGGCGCTCCTGTCTATGATGCAGTGTCAAAGGTAACCGCAGCCATGGTCTCCGAGCTGATAGTCCATGCTGCTTCAAACGTCGTCGAACTGTTCGTGCAGATGATTGATGTCGTGCGAACGTCCCCATCTCTTGACTCAGGGATCGAGGCGTGGCTGCACCATCCGTTACAGCCATGCGGATAAGATGCCTAGTGATACGAGGCCGTTGGAATCCAGCACGGCGTTCCGTATTACCCTCCTGAACCCACCGATTCCATATTCTGCTAACAGTCATTGGATCTCGACCAACGCGAACAGCAATGTCGCGATACGATAAACCGCAATCGCGATAGGCTACAATCCGACCTTTATCAAAGTCGGAAACGTGATGGTACGCATTTCTCCTCCTTACACGAGGCATCACAATAGCGTTTCACCAGGCACCACTGTGAATGAGAAATAGGTTGGAAACTTTCCTCATGTCAGCACGTTGTAGGTGTCGTCACTGGCACCAACATTGTGTGAATGCTCTGGAAAGCTAATCATTTGCATATCACAGCATGTTCTTCCTGTCGGTTAAATTTCGCGCCTGTAGCACATCATCTTCGTGGTGCAGTAATTTTAATGGCCAGTGGTGTAATATACGCCGTGGCATAGTTGCACAGCCCACCGCTAGCATTGATAAGGGGCAGTCACATGAAAACGCGACGGATGAAAAAAGCAAGTAAAGTGTGTATTATTTCAATACTAATCGGAACCATGACAGTACCCTGGCCCACACCTCTTCGTCCCAAGCAAATCGATGCCCTGGAATGTCTTTCTTCAGGGCACCACAAATATGGAAATCGCATGGACAGAGAATTGTGTGCAAGATATGCAAGCCTTCCCAGCGAAACTACTGCAGTGTAGTCGGAACAACAGGCTCTCCAGTTGAGGGAAAGCAGAGACTGACAACGACGCAGTTTAGACCCTTTCACCTGCAAACCAATCCGGGAAAATCATGATGACTATTTTTCTTCGACTGCAAGAGCCCACTGCTCATTGACTTTCTGGAACACTGCGCCGCATTTAACAAACAACGGAACGTGGACACTCTTGAAAACTGAAGTGCATCACTAAGTTAAAACCCCGAGGAGTGTTGATGGACGGCATCTTTCTGTTCCAGGATAATGCCATATGTTGCAAAGGTCGTTTCGAGTACGTTGTGGAAGTTCCTCTGGGAAGCACTTACACATCCTCCATGCAGTCCCGATACCTCCCGTCGCGACATTCATGTTTTGGAGCCATTTCATTCGTGGCCATAAAACTCTGCGAGGCACTTTATTTTATTTCCATTTTTCTGTCATGTTCCGTGAGACAGTGTTAACCAAAGCTACTTCGTCATTGAACGAACCACTCTATACAATCCACAGAAAGCTGATAGGAAAATTTATGCATCGAAACAGAAGCCTGCAAAAATATATTCAAAAAAGATTTGTGATGTTGTATACGTACAACAAACAACGCGTTACAGTGAAAGGGTCCAGAATATAACAATGTTGATGTTCACTTGTGACAAAGCAAGTGAAAATCAACAGGACACGCTGTTTTGTGACGTGCAAAAGCATTAGCTTTGTGTCTCTTCAGAACCTTCGCCTCATGTTTCTGCGTGCATCTCCACAACAGAGAATCACTCACATGAGGACAGATATTTCGAAAAAAATTTTGTATATGACAAGCTACCGATAGATAGTAATGCAGAAAGGTTCCTACAAAACCCAACCAGAGAAAAAAGGTAAGGACTGAATAAAAGTATCCGCTGATATATGTTTGCGTATTTAGAAACATCAGAAGCTTTGCCGACGTGGCAAAAAGTCTAAAATTGTGCAAAATGTTCGAAACTGTGAGAAAAGTAGGAATAAGCTATAGAGAAAGGTGGAGAATAAAATTAACAACAAACATAAGTTTGTAACAGTGGTGCAGTCTTTCGAGCCGACTGGTAAATCTACAGTATATGTCGAAGAAACAATGGGGAGTTAAAGGATGTCAGGTATAAGATCCACTGAAGACATCGGTATCCTAAGCGAAAGTGAAGAATTACAGTACGTATTGAATGGAATATAGTCCTATGAGTACAGAATGTGAGTTGAGAGTAAACCGAGGAAAGATGAAAGTAATGACGAGAAACAGAAATAAGAATCGCAATAAACTTAATAGCAAAACCGAGGACCAGGAAGAAGAGAAAGTTTAGGAATTCTGCTACCTTGGAAGCCAAATAACAATAATAATAGCAATAAATTGGGAGCAAGGAGGTCATTAAAAAACTTATTAGCACAGACAAAGAGGGAATACCTGCCCAAGAGAAGTTTGCTAGTATCAAACATTGGCCTTCATCTGAGAAAGAAATTTGAGAGAACGTACGTTTTGATCAAAGCGTTGTATGCTAGGACTTATGGACTGTGCGAAAACCGGAAAACAAGAGACTCGAAGTGGTGCTACAGAAAGATGTTTAAAATTCGGAGGATTTGCAGGATAAGTAATATGGAGATTCTCCTCAGAATCTGCCAGAAATGGAACAATTGGAAAACACCGAAAGGAGAAAGAAGAGGATGATAGGACATGTGTCAAAATAACAAGTATAGCTTCCAAAGGAACAAATGAAGAATTCATGGCGGGCCGCATCTAACCAATCAGAAAGGTGATGACTTTAAAAATGGCTAACAACTGCCACATCTCCTCCTTCTATAAACCTCTGCAAAACAGTTAATTTCATAATCAGAGGTTCTAGATTCAGCCTGACTGGATCGCATCGATTAAAATCAAACAGCAGGCAACAAATACTTTATTGCTCATATGACGCATTACGAAATTTATCCATCAGCAGATATCTAGGAGCGATTGCTGCACGCAGATGTAATCTGCGAATTTTTGTTTCACATACAACTTGAAACTCCATACCTACATGCAGCGATCGCTCCTAGATACCTGATGATACATAAATTCCGAAACGCGTCATGTGATCAATGAAGTCATTCCTTGCGTGGTGTTTGACTTTTATCACTGCGACCCAGTCAGCCTGAATGGAGAACTACTGATTATAATTATATTAATGGTCGCCTGCCTCCTGAATGATTTTATGTCACACTTTTATTAAGTTAATTTGATATTAATTATTTCCATCTCATACTATGGGTCTACGTGAACCTAAGTAACTTCCACGTGTAATGAATCATCATATAATTATATACTTTACAAATATAAATTTTAAAAAATTTAAAAATCACATCACATATGATAAACAGTATGTTACAGTGAAAGGCTCCAAACTATTACAATGTTGAGGTTCGCTTGTGCCGAAACAAGTGAAAATCAAGAGCGACTTGACACACATTGACAAAATAGGCATTGTGTTTTGTGAGGTGCAACGGTGTTAACATGCGAGTTGGGCTCTTCGAAGCTATTGTAGGGTGTTTGTGTGTGCATTTCCCCAACAGAGAAATATGCAGATGAGAACAGGTACGTCTGAAACAACGCTGCAGATGAGAAGATGTAACGTGCGTCCTAAAGAACGCAATGGTGGCACGAAGGTACAGATTCATGTTTGCACATTTAACAATAGGCGCAGCCGGCCGAAGTGGCCGTGCGGTTAAAGGCGCTGCAGTCTGGAACCGCAAGACCGCTACGGTCGCAGGTTCGAATCCTGCCTTGGGCATGGATGTTTGTGATGTCCTTAGGTTAGTTAGGTTTAACTAGTTCTAAGTTCTAGGGGACTAATGACCTCAGCAGTTGAGTCCCATAGTGCTCAGAGCCATTTGAACCACAATAGGCGGACGCGAAGTAACGGAAAACAGCTTAAACCACCGCGTTTCCTTATCCAGCCGGCCAATAGCGGCTATGAAAATTTTCTGCCAGGTCCAGCGGTTCAAGTAGCTACTCCCGAGGTCTGACGTCGGCACATTATCCCGAAATTAATCTCCACTGGAGAATGGCAGAGATCTGAGTAGTTACACCCGTAGCAGTACCTCGTTAGAAACACTCGAGAGGGAAGTAGACAGTTTCGCTTTGACGCAAAATTAATTTTGAGACCAGGCTTCTTTCGCTTCGTGTGGTGAACGGTGCGACATAAGTAAGCGGAGGTCCCCATTCCGAGTGAGAGAGACGGTCCGCTCGCCGCATTCGCCTTTTGTTTACAAGCGGGGTGACGCCGCCGCCCGCTGATATAGCGGGAGTATCAAGGACAGACAGATCTATGCTCTCTCTCGAGGCCTAGTTCTTCCGGGAGGGGGCGCTGTCTGGATCGTGACAGCCGCATAGCGCTGATTCGTGACTAAAGGTTTCCTGAGCTCGCCTTTTCTCTCCGAATTATTCGGTCGCTAATAAAAAAAAACTTCACTTTTTAAAAATGTTTCTTTGCTTATGAGTTCCGGGCATAGCGCCTAATCAGAAAATCTGCCATTTAGATCACACTTGTCATGAAAGTGTGCGCACAACGTATAGATGTTAAGAGTGAACATACTCAGATACCCTCCGTGAATCCCGTCGTCTCTACCGTGCCTTCCTCCGCACGCGTGACCCGGACACCCTACGACGCCACCGGCAACTACAGCGACACATTCGAAATTTGCTCGCGGCTAAGAAACGCCGGGACTGGCGACAGACATGCACCCGTTTAAATGCTACCCTCCCTATAAACTCGTCCAAGTTCTGGACCGCCTTCCGTCGCCTTACCGGAACTAAGCCCTCCCCCTACTATCCTCTTCTCCACGATGACCACCCCTTCCCTGACGCCCTTAGTAAGGCCAACCACTTTGCCTCCTACCTGTCCGATGTGTTTTCCATCCCTGATGATCCCCGGTTCGATTACTCCCTCTTCCCAGATATCCGCGATCGAACTGACACCTCTGTCCCTCCCCTCGCTCCTGGTTTCCAGTACTTGGACAACATTCCACACACGGAACTTAATGCCCCCATCACTACACAGGATCTCATTACTACGCTCCGCACCAAACGCAACACCGCTCCTGGTCACGATCGTGTCACCTACCGTCACCTTCGTGAAGCTCCTGTCTCTTTCCTCTCCACCCTGGCCAGGCTCTACAATGTAGTCCTGTCCACTGGTTACTACCCCGACCTGTGGAAAACCTCTCGTATCCTCATGTTCCTCAAACCTGGCAAACCGCCGTCCGCCGTCTCCTCCTACCGTCCCATCAGCCTTACCTCGGTCTTCAGCAAGGTCCTGGAATCTATCCTCACCCGCCGCATCCACCAGCATCTCCGCCAGCACCGCCTCCTCCCCGTTACCCAGTGTGGCTTTCGGCCGTCCTTCTCTTCCGACGATCTTCTCCTTCACCTCACTCATCTCCTTTCCGAACAGCTCAATTCCCGTCGCTCCGCAATCTTCCTCTCTCTTGACCTCGAACGCGCATATGACCGCGTATGGCATTCCGGTCTCCTCTTCAAGCTCCAAACCTTCGCCCTTCCCATTAACTACGTTCGTCTGATCGGTTCCTTTCTCTCCCGCCGTCCTTCCCATGTCACCATCCATAACTCCGATTCCTACACCTTTTTCCCCTCCGCCGGTGTGCCCCAAGGCTCCGTCCTCTCCCCCCTTCTGTACTTGTTGTACACGGCGGACATGCCGCCGCCGTCACCCCCCGTCCACCTTCTCCAGTTTGCCAATGACACCGCCTTCCTTGCCCTTGCCCCCACCCTGCAACGCTCCCAACACCTTCTCCAATCCCATCTTGACCGGTTCACCGCTTGGTGCAACCAGTGGTTGCTCACGGTCAATCCTTCCAAAACCCAGGCGATCATTGTAGGCAAAACCACCCCTTCCTTCCGCCTCCTTGATTTCTATCTCACCGTTTATGGCCGTCCCATCGCTCTCACCCCCACCCTTAAGTACCTTGGCGTCACCCTCGACCGTCGCCTCTCCTGGACTCCCCATCTCCAGACAATCCAAGCCAAAGCACGTTCCCGACTCCGTCTCCTCAAGCTCCTTTCCGGCCGTACGTGGGGTCTGGACCCCTCCACCATCCTCCACACCTATAAGTCCCTCATCCGCCCTAACCTCTGTTACGCCCATCCCGCCTGGATCTCCGCCCCCCCTTCCTTTTATAAATCCCTCCAAATCCTTGAACGCCATGCTCTCCGCCTTGCCTATCGCATCCGTCTCCCCTCCCCCACGCGGATCCTGTATGATCTTATCCCCTTCCCCCACCTCCTCCTCTTCCTCGAAAGAATACGCATCCTCTACACCTCCCGTAAACTCGATCCTCCTCACCCGCTCGTCTCCCCGATCCTCTCCCACCCCCGCCCGCTGCCGCGCCTGTACTCCCATGTCCCACCCGGTCTCCATCTCTCCACCCTCCTTACCCTCTCCCAAGGTGGCTTCCGCCAGCTCCCCCTCCCTGATGATGCCCTCCTCCCCTCCATCTACCCCTCCTACCAACTTTGATCCTCCCGCCCTCCTCCTGTGCATGCTCCTCAGGGCACCCTCCCTCCCTTCTCTCCCTTTTTCCCTCCCCCCTCCTTTTCTCTCCCCTCCTCCCCCGGGCCTCCCCTCCCCTGTCCCTCTCCCTCCTGCCCCCGTCTCCTCCGCCATTGGCATCCTTTTCTCCCCTCTCCCCCACTTCACCCCTGTTCCCCTCTTGGCAGGTCCCCGGACTCGCACACGCTACGTGGACTTTCGCGCGCCGGAGATCGTCGCCATCAGTGTCTTGTGTGTGCCGTCGTGTTTAGTGTTCAGTGTTCACCGTCACACTCCATTGTTCACCAGTGCCATCGTCTTCTTCAGTGTTTGTGCGTCGTCTCAACAGTTTGCAGTGTGGTTTATCGTCGAGTGTGAACGGCTCCGTGTTTGTCTCTCTGTGTCTCCTGTTTTATCGCCCACCATTTTGTGACTTTTATGTTTTTCTCCTGTTTTTTATGCTTATGTCTTCTTTGGCTGAAGAGCAGCGTAGTGTGCTGCTGCCAGCCTGCCTATTGTATAGGCTTTAAAATGACAATAAAGTAAAAAAAAAAAAAAAATACTCAGATACATTGACAGATAAGTATACATATCACTTAAAAGTAATGCACAGTACTGTGTCACATGAATTCAATTTTGACGTAGATACTCAACAAGTACTATTGTTACAAAACTATCTATCAGTTCTTGCCACATACAGCATGATTGTAGTGGCGTTGGAAACTTGAATTAAAAGTATGCGAACAGGTTATCGAAAGACACTGGTTAGCTTATTTTCCTCATCAAGCTCTTCTTGTTCTTCACGAATTTCCATTTCTTCCTTAGAGCCTTTCGTTTCGCTGTTTCTAGTTTCCCAAGGTATTCTGTTCCCTCAAGATTCAGACTTTCTACTGTGCACAAGACTTTATCGGATCACTTCGCTATAATGTTTTAAAGACTCATTGCTCGATAAATTCTTCTTCTTGCCGATCATAGAAAGTTCGAATGCTAAATTAATGCTGTTGATTCGTGCTCTCAAAGCTTCTTGTCTCTTCATTTTTTTAATTTTTCCTCTTTCGTACGCCGCCCCCTAAGTAACTGTCCTGGTATTCGTTATGTACTATGTCATCTCGGTGGAGCTTTTCATTGCCGCTTCAGCTCCATGTTCCTCGAGCTGGATGGTTTCATTAGCTTCTTCTTTTAACAACTCCGACAAGATCGCAATATTATATGTAAACGCAAAACAGTCCATTTGTATTCAGTTACAGAAACGTATGTACAGTCACTTCGGTTGCACACAATTTTGTCAACTGACCATGCGTACGACTGCACTAGGGCAATCTTCATCACAATAAAAAGTTAGATGCTACGGTCGCAGGTTCGAATCCTGCCTCGGGCATGGATGTGTGTGATGTCCTTAGGTTAGTTAGGTTTAATTAGTTCTAAGTTCTAGGCGACTGATGACCACAGAAGTTAAGTCGCATAGTGCTCAGAGCCATTTGAACCATTTGAAAAAGTTAGATGGAATACATGTAATGACACCGTGGTTTAAAACGTCTGAGCAAAAGTGGCTGTACATACATTTCTGTAATTAAATAGCGTACGGTAGCTGAATCACAACCAAAAATGTTTATAATTTCCATTTGAATTCCTTTTCTCTATCGGTGTTCCACCCGCTCTTTTCTTTACTGTTGGATATTCACTGACCACCTTACGAACGGGGAAGTTCTAAGGCCGACACAAAGAGAGTCCATCTTCTGAACGCATTTGCTAATTGTAGCAAGTTCCCGTTTATGCGCGGTTAGGCGGATCCGAGAACGGACAGATTACCGAATTTCACGGATAATCCGGAGTTAGCATGCGCTTGTCCGAGCCTGTTGTGGTTCATGTGATCATTACCTTTCGGTACAACTTAGCTTCATCAGAGTTGTAAATTACTTCCCCCGCGAATACACTGTTCTGTTCGATGTAAATGAGCAATATGTCGCATCGCTGCGTCTTTCTTACCATTAAGTTTCTCGGTTGGGATGGCAGCATCTGAAGCTGATGTTTAAGTCGACTTATCCACCCTGATGAAGCATTCAATTTTCGCTCGGTCGGTAGGTTTGATGTCAGTCTCCCACGTCATCAACGTCAAACCTGATTTAGGAACTCTTTCCGACCTCTTCTGCTAAACCCACTAGTGCAGTGATCCATCTAGTTTCGCGTAAGTTGAACTTTTCAGACACTTACGCTATGCCGGCCGTTGTGGCCGAGCGGTTCTAGGAGCTTCAGTCTGGAACAGCGCGACCGCTACGGTCGCAGGTTCGAATCCTGCCCCGGACATGGATGTGTGCGATTTCCTTAGGTTAGTTAGGTTTAAGTGGTTTTAAGGTCTATGGGACTGATGACGTCAGATGTTAAATCCCATAGTGTTCAGAGCCATTTGAACCATCTGAACTTACGCTGTAGCGGTCCGTCTTGGCTGTCAACTTTGATTGCAAAATTTAATAGCATTTTCTTTTTTTTTATTTTCTCTAAGCTTCTCACTGTTTGTACTTTTGTCCCATAATCTTGAGGAAAATTTACTGGAGAGTAGCATTTTTTGTTATGTGATTAGAGCTTCAAAGTTCTTTCCGACCTTGATGTTTATTTGTCATCTTTCCAGCGCAAGCAAACCGTCGGTAACTTCAGCAACAGTACGAAGTATCATATAGGTTAATAATTATTACGAATGAATCGTCTTAGATGCTACAGCGTCACAGATACCTGACGGTGGCTAGAGAAGAGCCATCAACAATAAATTCCTCATGGCAATGTTTAACATTATGCTTTCATTTCGCACCAATGCAGAGCAAGAATTCTGAAGAGAATGGTTCCAGAAGGAAACATAACTCATTTTCTTTTGGCTTTGACTTTATGTGAGTTGTAATTGTTGCTCAACGAATACAGAGAATGGTAGCCTACAACTATGAGAGACAATTTTTTTAAATATATATGTTTTAAGAACGAAATCTACGATCTTCGACGTTAAATTTTTCAGCCACCTTTTTGCTTCTGCTTGCAGCAAAGTAGAGCAATTATCACAGCAACAGCTTATCGACCGTCCATCATTTCAAATTCCACTAAGGACTCACATTGCCCTGAGGGAGGCCGTTACAATATCACCAGCCGGCAACTGTGTCCGAGCGGTTCTAGGCGCTTCAGTGAGGAACCGCACTGCTGCTACGGTCGCGGGTTCGAGTCCTGCCTCGGACATTGATGTGTGTGATGTCCTTAGGTTAGTTAGGTTTAAGTAGGTCTAAGTCCAGGGGACTGATGACCTCAGATGTTAAGTCCCATAGTGCTTAGAGCCATTTGAACCAATTTTTACAATATCACCGGAACCTTGATTTTAAGTTTATAATCAAAGTATTTTATATTATAACGCAGTTCAATTCAAAGAAGAATATTAATCATCCCCAGTCTTTGTTATCGATTTATTATTACTTAAGGGATATGAGTATACCTTAATGATCTTTGACACCTTTCTAGTAAGCCTTGAGTAAAATTAATATAATCTATAACGGAAGCCCAAGTTCCAAGAATACATGTAGAAATATGCATTGAGGTGTTGCCAATATCCCACGCGACTGTTTACGTTACTGAGCACAGAGAAAGTTTAGAGTTGTATCCCATAGCAGCTACTTGTCCGTTGTCACTCTGCGTGGTTAACTCAGCAATGGATCCTTAACAATTAGAACTATGAAGAGTGCAGAAGCTTCTGAAAGAGGCATTAGATGAATTTTACGAAGAAGAGAAAGAGGAAGAGGAATTAGAGCAAACAGGGAGTTTTGGAGTTCTGTCTCATCGCAGGCACAATGAAACGCAGGATGAAGACAATCAAGAATAACAAGTAATTACAGCAGATGATCAACGTACGCGCGATTTGTTTCTTCGAAAGGATAAACCTCGCAACGTTAGAGCTCGAAGTATACATCTTGTAATTCACCTGCCTGGTATAAAAGTTGCCACAGAACCTGAAAAAACTGCCAACTATAAATAATGTAATCATTAGAACAACTACGTCATGCACAAACATTTACGTGCAACGCACTGCATAATATTTTATAAGAGACCGCTATGCGAAATTCACCGATGTGGTGATAATCAAATCTTCCTGGCTCCATTGATATTTACGGGGCATTACCCAGCAGGTCTCTAAAATCTATGGGACTTACAAGATATAAATACACTCAGGCTCATAAATTAAGGATAACTGCCGAATGTGGTGCCACACAACGTGGCACTGCACAAAACTGACGCTAATAGCATAGGTACACAGGGAACACACACGACACAGATCTGTAAGTCCACGGTATTGGCGATACGTTGATAAAAACTTCCCGAAACACGTGTGCTACAAAAGTCACTATTTCCTGCACATGTACCCCGACATCAATATGGGATATCATCACCATGAACACGTACACAGGCCCCACAACGGGTTGGCATACTCTGTATGAGGTGGTTGAGCAGCTGCTGGGGTATAGCCTCCAATTCTTGAACCAGTGCCTGTCGGAGTTCCTGAAGTGTCGTAGGGGTTTGAAGACGTGCAGCGATACGTCGACCGAGAGCATCCCAGACGTGCTCGGTGGGGTTTAGTTCTGGAGAACAGACAGGCCAATCCATTCGCCTGATGTCTTCTGTTTCAAGGTACTTCTCCACGATGGCAGCTCGGTGGGGCAGTGCGTCATCATCCATCAGGAAGAAGGTGGACCCATTGCACCCCTGAAAACTGGTGCAAAATGACGTCCCAGTACAACTCACCTGTTACAGTTCCTCTGTCAAAGACATGCAGGGGTGTACGTGCTCAAATCATAATCCCACCCCACACCATCAAACCGCGACCTCAATACAGGTCCGTTTCAAGGACATTAAGGGGTTGGTATCTGGTTCCTGGCTCACGCCAGATGAAATCACAGTTCAGACTATACCTGGGCTCATCCATGAACATAACCTTGGACCACTGTTCCAACGACCATGTACTGTGTTCTTGACACCAGGCTTTACGGGCTCTCCTGTGACCAGGGGTCAGTGGAATGCACCTTGCAGGTAGCCGGGTGAAAAAACCAAGTCTGTTCAGTTCCATGCATGATGGAATCGACGCCTATTAGGTGTGAATGACGCCCTATGGTACAGCCATCCATGCTGCATTAACCTGGTTTCAAAGTTCATCTGTGTTGTGTGTCATTGGGTCACAACACTGCACCCCTCGTTTCACTATATCCCACACATTTTCGACTGGCAACAAGTCTGGTGATCTGGAGGGCTAGAGCAAAAGGCTGACATCCTGTGACACAAAGAGGGCACGTGTTCATGCAGCAGAATGTGGTCGTGCATTGTCTTGTGGAAAAATAGCGTCTGGGGTGTTGTGCAGAAAGGGTATGCCTACGTGTCACAGGATGTCATTCACGTAGGTCACACTGGTCACAGTGCCCTGGGCATGTACCACTGTGATGAGTGGTTGTACCCAATAGCACCCAATAGCGCGTTGAGTTGGCGCTGTATGCTTTATGCAAATGCAGTCACTGTGATGCTGCTACTCATGTTCGCGACGGGCAAAATGAGACCATCATTTTCGAACAGAACGTGGATTCGTCCCAAAACACTAGCTGGTGCCATTCCTGTCCCCAGTGACATCGTTCCATACACCACTGCTGTCTAGCATGTTTGTGCACATTCGTCCATGGTAAGCTGAGAAGTGGACGACGTGCACGTAACCCATGCCGTAATAAACGACAACGGACTGTCACCACTGACAGTGTACGACGTGCTACACTGCCCCACTGTAGCGCCAAAGTCGAGGAGGACGCAGATGTGTCCTGTAGTGCCATTCGGATGAGGTGTCGATCTACTCGTGGGGGGTGGTCTGGGTGGTACGACCTGACCCGTCTCGTCGTATTCTACGGCCTTCCCTGAACCATTCTGCATGCACCCGTTGCGCTACCGAAACACTTCGTCCCACACGAGCAGCGATTTCCTGGGTGGATGCATCACATTCTCTCATGCCAATAACGCGTCCTCTTTTAAATTCATTGATTTGACGGTACGGCTGGCGCATACGTCTGCGAGGTATCCCGCACGTCTGCTCAAGTCGCACTACCTTCTGATTATGGCGTCAACGAGAGTCGAAGGCACATTCTACTGGTAGGTGCTGAGGTGCTGTTGTGCCGCGATATCGATGTTGACCTTGAACTCGCTGTCCGACATGGTTCGAATGCTAATCATTTCTGCATTATGTACTAACGTGCATGTCCTGCGATTATGAAAGCCCTATCTCTAGTCGTTCAAGGTGTTCTGTTGTTTCCGAACATGAGTGTACTAGGAATATACGACGGCGTAATAAGCAACTGGCTGCATTTCAAGGCAAATGCTGTTTTCGTCAGTACATACCAAACTTCCCTGCAAAATAGGGATTGAAAATTTTCATCCTGTTCGATGCTAGAATACGATGTACTCTATGTTTGAATATATCAGAGAACCCCTACGCATTGTCAGACTCACCTAAGGAGATAGGAAACGGTCTTGTACGGCCTGTTGAAGGGACAGCGCTCAATTTGACACTTGACATCTAATTTTGTTCCATTGCACTGGCTGAAGAGCTCCTGAAGTAGAAACAGTCAGTAGTTTGAACTCTTAGAAGAAATAAGTGGAAGCTACCTCCAGATTTTCTTTGCACTGGAAATTGTGAATAAAAAAAGAGCTTTTTTGGATTCACAAAGGACAGTACCATGGTTTCATATATACCAAAGAAAGGAAAAAAAGAACGATTTCTTCCTTTCATCCTTGCATCATGACGATGTCACTAATACCACGGATGAGAAGAAACCAGAAATTATGTAAGTATATAAACCAGAAGTATAGACACCAGAAATTATAAACATATACTAAGTCCAAATTAGGAGGAGACACAATAAATAAAACGTGCGCTACTTATTCAGTCACAAAGTAATCCAGATGCTGGCCACTTGCCCTGTCTTTCAGAATGATTGACATCGATGGCATTAACGCCTTCATGATATATGCAACTAACGACAATTAGAGGAATTGCCGACGAATTTGTTTTCACGTGAAATGCGAAGAGCATTAGTAAACCCTACACTGCGCAAGAGAACAGCCATTCACTTCTTGTCTAAACATGTTAAAGAGAATGCTCCCAAAATGACGGAAATCGAAGACAGCAACAATATAGCAAATTGCAAGGATATCGAAGCCCAGGCGGTGCGCAGTTTCCCTGGCCGTAGTAACATAAGAGTTAAATCGCACTGTGCCCGATGTTCAAACGCGTGAAGAACCTATGTCAAAAATTTTCTGATAAAGCACCCGTTACAGCCAGTAACAGTGACTGAATTGAAAAATCTTTTGTATAAGTTGACAGAATGAATGTTTAATATGTGTGTTATGACTTAAATCTGTAGAACAGAACGAAGTATAATAGAAATAAGTAATCTCAGAAAAGGTTGTAAGAAAATGGGAAATATAGTATGAGCTTCAAAAAAATTACAACGTTTGGTTTATAGTGCCTACACTACAAAAAAATACAGAAATTTTTTTAATTAAATTAACAAAGCATTATTGTTGACAATCGCTACAAACACAAAAACAGAGCTAATTTTAAATCCGTCGTAAGGACACTCGAATTAACTGTCTACACCATATCTACTTACGTTTTCAAAATAAGAAAGTGATTTTCAAACCAACAAATCAGTGCACAAAACACCAAAAAAACGTCTCTACTTTCCACCAAAACACACGCGCGGCAGTACATCCACACAGCTGATTGTCGAACTGGTTCAGTTAATCCTGCCATTTACGATCGGTATGAAGAGCTACTAGCAGCTGCAGTAGAGTGTATACACTTAACTACATAACGAATTTGTTACAAAATGTTACTCAGTATGGCTTACATCGAAGAAATGAAGTCTGTAGCTGATCAACTGCACTGTGCGTTAAAGGGTTAGGGTTTAATGATGACAGCAAAGTCTGTCGAATCCGATTGTTTTAAATAGAGAAATATTTATGTAATCTTGGCTGTTGATACGTTCCAGACTGCCAGTCAGCAACAACAGCTGCTATTTCTTTTGTTCCAGACATTCTTTTAGATAACCTATGAAAAGTTCAAATGCTCCAGCAGTTTACGTACGTGGAGTTACAAAACCCGCTGCATTCACCGCCACTGCCTACTGTCATGGTATTAGGGCCTGACAAGGGAACCTCCCCATCGCACCCCCCTCAGATTTAGTTATAAATTGACACAGTGGATAGGCCTTGAAAAACTGAACACAGATCAATCGAGAAAGCCGGAAGAAGTTGTGCGGAACTATGAAAAAATAAGCAAAATGTACAAACTGAGTAGTCCATGCGAAAGGTAGGCAACATCAAGGACACTCTGATCTTACGAGCGCCGTGGTCCCGTGATTAGCGTGAGCAGCTGCGGAATGGGAGGACCTTGGTTCGAAACTTCCCTCGAGTGAAAATTTTACTTTCTTTATTTTCGCAAAGTTGCGATATGTCCGTTCATTCATTGACGTCTCTGTTGACTGTAATAAGTTTAGTGTCTGTGTTTTGCGACCGCACCGCAAAACCGTGCGATTAGTAGACGAAAGGACGTGCCTCTCCATTAGGAACCGAAAACATTTGATCGCAAGGTCATAGGTCAACCGATTCCTCCACAGGAAAACACGTCTGATATATTCTATACGACACTGGTGACGGCATGTGCGTCACATGACAGGAATATGTTGTCGACCCACCTAACTTGCACACCTGGCGAGTGGGTAAAAAGATTCTTCTACCTTGCCCGATTTAGGTTTTCTTGTGGATGTGATAATCACTCCGAAAAAAGTGATGAAAACATAAGAGTTTGTCACATAAACTGCAACAAATGAATGCAACAGTTTCACAGTCGCACAGTTTTCCCTGTGCTCTGTCAAAACATATGTTTTTTACGTTTTCAAATGTTTCCGTGTGTAGACCGTCAAATCCTGCATATGTCCAAGCAAATATGAACATGTTCTGGAATTTTGGAAAGCGAAGTTGATTATGTGTGAGTGCCTGAGCTTTGATAATTGTCTGAAAATAAAAAACTTTTCACTCGAGAGATGACTTGAACCAAGCAACTCTCGTTCCGCAGCTGCTCAAGCTAACCACAGGACCACGGCGCTCGTAAGCTCACAAGCTCCTTGATGTTGCGTACCTTGCGCATGGACTACTCAGTTTGTATATTTTGCTTATTTTTTTCATAGTTCCACACAACTTCTTCCTGTTTTCTCGCTTGACCTGTGTTCAGTTTTTCAAGGCCTATCCCTGTGCCAACTTATAACTAAATCTGAGGGGGGTGCGATGGGGAGGTTCCCTTGTGAGGATCGTCAAAAAGTGACCGAAAACGCTTACCATGGAAACAAATGTTTTTGTGGTAAAGACTGTTTGCGTTCATTTTTAAAATATTGTACAATTATCTAAGCTCCGTTTTCATTTCTTTTTTTTTTTCCTCTCTCAAATCGCCTAACTCTCTGGATAATCCGTGAACCGGATAATCGTGAGCTCGTTATAAATTCAATCAGCTCTTTTAATACATTCGTAGTTCTCGGCTGCTAGCGTGCAAACGTTCTGCCAGGAATCGTCGAAATATTTTCGGTTCTTAAGAAGTTAGCTTGTCCCACAGACTAGAAGCCTTCCCTCCCGAATGCCACTAATATCTTGCTGTGTCGAATGTAGCACGCAACCGACAGGGATCGTTGCCCTGCTATTATCGACAGTGGCATGAGCAAACGGAGCGGCTGTGACGGACGCAGTCGATTAATCGCGGCGGTCCCCAGACATGGAAGGACGGAGGGCGGCTGGAGTCGGCATTCGCGACGCCCACCCGCCGCCGCGGCACGTTGAATAACCCCCCCCCCCCCCCCCCCTGCGCTACTGTGCGACGGGCGAGGTGAGGTGAGAGGACACTGGCAGCCGCTACTGCTGCTGCTATATAAACGCGGGCTGCCGCTGGCAGGGCACACTCGCCTCCAACGAGCAGCACCAACATGAACCAACAGGTGAGCAATAGCCTACTGCTGTCTTATCCGCGAAAGTCGTTTCGATACCAAGTAATTTATGTCTCTGGCTGTCTGTAGCTAAAAATAGAGACTGTGCGGGCGACCTATAAATTAATTTTAAAACTTTACGCTTTAAAACTATACTCGATAATAACACCCAGTTTTCAACGTGTCGCAAGATATAAATTATTGTTTACTCATCCGTACCCGTCAGTGTCAGCACCTCCTATGGCAAATGCAACGTCCAGTCGGTATTTCATCTATATCCATGTACGTTCCAGGAAATCCATTAGACACTGGACTCGCATTCGGGAGGACGACGGTTCAATCCCGCGTCCGGCCATCCTGATTTAGGTTTTCCGTGATTTCCCTAAATCGCTCCAGGCAAATGCCGGGATGGTTCCTTTCAAAGGGCACGGCCGACTTCCTTCCCCGTCCTTCCCTACTCTGATGAGACCGATGACCTCGCTGTCTGGTCTCCTTCCCCAACACAACCAACCAACCAGGAAATCCATGGTCGTCCATTCAGATGCAGCGTTTACAGCTCCAGTATGTGTTCAGCCTGAATTTGGTACACCCGCTCCTTTACAAAATCCAAAAGGAAGAAAAGCCGTGTGAGGTGATCGTGGCGGCCACTGAAGTGGGCCATCTCGTCTAATCTATCCGGAAGCTTTTCATCCAGAAATTGACGAACGTTTGCGGACCTCCATGTTGGTACCCCACCCTGCTAGAAAACGCCGTCCGGATTCAAATGTTCTAATTGTGACAAAGCAAACTCTTGTGACATGTCCAGGTGAACGTCTCTGTTGACGGCAGACTCGTTCAAAAAGAGTAGATCAATGATGCAATTTCCATTTAACGTGTAACATTGGAACTTTCTCATCGTCGTATACAGGTCTTAGGACGGTTCAGTATGCGAAATACATGGAAAACTGACTCATCGTGGAAACGATATTTCATAAAATGTTTGTGTTTTCGTCAGTCTTGAGCAGCATATCCACTAAAAACTGTTTCACCTGAGGTTTGTTGGCCGCCGTTAGTACCTGGAGTAGTTGCACCTTTCGGGCTTAAAGGCGAAACCTCTTACACAACACACCGTGCACTGTTTGTCATAGCATTACAACTCTATGGTTTCTGTATGCACTGAATTTGTTAGACTACTTGCAAACATCTGCCATACCTTGTCCACATTAGGGTCTATTTTTGGAGAACTCAACATCTTTCCCTTAACGATGTGCGTCAAGCACAAATTGCATGGTGGGTCCCTGTGTCCAAAAGTGTAGCTGAGTATCAGACTACTTTTCTACGAGCCACGATGAACACTGAGCTTTATTCTGTAGCAACCATATTTTGTGTCAGATCTATAGTACCACCTAAATAAAAATTAAAAATTGTGATTTAATTTGTCACATGTACCTAATACAATTTTAGTGTTACGGAAGTCTAATGTTGTAACGATAATTTTTGGACACATTACGCATGATCGGGATAACGGTAGTTCTTACGTTAGACTATAAAGTTTACCCATAGTATATGTTTTAAATCACAGTTCCAACATTGTATTTACCACGTTAACCTAATTGTAGAAAAACAGTTTGTTAGCAAACAACGTGCCTTTAATCATACAGTTTTCGTATGGGTCTGACATCCTAATTTATCCACTTTGGAAGCTTACATTCATCTTTCTGGGTTCCATAAATGTTAAAATATTTCGTAAGGCAGAGAATCTAAGAAAGACATGTAATCTTTAGAGAAAATGGATTGTTGTGGGAAAAGTGTGTGTGTGTGTGGGGGGGGGGGGGGGCGACAGCCAAGAGAGTATAAGAAATAATAAGTGACTCAGATGATGGGTGTCTTCCTCTGCTATATTAAAAGTGGTCATGGTGACCACAAATGTTGTGTCTTCAATTACTTTACTGAACTCAGTTGATTGCTGGGGGTTGGATGGGATTGTGCAGATCACTGCAGAACTTGACCACCTTTTTACATGATCTTTACAGTACCATGCCCAGCAGCAGGTTACTTGTTACAGTTTGTAAAACATTGGTCATTACATTAGAAGTCTGCAGTGAAACAGTTTTGAATAAAGTGCTAATATGTTTGTTCATCTTTGCAGACAGCAGCAGTTTTCCTGGCAGTGCTGGGCTTCAGCTCCGCAGGCCTGCTGCATGGGCTGGGACCACTGCCTGGACCAGGACCCCTGCCTGGACCTGGCCCACTGCCCGGCCCCCTGAGGCTCGGCCCTGGTCCACTGCCGGGCCCCCTGCCTGGTCCCCTGCACGGTCCCCTGCCTGGTCCCCTGCCTGGTCCTCTGCATGCCTATGCCCCTCTGCACTTGGGCCCTGGCCCCCTGCCTGGACCTGGACCTCTGCCTGGACCAGGCCCTCTCCCTGGACCAGGCCCCTTGAGGCTGGGCCCTGGCCCTCTGCCTGGACCCCTGCCTGGTCCCTACCCTGGTCCCCTGGGACATGGACCTGCTCCTCTGTGGCACTAACTTGGTGCTTGAGGGAAACATCTCATTCCCTGTTTTAGTCACCTCCAGCTTCTTTATACAAAACCAAAATTGTAACTAAATTAAGTATTGTTACATCTTTTGTGCTATTTGTTGTTGTAATTCTCCCATGTGTGAAATGGTGTTGAAGAAATAAATGTTTATAAATGTTAATAGTGTGTCTATTTACTATAGTCTAACAGAAGTGAAATTCTTATTAATGGTGGAAATGACATTCTGTCAAAGGTGATCACATACTGAGGTAATATGAACTGCTATTATTTCAGACACAACAATTACTAGTTTTGGACTACATTGCCTTCTTCAGATGCTACAATAGGAAAAAAGAGAAAAGCCTCTATTAACTGAAGCCAGTACCAAATTTTCACAAGTTCTACTTGTGAGTTATGTAAAGTAGAATTTAGCGCTAAATACACGAGGCTCGTACCTATCAGACACAGAAAGCACTTGCTAAACAAAATGTTCATTACATGCATTCCTAAATCAAACTGAATAACGAACATCAGGAAAATATGTACATGTAACCAGGAATATTTCGATTTTTCTATTTTCAAAAGACATGCACATCTTCTGTACAACAAGTCATTAACCGCAAAAATCATAAAATATACTTTCATATTCATGTTATGAAACATGCAATACAATCACGAGTTTTACGTGATAGCATCCAAAAAAATGTTTGAATTACAACACTTTTGCTCATGTATTACATGTATTGTGCTATTTAATATCACTCCTTCTTAAATGACACATAATGCACTGGCCCTGAGTACAGATGTAGATAGATTATATGTGACTACACTGGAAGGAAGAAATTACGATGGAGATACCTGTGTTGAATTAATTGGTGACTTGTGGTTGGTGGCTTAAACAATAGAGCACTGAAAGATAATATTGGGTACCTGGTTCTGGCCATTAGTCTAGTACAGCTGTTAACAAGTGGGTGGGGGGGGGGGGGAGCAGGAGAGATAGGAAGGCATCCAGGAGGATTTTTACCAATAAATCAGCGCATGCTTAAATCAACCTGAACTGTGAAAATAAAGATGTCAGTATACTAATAGTTAGGAAGTGATCTGAAGGGTGGAGAATGAATCCTTTTGCAGGCCAAGTCAAAACGTAAATAATGAGAGAAAAAAGGTTAAAGAAAAATCAAGAAAGTTCTGTATAAACTTAAAAATCTGAACCTGAGTTTAAGATTTATGAGCTTAGTTTAATTCATAAGAGACAAGCAAAAGAAGTGATGGTATGTTGAACCAACATTCTAAAAACTAACTTGCATTCATATCTGGTCATCACAAATGTACAGTACTTTCCATAAAGAGGTCCACTACCCTCAATATGTAAAGGGGAACTTCCTCAAATATTTGATATTACATTTACTTCAGAATGTGATCAAACAAAATTTGAACAGAATATCACAGAAAGAAATGTTCATCCTCCCCAACAAACCTAACTGAATGCAGCAGTCTGCAAAAGAAAAATAAACTTTTATATTCTCTGAGCTCTGAAATATTTAATGATACCTTTTGTTATTCCCAGAAACAATTTCAGGGTGCACTTTTCTCATCACTGATACCAAACTGATGCTTACTTTTTGTTTGGAGTATGTTACTTAATTTCTTCTTTAAAGTGCATTTTTTCAAGTTGACTTCTTAATTCTTGGGTAAAGCTTTTCGCATTAATTCCGAAGCAAGGAATGTGTATTTCATTAGCTTTTACTATGTCAGTCACCTGTATACGTTGGAAAAGAAAGTCATTACCTCAAGGCCTCATTGGGATCTAGTTAAGAAAAAGCAAAGATTTTCTCTTTCATGTAATAAATTAGTGTGCTTGGATTACATGGACTGTGAAATCGAGTGTAAAATATCAGAATCTGCTGAATGAAAGAAACGTTAAGAGTTTCATTGTTCAAGTAATTAGAATTGCAGAGATTTTGTAATTATTAAAGACTTTCTATAATGAATACATAATTTATAGCGGGGCTAAAGCACTTAATGACCATTCTGGCTGTCATCCTAAAGTATTACCACACGAGAAGATGCTACTTTTAATCCGAATTCATTCAGCATTTCAAACAACCAAATCAACGTCTCTGTTTATGCAAATGACAGATGAGAGCTCCTTTGATCACCTTCCCCTGAAGCCTTTGTTTAGAAGAGTAACATTTGAGAAACACTGTTAGAATTATTGCATTTGCTTATTGGTAGCTTTTCGACTCAGTAAAGGAAATAAAGGTCGTTATTCACAGAAACAGACGGAGTATTCTTACCGTTGTTTAATAAAACGGATATCAATGACAAAACGAAGGTACATATGATCAGAGGGTGACGTTTATATCTTCAGTCTTAAAAGGCACATTTTTAGCCATAGCATGTAAATCTATTTTTTTTTAAAATCAGAGAACCCTGTTTAATAATGCATGAAAGCCAATGCAAGTGCGCGGTCGCATGTGATAGCTGGTGAGACACAGAAAGGATGTCTAGTCTTTTGTTAATTACTTCATCTGTTATGTGTTCTGGAATGGAGTCGAGGGAGAGCCTCGCACGTTAGACTGGCCGCTCTAATTTAAACTCTTCAATTTTATAAAAAGGCACTGCGTACTGCAGGGCGCATACTCGCGCATACTAGTAATTATATAAGGAAATTTCCACTGCGCACAGACGAGATACCGACGTTCGGATAATCAACATATCACTAGTGATTAATATTGTATTCCCAATGTATGTAGCATAGTGCACTTCAGTAAACATAGTTACGATTAACGCTATTGTGATTTCATTATTTGTTTAATCCATGATCCTAAAATTTCAACATTATATGTAAACTGTATTTTCAGTATTTATCTCACTTTAGCTCAGAAATAACGTGGCCCACGAACCTCCTTCTTACGGCGACGAAATTGTCAAAGTATATGTCCGATGCCACCTTATCATGGTTTAGATATATTCACAGATTTTTAAATATTTCCATCCATCTCAATTCAGTTCAACAAAATTATAAAAAAAGAATCCAAAATAATACAACTTATCATATATATATGAGGAAGTCCCATATCACAGCGATTGTTATCTTCACTCGTTTGATGTATTTAGCTTCACTGGCGGAGAGATTAACTTTACTATCACTGCATCCATTCATAAACACAAAACAGAAACGTTGTCTAAAAGTATAAACCGTGTTCTTGCATAGGACAATATGCAAGAATATATGCGTATCTTCCTCATATATATATATATATATATATATATATATATATATATATATATATATATATATCTAAAAAGAAAGATGATGAGACTTACCAAACAAAAGCGCTGGCAGGTCGATACACACACAAACAAACACAAATATACACACAAAATTCAAGCTTTCGCAACAAACTGTTGCCTCATCAGGAAAGAGGGAAGGAGAGGGAAAGACGAAAGGATGTGGGTTTTAAGGGAGAGGGTAAGGAGTCATTCCAATCCCGGAAGCGGAAAGACTTACCTTAGGGGGAAAAAAGGACAGGTATACACTCGCACACACACACATATCCATCCACACATACAGACACAAGCAGACATGTCTGCTTGTGTCTGTATGTGTGGATGGATATGTGTGTGTGTGCGAGTGTATACCTGTCCTTTTTTCCCCCTAAGGTAAGTCTTTCCGCTTCCGGGATTGGAATGACTCCTTACCCTCTCCCTTAAAACCCACATCCTTTCGTCTTTCCCTCTCCTTCCCTCTTTCCTGATGAGGCAACAGTTTGTTGCGAAAGCTTGAATTTTGTGTGTATATTTGTGTTTGTTTGTGTGTGTATCGACCTGCCAGCGCTTTTGTTTGGTAAGTCTCATCATCTTTCTTTTTAGATATATTTTTTCCACATGGAATGTTTCCCTCTGTTATATATATATATATATATATATATATATATATATATATATATATATATATATATATATATATATATTTACAAGTCAGATCCAATTAAAGCGCAGCCTTATTGTCCCAAAGTTATCTGTAAATCAATGACTTACTTCTAAAAGAAGTATAGCAAAGTAAATATGTCCTATGCAAGAACACGGTTTATGCTTTTAGACAACGTTTCTGTTTTGTGTTTATGAATGGATGCAATGGTAGTAAAGTTAATCTCTCCGCCAGTCAAGCTAAATACATCAAACGAGTGAAGATAACAATCGCTGTGATATGGGACTTTCTCACCATGCACTCTTGCTATATTTCTAGTCACCACAGCATCGTATGTAGCGTTCATCGCACTGCCATTGAAAACTTTACTGTCAAGAAACCACATTCCTAATTCGAATTGCAAGGTCAGCAATTTCCGCATCAGAGTAAATAATAACCTGTATCGTCCATACATTTTTATTAAGATGCCAATGGATATTCACAGAGAACTTAACTATTAAATAATTTATGATGAACTGTTTCTCGCTGAAAGGTGCTATGACTCACAAAATCGATCATTTGTAATTATTATTATTATTATTAGTACGAAATCATTACCAACGTGCCAGTGATAATAATGAGTGATAGAAAAGGGCATTGCACCACCTCTCACCTCGATGCATGCATTATTTTCGTTGAGTAGGCTATCGTAAAGCCGTTGCCCACAGCTGTTGTAACTAGTTATTGATAACTTGGTTACTGGCATTGGGGTAGAGGTCACGTTTGAACCGGTCCTACACATGTTCTAACAGGGACAGATCAGGAGACCTTGCAGGCTGAGCCTCGATTTATCATGGAATTCAACTGACGACATTCTTCAGTAGTCAATGTTTGATGGTTATGGCAACTCAGATGCAGCTGTTTGTGTTGTGGGGTTAATGGTAGCCTACGCATGAGGCGATGATTCTGAAGTCTGACCAATGCTGTGAGGTGACACAGAATGTTGCACTGATGACAAAGGGTTTAAATGTGCGTGGTGCACAATACAGCGATCCTCCATTCTAGTGGTCAGATGTGGTCGACTGGAATCTTGATGACAGGTGTGTAAGCATTCACGTTCCCATGGCCACTGCCACATCTGAATGCCCCTCAACCCTGGATATTGCCAGGTTCCAACAGCTGGGCAAATGGAGACCTAAAAAGAGATCCGTTTCAAATTTATAATACTCTTCAAGCTACATACATAATCTGCCAGGCCTGGTAACAATTCTGAACATGGATAACATTAACGCACTGTGGTGCCCATTGTACCTGTCATGGAGAATTTCAAACTCTAATTAGTTACATACCGGCCGATAGTATGTACATGTACATAGTTACATTGTCATCCGACCATGTCTTCTAGGTGCTTCAAGTTTTTTTGCCAAGCAGTGTGTTTATAGGCCTTTCCTAATTACTCGCACATAACTACACACTGGATGAAAGTGATGACCCTTGCAGGTGAAGAGCGGAAGCCCCAATACTTGTTGCTCCATTAACTCGATTGCGTTGCGAATAGTATGTGGTGTCCTGTCTCATTAGTATCGCCTACTTTCAAAAGCCTGAATGACCACCTTCAACAGCGCGGATTGCTGCAGGACGGGCAGGAAGAGAGTTAATGAGGATCTGGAAGGTAGCAAGAGAGATTTGGAGCCATACCAACTCTATTGTCGTGGCCAGCTGTGCTAAGTTTCTCAGTTGGAGTTCCATGCCGCGGCCAGCCCGATCTAGGTGGTCTCACATCTCGATTGGGCTGTCCGTGCCATGTTCCCTCAACTGAGAAACTTAATCGGGTTTACATCCAGGGAGCTCGGCGGCCAGGGTAGTATGGTAAACCCACCCAGGTGCACTTCAAAACAAGCGCATTGACTGCGAGCTGTCTGACATTGTCCTGCTAGTCCTGTTAGTAGATCACTTCATGCCGAGGAAAAACAAATTGTATTTAGGAGTGAACATGGCCCTAAGAATAGAAGCAAACTTGTGCTACTCCATTGTGCATTCCAGAGTGACGAGATCACACAGGGAATGCCCCTAGAAATATTCCCCAGCAAATTACGCTCCATCCTCCGGCCTGCAGCCTTCCGACAATTGTAGCAGGATGTTTGCTGTCAGACCATTCATGCCGAAGGAGCATAAAAACCGATTATCTGAAAAGGTCACCTGTCGCCACTCAGTGAATGTCCAGTTGTAGTAGTGACGTAAGAAGTCAGGCCTTCGTCGCCGATGAGCAGCAGTCGGCATGAGTACGTGAACCAGGCGCCTCCTGCGGAGGCCCAAAAGCATCCACGTTTCATTCAACGCTCGTTTAAGAGACTCAGTTGGTAGCCCCTTGGTTGATCTGTATGGTCAGTCACTCAATAGTTCCACATCTATTCAGTGGTACACATCCGTACAGCTGGCTTTCACCTGTCATCTATGGCCCGTGGTGCGGCAGAACTGCCTTGGCGCAGTTTTGGGATAGCCCCATTTTGCCATGCTTGGTATTTAACCACGGTGGCACTCAAACAGTTCACTAACTTAGCTGTCTGAATGTTTCTCGACGTATTCCCATGCGTTTCTACGAGAAAACTGTACCCCAGTTGTGTTTCATTAATATTAGTGACATACATCAGGTACGAGTGCACATCGCGTACACAAAATGAGGAGGAATCTTTAAGGTGTGTTGCGAAAACTAGTGGTCTATTGACAGTTCCTTGGGGTACAAAAAATTTTACTCCCACCTTATTTTAAGGAGCCAGTGATTGACATTTCTAAAATGCAAAGTGAGTAAAATAAAACTGGCGTGGGTAATATTTGCACCTTAAGATAGGTAATCCGCCTTACATTATCTCCAGCTAGAATGGATGGTGTAAGCTGGTTGTCCTATCTTAAGGGGCATGAAATATTTTCCAGACAACTTTTATTTTGCCCACCCTGCATTTTTGAGAAATCATTATTTGAGCAATAGCTTTATGTCATTGTATTACAAACCACTAGCTTCAGTCGCGTATAAAATGACATCAATTAAAGAACAGGTGCGAGGTAATGAAAACTGCTTGAAAACAACATGATGTAGGAAAGCAACGAACTAATACATGAGGTAACAAGGTAATGGGGAGGAGCAGATGGACTGCGCGACGTGACGTTCATCTGTTGGACAGCTGTGGGTTGTTCTGTACGACGATTTGCGATACTGAAAATCCACCCTAAACCGGATGTGTAATCTCCGATATATTATAGCCCAGGCGTCTAGCACCGATTATCATCTCAAGTCCAATATCGGTTACCTCGCAGCGTGCTACCATGTTAACTAGACACCTATCTACAGTAGACTCTCAGATATTATGTGCCACACGCCTTAACTAGTTGCAACATTAGTGCGTCATAGACAGCACTTGACTTCAGACCACACATTTATATTATGTGTGGTACGGTAATAATTAAATATTTGAAAGTATAGGCCGTAATACCGTTTCCGGTTCAATGCACCGTCTTTCTTAACTGCACTGGGTTGCCATATCGACAGTAGAATCATGGTCTAAGTGTGGTGAGAGGAAGGGGGAGGGGGTTTTGACCACTTTTGGAGACTAAGAGAACAGCTGTAAGACTTAATCACACGCATCACTGCTCAAATCGTTCAGACTCTCAATCTAGTATACTTTCACCTTCGGACATAAGATTGGTTCAGCATGCAGAAATAAAAGCCGAAAGTAAAGCCGCATTAAAGTAAATGCTGGAAGCTGGCAACATGGTGCAGCATCAGGTCAAACTGGGGTCGTATGACGTAAGCTGTCGTTAGCCTTTCTGACTGGTTCGATGTATATAGTGGAAGCATTTCATTCTCTGTCTTTCCCTACAGTTTTTATCCTCTACATCTCCCTCTAGTGTCGGAAGATGTTCTACAATCCTGTCCCTTATTCATGACTGTCTTTTCCACATGTTACTCTCCTGCGATTCTTCAGAGAAACTCATTTCCTGTCTTACTAGTCCTTGGTATCGTTCTACAGCGCAGCGCCTCAAACGCGTCGATTCTCTTTTTTTTTCGATAAAACGCTGCACAAAGTACTTTCTAACAAATTTCTTTCTCAGATTGAGGCCGATCGTTTGGTAACAGAGGAACTCTCTTTTTCAGGAATGTCCTCCCTGCCTATACTAGTTTCCTCTTAATGTCATCCTTGCTTCGTCCGTCATGTGCTAGTTGCTTCCAAGGTACAAGTATCTCGCTATTCTTCTTTCTTGCCACTCCTCATTAATTTATTTTTCCTTCGGTGTACTGTCAATGAATTTTAATGCCACCCCTGTACCTTTCTTTTATTTCTGTCATTGTTTTCTCAACGTATAAACTGTGTCCAAGGATGCACTGGTCAATATTCAAGGGCATGACAGAAATGAGCATTTAAAGTAAGAAATTTCAAATGGACATACGTCCTATTCCATATTGTTTTCGGGATAGAAAAAATTTGTGATAAGGTCTTATGGGACCAAACTGCTGAGGTCGTCGGTCCATAAGCTTACACACTACATAATATAACTTAAACTAACTTACGCTAAGGACAATACACACACCAACGCCCTAGGGAGGACTGGAACCTCCAATGGGGGAGCTGCGGGAACCTGACAAGGCACCTAGACCGATCGGCTACCCCGCGCGGCTTCCGAGATAGAACACGTTTAATGTTCATTGTTATTTATTTTTTATAATGTTCACTACATTGCCATGTTTACACGTGCAGATATGTACAACATTTAGTAAACATTATAACATTTTCAATACAAAATATGTGCAGAAAACTTTAGTTAACACTTAATGATCAGAAATTCGATGTGTCGGGCGCAAACATGCACCATATCTGCATATTCTTCATCACCGTAGATGAGTGACTTTTTAATCAGTGTGTGTTTACAAGCATAGTTAACTGATGCCTTTCACTGATACACTGTCATTCCCTCGCTGTACTTCACTCGCAACACAGTGTTGACAACTGGGCATTTAACGGGAAACAGCCGTACATAAATTATAACATGATTAGTGAACATAGTCATGGTCGCATATAAGCTGTTAATTTTTATTTACAGATGACCAGTTTAGACCTTATAAAGAGGTCATCATGAGATCAACATTCCTTGATGACAGTAGGAATCGCTGGCGTGGAGCAAGCGCTTCCGTACTTGAGTGGAGAATACTGTTGATCACAGTCGGGAATGTTCTACGTCAGCGATTCCTATTGTCATCAAAGAACGTCGAACCGATGACGATCTCTTTAGAAGGTCGAAACCGGTCATCTAAAAATAAAAATTAACACCTTATATGCAACCACGATTGTGTTTACTAAACCTACATTTCATCTACCGATTTCCGTTCCATTCGGATATTTACTTTGAGGTGAGGCTGTAACAACAACAACGCTGTACTATTGTACATATAATAATTTTTTCTTCTGATTTTCGATAAATTAGTGTAATCGATGTTCTGATTTCATTTCTTTTTTGTTTCATGCCATTATGTTAAAGAAACTGTAAACAATTTTCGATATGAATATTAATGTTTATGTCAAATTTCAAGCAATATTATAACAGAATTGAAATGTAAGAAACGTTGAAACTATTGTAAGATGTCAAAGTTGTAATTGTGCGTCTGGTCCATACGTAGGCAATGTATTAGGATATGTAGAATGCAAAACCTCTGGTGAATACCCTGTCTGTAGGGGAGCGGTAAAAGGTGGATGGCAGGCGAGCGCGGGAAAATGCACACGGGCACTGCACGGCATAACGGGCTCAGCAGTAGTAGTCGGAGTTGGGCATTGATCTGAGAAACACGTTCCGGATCGAGGAGGCTCTCCTGGAAAACTTGATTTCGTTGAGCCTCGGATGTGCCGTTTCCGACGCCTATACAGCATGGCAAAATTCCATAGGCACTAAATGGAAAAGTATTGCGACGCTAAGAAGAAGCAAAGTGCCGATACATCAAGAGCCATTGCTGTGATTGTATGTGTGCTCTGTGCCTCGCCATCTCGCCGCCTGACAACCGCCTCCTCGATACGAACAGGTTGAAACTTTTAGTACTGTATTCGTGTGGACCAGTGTTACTTTTGTTCCATACTGTTCAATAACAACTTAAATTTTACCAGAACTGTCCTATCATTTAATTATCCTCACAACTAACCTAGATAGGGTCCTTTCCACATGTTGTGCAATCCGAGTGTCCCGAAATGAAGAATTAAAGTTTATGTTAATAATAATCACCTGCAGACCTAGCTATGTTAGAATGATGTTTAAAGAACTTTGTTGTTAATGAATATATAAGTAAATACCAAAGGTCTGACAAAGTTGGAAGATAATTTTGAAATTGAATTAGTAATGAAGTGTAATTAATTTGAGACAAAAATAATGGTAGTTAAATGAGCAGTAAATAAGACAAAAAGAGTAGTATCTCATATATTGGAAATCTTGAGTGCTTAATGATTTCAATAATCAAAATTTTCAATACAGTGATCATAACAGTTTCAGGGTCCCCCCCCCTTTTTCTTTTCTATTCATTTGAATTCAGAAGTGTACTGAACTGATTGACCAGCAAAGTTGAAGTCAATATAAAACCAAAATTTATCAGTGTTTTACCTTTTTCAAAATTTACATTGTATGTGTGTTTCGAAAGTGCTATTTCTAGGGTAACCTATGCCCGATTTTAATCCGGTCAATAGACAGTACGAAGTTTTGTAGTAAACATTATAGTGTAATGTTGTGTATTTATGGCTTGTCCATATTAGTACAGAAAGTGAAATTATTAGTTCAGTAGATTTTCTGGTTCTAAAATTTACCATGTTATGCAGTGTTATTACGTATTGTTTTGTATGAACGTACATCAACTTGTACAGGGAAGAAACTCAGTTAATGCCTAATTAGGCTGGCGACCGTATTATTAACAATTGTGTAGCATCTGCTGTGTTGTTCCTCGTACGTCCTAACGTGTGGTTGCACTCCGGAATTGCTCGACGTATCATTGTTATTACTGAGTGGGTGTAAGTCTGATTTTGCCTCCATTTAGGTACACGCGGTCAGTATCTATACAAAATTCCTTACTCTTAAGGTGAAGCCCGTCAACTTCCATAGTACAGGCTTTAACGAGTATCGTGCGCCCGAGCGAAGTGTTACAAGGCTTTTCTTGTCATTCCTTCTTGTTTGCCTTAGAGAGTATATAATCGCTTCTCTCTGCTCTTATGTCATTTCAGTTCACTTTATACATGGCAGAAATGAAAAAACCAACACAGGTTAACATGCAACAGGTAGTTTTGGGGTAATGTGTTTTGGCTTGGGGCTATCATTAGTGGTGCAAGCTACACGTACTTTCAGTATTCCTGATCTGATCACACAGCTGCTTTGTTTGTACATGGAAAAACGTGCTCGTAGATTTATACGAATTATTTCTCTGTTCTCTATATCTTTGAAGAGCTGACTATCTGAAGATATGCCGATATAAAAACTTATATGCGGTGACTATTCTGTAAAAGAGTTAAATTTTACTACCATTTTCTTCAGTCACTGTAAAGCGACAGTGGCTATTTCTTTAGCTTAAAGGGGTAATTTAATGACAGCACACGTACCAGCAGAAACAAGTGTAACAATTGAAATAGTAGAAAACAAGTCTCGTTAATGAAGTCAGGGATATTAATGGATGATTTATTGAAAAGCCGATGTTTTACATTCTGTTGTGGGTTGGCAGGAGAGCCAACACCGGGATACAAGAGGAAGCCGAAAGGCACGCGTTTTAGCTCACGCAGGCTGGCGTGAGGTCTGGAACAGGACAAGGAAATTAGAATTTAGAAAGACGGACGTAGATGGTGGAATACTTAACTTCAATCCGTTAATGAAGAACGCCGGTCTTGACGGTACATTATTACAGTATCAATAGTAACTGGTAATGGCGCCTTGCTAGGTCGTAGCAAATGACGTAGCTGAAGGCTATGCTAACTATCGTCTCGGCAAATGAGAGCGTATTTTGTCAGTGAACCAACGCTAGAAAAGGTTGTACAACTGGGGCGAGTGCTAGGAAGTCTCTCTAGACCTGCCGTGTGTCGGCGCTCGGTCTGCAATCATTGATAGTGGCGACACGCGGGTCCGACGTATACTAACGGACCGCGGCCGATTTAAAGGCTACCACCTAGCAAGTGTGGTGTCTGGCGGTGACACCACACATTCAGTTACAACTTTCTTTCTAAATTTAGCATGCAGTTGATCAGAATATCGTGGTAAATGTGTTACGATTTTATTTTCTCTCATGCCACTAAACTTGTATGTGTGTAACAGTTTACTGTAATTATCTTCCTTGGACTGTGGTAATATGGAAGTGTTGTGACCTGATTTTACAGTTTCGTAATTCAACCAGTAAACACGGAATATCACTTAGTTTTCTGTCAGTCTGTTTGTCTGTCTAAATTTTCAAAACCCTTTTACTCACGATCGAGTCGACGTATCAAGTTGAAATTTATGTCATGTATTCAGACTATTTATGTCACATTACTGATATTTGTACACTCACTCATTAAAAACTTGTGGGCACTTCCCCCTATCGTAGAATCAGGAGATTTTTCATCTTGTTGAAATTTATGTCATACATTTAGACTGTTTATGTCATTTATTGGTATTTGTACCCTCACTCCTTAAAAACTTATGGGCACTTCCCCCTGTCGTAGTATCATGAAATTTTTCACGTACATGTTTCTGTGTCGTTACGTTACAAAAACTGCTAAAAGTGTCACAATCTGCCCACTTTTATGCTACTAGAAGTGTCGTCCGCCATAAATCGTTCATTGACTTTCGGGCTATACGAGTAGATGTAAACGCATACGTGCATATTCATGGACTCTTTATGGTGAACAGCATTACAAAATGACAGCGCGAAATCTCAGAGTCAGTGATATAAAACATGGTGAAACTGTTGGCGATGTGATGGAGCCAGAGGAATTCAGGTCCTACATCTACTATAAATGCTGATGCCAGTTAGTTGCATTATAGACTATGCTGTGAGGACTACGATAATTCATTGACACGAAAGAACTTGCGTTATGTACTATGTTGTGAGCACTGCTATTATTAATTAAAACGAAAAACGTCAGTCAGGCATCTTTCAAAAACTATTGGTTTTTCCAGTAAGCATCGGCTAGTTCTTCCACCCGCATGTGAGATGGGAGAGTGCTTAGGTTTCCATTTGCAGTGTTAATAACTAACTGAATTAGCAATAACCCCAAAGATGTGAGGTATCAGATAGCTTAAAGGTACTTCATGTACTAACAGTGCAAGAAGAATGGTATCTGTGAAGCGGAAAATCGCTCATGATTCTGACTAGACATCAGTCACACAGAAACTGTGGTTTTGTAGCAAAGAATCATTTTTGACCAAAGACTTTAACGTCAATGAAATTAAATAACAGATTCGAAGGCAAAAGAAGATGGATTATGGGATGTAGGAACGCAATTTGACTGTTTTAAAAATTTGTAATATCATAATGACAGTGAGACAGAACTATATAAACAGTGAAACGCGTAGGAGAAGAAGTTAAAAGTTTTGTGGCTGACGCAGACTTACAAATATTTTCATATAAATTCTGAGACAATGAAGTTTTTAGAACGACTTCAGTGTTTAATGGAAGGCGTTGAAAGGTGCTCCATTCCTTATTTACGTTGAGGGTCACTAGTCGAACATGTGACCACGACGTTTTAGAGTTTTACCTTTCTTCTCCTTCTGTTTTTGTTTTTTAGTCGTAAGCATATCTAGAGGTTCAGTGCTGCCCTTTAATACCTTATCCTGTGTTAATTTTCTACTACCTATCTAAGACACTCAACTTCCTAGATAGACTGTTGTGCATAATGTAAGCTTTGTCTGTGATTATTGGACTGTGTTTTTCCTCAGTACCTCTCCCTGCGCCAAGTCAACTGACTCTCTGTGCGTTATCAGACGCCCAGTCACCTATTCCCTTCTCTTGGAAAAGGTTTCCCGTTAGCTTCCTTCCTCTCTCTTCAACCCTCCGCAAATTTAGAAAGCTTCATTTACGGTCACCCTGCCTACACCGGTCTCCCACGTAGTCTCCCCCACTACGGTACTTTCCCGGTGGCGGTGAGAGGCTCACGGCCCGCTATATAACCCGGCACCGCTGCTTGGGGGGCACACTCGACAGCGACGAGCACGACAAGCAGCAACATGAACCAACTGGTGAGTCACAGACTACTGCTACTGCACCAGCACTCGCCAGATATTATCACAAAGCAGCCTTCCTCTTGTTGTTTGGTGATTGCAGCTTCTTATTAAAGCCCATTCCAAGTTCAAAGTCTTCCTACACAAACCAGGATGCTTGCATAATATACTACACACTGTTTTTCCTAAAATCATAATACCTTGATCCAAAAGGCTACTGGCTACCTAAAGTTTCTATCAGCATGTACTTTTAAGAGACCACCGATATTTATGGACGGCAGTTACAAAACTTTAACACAAAAAGGAATTAAAGACATCAACTGCCATTGGACCCTGAATTATATCACTGGTGCAAGTTGAAAACTTGTGCTGCAGTGGGATTCGAACCTGGGTCTTCTGCACACAAGGCAGATGCGATGACGACTATGCCATCTGGGCACAGTGGTCCTCACAACCGCTACCCTAAGAACAGCTAACCTAACACGTCTCCTGCGAGACCCAAATTCTAACTTTGAGTTCGAGCTTGGTATGCATCTGCACTGGAAGGATCATTGGCCATAGCTTTCGCGTGTGTGTGTGTGTGTGTGTGTGTGTGTGTGTGTGTGTGTGAAAGAATAGACACCATTATGATCCTGCACCCACTATGTATCATGATACAAAGGAATTAAGGACACTAGTTGTCAGTGGTCATTGATTTGTATCAATGGGGCAGGTCGAAAATTTTTGCTGGACTGGGATTGGAAACTGGGTCTCCTGCTTGTGATGCAGATGCGCTGACCACTATGTCATCCAGGCACAGTGGTCACCGCAACACCACAGACTACCCTAGCATGCCTCCCATCAGACTTTGATACCCCGCCGGCCGGTGCGGCCGAGTGGTTCTAGGCGCTTCAGTCTGGAACCGCGCGACCGCTACGGTCGCAGGTTCGAATCCTGCCTCGGACATGGATGTGTGTGATGTCCTTAGGTTAGTTATGTTTAAGTAGTTCTAAGTTATAGGGGACTGATGACCTCAGATGTTAAGTCCCATAGTGCTCAGAGCAATTTGAACCATTTGATAGCCCAAAGTTTGATTGTGTCCAGTGTGAAAAGTGTTATGCGCTATCAGGCAGCGTAAGGTGGCTTGCAGAGTATACATGTAGATGCAGATGTACATGCAGAATAAGCTACAGCATTTCTGTGAATCGAAACCGCCCCCTAGGACAACTTCCCATGATGATTGGCCTTGACAGCCTGACAGATTTTGGTAGTACTCTCCTATGGCAATTTGGCCCTTATGCACTTAATCTGGTAGGATCACACCATGTCATTCCCCAAAAAACCACTCATCATCACTTTGCCCTACGATGGCAGGGCTTTTACCTTTTTCAGGAGTGTTGTACACATATGTTTTAACCATTGGCTTTCCTCTGTAGTCTCTGGGTTACACGGATATGCACAACCCTTGTCCTTAGTTTTCACTTCGCTGAAAAATGAAACACATGTGGATCTGGCCTGACAACAATGTAATGTTTACACTGTTGCCTCAGAACAGTGAGATTTTTGTATGTGGGACCCAGGAGGTGGCGAAATTAGTCATATCTGATTCATGAGTGATTTTCACATTTTTCACTATTGTCTCCATTCTGATACAGAAGTCTTCAAACAGCCTGTTCTCCACTTCTTTTTACAATTTCCACTCCTTCGTTAATTGATGGCCTACCAATTCCACATTCGTTATCCTGTCTTGTACAACCACACTGGAAGCAGCACAGCCACCTAACCATTGTATTGTGTGATAGTGTACTGTTGACACATACATCCAAGAATTCAACATAGATGGATGCAAATGCAGAATACAAATTACTGCATTTTTCTCCATTATGTAACTGGCATGTGTCAATTTATTTTGGCTGCTCTATCAATGTGCTATGGTATTGAGACAGGTGGGTTTCAGTATGTGCTAGAATCTTAAGTCTATTAAACTATGACATCATTACTCTAGAAGTGTGTGGTAAATATTACTAAATGTTTGTTGCTCTTTACAGACCGCAACCATTTTCCTGGCAGTGCTGGGCATGAGCTCTGCAGGCCTGCTTCATGGACTTGGACCCCTGCATGGCCCAATTCTGCCTGGACCAGGACCTCTGCCTGGACCTGGCCCACTGCCTGGACCTGGACCTCTTCTTGGACCAGGCCCCCTGAGGCTAGGACCTGGACCCCTGCCAGCCTATGCACCTGTGCATGGTTATGCCCCCCTGCATCTGGGCCCTGGCCCCTTGCCTGGACCAGGCCCCTTGCCTGGACCAGGCCCCTTGCCTGGACCAGGCCCTCTGCCTGGACTGGGACACCTGAGGTTGGGCCCTGGACCCCTCCCAGGCCCACTGCCTGGTCCTTACCCTGGTCCTCTGGGTCATGGACCTGCTCCTCTGTGGCATTAAGTTACAGTTAAAGGGACTTGTTTCTGTCCCCAAATTATTCAATTCCTCTTTCCTTTATGAAGTACCAAAACTGTTTGTAAAAAGTATTCCTGTCTTCTGTTAAAGTAAATGTGTTGTATTACTTTCATTGTGAGTAATATTGTGGAAAAAATAAAATGTTTGTTAACTGCATGTAATCTATATTTATTTTATGCTTTTACGTGAACACATGATTTAATCACACTAAAAGAAAACACTTCTCCATTATAATTTGGTGTAGCATACCAACACAAGTATTGTTTTATGTTAGTTATGTTTCCATATTCTAATTCTATCTATACCCTTGACTGTTTCTCACAGCTGCAGATATACCACTCATGACGGAAATACCCCAGTTCAGACACCTAAAACTGAGTGAAAGTGATTTTAAAATACAGAGATGTGTTTGTTCTACCAGTTATCATGTCAATTTACTTGTAAAACGTTGAATTTAGTAGTACAATATTTGAAGAGAATCGAATATAAAGAGTAAGGAAGAAAAGGTTGTGAAGAAAGCATACCAGCAGATCCACAGGATTAATATATGAGACATTATTAAGCAAAGTCACATTTCCGAATACAGAAGCTGCTGTGTTGTCTTACTTATTCTCTTATTCATCGTCAAAGTGATAGTGTGGAGTTTCAGTGAAGAGATTAAAACGCAGCCGAATAGAACACCCCATGGTGAAGTTTCTGATATTCGACTGCAGCAGTGGGAACACACCAAAACTTAAGTAGTATGTCTGCTTGTAGCCCTTCTCAGGTTACATTCCTCTGTGTTCTAATCACTTAACTGAACCTCCGCATATGCATTTGCAAGGCATATTGACTGTCCGAGAGAGGTATATGCGTCAATTATCGGGGAGTCTCACAACAAAAATTGTCTTCCTGGAAATGCACATTCTACAAGATTAAATAAATGTCAGTCTCGTAGTTTTAGTGCGCAGCTCGGTAATTTACCTTTCCTCCCCAACGACGTTCAACAATGCCGGCCTAGCTGCGGCGGCTATTCTTTCGTCGAGTTGACTTCCTATCGGAAGAGCTGAATTTTACAATGCAAGTCTTCATTGCATCGGGAGAAGGGAATTAGGACGTAACTCGGTAGTAAACTGAAAAACTTGCGACTCCCACATATTATAACTTTCGCTTAACACAATACTGAGACATCTCGATTACATTCGTCTTTCTCGCACCAGCTCACAAGACCGACAGATAGCGACATCGGTGAAAAAAGAGAAATGAGGTACTGCTCTGTTTGTTCTTCCATTTTTTTGTCAGTGGATACATATCCATATATCCCTATGACAATGTCATACGGAGACGGCCCGAATATTTATTTATATGTGTAGGCCATTTAAAGAACTTAAACAACTGCCCCCTCCCCACTGTATACTGTCGTGATCCTTATCTCTGGATGTCAGTATACAGTGGTGATGCAATGCAGTGTTTGCATCTTTAAAAACTCTTGGCTTGTCAAGGTACTGAGACCTCTATTTGTGGGCAAGTTTACCTCGTTTACTCCCAGAACGTGTCATTACATAATAGATATATCTAATTTTGTTTAATTTACACTTTACACATTATTACTACTATTATTTACAATAAAATTTAAAGGTTGCATCAACAGGCGCATTTGAATTTAAAGTCTGTGGTCTGATTCTTGTAATTTAACCGATGTTATTGCGTCATTGTCCAGCGCATGCACTTGAGTTTGTTAACGCGGCAGTTTAGTTGCGGTGCACATGATTATGCTACAATTTCAATAAAAGTGATCATCCCATTGCTTCAACGTGGCGTGCTGCGGCTTGTGCATAGTGGGACCATCGATACTGTGGCGAGGAGCTTCATCATCTACGGTCCAGGCAGTGTTCCAGTCATAATTCACATGTTTCGATGGTTGAACCCCGCTCACTCTATCAGTATCCCGAAGACATTTGAATGGGCTCAAGGCAAGTCTCCAGTGCCTTTAGTCGTTTCCATATCCTCTCTGAGATAGAACGTCTTGTCGATAACCGAGTCCACCGAAGATATAAACGTCAGTCACTGCTCAGCAATGGCATACGTTTTCTCACGGAAACACACGGAACTACGGGTTTCAGTTCTTCACATTTGCAGTTATTAGTTCACATATGCAGATCTGAAAAACATATTCAGCTTTACATAGTCTTTACATTTCATCGTTGATACGATAACCTAAGTATTTAAATTTTAAAATGTATTGACACTCCGGGTTTGCGTATCTCATACTCCGTATAAGTACATTTTCAGGTTGCGATTACATTTCTTTACTTAAATGTTATACAAAAGTTATAAACACTGTTCAGAAATTATACATGCAAGACATTTAATATTACGTACATTTCTTGTATCACATGACATCTTTCAGTTTTTGCATTATTATTTTTATCACATTTTACTCTCAGGCATTAATCTTTTGAATATTTATTTGTGAGCAGTCTGTATTCGTAGTCTCATATCACATTGACATTACTCAGGTTGTCGTTTTTTCAATTTCATTTTCCAGTATTGACAAAATATTTGCATACAACATTATCACATGATACACATAAGTTTTGCTGGAAGGAGCATTTAGTTTTTACTTCTTTGTTCATCCGAGAGTACTATTGAGTACAACATTTGACAACTATCTATTCGTGTTGATTAACTTACTTTGTGTTTGCTATCTAGTGATACATTCTGACAGTACAGTATTGCATTATACAAGTGTCATGATCGGCTGTAAATAATGTACTTCAATGTCAGTGACTTATACTTCATTTTACTACAGGATAACACTCTTGTGTATTATGTTGTGGACAAATATGTCTCTACGAGAATGAACAAGTGTAAAACAACGCTGAGATACCTTGTGTTCGTGAGAAAATGTATTGTAGTAACTCTTGATTGGTGCTCTCCTCTGTCACATGGACTTATAATGCGTGGTATGACCACTTTGAATCTGGAGCACAAGCCCTAAGTCCAACTTTTTTATACATCTGGCGTACTGTAGCTTTTCCATACATGCATTCACTCTATCACACTCACACATATTTTTATACATGCAATCATTTATTTTTGGTGCGGCCCTTGTGCTTCGGTAGCAGACACCTAACTATTGTGTTCCCTATTTTACACATGACGTGACTCTGCATCGTTCGCTGGAAGAACACTTAAATACTAACTTAAAACTAAGTGCATAGTTGCTCGCTGGCTACTAATGCGTCACGCTTCCACTATTTATATCTTCAATTTCTGTCAGTCCGTAGTTCATTCTTTATTCTCTTTCTTATGATTTTGAAGGGCGCACATGTTGGTACTGCGGTTGTAGTTTTGTCTTACCTTTTTGCAACTGCAAAGAAAAGTGTTGTCTTAGGGGGGCACAATCCTGTCTCTTGTAGTGTACTCAAGACTTAATTTATATTCCTTTATTCTTCTTGTAGATACCTCATTTCGTGTAGGGTGTAAATACACACTTGTATAGATGTGAATAACGTGTACATATTATCATAGTGTGTGCTAGTTTTCTGTACATAGCATTTACTTCGTCCTCTGTATAGCTTAGCTCTTACTAATTCCTTAATCTTAGTTTAGTATTGTAGTGTAGACGTTTTATTTCCTTGCTAGTCAACTCATATTATAAGGTTTTTCTAAACGTAGATTGCTTGACGTTTCTTTGATAAGCTGGGCAGCTATCCGTCGGCTTACACTGTGCTGTGTGCATTCGCAGAGGTTGTCAACCTAAAGGCTAGGTACTGCGCATGCGCAGTTCTGTCCTCACTCCATTTCGCTACTTAACATGAGATGCATCTTAATCGCATGCCAACCGTGTGTTTAAACAGTACAGTGTCAAATTAAAGAATTTCTTGGGCTCGGAGAAGGTAATACACTCCTGGAAATGGAAAAAAGAACACATCGACACCGGTGTGTCAGACCCACCATACTTGCTCCGGACACTGCGAGAGGACTGTACAAGCAATGATCACACGCACGGCACAGCGGACACACCAGGAACCGCGGTGTTGGCCGTCGAATGGCGCTAGCTGCGCAGCATTTGTGCACCGCCGCCAGCAGTGTCAGCCAGTTTGCCGTGGCATACGGAGCTCTATCGCAGTCTTTAACACTAGTAGCATGCCGCGACAGCGTGGACGTGAACCGTATGTGCAGTTGACGGACTTTGAGCGAGGGCGTATAGTGGGCATGCGAGAGGCCGGGTGGACGTACCGCCGAATTGCTCAACACGTGGGGCGTGAGGTCTCCACAGTACATCGATGTTGTCGCCAGTGGTCGGCGGAAGGTGCACGTGCCCGTCGACCTGGGACCGGACCGCAGCGACGCACGGATGCACGCCAAGACCGTAGGATCCTACGCAGTGCCGTAGGGGACCGCACCGCCATTTCCCAGCAAATTAGGGACACTGTTGCTCCTGGGGTATCGGCGAGGACCATTCGCAACCGTCTCCATGAAGCTGGGCTACGGTCCCGCACACCGTTAGGCCGTCTTCCGCTCACGCCCCAACATCGTGCAGCCCGCCTCCAGTGGTGTCGCGACAGGCGTGAATGGAGGGACGAATGGAGACGTGTCGTCTTCAGCGATGAGAGTCGCTTCTACCTTGGTGCCAATGATGGTCGTATGCGTGTTTGGCGCCGTGCAGATGAGCGCCACAATCAGGACTGCATACGACCGAGGCACACAGGGCCAACACCCGGCATCATGGTGTGGGGAGCGATCTCCTACACTGGCCGTACACCACTGGTGATCGTCGAGGGGACACTGAATAGTGCACGGTACATCCAAACCGTCATCGAACCCATCGTTCTACCGTTCCTAGACCGGCAAGGGAACTTGCTGTTCCAACAGGACAATGCACGTCCGCATGTATCCCGTGCCACCCAACGTGCTCTAGAAGGTGTAAGTCAACTACCCTGGCCAGCAAGATCTCCGGATCTGTCCCCCATTGAGCATGTTTGGGACTGGATGAAGCGTCGTCTCACGCGGTCTGCACGTCCAGCACGAACGCTGGTCCAACTGAGGCGCCAGGTGGAAATGGCATGGCAAGCCGTTCCACAGGACTACGTCCAGCATCTCTACGATCGTCTCCATGGGAGAATAGCAGCCTGCATTGCTGCGAAAGGTGGATATACACTGTACTAGTGCCGACATTGTGCATGCTCTGTTGCCTGTGTCTATGTGCCTGTGGTTCTGTCAGTGTGATCATGTGATGTATCTGACCCCAGGAATGTGTCAATAAAGTTTCCCCTTCCTGGGACAATGAATTCACGGTGTTCTTATTTCAATTTCCAGGAGTGTATTTTCTGAGCTACTCTTGCCTGTAAACGTCTAATAAAAATCTTACATAACTAAAACTTATATTCTAATAAGGCATCACACATGACACAGGCAAAATTGAAATCTTTCCTTAATACTAAACATGAGTCGTAATAAGTATATTCAAGTGGGCAGTAGGTCGTCAGTTATATACCCTTTTATACATTCCTCAAAGCCGTGCTTGATCAGTGTCAAATTTTATTTGGTGCTCAAATTCACGTGAATCTTTATGTGGCTATAGCTCTTTATCCTTACCAGTGTTTAAGTATACTAACTTATAGACACCTGGGAGAGTGATTTTTGATATAACAGATGGCCCTGTGAACAACAGCTGCCACTTGCGATTCAACTTACCACACGTCGTCGATTTTGGATGGGTCCTAAGGAGTATTTGCTGTCCGACATGGTACTCTACGGCGCGTCCTAATTTTCTATCATACAATTGTTTTCTGTACTCAGCCTTTTCTTCATTGCTGACCAGTGCCGGGCGTATTTTCTCCTTATGCGATATTTCCTTCCTATGGATCTGGGTACAGGTTTTTCCCAGTCGTCTACTTGTCTTTTGTCAAACAGTAATTCCGTAGGCGTAAAGGCGGCTGAGCTATGTGGGAGATTGTTAACAATTTGGTGGACTGGAGTACCGCATTCGATCGACCTTGTGTGCTTGTGGGGTGTGTAGTCAGGATGAATCTTAAATTTCTTAAATATCCTATGGGACTTGCTTCTAGGTGAAATCTCAATACAAGTATATGTTTAACGTTGTGAGTGATCATGACCTGTCTCCAGCGGTTGTCTGTAAAGTATGAGGCATTGGTCGTCAACAATAATTTCGGCTTGTCGACTGGGTAGATAATCCGTTGTAATGCTTCAGATGATGGAGGTAACAGTCACTGACAGCGCAGCATGTTCTTTGACATACTTGGAGAAAACTTCGTACAGCGCAGCATCATATCGCACAGTTCCTTTTCCTTGTGGATACGGTCAACCCGCGACCAAGGAAACTATCTTCAAGGGTCTTTTAGTAAATATCGGGTATAGTTCAATTAGTTTTGATTCGTTTTTTTGCTTAGCCTTCTGACACACTACACATTTTCGTACTACCTGCAGAACTTTTCGTCTTAAATTTGGATAGTAACAATAAGTGTTTATCTTACTAAGGCATTTGGAGACGCCATAGTGTCTCCAAACATTGTGAGTGTATAATATAAGTGTATATATATAAGGCATCAGCAATTACATTTTGATTACCTTTGATGCACACAATTTCAAAACCAATTTCCTGTCAATAGAAATACCACCTAGCGACCCTCCTGTGTAAGATTTTACAGGTGAGAAGGAAGGACAAAGACTGATGGTCGCAGTACACCTTGGTATTTGTAGATAATAGAGTTCAGCTATCAGACGTCCTTTGGAATTTTTATTGGCAGATCTAGATTTCAGCTAGAAACTAGCCATTATCAATGCACTATCGTTTTTGGTGAATGCATGTAATGCCTGTCGACCGGGCTTTGTCCACAGTTCATTGAATACAAGTATTACATGCATTAACCAAAAATGATAGTTCATTGAGAATGGCTAATTTCCAGCTGAAATCTAGATCTGCCAATAAAAATTCCAAAGGACGACTGATAGCTGAAATCTATTATTTACAATTCAAAATAACGGTCGCTGCGTGCAACAGCCTCTGAATGGAGGGTAACCTGACACCTTGGTATGCTTTCCCCACAGGTAATATTCGAACTTCTTAAACGACCATGTTACAACCAGAGCTTCCAATTCAGACATAAAATATGCTCGTTCAGCTTCAGATAGGGTCCTACAAGCAAAACTAATTTCCTTGGTAAGATCCCCATTCGTGACAGTGATTTGGACAAACAAGCATACAGGCCTTGCAAGGAAGCGTCTGCACATGTACAAAAATCCTGGGTCATGTCAGGATGATGTAACATGTTGACATACATAAGTGCTTCTGTAATGCTGTCAAAGTAAGTTTGGCGTTGCTTGATCCATAACCAAGGCTGCTTCTTTCGTAGAAGTTTCAATAGAACATCACTGTTTAAAAGCTGCTGTGGTATAAATTTTGTGAAGAAATATACTAATCCACGACATCCCTTCAACTGTTTCTTAATTTGAGGTACAGGGCAGTGTCTGATAGCATCTAGCTTTTTAGGGTCTTGAAGTGTGCCCTAAGGTAATATTATTTGTACAAGGAATTTAACACTTTCCTTACTGAAATGTGACTTCATTGGATTGGCTGTATTCCGAAAACCGATACAAGGCTTGAGCCAAGAGACTTACGTATTCTGACAAAGTGGGGGTATCAATCAGCACATCATTAGCATACACAGTGGCTCTAATTAATAACTCAAGCTCTAAGACTCGATCTAAAGCAGAAATAAATGCACCTTAACTGACGCTTAAACCAAACGGGAGAACAAAGAATTCATAGCTTTTGGCCGCACAGACAAAAGCAGTGTAATTACAACTATCTTCATGTAGTGCAATTTGCCAGTACAAAGTTTAAAGATCTATTGCGATGAGTTACTGAACGTTACGGAATTTTAGAAGCTGTTCTTACAGGTTGTCCGGCCGTGTCCTTAGAGGCACAATAACTTTATTTATACGTCGTGGCCGAGCACAAGGCGGACACTACCGTCTGATTTTCTAACGGCCAAAATGGGGCTACACTCCGGAGATAAGTATAGTTGTATTATTTACGAGTTTAGCATTCTACCGATCTATTTCGTTATAGCCTCTTTCTTGGGGCATGGGATGGTGTGAGACGAAAAGCAGAAGGTATCGTGTGGATACACCTCCAAAGCATCTCTTTTTTTATGCCCAAAGAATCCGTGGCTTCTTGGCAGGCATCGTTTCGTCATTTTCGAAACTAATCTCGTTAAGGATATATCAATGTCATCTCTGATGTTTTGCACTACCGCATAAAAGTTATGGATGTCTTGTTTTCTTATGGTGGGTTCGGTTATTTTCTTCTGAAGCTGATTAAAAAGTACATCAGTAGGAGGTATTATCTTATTGAAAAATGATAGCCTGAATATAATTTCGTTACCTTGCAGTCGTTGTTTGTATGAACCAGCTTTTTCAATAGTGGATGATAGTTTTATGCTTTCACTTGTTTCAATGACTTCCATAACAGTAATAGATTATCCCTGTTTCCAAAAACATCTTTTACTACCAGTGAATGGTAGTTCCATCACGTGACAGACACAAGTGGCAAGTTCTTTTGGATAATGCTATGCAACGCTTTTGATCTCTGTGGCGAATTAGAAAAGAAAGAAGAAATACCTGAAAGATGCGGGCTTTGCGTAATCAGAGGCTGCCGTAGCACTAATTTCTTATCCCTATCCGCCTTACTACTCATAACGTTTCCACCATTGTAACTCTGAGCTATAAGTTTTGCTCGGTCATCGCCAATTAATGGTTCAGTTTCTTTCGGAATACTCGCAGCTATAGTATGAGCATTCTGACTTTCTGGATTAACGAAGTTCCAAAATCTTTCAGCAGGTTTTCCCTCAACAACATAATGCAAAACAATTGAAATTCGGGAGACATCTGTGGTTTCATCCTCGATTATTGCAAATTAATCGGCACGTTTTATTTCTTTACAAACTTCATCGTGGTACACTTCCAACATGCATTGCAGCAGTTCGTTCTGAACAGTCTTAGTAATGCCTCTGAAATCTGATGGACTTGAAGGTCTTAATTCAGTTCCGCGCTGAACTTAATTAGCTCACGAAAATCCTTATTATTTTGAGAGGCGTCATATTCATCGTAGCCCCTGAGAGCCAGTTGCAAAGCACCACAGAACCGAATGCAGTTTACAATTAAATTCAATACAGATCTAGTCTTTTCTACTCTTTTGTTGTCACTGTCAGTTGTTTGTCTATATTGCAAATATATTTTCTGATGAATGTTGGTTTTGCCTAGAAATGACACATTTTTCATGTGTCACTTTGACAGTTCATGTACTTTCATTGTAGATCATATATTCCAAGTATCAGTTATTTCAGTCTTACACCAATGACCGTCTACCCAAAGTAACACACAAGGAAAACAAAAAAACAACGTTGCTTTCTTCAGTGGCACAAATCCATTTGTTCTTTTGGTACATTTCTGCACTGAACGTATGGCATCGGGTTTTTGTTTGCTGCTGCAGACTCAGATTTGGGAGTCGCGTACCTAGTGTATTTTATCTGAATTTTTTCACTGTCAGTCCTGTCACTAAATGGCGTGTCCAAGAACTGGTATATTTTGTTCATGTTTGCTATTTTCACAGTCAACTGAATTTCCACTTACAGATAACGCTGTGTACACATCTATATATGGTCAGTTACCTGACCTCAGAATAACTACTAAGTGATTGTTCAGAAATGTATTACATGAACGTAACAAGTATAAACAGAAATTCTACACTGTTGATTGGAAAACAGATGCTTAACAGGTGCTGAATACGTTAGTATTTTTGTTCTATAGCAATAGCTCTGCTGTTGAGAAATATACCAATATTGAAATTCAGCCTCTTACTTTCAAAATCTAAGGGCATAATTATATTCAAGTTATTTGTAGCCATTTATAACGATATTAAAAGGTGTTATTCTTGTATTCGATTTAATTGAGCATTAATTTGCATTTGGGAACGCATTAGCAATAACTTGCAGAAAGATTGTTAAACCAGATTACAAGAAATTTGCGCCACAATATATTCTAACAGAATTGCTAGATGGGAGATGGTGCTTTTCTAGGTTCTGCACTTTACTGCTCTCTGACAGAAGGAACGTAAAGCTCTGATCCAGATCAGCTGTGGCTCCATCTCCGCCATAAGAAGCGTGCAGCAATCGACGGCCGAGCCTTTCACACAGTACTTAAGACGGCAGATGGTGCCAATCTGCAGTTTCTTTCTCTTCCATACAGTTGGTGCCACAGCACAGCTGCACTGCCTCAGATGCCGCCCTTGATAATAACAATAGTGATAGTAATAGCAGAGAAGGCCAAATATAGTTATAGAAGTACAAAAGTGATATTTTCTGACATAACAATCTCTGAGGGAGAAAAATTTGACAAACAGCACCAGATAGGGAGATTGGGGAATGAGGAATGTCTGGAAGGAAAGGAAAAGCAAATATCATTGTTGTTGTGGCTATTCGGTCCTCTGATACAGTAAGGGAAATCTTTCCAAAATCATGTTCCTACAACTGAGAAAGGCTTAGAGAAGACGGAAATGTTGCAGAGGGAACCTATGTTGCTGCTGTGTTGTTCAGAAAAGTCGTTAATGTCGAGGAGAGGTACGAGGCACATTGATAAGACACAGAATGTGTGGAAATATCCTCGCCTGTCTGCTCGTAGCTACACTGAAGTGCCAAAGAAACTGGTATAGGCATGCGTATTCAAATACAGAGGTATGTAAAAATGCAGAATACGGCGCTGCGTTCGACAACGCCTAAATAGGACAACAAGTGTCTGGCGCAGTTTTTAGAGCGGTTACTGATGCTTCAGTGGCAGCTTGTCAAGACTTAAGTGAGTTTGAACGTCGTGTTACAGTCAGAGCACGAGCGATGGGACACAGCATCTCCCAGGTAGCGACGAAGTAGGGATTTTCCAGTACGACCATTTCACGAGTGTACTGTGAATATAAGAAACCCTGTAAACATCAAATCCCTGACGTCGTTGCGACCGGAGAAAGATCCTGCAAGAGCGGGACCAACGACGACTGACGACATTAGTTCAACGTGACAAAAGTGCAACATTTCTGCAAATTTCTGCGGATTTCAATGCTGGGTCGTCAACAAGTGTCAACTTGCCAGCCATTCAATAACCATCATCGATATGGGTTTTCGGAGCCGAAGGCCCACACATCTATCCTTGATGACTACAATACACAAAACTTTATGCTTCGCCTGGGCCCATCAACACCAACATTGGACTCTTGGCGACTGGAAACATGTTGCCTGGTCGGACGAGTCTCATTTAAAATTGTAGCGATCGGATGGACATGTAGGGATATGCAGAGAACCTAATGAATCCATGGACCCTGCATGTTAGTAGGGGGCTTTTCAAGCTGATGGAGGCTCTGTAATAGTATGCAGCGTATGCAGTTGGAGTGATATGGGACCTCTGATACGTCTAGATACAACTCTGACAGGTGACACGTACGAATGCGTCCTGTCTGACCACCTGCATCCATTCATGTCCCTTGTGCATTCCGACTGATTTGGGCAATTCCAGCAGAAAAATGCGACATCCCACAAGTCCAGAATTGCTACGTAGCGGCTCCAGGAACACTCTTGTGAGTTTAAACACTTCTGCTGGCCTCCTGTCTCCCCAGACACGAACATTATTTAGCATATCTGGTACTCCTTGCGACGTGCTGTTCAGAAGAGATCTCCATGTCCTAGTACTTTTATGGATTTATGGACAGCCCTGAAGGATTCATGGTTTCAGTTCCCTCCAGCACTACTTCAGACATTAGTCGAGTCTATGCCACGTCGTGTTGCAGCACTTCTGCGTTCTCACGGGAGTGCTGCACGATATTAGGCAGATGTAACAGTTTCTTCGGCTCTTCAGTGTAGAATAGCTGCGCACTAGATGGTGAAATGTGATGAAAATGTCGCACAGCATAGATTTATCGTAAGAAGGAGTTCATTCCCATCTCCAAGAGCAACATGCCCTTCTCTGCAAAAGACCTTGCAGAATAAAATCGCTGTAATTGACAAATGGAAGTGCAAACGTTTCTGCGTATTTATTTTTCAGGTCAAAATGGAAGATATTTTTATATTTTTGTAAGACATAGAGAGATGCTGACTCCTTATTGAATACAGCAGCTTTGGGCTGAGCCCAGTTTAAGTTTTCATCTACGAGGCCTGTTCAGAAAGTAAGCTCCGATTGATTGCCAAATTGAAACCACAGTGAACATCAGAAATGTTTTACTTGTAACAATTAGCTACACCTTTCAGCTACTTCTCTACGTAGTCGCCGTTCTGACTTAGACTTTTGTCACAGCGTTGTACCAACTTTTCAATAGCCTCATCATAGAAGGCAGCCGCCAGTGCTTTCCGCCAATTCTCCACGCTGGCCTACACCTCGTTGTCTGTGTCAAAATGTTGTCTTCAAAGACAGCGGTTCATGTGACCAGAGATGAAACTCAGGGGGAGACAATTGCGGACTGTATTGTGGGTAATCTCACATTTCCATTTGAAAACGATGCAGGAGCATCTTCATTGCCCCTGCAGAATGCGGCTGAGAATTGTCTTGAAGAAGAAACAGCACGACAGTTATGTAATGTTAGCTGCATAGCTTCAGGCGAAATTTCTCACCAGGCCCTCGTACTTGGCGGCAGACACTATTTTCTAGACATCTTTACGCACTCACTGCGAGCTCAGAAATGAGAAGAGCGACGTGATGCTAACTGGGGTTATACTAGAGACACTACCCAACACATCTGTGCAAAGCTTTATCGGATTTTCATAGTCGTTTCCATTTCGCGACCGATCGGAGCTTACTTTCTGAACGCCCCTCGTATTATTAGCCCTAGACTATTTACTGAGAAATAGAAATTTTTTGTCGCATTTACGATTATAGATGTTAGGGATCTCCACTATTTTGAAATACTATGTTGACCAAACAGAAATGTTTGTGTTTTGGGTGGACTGAGCTTGACCCTTATATTCTGGGCACGTTTTGATCATGAAGCAGGTCAACATTGACATTCTGGCCTCAAGGGTACTGGCTTTTCTTTGCAGTACACCTGGAGGATATCAGCATACATGTGCGGCATTCACATAGAATTAAAAGAGGATCAGACTGAATACTGTACCCTAGGACACGGCCGTGTCGATTGTGACTTTGTGGTCCTTCACATAACGCATTGTTGACGAGATGTTACGTTTGAGAGAAGCTATTGCACTTCACCTAAAGTAAAATGTAAGGCTTCTAAAGTAAACTATCGGAGTTGATAGTATTAAGGCTTTGTTAATATTTCAAAAGAACATGTAAGTTGCCTCTTCTGTGACCATTGCTAGCTTTCTATCGTCTGTTGATTTTATTAAAGGAAATGCCCTACCACGATGTTTGAGGAAACCTGAATGGAATTAGTCTAGTGGGATGTAGTTGAATAATTGTTGATACAGGTGTCGTCTGCGTATTTTTAAGGTCTTTGACAGTCCCTAAGAATAAAATGGAGCGGTAGTCAGAGGGTGCGGTGGCGACTTCCTCCTCTTGTAGTGACTTGGCATGTTCCTGTTTGTAGGCAGGATAGAAAACTCTTGACGTGAAAAAGTGGTTGAAAACATATTATTGTGGACCGTAGTGGCTCGACAGTAAGATGACTGTTTGCGATGTCGTCGTGTCGAATAGATGTATCTGATACCCATGCTAGTTTTTATGATGTTACCGGCAATATGCTTAAGCCAAAATGTTTCGTGAAATAACCGTTTGTAGTTGAATTTTCGTTGTCGATAAAGTGAAGTAACAGGGTAGCTCCTTGACTTGGACAATAGAGTGACGTCATTAAAGCTTCCACTTCAAATATTTTAATTAATTTTTACGTGGAGGAATAGTGATCAGGGGTCATTTACATTGCGGATGGTAGCTATTTGTACAGGCATTCGAACATCAGTCTTCCTGCAGCCATGTTAAGCAAATTTAGAACGACGAACTGGATCTGGCGCCGAAACAGTTTCTGCGAATCAAACAATTCCTTTTGCAAACTTTAACAGCCCCGAGATTAATGCTAAGCTAAGGGCACCATTGTGTGTGCACCTTCCGGATTTTACGTGCAAAAACGGTACCCCGTAAATAACCCCGAACTGGAGCGAGACTGATGATTCAAATTTAGTCCACAGTGTGTCGGACCTTGTTCTAGGATAATATTGGAAAAATATTGCTTCGTTCGCATTTTAGGTGCAAATAACACATTTTTGTGAGAGGTTTTTGAAAAATCGCCACTGTATATTTTAAACTTGTACGAATGGATTAAATCTTTGCAGGAAGGTAGATAAATGGATAAAGTTTTTCTGGAGGTTTCTGAAGCGTGTCACTTCTACGCTTTAAACTTGTACGAAACGGTTCAGGCATTACACGAAGGTAGATAAATGGATAAACCCAAAAAGAAATTTTTTATCCAGTAATCTTTATCCGTTGTCGAGATACGATGGTTTAAACTCGAGATAAATGTAGCATGCAAAATTCGTTCTTACGAGAATTGAATGAGCAGAAACGGTTTAAAGTTAATCAAATAAATTTACAAAAACTGTACTCGTAAGATAAAATTGAAAACTCACCTTTAAACATTTGCTTCATTTGTATTTTACGCACGAAAAACGCTTTTTTGAATGATTTCTTTTTTTATTTGCGCCATTTCTGTGTTTCAAACTTGTGGGAATCTTCTCAAATTTTGTAAAAAGACAGGGAAATGCATTTAATTATTGGTCGTCCTGTTATTTTGTAAAAGGTTTATCCGTTGCCACTACATAAGCAACAATGTTCCAAAGACAATAAAAAATCTACACCGGATCAATTATCGGTCGAATCAACAAATATGTACATCGGTTGCCAAACTATGACAGTGTAATGTCACAATTATGATAGGGTAAAGGTTGAGAACTAGAATGAAAAATGCTCCTTTCGTAGCAGAAAATGGTGAATATGTGCTGGGAAGAGTTAGGGATGTAAAGGAAGGGAACCAATTATTCAGCTTATCCGGCAGCTTCAGCGACATTTAAATCAAAAGTTTTTGACATATTCGCGCTCTTTTACGAATTAACACATCTTCCACAGCGCAGTGAGCTCTCTTAGAGTCACCCGCTGTTACTTTTTTGGTGACGGGTATTTATGTGCATCTAGAGAGTGGGATGCATCTACAATAGGAAGAATGTGAGAGTGTGGGTGCATCTTTAATAGGACTTAACCAAGAGAAGGGTTATATTCATCTTAAACTTCAGTGACACGTTGTGTCACGCTCACCGAGATGACGAATTCCATATTGTATGACAAGTTTGAATGATATGACATCATGTATCATGTTTTACTTGACACCATGTATTATAACGTATTACATGACATGGGTAGTAGTACTCAAGAACTTGTTGCTGGACAAGTGTCGTAAGATCAACATATAACAGCCAGGGTGTTCCACTTGAAGTTGCTGATCCATATGATCACAAACTAAAGCGATCTGTGACTCTTTGTTCTTCATGTATAGCGCTGAGTGGCAAAAGCGTGGCCTCCACATATCCTCCTCTGGCTGGAAGAAAAAATACGCCCCAACGATGTCAATAAGCTGAAAAGTTGGAGAACAATGCAACCAGCCAGAAATACTTCTTTAATGTTTTATTTTAGTGGTATAACCGACTCCGGGATACCATACTCATCTCCAGAGGGGAAATATTTTTCATTACACACATGTTTTGAACAACAGCATGTCGTCTGCTCCACGCTGCACAAGAAAATTTGATTATTTACTGTCGTTTCAGTAATTTAGTGTTGTTTCAGTAATAAAAATACTCTGAAGTGCTTCCACTTATTTATATATGCTGCAAATAGTTGCGTTCACTTAGTTAAGTTCAAGTAGATATTTCTTCTTTTTTTCTGTCCGCGTAGTTTCCAGCTCGATGTATATGTTGCTGATTTCCACACAGCAAACATACAGTAAATAAATTACTGTGGCAGACTTCATAATATTCTTGATGTAAGCATTGAGCATTGAGCATGTCCTACGCGCTTGATGTTTTTGTTTACAATGGGAAGATTATTATTAAGTAAACATACAAATATATCATTCTTTAAAGGTCGACCAAGGATTTTAACAGAGCAAAGATGATTTGTGGGATGTACAAAAAACAATATGTTAAAAGCATGGAAATGTTTGCACCTTAAGAGTAAACTTATTATTCAATTGGTTTTAATACATTTTTCTACTGTCAGTGGCAATTATTGGCGAAATACTTCAAAGCCACCTGATTGCATATTATAAAGTAGACATGTGTATCCACATATTTATATATGCACATATTTGATTATCATTTCAGTTCATAAGTTAGTTGCGGGGAATACAAAATTAAAAAAAAAAAGAACTGGAGGTTTGGATGAGGAGCAATACATTTGTTCACCATGGTGTTTTATATTTATACAATTATATACAGATACCTTAAACTCCTGTGGTGTGACTGATACGGCAGCAATTTGTGTTTGATTTCCGTGAAAAGCCTAAGGAAATTGTTTAGAAAATATTTATTGGTGAGCTCCAGCTGCTCATTTAGAATGTATTCTGATGAGCTGAGTGTGTGAATATATATTTCTAGTTCTTCTAACAAACCCAGTTTCCTGTCTTTGTCAGTGGCATGTAATATCTGTAAGTCGCCATTAATGCTAGAAACAGAGCGTCCATATCGATTCATGTCAGTAGTTGTTGCAGATTTATTTAAATTTTTTAGTCTAAAGGCATTCAGGTGTTCAGGATATTTTATACTGAAGCTTTTGCCGGTCTGTCCAAGATAAAGGGTTGGGAAATTGTAATAAATAACTTTGTAATTTCATGATTTTTCTTGGCCTAGGATGGTGGTTTTCGTGCTGTGGGTAACAATGGGTTGCACAGTGTTATTGGTACGGAAACTTATTTCAACTCCTGTCCTTCGGAAAAGATTGGTAATTTGGTATGAGGTGGTGCGTAGGAAGTGAATGGTTGCAAATAGCTCCTTTTCTGCTGCTGCTTGTGAATTTGCTGCAGGTGCTTTACTGTCTTTAATTGTATAGTAAAAGCGGTCAATTATTTGTGGCGTATAGCCATTATTTTTAGCAACAATTTTGATAAAATTGGTCTTTTTCCTCCTCGCCAGAGGAACTGAGGAGAATATATATATATATATATATATATATATATATATATATATATATATATATATATATATATATATATATATATATATATATATAGCTGGTAAGTGTTGAATTCCCGAACCGTATCGCAGATCCAACACACTTTGACACCGTAAACACATTTATGGTTCATGATTATTGCGGGTCATCGAACTGAAACTATCCTTGTATGTAGGGTGACCGATGGTCTAAAAGATATCGAAGATCACTGGTAGATCAAACGATAACGGGGAAAGATGGCTACATGTCCTATCATCGACGTTCACCTGAGTGGGGCAAGTTCATAGCTACAATAAAATCACGTGGCCAACAAGTTATTTTGGACAATAGGTTCGTCGTGCCCTATTCGTCGATGTCGATATTATCTAAAACATTTCAAGCTCACGTTAAGGTTCAAATGCGCAAGAGCGTTGAACCTATTAAATACATTTGCAAGTGCAGTAACCAAGCCACATTTGCGTTGAGAAGTAAACACGACGGATTCACAACGTTTCAATCGGCCCGATACATAAACTCCTAAAAGGTAGTATGGCGTAATTGGAGTTACCCTGCTCACGAAAGACCTCCACCTGTGATTCATCTCGATGTACATATTGAAGGAAGACAGCGAATGCTTTTAGATACCGTGAGGGCACTTACTTCTTTTCCCGATCGGCGAATGGTTAACGGTGTCGAATATCCAACGTATGTAGGTGCTTGCAGAGAGCAGCACTTACTTGATGATGCCAAACATTGGGACGGCGCTCTGGCCGACGTATGCGTTAGTGACAGTCCACACAGCTTGCATCACTTGTGTGCCGTTTTTCTGGAATTCTGCGCATTTTCTGAAGCTACAATACTGTAGCAAAAGTATCAGGTTAAGCTGGCGAAAAAATTTTATAGGAATATTGGAGAAAATATAGAAGTCGAACTTAATTATAGATAGCGTCAACAGTGTGCTTAATCAATGCTTGTTCGCTATTTAGAACATTGTTATGCATATACGAGGATATCTTCTTCCTCATTACGGCTTCCGAGCGCCATTATTAGAAGGCGATAGTACCAGCTGCGAATACGTAGCGCAGATTAGTCATAAGTCAGCAGAACTTACGTAAACCTTGCAAAACGGCGTCCAAAATCCAAGGGAAGAACAGCGCAGATTATTCGAACGCGTTTGTCACGATGTCGATAATAATATGGGAGAAATTATGTTTTTGGATGCACGTGGCGGGACAGAAAAACATTCTTCACTCTTCAATCACGTTAGCATGATTAAGAGTCTAAGGAAAAGAAGCTCTTGCTGTGACTTCGTTGGTAACAGCAGCGTCTTTCTTATCTGGTGGTGAAACTTCTCTTACAATATTTAAAATTCCAGTAGGTTAGGAATGGCGCAAGATGTTTGAAATTCCGATAAAAGTAGGGGAAGCTATAAGGAAAGACGGGTAGTACATAATGTGTACAAGATCCAAGAGAAAACAATCAGAAAGGTGAACCAAGAACGAAGTCCTCGGTTTAAAAATGGTGTCAGACACGAATTTAGTCTTCCATCCCTTCTGTTCAATCTATATATCGAAGCAACAATGACGCAAATAAAAGAAAAATTCAAGTGAAGGATTAAAATTCTAGATGAAAGGATATCACTGATACTGCTGTCCTCAATGAAAGTAAATAAGAATTACAGAATCTGATACATGGAATGAACAGTGAACAGTCTAATGGGAGCAAATGGAATGACTAAATCGAAGAAAGAGGAAAGTAATGACGAATAGCGTACTAGACATGAGACCAGCGAGAAACTTTACATTAAAAATAGGAAATTTGTGGTAAGGTCTTATGGGACCAAACTGCTGAGGTCATCGGTCCCTAAGCTTACGCATTACTTAAACTGACTTACGCTAATGACGACACACACACCCATACCCGAGGGAGGACTCGAGCCTCCGACGGGGTGAGCCAAGCGAACCGTGACAAGGCGCCTCAGAGCGCTCGTCTACCCCGCGCGGCAAGATTTACATTAGAATTGCTGAGCACGAGGTATCTACGGAGCAAAATAACCCATGGCGGAAGGAGCTAGGAGTGCATTAGAAGAAGACTAGCATTTGCAAAATGGGCATTCCTGGCCAAGAGAAATCTACTAGTATCAAACACAAGCCTTAATTCGAGGAACAAATTTTGAGAATGTATATTTCTAGCACGGTATGAGAAATGATATGTGGGAAAACCAGAACAGAAGATAATAGAGGCGTTTGTGTTGTAATATTTGAGACGTTGAGAATGAAGTGGACTGATAAGGTAACGAATGAGGAGGTTCTCCGCAGAATCAGTGAGGAAAGAAATACATGGAAAATAACTGACAAAAAGAAGGAACATGGAGATAGGACACCTGTTAAGGCATCAGGCAATAACTTCCACAGTACTAGGGGGAATTTTAGAGGGTAAAAGCTGTAGAGGAAGACAGAGACTGGAATACATCCAGCAAATAATTGAGACTCTGTTACTCTGAGATGAAAAGTTCGGCAAAGAAGATTCAGATATCACGGTACACACAATGTGTGACATTATTAAGAACAGTGAAGAATCCAGGGTTCCACACAACTGCTGCTTAATAACATGGGATGAGTGCACCATGGTTAATCGAAAATCAATAGAGGTGGTTGATAGAACCCTCAGAGATTTTTGACAAAATGATCAACCCTTTGGTTGTGTCACAATATTTTTTGAGGGAGATATTAGACAGAAATCACCAACTGCACCACAAAGAACGAGGGCTTATGAGATGAGAGCCTCAGACTGAAGTCTGTAGTGACACACCACATAGATGTTTTAACGCAGAACATGCGGCCGCTAATGGGAGGCAAACCAAATGCACAGGATTTTTCTGATTTAGCGTTAAAATTGCAGGAGAAGAAGATGGTGAAATCGTTTTACCCGCTACTTTGTGGCGTACCATACATTTACTTCAAGATCTCAGGCCTTCTGTTTGTGTTGATAAAATGCGAACAGCATCCATTCAAAATTCTTGGCTCTGTGAGAGAGCTGTATTAACACCGCGAAACGATCATGCTGCAGAAATTTACTAGGACATAATTACCCATGTTGAGGGAAAAAATGTAGAATATATCTCTGTTAATAGTGTCGTGAGGCAAGATGATTCTACTAATTATCCAGTCGAAGTTTTTAAGCTCTTTTAGCGCATCTCGTCTTCCATCACACGAAATTAGTTTGAAGAAAAGGCGTCCCGGTTATTCTGCTGCGAAATTTGAACCCGCCTGAACCGCATAATGGCATAAGGCTTGAAGTTACTTCTCTCCAAAGAAACATAATACAAGCGGAAATTAGTCAGGAAGTGGCGCAGCCAAGTTAGGCTTTATATCCTGAATCGCCCTTATTCCGGACCGTTTGCCAATTAGATTTAAACGTGCTCGCTTAATGGTGAGGTTACATTATTCTGAAACCGTAAACAAAGCACAAACCAGAAGCTGCGTGTTGCTGGCGTGGGGCTTAGTGCCACTTGCTATTCGCACTGCCAGCTCCATGGCTCCTTCCCATGTTAGTGAAACAAACAGCTCTTCGTTCATGTCCACAATCACACTACTCCACACGTTGTAGTGAAAGAAGCTATACAATTTGTATCTTCTGTATCTACACCAATATTAAAATTGTAAAAGTGCCATGTATTTCTGTTTGTTTGGGAACGCTTCTCCGGATCTACTAGAAGACTTTCAGTAGATTTTCGAAGGTAACATAAGCTTAGCTTGGGTCACCATACATGCTTTATTCCATCAAAATCTGATCTAGGAAACAAAAGGATATCATGATTTCAAGTTATATCTAAAATCGTCTTATTTGGCTGTTTCTTCGTTTTAATATGCTCTTCGCCAAAACAACTCGACGAAGTTTCATGGTGGATCTTCCAGGTAACTTGGACATACCTTGAGGCATCGTATAGACTTTAATTAATCAGAATCCGATGACGAAAAAAAATTACGTTTTCACAACTAAACCACAGAACTGATTTCGAGTAAATTTGGTAAAAAGATAGTTTTATCCCTGAGGAAGAACAGAGGCTACTTCAGAATGTATGAATTACATGATACTCACTGATTTCTTTTTTTCTGTTCTGTCCACTGTCCATGCGTCACCGACATACAGTACTGTTCTCCTAAAGTATATTTCCAGGAATTCCATCCTCGAATTAAGGTCGATGTTGATGCTAGTAGATCTCTTGTTGCGGGTAATACCCTCTTTGCGTTTGCTAGTCTTTTTTCTGCTTCACCCTTGTTTTGTCCGTAACAGAGTTCCTTCAGTTCGTTTACATAGTTCTCCAAAAGTTTAATGTTGAGTTCATCCCTATCCTCATGTTTGCTACTTCTCTTCACATCCGTCATTCTTTGGTTTACTCTCAATGCACAATGTATGCTCATTAGACTGTTCACTCTATTCAGCAGATCTTACAGCTCGTCCTCAAATTCTATGAGAATAGCGATGTCATCAACAGACCTCAGCACTGACATACTTTCATTTTTAATCCCAACTCCGAAACTTTCTTTTTTTCCAGAATGAGATTTTCACTCTGCAATGGAGTGTGCGCTGATACGAAATTTCCTGGCAGATTAAAACTGTGTACCGCACGGAGACTTGAACATATCCTTTCTTCCAGGTGTAGTGCTAGGTTCGCAGAAGAGCTTCTGTGAAGTTTGGACGGTAGGAGACGAGGTACTGGCAGAAGTAAAGCTGTGGCGGCCGGCCCTGAGTCGTGCTTGGGAAGCTCAGTTGGTTTAGCCGGCACGGTAGCTCAGTGTGTTCGGTCAGAGATTTAGCTGCCCTCTGTAATAAAAAACTGAGTCAATGCATCCACGATGAACTTGAACAAGCGCCATGGGGCGTTCGCCCGAAAAAATACAACGACCAATACCGAACAAAATGAGATTAAAAAAAAAAATAAAGCTGGTAGAGCACTTGCCCACGAAAGGCAAAGTTCGCGAGTTCGAGTCTCGGTCTGGCACACAGATTTAACCTGCCAGAATTTTTTTTTTTTCACTTTCGTCATTACTTCTTCCATGTATAGGCTGAACACTAGGGGCTGGAGATCACATCTCTGTTTATGATCCGAGCATTTCGTTTTTGGTTTTCCATTCACGATTTTCCCTCTTGGTTCTCGTACGTATTGTGTATTTCGCGTCTTTCCCTATAGTTTGCATACATTTTCCTGAAAATTTCGAAGATCTGCCAACAGTTTTAATTTGTCGAACGCATCCTACGAATGTGTTTTGATTTTTCTTAAGCCTTACTGTTGTCATTTGGCGCAACTCCTTGGTTCCTTTACCTTTCCTAAAGCCAATCCGATCGTCACCTATGACCTATAAAATTAATGTACATATTGACAAACCTACAGTAAACGCTCGAATCGTAGGAGCACTCGTTTATCTCCTCCGTACAACTAAACTCCATAAGTTAGAATGAAAAGTACATATTGCAGTATGATTTTGTAAACAAGCTTTTTCTATGACGTGCTTTAAAAAAAACATCAAGAAGGTGATTAGAAATCACATACCAACCCCCTAGGGCGTTTATCCGCCGCAACCCCCCCCCCCTCTCCCAATCAATGGTAACAGCACAAAATGCACAGTGATTTGCTGACATTTCTTTCAGTAGTGCAGCAGATGACTCAACTTTAAGTTTTCAGCTTCAGTTGAATCAAATCCATTCGTGTCACGATTCTTTGCGTGGCACGACGAAGATGTCTGCGATAAAGAATCCACGACAAAGGACTGTGACGACGAATCTCAACAATGTATCACAGTGCTTACTACCCTTCACTAAAGAATTGCTGTACCACGAGCTAAACATATAGAATATGCTTGTTTTTTTCTCATTTCTTCTTTTAGTCGTGATACGTCAGCCATCGTTCGATACAATTACTCACACACACGTACATCCATGATTTGCATACAAAATTTACAGTGGTTATAAACTTACTGCTTAGAACACGATTTGTTCATGTAATTGGCATGAGATGTCACTCCAAACGCCATTTCAATGTGTAACAAGCAACATTCATGCCTCCAGAAAACTTTTCTGGCACGCACCACTTACATCACACAAGTTATGTGAAAGTGATGATATTCACGTACTTGAAGTTCTTGTCTGAATTTTATTCTCGATGTCAAACAAAATTCACTACGCCAGTCAAGTCTTCCGGCCGTAGAAATATAATGCTACCTTTCCAAGACGGGCCAAGTCTCTAGTTTGCCATAAATTCTAGGTCAATAACGTTACCATAGCTACAACGATGTTTATAACGACGCGTCTCGCAAAAGAACGGCGGCAGGTCAATTTTTGCAGTGTCGATTCTACTCCATTTATAATTTAGGATGGGAGTTTCTACTTGAAAAATGTTCACCATGTCACTGTTCCGGTTTTCGACTTTTTTGGACATCATTACCCATTTACAGTATCACTTCCTCTAAATCTTCCTGCGCATCTAATACACTAATCATCTGTGATAGACTGTTTTACTTAGTACTACAAGTATAAAATCATAAAATAGACTCAAGCTCACTGTAGAGATCTCTTCGAAACATTGCGGTTTTAACTACATCGCACGAGTGCATTTATCAGTCAGTTATGCACATCAAAAACGGCCTTGATAATTAACCCACGACAGCTCTGTCCATGACCATGGGACAACATGAAGAAATATAAAACTCAAAACAGCATTTTGTAACAAGGAACATATCTCCACAATAATGTTCACAGAGAGATTAAAGAGATTAGTAAAACAAATTTATGCAAGCAATTTAAAAATTATCTCTTGAGCAACATATTCAATACAGTGAAGAATTATTTAGATAGCAGAGAGAACGAATTTGGTAAAAAATGCAATACAAGTAAATAATAGTAATTAAACGTCTCTTATACTTCAAACGATACTTTCGCACCATAATGTTATTTTTTTTCTCTTTTCAGTCAAACCGTACTCCCAAAGGTCTGAAATGTACAATACCAACGCCTTATTCTCATTCTGAGCGCAACATCTCACTCATTATGGCTGGATGCTGACTCAATTTTACAGGCAAGCAAATTAGTAGTTGCGGTATGCAAAAAGGAAACTAAACACCGTCGATATGGACCTGACGTCGGCTGGTAGTGTTGCGTAATGAAATATAGTGTGTATAGTGTGGACAGCGACTGGGAGAGAGAAGTGGATGGTGAGTGTGTCACCATCGCTTTACATTGTTCAACAACTTATTTGCAAAATAGTGACGTATATTGGCTATAAACCAAAAGAGGTAGCACTGTTTCAAACAAACTAACCTTTTATGCGAGAAGAGCGAGAAGGTGAAGGCCCCATTATGCATCTGTCCATTCTGATTAAGGTTTTCTACAATTTCACTAAATTAACGAAGGCAAGCGCCAGGACGGTTCCTACGATCAGCTACCTGTTCCGCCTTTGTCACAGTAAGACTGTAGGTAAACAGGGTGCTGAAAAAAGGTATTCGTATTCTGGGAGCTGGTAGTATGTATCGATGACTGGGTATTGTGTGATGTCCTTAGGTTAGTTAGGTTTAAGTAGTTCTACGTTCTAGGGGACTGATGACCATAGATGTTAAGTCCCATAGTGCTCAGAGCCATTTGAACCATTTTTTTAGAATGTCTCGGATCAAAAGAAGGAAAAAAATGTCCAGTAAAGAAGGGCTCTAAAATACATATCTTAAGAGTAAGAGCTGTGAGCACTTGTACATCCCCGCTACTGCGTAGGATATGACTCTGATTGCAAGCTCTTTGCTATTACGAAAAATCTACAGAATGCAATAAGCAAATGTGAAAACATTATTCTGTTACTGTGAAACGGTAGAGACTCCAATGTAATGTGCTTGCTATTACATACGGACTGAACTTGTGAGCCCTTTTATCATTGTAAAGTCATTGCCATTATTATCAAGAAAATAAGTCTTTTATAATAAGTTTGTTAACAGCCATCAGACATACGATATAACAAACGGTCCTTGGGATCACTATACATTTTGTAACATCACCTGGTGACAGAAATGTCTTCTCCGCTGAATTAGATCAGCAGTCAATATGAATGTTTTATTTCACTGGAAACGCTATATCTACGTTCAGAAATCGTTTCTGAGTAGATGCATTATATTTTGTGCCAGGTGTTTTCAATCGAAGTGGAATACTTTAGCCATCCATTACTGTGCATTATGAAATATTTCTGTATCTGATTTTTTGTGGATATTTGACGATCGATAAACTCCGAAACGGGACATATGAGCAATAAAGACATTCTTCACCTGATGTTTGACTTTTACCATTGCGATCCAGTCACCAGGAATGCAGAAACAGTGATTAACCTATACAGAAGCCTGTGTATATGAATTAAGATTTTCTTCGTTTATTCTCAAACGGTAATACCGTGATATGTTCGATTTTCTCATAAAACTAATTCACTGATGAAAAAACGTACTACTACTACTGTTACTGTTACTAATTACTTATTATAAACTTTGTCTGTTACTACAGTATTCCTTCTCTGTAAAGCCGTGTAGCGAAAAGTGAATTAATCCTGTATATCAAATGTCCATTCGAATAGTCCATTCTCCCGCTAAGTCTCTGCAGCCAACACGAATTTGGAAAGCATCATTTGCGAATACCCCGCAGAAACCAGTCTCTCACGTAACCCCCCACTACCGTGCCTTCCCAGTGGCGGTGAGAGGCTCACCGCCCGATATATAAACTGGGACCGCAGCTCGGAGGGCACACTCCACAACCACGAACACCACAAGCAGCAGCATGAACCAAATGGTGAGTCACAGCCTACTGCTGCAGCATCATTCTCACACAGCAGTCGTCAAATATCACTTGTGCTTTAGAGATAACGTCGAGGTGTTCAATTCTGTTTCAAGTTCAAAGGCTAACAGTCCTTCACAAACGAGAACTTTTGAAAATATTACTCTCTGTGACATTTCGTAAAAACACGTAATTCTGTAATAAAGGCAGCTCTGATATAGTGGACTAGTGTCGTCAGCAATTGAGAGATATGTACCAAACAAATTAATAAGCGATGGGTCTCTTTACTCCATGGTGCACAAAACGGGTCAGAACAGTGTTGCAGAAGCAATGCAAAAACATGCCAAATTTAGAAGAACGCAAAACCTCAGGATTGGTAGAGTTTTACAGACGCTCTAAGTTTAGCACGAACTTGCTTCTAATTGATGGTTTTAATAGCTTGCTTCCACAACGATACGCTGCCTTGAAACCTCGCAGAAAACCCAAAGAGATTGTGGTTGTATGTAAAGTAAACCAGTGGCAAAGTCATTCACTGTGCAATAACAACGATGATGTCACTGATGAGAGTGCAGTGACACTAAAACTGAGTTACTAAGCACGATTTTCCGAAACTCCTTCGCCAACGAAGACGAAGTAAACATTCCAGAATTCGAATCAAGAACTGCCGCCAATATTAGTAACTTAGAAGTATATATCGTCGGTGCAGCAAAGCAGCTTAAGTCACTTAACAAAGGCAATACGTCCGGTCCATATAATATAGCGCTCCGGTTCCTTAAAGAATATGCTGATACAATAGCTCCATACTTAGCAATCATATACAACCGCTCGTTCATCGAAAATCCTTAAATAAGGACTGGAAGGTTGCCCAAGACACACCAACACGGAAGAAAGGAAGTAGGAGTAATCCACTAAATTACAGACGCAAATCATCGTTGACGTCGATTTCTATTTGGATTTTGGAACATACACGTATATTGTGTTCCTAAATTATGATGTACCTCGAATGAACCCTTTATTGACAAATAGTCAGCAAGGATTCATAAAATATCGTTCTTTGAAAACACTAGCTCTTTATTCTCACAAAGTAACAAGTGCTATTGACAGGGGATGTAAAATTGATTCCATATTTGTAGATTTCTTGAAGGCTTTTGACTCTGTTCCTTACAATAGACTTCTAATGAAATTGCGTACCTTTGGAGTATTACTTCAGTTGTGCGATCATATTTGTGAGCTCCTGTCAGAAAGGTCATACCTCGTATTAATTGACGGAAAGCCATCGAGTAAAATAGTTGTAATATCCGTCTTTTCTCGAGGAAGTGTTACAGGCGCTCTGCTGTTTCTGATCTGCGTACATAAACGGCTTAGGAGACAATCTGAGCAGCCCTCTTAGACTGTTTCCAGGTGATGCTGTCATTTACTGTCTTATAAAGTCATGAGATGATCAAAACCAATTGCAAGATTATTTAGATAAGGTATGTTACCATTTTTCGGGGTGCCAACTGAGGAGCTACTCGACCGAATAGCAGCGGCTTCGGTCAAGAATACCATCATACCGACCAGGAGAGCGGTGTGCTGACCCCACGCCCCTCCTATCCGCATCCTCCCTGAGGATGACATGGCGGTCTGATGGTCCCGGTAGGCCACTCGTGGCCTGAAGACGGAGTGCATGTTGCGAAAAGTGTCAACTGACTCTAAATTATGTAAAGTGTGAAGTCATCCGCAAGATTACTAAAGGAAATCCGCTACATTTCTGTAACACGGACTGTCACACAAATCTAAAGGCTGTAAATTCACCTGAATATTTAGGTGTTGCAGTTACGAATAACTTAAATTTGTGCGATTACATAGATAATGTTGTGAAGAAAAGAAACCAAAGACAATGATTTGTTGGTAGAACATTTAGAAAATGTAGTAGTTCTAGTAAAGGGACTGCTTACACCATGCTTGTCCGCCGTCTTCTGGAGTGTTGTTGTGTGGTGTAGGATCCGCGTCAGATGGGGCAGATTGAGGACATCGAAAAAGTTCAAAAAAGGATACATCGTTTTGTATTATCGCGAAATACGGGAGAGACTGCCACAGAAATGATATGTGAACTGTGGTGACAATCTTTAAAACAAAGCCGTTTCTTGATGCGGCAGGATTTTCTCGTGAATCTGCGATCACCAGATTTCTCCAGAAATTGACAAAATATTGTCTTAGCGCTCACCTACATTCGAAGAACTGAATATCATGTTAAAATAAGAGAGTTCAGAGTTCGTACAGAACGCTTTAAGTGCTCGTTTTTTTCCGCGGACCGTTCGAGAGTGGAACAAAAGGGATAGAGCTTCAAGGTGGATCGATGAACCCTGTGCTAGGCACTTAATATTGAATTTCAGACTAATCGCGTGGATGTAGATTTTGTTTCCAAAGCCTCTGTCAACATGTTGTTTTAGTAGCAGTGTGATATTTATTGTAGTCAGCTTTGTAATTTACGTTTTAGAATAAGGCTATCGCAATATCTAGATCTTCAAATATTATCCAATAACCCGTTGGTCACTCAGCTGATGTGTAACTGTTTCGAAAAGCTTAAATAGGAGTACCAGTTCTGATAGAGACTCATCAACTCTGCCAAAAATTATAAGTTCCATCTTCATTACTATAAGGCTTCTTCGTGTACCAAAGTTACTGCTATTCACCTTTCAAACATTTCATACTATGTCATATCTCCCCCTAGATGTAATTTAGTACACATATTCAGCTGTTTAAGCCAAACAAATATTTGACTAACGTAAATGATTCACTTATTGCTTGGTTACTATTCAACGCACAGCTGTCGTATGTAACTCCTCTACTAATTCCATCTATGCTATGAATATTCAAATTAAGGTCTGGCAAGCTACTTCTTGTTTGGGTGAAACCGTTCCTTGCTTTTATTCTAATTATACAAACATAAAAAAAATTATGCATCACCTCGGTTCCGAGAGTTCCGAAACCTGTACAGAAAATTTGTAATAGAGATCATCATGAACGTCGCTTCCGCCCTTTTTATTGCTTATGAAAACCATAAATTGCATGTTGTACCACCATACAGCGAGACTTCAGAGGTGGTGGCCCAGATTGCTGTACACATCGGTATCTATAATACCCAGTATCTCAACCTCTTGCATTAATACAGTCTGTATTCGTCGTGGCATACTATTCACAAGTTCATTAAGGCACTGTTAGTCCAGGTTGTCCTACTCCTCATCGGCGATTCGGAGATCCCTCAGAGTGGTTGGTGGGTCACACCGTCCATTGACAGCCCTTTTGAATCTATCCCAGGCATGTTCGATAGGGTTCATGTCTGCAGAACATGCTGGCCACTGTGGTCGAGCGATGTCATCCTGAAGGAAGTCACTTACAAGATGTGCACGATGGGGGTGGGAATTGTCGTCCATGAAGACGAATGCCTCGCCAATATGCTGCCGATATGGTTGCACTATCGGTCGGACGATGGCATTCACGTATTGTACAGCCGTTACAGCGCCTTCCATGACCACCAGCGGCGTACGTCGGCCCCACATAATGCCATCCCAAAACAGCAGGGAACCTCCACCTTGTTGCACTCGCTGGACAGTGTGTCTAAGGCGTTAGGCCTGACCGGGTTGCCTCTAAACACGTCTCTGACGATTGTCTAGTTGAAGGCATATTCGACACTCATCGGTGAAGAGAACGTGATGCCAATCCTGAGCGGTCCATTGGGCATATTGTTGGGCCCATCAATACCGCACTGCATGGTGTCGTGGTTGCAAATATCGACCTCGCCGTGGACGTCAGGAGTGAAGTTACGCATAATGCAGCCAATTGCGCACAGTTTGAGTCGTAAGACGACGTCCTGTGGCTGCACAGAAAGCATTATTCAACATGGTGGAGTTGCTGTCAGGGTTCCTCAGAGCAATATTCCGTAGGTAGTGGTCATCCACTACAGTAGTAGCCCTTGGGCGGCCTGAGAGTTCCTGTCTCTCTGTATCTCTTCCATGTTATCTCCTCCATGTCCGAAAAACATCGCTTTGGTTCACTCCGAGACACCTGGACACTTCCCTTGTTGAGAGCCCTTCCTGGCACAAACTAACAATGCGGACGCCATCGAACCGCGGTATTGACCGTCTAGGCATCGTTGAACTACAAACAACACGAGCCGTGTACCTCCTTCCTGATGGAATGACTGAAAAACGACTGTGAAACCTCCTCTGTCTAATAGATGCTGATCATGCATGGTTGTTTACATCTTGGAGCGGGCTTAGAAACATTTCTGGTCAAAGGGACTGTGATACAACGTCCACAGTCACGTCTATCTTCAGGGGTTCTGAGAACCAGGGTGGTTTTAAATGTTCAAATGTGTGTGAAATCTTAAGGGACTTAACTGCTAATGTCATCAGTCCCTAAGCTTACACACTACTTAACCTAAATTATCCTAAGGACAAACACACACACCTATGCCCGAGGGAGGACTGGAACCTCCTCCGGGACCAGCCGCACAGTCCATGACTGCAGCCCCCTAGACCGCTCGGCTAATGCCGCGCGGCGCCAGGGTGCTGCAAAACTTTTCTTTGATGTGTGTATTTGTTTTTCCTGCAAGTTGACATATGTATTCATTTCAATTTAGGTCATTTCAGAGGCAGAGACATAGATATTTTGCTACTGTTTCTAGCGTTTCATCACCAATACCTTAAATGAACAGTAAATGAAGCGCAGTAGATTACATTTACTTGTGATGAGAATCAACTGCCACTTCCCAAACCAAGTGCAGACTCTCTGCAGGCGTGCAAGTATTTCTTCTTTCCCTTAAAATTTTTTCGTAACACGAATTCCTGTATATAATACCAGAATTTGGGAACAGCTCCTTCGAGCTTACAAAGTTATCCAACAGATAATTTTTGTACATTGTGAATAGTAACCGTGCTTTAAGACCCCTTTGGGCTATGCTACTCACATAACTTATGTGGTATTCGAAAAGCTCATGTTTTTTTGTGTCAAAAAGTAAATGCGAAATATTTAACAGGGTGAAAGACAGAACAGTGAAAGAAGCATAAGTTAGTTTATTAACAGAAGCAGGAAAACTTGCAGAGATTTGAATGTGTGAAACTTTTTTCCATGCAAATTAAAGCAAATATGCGTATATGGAAAGGTTAGCATGTGTCCAATAGGAAGAAAGCCAAGGAAGAAAACAAAGTTTCGATTATGAGGCTCACAGACTAATATCAGAATAAGCTGACTGTTCTGGCAAGTACTGTAAGAAACACTTCGTTCATTTGTCTGGAGATGCCAATGAAGGGAGTCCATAATCGTAACTGACACAGAAAATACTGTATGCTGTGTTTGTATGTCCCAGAGTAAATTCTTTTTAGTCTATAACAGGATGGAGTAGTTAAATTATGTGAGTGTGGTAGAAAAGGTACCTAGTAAACTACTAAATGTTCGTTCTTCTTTACAGACCACAGCTGTTCTCCTAGCAGTGCTGGGCATGAGCTCTGCAGGCCTGCTGCATGGACTAGGGCCCCTGCAAGGTCCAATTCTGCCTGGACCGGGACCCCTGCCTGGACCTGGACCTCTGCCTGGACCAGGACCTCTTCCTGGACCTGGTCCCATGAGATTTGGCCATGGCCCCTTGCCAGTCTATGCACCTCTGCACGCTTATGCCCCCCTTCTCCTAGGCCCTGGCCCTCTGCGTGGACCAGGCCCGTTGCCTGGACCAAGCCCTGTGCTTGGACCAGGCCCCCTGCCTGGACCAGCTCCCCTGAGGTTAGGTCCTGGACCCCTACCAGGTCCATTGCCTGGTCCATACCATGGTCCCCTGGGTCATGGACCTGCTCCCCTGTGGCATTAAGTTGCTTCTGATCGACATTTCTCTGTAGCTGTGTTAGTGTATTCCTCTTTGATGAAGTACCAAAATTTTATTTAAATATTCTTTGTTAAGGTATTTGTGTTCAATTAGCTTCCTCCTGTGTATATAACAGTGTGAAAATAATAAAATGTTTGTTACGTTTATTTCTGTCTCTTTGTTTTATCATATTACTGTGCCAATACAGAGTGGGTGTGTGGGGAGTGGATCATGCTGGTTCATGTCATCATTAATTGATAAACAGACAATTAGCATATTGCACTTTATGTAGGAGCAGTTTCACAGTCATCGATTGTAACACAGTTTGTTAGCCGCATGTGTCGCCATATGTTTCTGATGTTTCTGCCTATGAATCACTAAAGACACTTATAATTTAATTCTCGGTTTTTTTGAAGAACCACTCTTCCACACACGACTCTAAACACATACACAAAAAACGTTAATGAATTAGCTACACACTTATTGAACCCCTTGCTCAACCTTAGCGCAACAAGTACTCTTAACGTTTAACACAGTTAAATGGTGGCAACCATACACTAACAGCTCTCACATACATCCCGCCATCTGTTGTACAATTTCGGCACCACAAGCACAGTAAATATTTGAAAGCAAACAACAGGTGGCAACATTCATTAATTTTACATGCAATCAAACATCAGATTGGTCTACATCACTTAAAAACATGCACAGCTACAACATTTGTCATCAATAACAAAACCCAAACTTGATACTAATTTTAAACAGGGGATGAATGGGGAAAAATATTGGCATACAAAAGAAGCCCCATCACGAATACTAACGACAAAAACACTAACATGCATGACTGAACGAAGCACGAGCTCATCCTAGGAGGCAACGTTGAAGTGGCCCAAACTGTGAGACCAACATGGTGCAAGAGATACAGCTAAAAATTACAGTGCCATAATAATCCACGATGACAGCTAAAAACATCATCACTCTTACATCGATCAAGCACAATGTTTGCCAAACAACATCATTCATATACTGCTCGACGAGTATGTCTGCAATATAACGTTATTCACACAGTAATCAATCAAATTACCATTGCTGTACCATCCCACAAAAGTAAAGACAAAAACAGAATAAACTGCCTCCACCAGAACAGAACATTTGGTGAAGCACGGCAAATAGCAACTTTAGCTCCGGATATCAGTGGCGTGGCGGCTATGTATCCTCCAGCAAGCGCAGCTGAGTACCATGCTAGAACAATTCTGTCACTCCAATGCCCATCCTTGTACGAGTATGAACGTGACAGGCATAGGGTGCATCACACTTTGTACTCCATAGACCGCGCCGAGACAGAGAAACATGCCGCCAGAATGCACTCGTCGCCTGTAGGTTGAGAATTCCCAACTTTGGTCAACAGCCACACCTCCGTGACTGCAGTACACAGACTGGCTGCTTGGCAATCCACTCAAGCAGACTATCTGTTCACTCCCTCATGCCAAAGCAGACTCTCCTGAGACTCTGCGCCAGCCAACAGTGCTTCTAATTCCTTCTTGGACACAGATAATACCTGCACTCACAGTAAGCCTTCTCTGACATCGATAGGCAGCGATGTTCCTTGACGGCTTAGTTACTCAGTTGGAAAATTCAGTCACATGGGAAGCATAGATTCTCCAGCTTAAGTCTCCACAGGTGTGGCCAAGATGTTCTTAGTTGTTGATGATGTATTTCAAATTTACCCGTGCAACTTAAATGTGTTTCTGTTTCACCGTATGAATTTCATTTTATTGTTTTAAAATATCGTTGATGATCTGAAATTAAACATATTAGCACTTTGGGTTTCATTGTAGACAGTGGCGTAACTAGGGTACAGTAGTTGGGGCTTATGACCATTATGCTGTTTCCATCAGGACACAGTTTTGAGACAGGCAAAATAATGAGGAAGAGCATTAGAAAGAGAGGAGAAGGAGGATAAAAAGAGCAGGAAGAAGATGAAATTGAAGAAGAGGAAGAACAAGAAAAAGAGAAACTATTGAAGTACAACGTATGCTCACTGACAGGTGCTCTGCAGTACCGAAATATTAACCATGCTTTTTTCTGGTATAACTTTAATTTTAATAATTCTTGTTAACAAAATATACAATAAATAAATAACGATTTTTAGCACCCAAGCTATAATAACATTTAGTTATTTAAAATTGTTAAAGTGTCCCTTCATTGGATTTTCGTAATAATTTAGACGTTTTGGAATATTTGGAATCTAAAGTTCAATGAACACTTGTAGACACAGGTAACTATAGAGTTTCTGATATGAAGTTATTCTTTCTTAAAGTACCCGAAAATTCATGGCAATTTCCCTTTATTGGCGCAGTGAAATATAGTAAGTGGAGAGACTGGTGAAACGGAGAGAAGTACAAGAGGAAGAGAGGAGAGAGGGGGGGAGGACGACAGGAGACAGAGGGAGAGAGAGAGAGAGAATTAGGGTGACCCGTTCAATGATTTCGTATAGAGTTAACTGTCAGCACTATACAGACGCTTGCTTAATATTTTCACACGACATTCATTCATGCTCTCTGTAATTTGTGGTCAGAGATGGAAATAATTTCCGAATTATTAATGTAGGTGCTTCGATAAGTCAACCGAATGATATCAGTATTGATACATCACAACTAAAATATCAGTATTTACGATATTCTATATGTCAGATACATCAGAAAGAATGTTTTTTGTTTAAAAACATTGTTGGTTTTGAAACAAAGGATTGTTGTTATTTGTAATTGCTGAGTAAGCAATCAGTGTTGACCCACATGCATGTTTAATTTTTATGCCAAATATTTTGGTATTTTCATTTACTACCTGTAACCTATACTAAGATTATTATCAGAGAGAAAAAATTCGATCAAAACTGAAAAAAGCTTTTCTTGATTAGCAACATTAATAGTTTTGAAATCTTTTGAGGTCCTTAGTTTTGTGTTGGCTCAAAAGAATGAAATTCAAAATATTTGTCCGTGTGAATTATAACAAAGTATTATAATTTCAAAAACAGTAGCACTCATAAAATATATGGTGGCGTGGCAAAAATGGTACAACAGTTGCTTTCGGAAATCATAAATATACATTTTTAGTTTCTACAGAAGGTCTACAGTGCATCAAAAATGAAAGTCATACAAGTTTTGCAAATACATCGTTATTTGCAGCGTCAATCGGGATACCATAGCGGTCTCAGATCTGTAAATCATTTGTTTTGTGACTGATACCTTCACACGTTGACGAATAGAGGGTTATCTGTCCAAGTCTAATTTCTTTGCACAGAACGAATGCGCTCGCTTTTGATTTGAGCGAGTGACTTTTGACTACATATCTGAAAGTCCTGTCGTTGCACCCATTTCAAGCTCCGACTCCGATGGTAATACAACATTTCACTCATCACCATGAGCAGTGAAAGCAACTGTGCCACTCTTTGTCCAAACATATTTTGTAGTACAGTTCTGTTGTCTGATGCTCTGAGTTTGGTAAGTTCTTTACATCTTTTATTAACTTTCTGCCCCAAAGAATTCAGCATGGAAGAAGACCCAGGTCTGGAAACAAAAATGCTGCTGACAATGTATCACAAAACCAAGAATTGTTCTATTATGTGGTATATGGAGTTGCAACGAGCAGAAATGTTCAGTACTGTTTTCAGACTTCCTCCTTAGATAATTCCTCTTTCTTTTGGCATTTATCTCCCGTGATCATTGGTATTTACAAGACGTTTTACGAACTGAACACTGTCGATAATTTTTGTGATTGAAGGTCTGCGGGACTTTGGCCGTTCACTTATGTAAGGAATTGAAACACGTTCAGCCGTCCTTGTGATGTCATTTGTTTTATGCCTATCGGTTTCGGTGCTCCAGTGCACCATCTTCAGGTCTTAGGAGATACTGAGGGGGAGACGATGCATCAGTGGCCAACAACTGTAACTGGTTTTCGCAGACTTCTTCTAACCGCGATGTTGTCCTTGCCCAGAGAGGTCAACCGGCATATGCCGACCTAAGCGGAACAGCCGTAGTCCCTGTGCTGTAAAGTGCACGAGAAAGTGTCGACACTGTCTCTGCTCACTGGTTACGCCGGTCTTACACTATCATACTTCTTTGACAAAGAAATAGGATCAAATATTCGTCAAATTTATTTGGCAATGATCTTTGACTTGGCGCTAATGGAGATTACACTGTCGTCATATTTTGTTCAAATTTCAAGGTGGTGGACAACAATAACTTGTTACTATGTGATGCAGTTGCTTGTGCCACAATTGCATTGTGTGTGCATTCGGAAGAATAACAGCGGAAGAAAAAGAAACATAGTTTGGTGAAGCCATAGGTTCTAAGTCGAGATAATAAAAGCATTCAACATTTTTTTTATGGGAGCTGCAAGCGAACAAAGTCAAGTCTTATATAAATTACTTACGACTGGATGAGAGTGCACCTCAGTATTTGCTCAGTAAAGTGGCTCCTTATATTACAAAACAGAATACTCACTTGAGAAACGCTATAGGTGGAGAAACAGGCTTCCTGTGAGGCTACGATTTCTTGATACGGGTGAGAGCTATTCTGTATTAAAATACAGCACATTAACCAAAGTAATTAAAAAATCGTGTGAAGCAATCTAGAAAGCACTGAAGGGGAGATATCTGACGGTATGTTTAATACACTATGTGGGCAATAAGAACTATTTTTATTTTTCGATAATTTAATTAATAGAATTAGTGCTACAACAACTACAAAATTAATAATAACTTGTGGCATCCAGAGTTGAAAAATAGAAAAAGTAGAATGGAAAGTTAAGAAAAACATTTTATTCTGAAGTGTGACCACCTCCTCTATTCCGGCTTGATGAACAGCTGCCTGGATGTTTCCAGATGAAGAGGTGGGTGGCTATGGCTGTGATTGTGGATATAAAGTCGCCTGTAGCATATTCCACCTGCCCGTCAGCACTCGATTAATAGCATGCATTGGACAGCTCGCTCACGCCCCGCCCCAGTCGAAGCAAGATTATTAAAAAAAGAGTCAGAGAAACACACCAACTTCGAAGCCGTGTCTACAAACACACTACAGAGACGTCAAGTAACTGTAGCGATGACAGCGCTCCAAGCGAATACATTTCACATTGAAGTGAACAAAAGACCAAAGACTTTTACGATTAAATCTACGGCGAGGCTCTAGATTTGATCATATTTCTTTGACGAAAGGCGAGATTCGACAAAATTCCCTATTACACTGTCAAATTTCTTTGATGTAAATATTTGACATATCAATTTTGACAAAGAAATATAATAGTGTAATGCCGGCTTAGAAGAGCTACTTGGTCATGTCGCTCCCTGTTGTGGCCAAGTGGGAGGCCTCTACTTCGGGCCTTTGTTTCTGGATCGTTTCCTGCAGTCCACCCGGACCGTTAACTTCGAGAAGCAGCTTAATAAGAAAATAAGCCGGAGTGGATTAACACGCACACGAAACCGACGGCCATGGAATCGTTATTCCAGGACGGTCACAGGGGAAAATTATTTTGATGCGAACCTTACGTTAAACATTATTCTTTCGCATCCCACCGAAGTGAACATTAACTACTGCTGTCTGCCAGGATGAACATTCCGCGTTCGTGTTCACCACTGTCATTTATTCTGAGTGATAACAGTAACAGTTACTTCTCTGAGACGCATGATAACGATTGAGTATTGTTTTTCCGTTTCATTATTACCTCAGCTGAGGAATCCTATTCTACTATAGCTATAGTTTGTTGTTTGTAAATTAAGCTGATCTCGGGAGTCCCAAAGCGGAGTACAGTTTACAACACTTAAACGAAACTATCTTTGTTTATATTCTTCTGTAATTTTCAACCTCTTAAAGTTTTAGTCAGATGTGTTTGTGCCTCTAAAGTGCTCTTAATGGCTGGATTTCGTTTGCGTTTAAATCAATGTTTCAATGGTCTAAAAGCTGTTTTTAATTCTATTGCTTCATGTCTGCTATAATAATGATTTATTTGTTATCCTGTCCATTTTTATTACCACTCCATGGCACCGGTAGACTGGTTACGCCAAGTATACTTCATTTATTATTTTGAAACAAGAGTGATTGACATATACTGCTAGTCAGAAGTTTTTATTGTTTGGTAATCTTATTAAGTTTTTGATGTAATACGTGGTATATTTATTTTTATTATAGAATTCAGTAAATGACTTTATGGTGAAATGCGTAAATATGTTTTAAAAAGAATTTCATACATGTCATTTCACTAAATAAAAACCTTGTGCTAATATCCTGGTTAATATTGTCCACGGCACCTTACCATTTCCCAAACCCCTTCCCCCGTCAAGTACGCAGACAACGCATCATCATGTAAGCGGAAACAAGTCTAGGAATAAATAAGAAGTTAAGTATTGCGCTTCAGTAGCTGAGTAAAAGAAATGTCTTTGTGTCTCCAATAAAACAAAATACAAAAGATTTTTGTTTTTAGAGCACTGAGATATTTAACTGAATATAACTAAATGTATACGTTTACGAAGAGACGAATTTTAGTAACTGCGTGCAGAAAAACAGAAATAAAGAAAAATTTGATCGAAATTTATGTGAATTTTTATTTACGCCTGTAATTTCTTCCTGGTGACCTACTTCTCATCGAATGCTAACACCCACGTCCAACAATAAGTTCGCAACCTGAAATGTAAACAGCAGATTATTTTCGTCGCAATAAGGTTCACGGCCACAAACATTTTCTGAATGATTACACTCTGCCTTATTGGCCGTCATTGCTTGAATCAAAATATTCTTACATTTTTCATTTACCACTATCGTGCACTTGCGTCTGCGTAGCTATTTTCAATTGAAGTCTGATAAATGTACACTCAAGCTCCAACGTCAATGATGTGATAGGCTCTAAATACGATTAAGTATGAGGTAACAGATATGTTGTGTGGGACTACTATACTCAAACAACACTTACTTAAAATGATAAGTAGGTACACTGAGGCGTTGTACTTATCGGGATATGAATATTTAATATTCTTACACTATCTGTCTACTTTCAAACACTACCGATCGTAACGCGCAAAGTATTTTAATTCCGGTCAAGCCGAGATCATGCGCAACAGTGGCCTAAAAAAAAAAACAGTAAATCCGCAGTGGTTAATTAAAATGATGACCCTCACTGAAATCTTCTGAGTCTGAGTGCGTATTATTTAAACCAGATCTAAAATTTATAATTCTCTAAGAATTCCTGAAGTTTCAAAAGAATAAATCTGCACTGTTCGCCATTATTTTTCCCTCAATTAAATAAAACTGTTCGTTATTTCGATCACTTTGATTCCGGTGGCTATCGAGTCTACAAGGGAAAGCATGCAATCAAACTGAAAATAGTAACATAAATTTGTTGAGAACGGCATTCCTCGTGCATAAGAGTATCCAGGACTCTGTGATAGAGTTCTCATCACCCTCTGAACGCCTCTCTCTCTCTACTCACAGTAAAATTTGCCAATAAGGTCCATACACTAGTAAGCGCACATACCGCAGTCAATAACGATCCTGACGAAAACAAAGTGGAGAAGTTCTGGTCACAACTCGAGTGTGCACTCACCAAGATCCCTCAACACCATGTCAAATCCTGTTGGAAGATTTCAATGCGCAAATCGGCAGAGAACGTGAAAACAGACATATAATTGGAAATTTTTCAGCACGCAAAAAGACGAACACCAATGGACATCGCTTAATCAACATATGAGGGATAGCCAACCTCCAAATAATGTCCACTCACTTTAAGAGCCCACCGTGGAAAATGACTACATGGAAATCTCCAAACAACCACATTGTGGCATATCAAATTGACCATATAGCGATAACTAGAAAATTCTCACCAGAAATCATGAACTTGAGGATACCCAAAGGTTTCGTGGAGTCCGATCACCATCTCTCACAAGTCAAAATCTGCTTCACACCTAATCGAAAGAAGTGCCGAAAACCTAAACTGCTGCTCATTGATCCAGAATACCTAAAAGAACATTCAGAGGAGTTTGCACAATCACTATATACTAACACGGAAACATGGGAAGAGCTTCTTGGAAACTTCCAGCAGTCATCAAGAAAACCCGTCAACCACCACGGAAAAAGAAACACAGGTGATGGGCAACAGACTATGACAGAGCACTTGAATCACGTATTCAAGCCTGGATGATTTGGCAGAGCCATCAAACACAGGAGAATTGACAAAACTTTTTGAAAACACAGAAGAAAACATCCGAAACCATCAGACAAATTAAACGCACGTACCGTCACAAACTATTACAGGAAATTGATAATGATTTTAAAAGAAGCAACACGAGAAACTTTTATAGTAAATTCAGGGAAGAACTTGCAACCTTCAAGCTACCCTCTGTTTTTTTTTCTTTTTTTGTTTCGCCGCCCCGATGGAACACTTGAGACGAATACTATGAATTCCTGCAACAGCATTTCGAGAAGTTACACAGCTGCGAACCGCCAGCAGACAAAATTGACTTCCACGTTGCGACCCCAAACCATGATTCAACTCCACCTACGCATGAGGAGATACGAAACATTGTATCACATCTGAAAAACAACAAAGAACCAAGGGAAGACGGTGTAATTGCCGAAATGCTCAAGATTGGAGGTGAAATCTTGACTGACAGACCGAAAACTATCATTGCAAATACATGGGAAAGTGGAGTCATACCAGCAGATTGGAAAACTGCTTTGATTCACCCCGTACACAAAAAGGACGAGAAGACCGATCCCAACAACTATCGACGCATTTAACTCCTACCAGTCGCTTGCAAAGTGCTCTCACGTGATCTTCTCACTACATCTAATCTACAGGCAGAACAAATGATCGGTGAATATCAGGCAGGCTTCCACCCACATCGATCCTGCGCAAAACAGATCTGGCGCCTGAAGATGACATTGCAACACATTCACTCGAACCGCACAGTAGTCAGCTTCGTAGATGTCAAGAAAGCGTACGACTCGACTCATCGCACCAGTCTGTTTAATACACTTCGTGAATATGGTGTAGATAACAAAACTACTTCATTCATTCAACAGACTTTAACAGACACAACCTCAGAAGTAAAATTCATGGATGAAGTTTCTGAGCCTTTTAAAATTAGGACAGGGGTGAGACTGGGTGATGGTATGTCCCAACTCCTCTTTAACCTGGTACAGGACAAGATTATCAAGCCGTGGGAGAAAGGAATACCTGGAATAAATATGGGAACAAAGAACAAACGAATCAACATAAAACGCTTTTGCTGATGACCCAGCAATAATTACGCGGACTCCCGGGGAAGCCAAACATGTCATCGAGAAACTTCATGAGGTTGCCATAAAACCGGACTTCAAATTTCTTACGAGAAAACACAATTCATGGACTCGAAAAGTTAAAATCTGAAACCACTTGCAACAAAATTGGGTGACATCAAACAAATTAAGTATTTCAAGTACTTAGGTGAAATGATCAGCAACATTCGCAACGAAAAAGTAACTCACAAAATACGAATAGAAAAATTACGTAGAGGTTATACAATGACCTGGAACACATACAATAAGAAATCACTATCCACCCACGCCAAACTTCACCACTATCATACAGTTACTCTTCCAGAAGTACTCTACGCAACTGAAACATCATCATTAAACATAAGCATCAAGAAAATTTTGAAAATGGAAAGGCAAATACATAGGAAAACGTTTACACCCAAGATTCAAGATTGTATCGGGAGGCGCAAAAGCTTTGAAGAACTGTACTTAAGAACTGAACTTTTCACGTGGAAAAGACAATTGAAATTCTACGGACATTTAGCAAGAATGGACACCCCTAGAATGACCAAGAAAATCTTCCTTATCATCGAAGGAACTCGCCAAACCAGGGCACGCTGGCTAACAGAAGCCCAAAATGACCTCACAGAACTCAGTATTGACCCACTAGAAACAGCACGGACTGCGTACAGACAGAAAATCAACTCTCATAAGTTCACAACCAAAAACCCGATGGAAAAGAATCTGAAATTGAAAAACGCATGGACACATAGTAAAAGGATGAGGAAGTTTTGGGAAGAAAAGATGAACAAGAAAGCTAAGAAGACCGGTGCTAATTAATGCTTCCGCGTGATCCTTAGAGGACGAAACGAATAAATAATAATAATAAAACTGTTCCATATATCAAACTTCAATTCAAAAATCATTCTGAAATACTTTCACTTCAGTAACTCCGAACCACAAATTATAGAGAGATTGAAAGCTCTGATGTAGTTCTGAGATATTCTGAAAACACATATTGCACGTAATGCGCCGTATTTATTCGCAGCTAACATTAAATAACGCATTTCAACGTGACATAAAATAGTAAGACTCTTAGCTTGGCACCTATTACCAGGAACATGAAAGTCAATCAAGGATATATTGCGAAGAATTGCGGCAAATAATTCATTTCAATAGTTCTTGTTTTGTAGCAGAGACAGCCTGACTCTCCATGATTGTGGGAGTATTTTCGTCCTTCTGCCGATGCTCACGCAGCAGAGGCCAGGTAATTTTGTCTTCCCCAGCACTTCTGGATACTGTGTGGCATGTAGTACTTTTTCTATAACAGTTTTCACACATATTAATACATGAAATATCCTCATACTTGTGACTCCATCAGGCCGCCCAGAAACAGTGTCCAGCGCATTCTTCTTCCCTACTTATTTGTACGATCACTTAATTTACGAAATAACACTCGCCATTTGGTAACCGTTACTACTTGTGACCTACACGTACATGGGCCTACTCGTATAGGTACGTAGGTACGTGTTGCTTACAAGGGAACCTCCCCATCGCACCCCCCTCAGATTTAGATATAAGTTGGCACACTGGATAGGCCTTGAAAAACTGAACACAGATCAATCGAGAAAACAGGAAGAAGTTGTGTGGAACTATGAAAAAATAAGCGAAATATACAAACTGAGTAGTCCATGTGTATGATAGGCAACATCAAGGCTAACGTGAGATCAGGAGCTCCGTGGTCGCGTGGTTAGCGTTAGCAGCTACGGTACGAGAGGTCCTCGGTTCAATTCTTACCTTCATTGAAAATTTTAATTTCTTCATTTTCGCAAAGTTATGATCTGTCCGTTCGTTCATTAACGTCTCTGTTCACTGTAATAAGTTTAGTGTCTGCGTTTTGCGACCGCACCGGTAAACCGTGAGATTAGTAGACGAAAGGACGTGCCTCTCCAATGGGAACTGAAAACATTTGATCGCAAGGCCATAGGTCAACCGATTCCTCCACAGGAAAACGCGTCTGATATATTCTATACGACACTGGTGACGGCATGTGCGTCACATGACAGGAATATGTTGTCGACCCACCTAACTTGTACACTTGGCGAATGGGTAAAAAGATTCTTCTACCTTACCCGATTTCGGTTTTCTTGTGGATGTGATAATCACTCCCAAAAGAATGATGAAAACATAAGAGTTTGTCACATAAACTGAAAAAAAAATTAAATTTTTGACTGGAGGGAAGACTTGAACCAAGGACCTCTCGCTCCGCAGTTGCTCACGCTAACCACGGAACCACGGCGCTCCTGAGCTTACATCAGCCTTGATGTTGCCTATCTTGGACATGGACTACTCAGTTTGTATATTTTGCTTATTTTTTCGTAGTTCCACACAACTTCTTCCTGTTTTCTCGATTGATCTGTGTTCAGTTTTTCAAGGCCTATCCACTGTGCCAACTTATAACTAAATCTGAGGGGGGGTGCGATGGGGAGGTTCCCTTGTTAGAAATGGCTCGAGTGTGAAGGAAATGGAAACAGTCTCGTTTGAAATAAAGAGCCGGAAAAAAAGAACTCACACAGTAATAATAGGTTACACCACGGAATTTAATAAAGCATGATCTGTTGTGGGGCGCTGAGCACTGTATCCTCAGTAGGACTGACTGAACTTTCTGTTTCTTCCACCTATAAACATGTGATTCATGGGCTATGAAACGGAAATCATTCAGTAAAGTAGTATATTTATAATTTCTTCCACAACAGACATATTAAATCTTGAAGCGATTAAACACTCATTGATAACAGTTCAAACTAACGTAGTACATACAAGGTCACATTAATGACAGTAACTACTTGTTGGCGACGTTCTGAGATGGATGATTGGCAATTTGGTTACAGTCATTCACTATCGTTTTTACTAAATCGCCCAACTAAACGAAAGGTATGCAGTGACTCTCAGGCATGAGGATGACAGCAAACGAAGACTAGCAACCTACTGGGGCACAGCTACCGATAGAGGTTTTGATGCTTCTATACAAATGATGTAGTTATCGCTGGTGCTGCAATGTATTCTTAAACCGCAAGCAGTGGTGGTCGGAGATGAATCGTAGTATCGTAATTCAAGGGGGCTGTCTGTGCCAGTCGGGCGTAGGCTGCTCAGTCTGTTTCCGAATGTCAGGGTGAAAAATATTGGCCCTGAATGTATCTTATTTATAACTCCAAGACAATGTACGCTAATGTCCAAACCCGGCCGCTCAAACCCGAATATCTGCGCAGTGTGGCCGAATCTTAGCGACTGTCCGAAAATGCACTCCTTCATGCTTGGCTATTTCTCATGCGTCTAAAATTTCCGGCCAGGCACGTGATATACTGCCAACACTTGCCAGTGGTATAATTTTCCAATACCTTTCATCCTCCCTCCGGCTGCGCTGTAAAAACTACTCTTCCAGTCAACTTACCGCCCTTCAAGGTGTAAAGAGTAGGACTCAGGACGTACGTCATAGTTCGTCTACCAACGACGGCAGTTTTCGTCCCACAGGAGCAATTCGCCATCATGGGAAACAACATGTCAAGTACATGCTGAACATCAACAAAACCGACAAACTGCAGGGACAGATTTCCGTGCAGAAATGAAGGAAAAAAAGGTTCTATGGACATGTGTCCAGAACTGGTCGGTGCGTTGCACCCACGTCACAACAAATGTTCAAACGGTCTCCACGGGTTTCAGGTGATAGAGACAGTAGCGGTTGTCATGCATGATACGCACACTCGTACCTTGGCCTACACCGTGTTGGTGCGCTACTTGACTGGAGCATCTACTAGTGTTCGTCTCAATATCCCACAGAACATGTCCCTCCAAATATGGTGTACTCACAGACCGCTGCCTCCCTGCACGTTCGTCTGTGCGAACGATCCTATGATCACACAAACTCCCAAAAAGGGGTCGAGATGCTGTGTGCTGAGGTTGGTGTCTGTTTTGTGCTCTGTCTGTTGTACTGGTATAGCCATCCTGCATCTCAACTTTTTCCATCTGCTTGGCCGTACAGAAAGACTACCTCGGCTTGTTTCCAACATGAATACCGCACCATTCTACTGCATACAGTACGCTGTGTCATTCACACAGCCTGCAGTACACACGGCACATGGTCAGAGGAACTGTCATTCGTCAGCGCCATCTACGGTGTCAACGATGCATTTCCGATCACATGTTCGTAGGACCTTTTTTCCTCCATTTACATTCAGAAATCCGACCCTGCAGTTTGTCGATTTTCTTAATGTTCACGCTGTAGATTAGACAAACCAGTGTGGAGCGATATATTATAACTGGAGCATGTTTTCAGTACGTCGACGAGACTGATGTGTAACTATGTATCTGCGAAATCCGAGAATCTGTGGATAACGTATAATTACTGTCGAAACTGGCCAAGAAAGAAACTATTTCACATAAAGCAATATTGGATCTAATATTACAAATCACGATATTAGATCGCCCCAATAACTCTTATAACATATACTTGTTAAATTAATCTCAACTGAAACCTTAATAACACTACCTCAGTAGCGCAAGGGCACGATGATATATCTGTCATATTCAATTGGATGTCATGTACTGAAGCAACTTTCTACATTTCTATGGAACACTCCATAAGATGACGGGCATCAAGGCAATGTTCTGTTTCCCTATGGAGCACAACAAAACAGAGATTTTTGCGCACACTTCCAGCTATTAGGATAGCGTTATTACGGGAGCAGTTGAGATAAGGTTGGCAAGTAATCATACAAATAGAGACGATAGATTTCGTTTAAATTCTGTTTGGAATCCTGCTTCCACCAGTTGGGAATTATCAATAAATTCTGCCATAGGTCATCTTTGGCTGTGTAATGGCGTTACAGGTTTACAGTGTGTTTGTATGTGTGTTTTGTGTTTTTGATATGATTTAATGTGGTTCTTGATGGAGAAGCTCCTACTACCAAGGGTTTCAGCTTCCTTGCACAACGCGAAAACTACGGGGTTTACACATGTGGAAATATTGGCGTTTGTCGAAAACCTCACCCGGCTGCATTCCAGTAAGTTTTTTAAATACTTTATCTGCTGCGAGAAACTGACGTTTCACAAAAGGATATTTTAACCGCACGAGTCACAGCCGAAGAGGCAGATTGTTTTCATTCAAAGATGTAGAAAGTCGGTGTCGTTTTCTTTTTACAAACATACGGTGTGCTATTTTAACATAAAATTAAAAACGTAAAGACAGCAGACTGGCGAAATACGTTGGTGGCACATCAATGGCTCTTTGCATATTTATGTAGCGAGTGTTATAATACCGTGACCTCCATATCTCATGAGCAAAAGAGGAGCTGCGGTGTCTGATATGTCTGCTGAAACTCACGAGAAAATTCTCTGGTGAACAGTAATTAAAGGTTCCTCGAGGATATGGCTTTAAATGTAATTATGCCTCCCTCTCCGTAACTTGTTAATGTCTGCAAGTCCAAATGAAATTTCTTCTCGCGCAGCTACCTCACCGGGAAGCCTCAGCACGAAAGTATTAATTATAAAACTCTTGACATTAATTGGAACCCCTCCGGGGAACGACCGCCATCAGGGAAGCCACGTAAATTTTCAGGTTTTCGGTCCAATGTCCTGTGTATTACATGAGCAAGAATGAAATATGCTTTCGCGAAGTGATGAATCAGGTTTAGTTAACATACTGTCAGTATACTACCTTCGCGTACACAGTGAATTTTTGTATTTCTGACTAGTAGTTTTGACTGGTGTCGTACTAAATGCGGCAGTTCGTAACGCAGCTTTTACAGGTAATATCTGTGGTGTCATGGTTCTTAGAAGAAAGACAATAGTACCTATTCCTTTTGCGGGCATTTTCTTTGACTGCTCTTTAGTTATGCATCTACAGTTGTGTATATGATTCCGTTAATTGTCATCAAATAACACTGTAATTTCTGTAACAGATTACTGAGTATCCCTTCAGTAGTTGAGTTATATGGTTGAAACTGCGCTACACGCAGTTCAAAATGTTCAAATGGGTGTGAATTCCTAAGAGATCAAACTGCTGAGGTCCCTAGTCTTACACACTACTTAAACTAAGTTAAACTAACTTACGCTAAGAAAAACACACACACACACACCCATGCCCGAGGGAGGACTCGAACCTCCGGCGGGAGGGGCCGCGCGGACCGTGACATGGCACCTCAAACCACGCGGCCAGCTACACGCAGTGGTGTGGAACGAACCGTATGCTTACGTGAACAATACAGCTGAAACTAGGCAGTAGAAAAGGATAAAATTATTGAAAACATTATCAGCGATCTTATATTAATATGATAATTAAAAAACAGTCTTGATCGCAAATTTCTTTTAATCGGAGTGACGGGTTTCAATATTAAAGGATCATCTTCAGTCTCCAGAACGGCAGGTGGACTTCCTTAAGGATTGAAACCTGTCACTCCGATTAAAAGAAAATTACGATCACGACTATTTTTTAACTATCAATAGAAAAGTATGTATTGCATCATCTATAGCTATACTAAGTTTACCAATACAGTTAAAAATGCGATTGTGATTTCCCATATTTCTAAAATTTAATTATTCTTTATTGGTGGCGGTGTGTGTATTTCTTATCCTCTACTTGAGCAGTATATTTCACATCTAGGAGTCACATTCGGCAGTTACGCTACATGTTTGAAGTTCAGAACACGGTACATACAGTCTTATTATGATATGAAGTTATTTGTATCGTTTTAAGATATTGGTTAAATAAGTTACAAACAGAATTAGATTTTTCACTTTGCAGCGGAGTGTGCGCTGATATGAAACTTCCTGGTAAATTAAAGCTGTGTGGCGGACCGATACTCGAACTCGGGACCTTTGCCTTTCGCGGGAAAGTGCTCTACCATCTGCCTGCGAAAGGCAAAGGTCCCGAGTTCGAGTCTCGCTCCGGAACACAGATTTATAAATGGTTCAAATGGCTCTGAGCACTATGGGACTTATCTGTGGTCATCAGTCCCCTACAACTTAGAACTACTTAAACCCAACTAACCTAAGGACATCACACACATCCATGCCCGAGGCAGGGTTCAAACCCGCGACCGTAGCGGTTACGCGGTTCGAGACTGAAGCGCCTAGAACCGCACGGCCACACCAGCCGGCAACACAGATTTAATCTGCCAGTCAGTTTCAAGTTACAAACAACTCGCGTAACATCGTTTTGTCAATAGCTTCTCTAATCGAAACTGGCGAATTCCACTGCAGTCTTCTACTTATACCACCAACAGGGGCTAACATGTACCTTTCTCTTCTTTTTTTATGTGTCATCAAATATACCTTTTAACGATGTAATAGGGGCATCAACGGTGTGCGCTTTTGCATTCTTCTACATGAAATAATCGTAGGTCTTTTCAACAGCTGCACGTCTACGAAAAATGGTTTCAGTATATTGTTCGTATACCTATTGTTTGGTAGGAAAACATCGACCCAATAATTCTTGTTGCACTAGTTTCACGCTGCGTTCCTCTTCCTATACTACAATGCAGTGCTTCAAACTCTCGTCATTTACTGACTCTGATGAGAGTTTTAAGAACTCCATTGTTTGAAAGTCTTCCGGCTTTAAATAAAGCCGTGTAATGGGTCTCATTGACGAACGCGGTGTATACAGGGTGTTGTAAAAATGGTACGGCCAAGCTTTCCGGAAACATTCCCCACACACAAAGAAAGAAAATATGTTATGTGGACATGTGTCTGGAAACGCTTACTTTCCATGTTAGATCTCATTTTATTACTTCTCTTCAAATCAAATAAATCATGGAATGGAAACACACAGCACAGAACGTACCAGCGTGACTTCAAACACTTTGTTTCAGGAAATGTTCAAAATGTCCTCCATTAGCGAGGATACATGCATCCACCCTCCGTCGCATGGAATCCCTGATGCGCTGATGCAGCCCTGGAGAATAGCGTATTGTATCACAGCCGTCCACAATACGAGCACGAAGAGTCTCTACATTTGGTACCGGGGTTGCGTAGACAAGAGCTTTCAAATGCCCCCACAAATGAAAGTCAAGAGGGTTGAGGTCAGGAGAGCATGGAGGCCATGGAATTGGTCCGCCTCTACCAATCCATCGGTCACAGAATCTGTTGTTGAGAAGCGTACGAACACTTCGACTGAAATGTGCAGGAGCTCCATCGTGCATGAACCACATGTTGTGTCTTACTTGTAAAGGACGTGTTCTAGCAGGTAGAGTATCCCGTATGAAATCATGGCGGTGAATCGAGGAAGTACAGTACATACTGACGAAACTAAAATGAGCTCTAACATGGGAATTAAGGGTTTCAGGACACATGTCCACATAACATCTTTTCTTTATTTGTGTGTGAGGAATGTTTCCTCAAAGTTTGGCCGTACGTTTTTGTAACACCCTGTATAAATATATGTAAGTCTAATATATTTTCTCATTGCTTTTTAAAATTAAGAAAGGCTTTTCCAAATGTGGAAACATGTTCCAAGGTACAGTCTGTGACAGAATTCAGGAGATCTCTCACCTATACGTTACGCTTTTCTGTTTGGTATCTAGCATAACAGGCTAGGGACACAACGCTACCAACATACAGTCACATGTGTAACTACTAAATCTTCCACGAAACGAACGCTGAGAGGAAAACTGCTATCTACGACGATCGCAGCTAGAAAATCTACTCAAACCTTTTTTTCTGCAGTGGATATGGCAAACGAATTTTGATACTGCTTTGCACATTTCACCATGGTGTTACACACTAGGCTACTCAGAATAACACATTATCTTATCCAGCCCTTTTGTGGTAGTTTCAGTGAACGAAGACAGTAATAAGTTCGGGCAACATAATTCTGACATTTCTGACACATTAGAATAGCAAAGGTGCTTACATAACCGGAAATTCCGTGAATTAGGTGACGGAAAGGAATTATGGATCACTTAAAGTAGGTTTGATTACATCAGATCGAGTCGACAGATGTTTAGTGGGAGCTACACTGTTACACATAATGGACCCACGCTAACAACACTTATTCGTTGACGGGGCAGACAAAAGAGATCTTTCTCTACGTCCTTTGTTATGAATCGCTAGGGACTCACTGCACCATTATGTTCGCTCTGGTCTTACGACGTCGTCCGCCCAACAGCTCAGTCAGACGATAGAATGGTGACAACTGATTGACGTGGCGGATAGCTGGTGGTTTTTTTGAGAGTGAAGATTTCATTCCAATGGTCTCGTATACTGGTTTTAACACACTCTATTGATATTGTAATTACAATGTTAGTGTAAATCTAACAAAAATAAACAAGCTGTTTTTACAGAAGTGACAGTTTCCTCTAAGGATATGTAATGAAGATAATAAACTGCCGGCTGTCATAGATCGATCTCGAAACAAATGTGCTATCGGTACCCAAATAAAAATTAACTATCGGCTAGCTGGGCAGACTGTTTATTAATTTTATTAGTAGCCTGTCTTAAGTGCACATATTATGGAATATTACTCGAAATACTGTGTCAAATGTAAGCCAAATTCTTGTTTATAATTCTTATACAAAACTACTAACGTCTACAAATGATTGCGAACCTTCGCAACTGCAGCTAATTAATCGAAAGCCGGTGTCTTATTAAAACAATTAAAGACCATCTGTTAGGACTTAATACTAGAACATACGATTATCTCAACCAAAAGCTTCGAGCACCGAGTTTTGCTAGAAAATAAGATAATTTATTGTCCGATCAACCGACATGCCACTGGTCAGCAAATGACGGTTCGAGTACCCTCTTTGTCACATTTTTCTTGCATTTCTACATAGATCGCATTATCTTTTCGTCATCTAAAAGGAAAAAAATCTAAAATTTTAATAATAACGATTATCGCAAACATTATAAAGGAATCAGTGGTGTCGTTCACAGTCACGTTCCATGAACTTCAAAAGTCTGATAGCATGGAAAGAAACATGCTCAACAGAGAATAGAGTTGCAACTAACGAATTGCTCAAGCCATTGTATCCAAACAAATAATAAGTTTTTATTTCTTGTTTTTCAATAATAACATAAAACCTACATTTTGTGTGTAAGCAACATTAAGAATTTTGAACGGCACCACCATTCGGCCCTACCATCACCCAATACGACGAGGAGAGAGTCTGATGTATGGGCCACTGATTTTCGCTACAACATTCTACACTGAAAATAAAGAGACAGCTGTTACGGCTCTTTGCTAGACACTCCCCACTCACTGAAAAAATCTAGGACAAAGTTAATGACGAAAGTCATATTGTTATGCTGCAGCTCGGTTACACGTAATTATTCACGTATAGGAACACAAGTGATGTCGGCAGGGTGGCTCAGCGCGTCGGTCAGAGCAGAGGCTACTTTCTGAAGCACGAAAAACACAGTGAAATATTCAAAGATGAAGTACAGCAACTGCCAAGGTGTCCGCCCCGTCCAACTCCAAAAGACCAGAAAAACAAAAACGCCAATAACGTGGTCGAGGTGTTACGTGGTCCTTCGGCTCTTTTATTCGAAATTTTTTCCGTCATTTGTAATAATATTTTGATTACCTGAGTACTTTTCTTACCCTTTTATTGAAATGAAACATCGGGATGTGTGAATAAAAATATTACTTAAGTAAATTATTAGCAATCTCAGTTGATCACCTCTTTGTGAGCACTTTCACAATGAGTGGGGCGAACATACCATAGAAACCTCAAAACATAAATAGTTCTCCCACCATACGCAGCACACGAATGAAATCTCGCCGCACTGCTCGAGGAAAACATATCGCATTCAGGTTGTTAAGTGCACCGCCCGATGTAGAGAGGCAGAGGCATTAGAATGTTATCAGGGACTGAAAGAAATATCGAATGAAAAAAAAAGCCACACGAACTAGCGGTTTGGTGGTCTAATACCTCGACAGCCGACCTCGCTCAGCTAGACGCGTAGACTTACGTGTAGACAAGCTACAGGATCAAAACACGATTTTCAATGTTTTTTTTTTTCAATAAGTCGAGAGTGTCTAACAAAAGTCCAATATACGGGTTCCTTATTTTCAATATGGAACTTCATTTGCAAAGGTTCATCAAAATCGGTGACATAAATGTATGACATTCCCCTTGTAAGCCGATTACGCTCCATTCGGTGTTGGGAGAAGAACATTACTTTTGACAGGAATTCCGAATGACGGCAGAGCCCGACGGTCTTCACTTGTCACTGCCAGGAACGCAGGAGGTCGTTTGATGTCAGTTAAAAATTTTCTTGCTGGTGAGTATTGAAGACGAGTCCTTTGCTTTGGTACACCAAGCAAAAACCAATCGGCGAGAACCCTCCCCCCCCCCCCCTCCACACACACGCACACGCACACACACACACACACACACACACACACACACAGAGAGAGAGAGAGAGAGAGAGAGAGAGAGTGAGAGAGAGAGAGAGAAATTCTCAATAATTGTCTTATACTGACCTTTGACATCCTTCGCAAGTGGCAGGCATTAATGTGATGTTGTCAACCGCGGAACTAAAGATGTTAGGTAGATTGTAAGAAGTAAAATTACGTGCATAAAATTTTAATTTTCAATGTCTCTGTAGCGGCGATTGTATTGTGTGAAAATAAGAAGAAAAATTAAAAAAATTAGACGGTTACGTGATTCTTATACTGATTTCCTGGATTTAGAAATGGCTCTGAGCACTATGGGACTCAACTGCTGAGGTCATTAGTCCCCTAGAACTTAGAACTAGTTAAAGCTAACTAACCTAAGGACATCACAAACATCCATGCCCGAGGCAGGATTCGAACCTGCGACCGTAGCGGTCTCCTGGATTTAGAAATTGACTCTTATTCTGCTGCGATCACTGATGTAGGACAGCATTATACTGTAGAGGGTCTTAGTATGTATAGCTCAAAACAACACTTTGTCGCCAACAATCGAAGTGGCGTCTGTCACTTCTGCATAAATTGTACGTCCTGCAGAAGTTCGAAAATCGGTAATGCTGACGTATATACAGGAGGGGGGACGGATGCTTGCTCACCCATTTGATCCATTTTAGCCATGAAAATCGGGTCCAAAAATCATCGATGATGCGTAAAATGAGGTCCTGGGATCAAGCCCATCTCCTAGGAGCTTTATTTTTGAATAACCACTCATTTGCGACACTAAAAAATTAGTACTCCATGTATCTGAATTTCATAAATATGAAAGTTATGTGTCTAACAACCATTTTAAGGGAAGATAGTATATAAAAATTTGAAAAGTCCATTCAACCTGTTCATGTCACTTTTTAATAGAATATTATATATAAAATTTGAACTGTCTACTGATGGTGCTCTTATGATGATTAGTAGTCACCTAATTACTGTGACAACTGTTATACGACTAACCAAAACATATTTATCAATCACTGTAAGACGTTGTGTCCTTCGTTCACTCCCCACTATAAATGGAAAATTAGTTTGGGTGCAAATGTTGTAAGGACATCACAACTGCCACCAGGAGAATGGAACAGCAATGATACGAATCATACACTATGTGATCAAAAGTGTCCAGACACCCCCAAAAACATACGTTTCTCATACTAGGTGCATTGTGCTGCCTCCTACTGCCAGGTACTGCAGATCAGCGTCCTCATTTATCATTAGACATCGTGAGAGAGCAGAATGGGGCGCTCTACGGAACTCACGGACTTCGAACGTGGTCAGGTGATTCAATGTCAATTGTAACATGTCTGTACGCGAGATTTCTACACTCCTAAACAGCCCTAGGTCCACTGTTTCCGATGTGACAGTGAAGTGGAAACATGAAGGGACACGTACAGCACAAAAGCGTACAGTCCAACCTCGTCTGTTGACTGACAGAGACCACCGACAGTTGAAGAGGGTAGTAATGTGTAGTAGACAGACATCGATGTAAACCATCACACAGGAATTCCAAACTGCATCAGGATACACTGCAGGTACTATAACAGTTAGGCAGGAGGTGAGAAAACTTGGATTTCATGGTCGAACGGGTGCTCATAAGTCACACATCACGCCGGTAAATGCCAAACGACGCGTCGCTTGGTGTAAGGAGCGTAAACTCTGGACGATTGAACAGTGGAAAACTTCGTATGGAGAGACGAATGACGGTACAAAATATGGCGATCCGATTGCAGGGTGTGGGTATGGCGAATGCCCGGGGAACGTGATCTGCCAGCGTGTGTAGTGCCAACAGTAAAATTCTGAGGCGGTGGTGTTATGGTGTGGTCGTGTTTTTCATGGAGGGGCCTTGCAGCCCTTGTTTTGCGTGGCACTTTCACACTACAGGCCTATATTGATGTTTTAAGCTCCTTCTTGCTTCCCACTGTTGAAGAGCAATTCGGGGATGGCGATTGCATCTTTCAAAATGATCGAGCACCTGTTTATAATGCACGGCCTGTGGCGGAGTGGTCACACGACAACAACACCCCTGTAACGGACTGGCCGGCACAGAGTCCTGACCTGAATCTTATAGAACACCTTTGGATATTTCGGAACGCTGACTTTGTGCCAGGCCTCACCGACAGACATCGATACCTCTCCTCAGCGCAGCACTTCGTGAACAATGGACTGCCATTCCCCAAGAAACCTTTCATCACCTGATTGAATATATGCCTGTGACAGTGGAAGCTTTCATCAAGACTAAGGGTGGGCCAACACCGTATTGAATTCCAGCATTACCGATGGAGGGCGCCACGAACTTGTAAGTGAATTTCAGCCAGGTGTCCTGATACTTTTGATCACATAGTGTATGTGAGAGTCACCAAAATATTTTGGCCTACGGAGGAGAAAGCTGATGTTTGAAGTTTCATGAAAAAGTTACGCCGCAACGAAAAAGCCTTTGTTTTAATGAGTGTGATCTCAAACTCGCTCGTAATTTAATGATATCCATGCTAGTATATGTGACTATGGGAAATGAGCAGCCTTCTTCGAAGTTTTTTTCGATTTTTCTGCCAGTCCTGTCTTGCTGAGACGCCACACCACACAACAGTACTACAAAGGATGACGGACAAGCGTTGAGTAGACATCCTCTTCGGTAGATCTGTTGCACTTTTTAAGTTTTCTGCCAATGAAATGCCAACCTTTCTTCACCTTCTCGAGAATATTTTTTAGATGGTTCCAATTTCCGTAGTCCATAATTGTAATCCCTGGATAATTATTTGGATGAACAAGGTTTCAAATTTGTGCCAGTTACCCTGTAGCCAAAAATTGTCGGAATTTTATTAATACTCATGTAAAATCCTGCACGCTCTTTATTTTTGTCTGCTTCTCTGAAATAACTGAGAGCGAAGAGTATCACAATTTTGATAGAAATATTAGTTGTATGTTATTAAAATAAAGAATAATGCATATCTTATATGTTCATTATCACGTAAACAATGGTGGTTATAATATCTTTGCTGTGCTCTTTAAATTTGGGTAACATAAATGTGACAGTGTGAATAAAACATACCTTTATATTTTGATTGAAGTTTAATAAAATAAGCTCAGAACATTTTCTAAGCAGTGTTAACTGCAACCAATTTGTAATTTCTCAAATAAGTTGCCTGTGAGCACTGACTTTATAGATGCAGCTGCATATGTATATTTTTAACAATCAAAACCAGTACACTTATTGCTGACATTACAACATTAGTGAAGTTATGATTACCGAGACTAATTACAAATCAAACAGCTCGCACCCTGGCGTACATAACGAAGATAGCACAGCTGGCTATTGACAAGAGTATGTGACCTAACATTTTGGTTTCAAACTTACCATGAATATTTTTAAGAATTTAGAGTTGTTAAATCTTAACGCACCGATCTTTAAATTCCTTACTAACGTTTCAGAATTCACACAACAACGGATATTTTCATGTGTTGTTCGTCTCCTTATATGAATCTTAAATTTCTTTAAATTCCTTACTTTTTTTTTAAATTCCTTACTAACGTTTCAGAATTCACACAACAACGGATATTTTCATGTGTTCTTCGTCTCCTTATATAAATCTTAAATATAATTATGTAATATGGCAATGTTTACATTGCAAACAGATATACCATTTACATAGCTAATAATGACACGATTTGTATTCAGTCATAACATAGCCTCTCAGTCTAAAAAGTTTCGAGAAGGGTTTATAAAAAGATAGAGAAACGTTAAGATGGTGGTTTTAATGTTTCAGATGCTCTACGTAGTCTTCCTTCACGTGACTGCAGCATATAGGATGTTCATACCGCCAAAAAAGTTCTCCTTTGGGATGTTATTCGTCTCACACGTCACATTGCTTTGAGTGTCGTTTATGTAGACAAAGCATTGACCCTTCGTGTGGACTTCTGCACTTTGTCGTTCTGTGTTACGTTCGTATTGATAACACGAAGTCTTGTTACCAATGAGGAGCTTTTCCAGAAAAGAATTTTCCGCATTTTGCATTTCAGTGAGGTCGCAGCAGGCGTCCACGAGTGTTCTCTTTGTTTGGGAATCAAACTGTGCGGGACAAACTGTGCACATACTTTTTTCTTCTTCAAAACATTCTGTAGAGTGTCTTAATTTATAGATAATGCCCCACTGTGATTTGTGACAGAACAACGTTCACACTCTACGGTCACACATTTACTACTTAATACCGCCTGCACATATCTCTCTGGTCAAATGCAATGCCGGATTAAGCCACTGTGGGGGACTGTAGCAAATGGTAAGAACATGGCCCTTGGTTTGCTTTAGGCCTCAAAGCTTAGGATACGAAATAAAATCGAAATTTGATATGCACATAAGAATAGCGCTAGTAGCAACACTATGAGGCTGCAAATAAGGATTGCTTTAAATACACGCTGTAACGGTCGTGAGCGTTAGTTATCATTGGACGTGGTGAGCTGATATTAGTCGAGAATGCCTTTAAGGTGACAAAGACGCCATTATCAGTACCCGACTGAGTTTGAACGAAGTCGTGTAACAGACCCACGAGAATCTGGATGCTCCTTCTGCAATGCTGTAGAAAGACTTTACAGGAACGCAGCCCCTCTAAAGACTATTGTCAGCGCTGGTCACGGGAAGATACCGACGCAAGAACATCGGGCGCTGGTGGCCACGTGGCACTACCGAGAGGGAAGGCCATCGTGTTTGGCGTATGAGAGCAGTAATTCGAGCAGCTTTTGTGACCACAACGACACAACGAACTGTTACAAAATGGTTACTTCAAGGACAGCTCCGATCCCGGCAGCCTGTAGTGTGTACTCCACTGACCGCAACCCATCATCTTCTGCGACTCCCGTGATGTCAAGATAGAGCTCAAGGGAGGGCGGAGTGGGTCTCTGTTGCGTTTTCTGGAGAAAGCTGGTTCTGCGTCGGTTCCAATGATGGGAAAAGCCTGGCTGGTGTGGAGCCACTTTCTTCAGTGCGAATGTACAACACTTACGTCCGACCTCCTGTGGGAATCTCTAAGTAGCAAACAGGAGTATAATGGACAGGGACTGCAGCAGGTGGCGCTCGGTGGGAGTATGGGTCGACCGTGGGGCGTACCGAGATAGTCTGTGCAGCTGCGATAACGCAGTGCCCCGGATGGCGTAGTGGTTATCGAAACTGCGTAGTAAGCAAGAGATCCCGGGTTCGAATCACAGTCCGGTTCACATTTTCGCCTGTCACCGCTGATTCCGTTTAATGTCCCACTGCAGCTGATACCAGTCACCCCCCTTCAATTTACATACGAGGTGCGACAATAAAGTAATGAGACTGATGTGAAAAAAAAATGTTTTAGTCAAGTTTAGTGTTGTCTCCTACAAAGTAGTTCCCTTCTGATTGAACACACTTTCTCCAGCTTTTCTGCCATTGATGGCAACATTTCTGGAACTCATCTTCCTTAATATCCTTTAAGACCCTCGTCACAGCTTTTTGGACATCTTGTGTTGTTTGAAAATGGTGTCCATTGCCGCCGTTTTGACTCTTGGAAATAGAAAAAAGTCGCACGGAGCGATATCTGGTGAATAAAGTGGCTGTGGTAGTATTTAAATTTGTTTTGAGGTTAAAAATTGCTGTACTGACACCGAAGTATGGGATGGCGGATTATCGTGATGCAGAATCCAATTATCAGCAATGTTGGCACGGACATGAAGAACTCTTTTACGAAGTCTTTCTAAAATTTCTCTGTAGTAATATTGGTTAACTGTTTGTCCAGGAGGCACCCAATCTTTATGAACAATTCCCTTGGAATCAAAGAAGCACACAAGCATGCAGTTCACTTTCGACTGACATGCGAGCTTTTTATGGTCTCTCTGGATTGATTTCCGTTTGCTCTGACAAATAAGCTGCCACATTTTTCCGTGTTTCTCGCTGTTGTGATGTAAGATTTTTGGGGACCATTTTTGCACAAATCTTCCTCCTACCAAGATCTTCAGTTATTATTAGACGAACCGTCTCTCGACTGATGTTCAGTTCTTCTGCACTCATTTTTACGGATAATCTTCCATCAGATCGTACGAGTTCACGCACCCTGGCGCAGTTGACATCTGACCGTGAGGTTGATGGTCGTCCACTGTGGCCTTCATCTTCAATATACCGAGCAAGGTGGCGCAGTGGTTAGACACTGGACTCGCATTCGGGAGGACGACGGTTCAATCCCGCGTCCGGCCATCCTGATTTAGGTTTTCCGTGATTTCCCTAAATCGCTCCAGGCAAATGCCGGGATGGTTCCTTTCAAAGGGCACGGCCGACTTCCTTCCCCATCCTTCCCCAATCCGATGAGACCGATGACCTCGCTGTCTGGTCTCCTTCCTCATACCAACCAACCAACCAACCATCATCTTCAATATTCGCTCTGCCTTCACTAAACATTTTATGCCAATGAAAAACTTGAGCTCCTGATTATAACGTCCTCTCCAAAAGCCTTCTGAAGCTCGCCGTAAATTGTCGTTGCGTTTTCACCCAGTTTAATGCAAAAAGAAATGGCGCAGTATTATGCGGTTCCATTTCCGTGACGAGAGACACAAACACGTGTTAACTTATTACAGAATTTTAAAATATTACCTTTCTGTAAGAGCTGAACATGTGACCTGTAGCTTAAGAGCATTGAACCTAAACCATTACGCTATAGAACTACTGACTAAACTCTTTTTTTTCTCTTAGAATAAATTATTTTTGTCACATTTTCATAAATGAGGGTCCACCAGGGTGGATGGCTGCATGGTGTGAAACCTGGCATCCAACTCTACACCATTGTACGAGTAATTTCAAAAGGTCAGTCACACCCTAGTGTCTCACTGGCAAACAAGTATTTAATATTTGGAAGTAAATGAATTATAACGACAACCCTTTTTATCAGATAAAACATCGATAAACGGCTTGTTCAAAAATACCTTAAGGAATCTGAATACTGGTACATTGTAGAAAAAAGGAACAACTATAATAGTAGACCTAAACAATACATACAATATCTTTTAATGACTTTCTTGTTGGTAATCAATCGAGTCCTGTCCTATTTGATCAAGTTATTGCAATTAGCTCGAACAACTTTAGGGCATTCCATTATAACATAATGTATGTTGTGACTAGCAGTTAATTATTCGAGTCATCAGTCTTCTGACTGGATAAGACTTTCCATGAATTCCCCTCCTGTGCCAACCAGCTCATCTCACAGTAGCCAAAAAAATGGTTCAAATGGCTCTGAGCACTATGGGACTTAACATCTGTGGTCATCAGTCCCCTAGAACTTAGAACTACTTAAACCTAACTAACCTAAGGACATCACAAACATCCATGCCCGAGGCAGGATTCGAACCTGCGACCGTAGCACTCGCGCGGTTCCGAACTGAGCGCCTAGAACCGCTAGACCACCGCGGCCGGCTCACAGTAGCCCCTTTGCTACCTACGTCCTTAATTATTTGCTGGATATATTCCAATCTCTGTCTTCCTCTACAGTTTTCATACTCTACAGCTCCCTCTAGTACAATGGAAGTAGTTCTCTAGTCTCTAAACAGATGTGCTATCATTCTGTCCTTCTTGTCAGTATTTTCCATACATTCGTTTCCTCTCCGATTCTGCGCAGAACCTCCTCATTCCTTATCTTATCAGTCCATCTAATTTTCAATTATCGTCTGTTGCAGCACACCTCAAATGCTTCGATTCTCTTCCGGTTCGCCCAAAATCTATGTTTCACTACTATATAACGCTGTTTGTTGTGGTAATTTCCTATGGGACCAAACTGCTGAGGACAGCGGTCCCTAGGCTTACACATTACGTAATTTAACTTAAACTAACGTACACTCATGCCCGAGGGAGGACTCGATCCTCCGACGGTGGGAGCAACGCGAACCGTGGCAAGGCGCACAAGACACTTCGGCTACCCCGCGCGGCATTTAACACTCCGATGAAAACGTACATTCTTTGAAATTTCTTCCTCAAATTAAGGCCTGATACCAGTAGGCTTCGCTTGGACAGAAACGCCCTTTCTGCCGGAGCTAGTCTGCTTTTTATGTCTTCCTTGCTCCGTCTGCCAAGGGTTAGTTTGCTGCCCAGATAGCAGAATTCCGTAACATCATCTACTTCGTGATCACTAATCCTGATGTTTAGTTTCTCGCTGTTCTCGTTTCTGCTACTTCACATTACTTTCGTCTTTCTTCGATTTACTCTCAGTCCATATCCTGTACTCATTAGACAGTTCATACCATTCATCAGGTCCTGTAATTCTTTACTTTCGCTGAGGATCGCAATGTCATCAGCGAATCATATAATTGACATTCCTTCTTGAATTTTAATTCGACTCTTGGACAATTCTTTTACTTCCATCATTGCTTCTTCGATTAAACAGTAGGAGCGAATGACTGCAGCCCGGTTCTTACAACCTATTTAATCTGAGCCCTACGTTCTTGCTCTTCCACTCTTTATTTTTCCCTCTTGGCTCTTTTACATGCACTATATCACCCGTCTGTTGCTATAGCTTACCCCTACCACTTTTAGTAATAAGCTAAAATTGTTACTGCTCATTTTAGATATGGAAACCACCATCTTTCCATTGGACAGTGGGTATAATACCATCTACATCTAACTTGCTAGAATTTTTTTTTTTTTTTGTTAGCCTATGCTCAGAGTTCCCAATGCACGAGGTTCATAGTATCTGTTAACTCTTGCTATGTGCCTAATCCAGAACTGATCGAATGCATATCTATTGTTTACTATTGTCAGTTCAAGCTGTCACCGTAATTACTCCACAGAATTTCCTTGTATGTTAGCAGTAGAATCAGTCTTGTGACATTTGGACAGACAATAACATAAATAAATAAAACTACACTACTGGCCATTAAAATTGTTACACCAAGAAGAAATACAGATGATAAACGGGTATTCATTAGACATATATATTATACTAGAAATGACATGTGATTACATTTTCACGCAATTTGGGTTCATAGATCCTGAGAAATCAGTACCCAGAACAACCACCTCTGGCCGTAATAACGGCCTTGATACGCCTGGGAATTGAGTCAAACAGAGCTTGGATGGCGTGTACAGGTACAGCTGCCCATGCAGCTTCAACACGACACCACAGTTCATCAAGAGTAGTGACTGGCGTATTGTGACGAGCAAGTTGCACGGCTACCATTGACCAGACGGTTTCAATTGGTGAGGGATGTGGAGAATGTGCTGGCCAGAGCAGCAGTCGAACATTTTCTGTATCCAGAAACACCCGTACTGGACCTGCAACACGCGGTCGTGCATTATCCTGCTGAAATGTAGGGTTTCGCAGGGATCGAATGAAGGGTAGAGGCACGGGTCGTAACGGATCTGAAATGTCCACTGTTCAAAGTGCTGTGAATGCGAACAAGAGGTGACCGAGACGTGTAACTAATGAGACCCCATACCATCACGCCGGATGATGACGAATGCACGCTTCCAATGTGCGTTCACCGCGATGTCGCTAAACACGGATGCGACCATCATGATGCTGTAAACAGAACCTGGATTCATCCGAAAAAATGACGTTTTGCCATTCGTGCACCAAGCTTCGTCGTTGAGTACACGATCGCAGGCGCTCCTGTCTGTGATGCAACGTCAAGGGTAACCGCAGCCATGGTCTCCGAGCTGATAGTCCATGCTGCTGCAAACGTCGTCGAACTGTTCGTGCAGATGGTTGTTGTCTTTCAACTCTGTTGACTCAGGGATCGAGACGCGGCTGCACGATCCGTTACAGCCATGCGGGTAAGATGCCTGTCATCTCGACTGCTAGTGATACGAGGCCGTTGGGATCCAGCACGGCGTTCCGTATTACCCTCCTGAACCCACCGATTCCATATTCTGCTAACACTCATTGGATCTCGACCAACGCGAGCAGAAATGTCGCGATACGATAAACCGCAATCGCGATAGGCTACAATCCGACCTTTATCAAAGTCGGAAACGTGATGGTACACATTTCTCCTTTTTACACGAGGCATCACAACAACGTTTCACCATGCAACGCCGGTCAACTGCGGTTTGTGTATGAGAAATCGGTTGGAAACTTTCCTCATGTCAGCACGTTGTAGGTGTCGCCACCGGTGCCAACCTTGTGTGAATGCTCTGAAAAGCTACTCATTTGCATATCACAGCATCTTCTTGCTGTCGGTTAAATTTCGCGTCTGTAGCACGTCATCTTCGTGGTGTAGCAATTTTAATGGCCAGTAGTGTATTAGAGAATTTAGAAACGTACTAAAATGTGGCTCGGGTGTCGTATTTGATGTGGGACCTAAAACTTCAAAATTCGGTACTTAGTCTGTCACATTACGAGAGTCAGCTTACAATTTTGGGACCAAACATATCTGTACGTTCACCCACTGGAAAGTACACAAAAATTATTCCTTCACACGCTTGTGTTACTTGTTGAAGTCTGTATGCAGATGTTCGCTGTAAATGGTTATGGCAGTGTGACGTCTCTAAATGACGTTTGCGGTAAATGTCTGTGGCAGTGTGTGAGGGTGGGCTCCTCTGTTGCAGGACCAATGAGGCCTTGCGATGGGCCAGTCCCGGCTCTGGCTGCAGAGGTCGCTGCTGCTGCTGGTGGCCGCGCTGCTCGGCTGCCTGACGCCCGCCAAGCCAGAGGACGGCGCGACCACGAGAAAGGTGAGCCAGGCTACGTCACACCACTGTGCGCCCGCGACGCCACTGTGCGCATTCCTACTGCCGCTACAAATACGACCTATGTTCTACGAGGGTCACTCCAAAAGAAATTCACACTATTTTAATAAAAATTCTGCATGTATGAACGGTGTGTGGCGGAGGGCACTTTACGTGCCACTGTTATTACCTCCCTTTCCTGTTCCACTCGCGTATGGTTCGCCGGAAGAACGACTGCCGTGGAGCCTCCGTGCTCGCTCGAATCTCTCTAATTTTACATTCGTGATCTCCTCGGGGGGTATAAGTAGGGGGAAGCAATATATTCGATACCTCATCCAGAAACGCACGCTCTTGAAACCTGGCAAGCAAGCTACACTGCGATGCAGAGCGCCTCTCTTTCGGAGTCTGCCACTGGAATTTGCTAAACATCTCCGTAACGCTATCACGCTTAACAAATAACCCTGTGACGAAACGCGCCGCTCTTCTTTGGATCTTCTCTATCTCCTCCGTCAACCCGATCTGGTACGCATCCCACACTGATGAGCAATACTCAAGTATAGGTCAAACGAGTGTTTTGTAAGCCACCTCCTTTGTTGATGGACTACATTTTCTAAGGACTCTCCCAATGAATCTCAACCTGGTACCCACCTTACCAACAATTAATTTTATATGATCATTCCACTTCAAATCGTTCCGCACGCATACTCGCAGATGTTTTACAGAAGTAACTGCTACCAGTGTTTGTTCCGCTATCATATAATCATACAATAAAGGACCCTTCTTTCTATGTATTCGCAATACATTACATTTGTCTATGTTAAGGGTCAATTGCCACTCCCTGAACCAAGTGCCTATCCTTTTCGCTTGTTTTCAAACTTACTTGAACCTGTTCCCCTGAGTGGCGCCGTCACAGCATGTCTTCGAGGTGGCTGCTACACTTGACGTTCGTCAGAAGCAACGTGCTGTCATAGAATTCCTGTGCTGTGAAAACCAGACAGTGGAAAACATCCACAAGAGGTTGAAAAAGGTGTATGGGGATGCTACTGTCGATCGCAGTACAGTTAGTCAGTGGGCAAGCAGGTGACGTGATGAAATCGCGCACGGTGATATTGAGGACTGTCCTCACAGCGGCAGGCCTCGTACTGCACACACTCCACACAATGTGCAGAGAGTTAACGAACTGGTGACTGCTGACAGACGCATCACAGTGAACGAATTGTCGCGCTACGTTGGGATAGGGGAAGGAAATGTTTGCAGAATACTGAAACTGTTTTCGTTAAAAAAGGTTTGTGTTACGTGGGTTCCCAGGATATTGACAGTGGCTCACAAAGAAACAAGAAATACGGTATGCAGCGAACTTTTGGAGCAGTATGAGAATGGTGGAGATGAATTTTTTGGAAGACTTATGACGTGATGAAACATGGCTCCATCATTTTTCACCAGATACGACGAGGCAATCAATGGAGTGGCATCATGCAAATTCACCCAAGAAAAAATATTCAAAACCACACCTTCTGCTGGAAAAGTTATGGCTACGGTGTTTATCGATTCCGAAGGACTCTTGCTTGTGGACACCATGCCAAGTGGAACCACCATAAATTCTGATGCACACGTGACGACACTGAAGAACTTCAAGCCCGACTGAGTCGTGTTCGACCACATCGGAAAAAGCAGGATGTTTTGCTGTTGCACGACAATGCACGGCTACATGTCAGTCAAAGAAACCATGGAAGCGATCACAAATCTCGGATGAACAACACTGAAACACCCGCCTTACAGTCCTGACCTGGCTCCATGTGACTATCATCTCTTTGGGAAACTGAAAGACTCTCTTCGTGGAGCAAAGTTTGAAGATGATAACTCTCTTGTGCACGCTACCAAACAGTGGCTCCAACAGGTTGGTCCAGAATTTTACCGTGCCGGTGTACAGGCGCTGGTTCCAAGATGGCGTAAGGCAGTTGAGAGGGGTGGAAATTATGTGTAGAGATGAAAATATTGTTCCTAAAGGATGTATCTACACACCGTAAAACTTTCAAACATGTAGAACGAAAGATGAATTTAAAAAAAAAAATAGTGTGCATTTCTTTTGGAGTGACCCTCGTAGTTCAAACTGTGCTATATTATTTCCTGAATATCCCCTCAAGATTCACTTACGTAATGTATTCACGACGTATGATGCTGATTTTCACGTCCTGAAAAAAAGTAATATGGAGCTCCCTGTAGGCGAGTGGAAACGAAATGAAACATCACCAGTTGAGACGATATATTATTTCGACGATTACAAGTAACTTAGCAATATGAATCCACTTTCAGTGTGACGTAGCACCCTCTCTCACCTGAATGCTTGCACTGATTAAGTTGGGAAGGTTCTATACTATTCCAAGGAAAGGTGCCCAACCACTCATATAACTAGTCTTGGATACTGGCGCTGGGATGTTCACGTCAGAGCTGTTTCCACGCATGTTCTATGATCAGTGGTGTAGCTCAACATCATGCAGACGGTTCATAAATACATACACCAAGTGTCGATGTACATCATTTTTTTGAAAAATCGCACCTCAGCACTGTCACATGAGAGGGAACACATTAGAATGTGGCATATCCATGACGTAGTATTGTGCAGTAAGAATTCCCTCAAATCCTATCAGCTGTGACCTAAGGTCATACTCAATGGCTCATCATACCATGATACTAAGGGGAACACCGTGACCACGAGAAAAAGATTGAATAATCAACGAGTCGGGGAGTGGAGTGTCAGAAGTTTAAACGTGGTAGAGAGGCCACAAAATCTGCAAAAGAAATGCGAAGGCTTAATCTAGATATAGTAGGAGTCAGTGAAGTGAAATGGAAAGAAGAGTCCGCAGCTCGTGGTCGTGCGGTAGCGTTCTCGCTTCCGGCGCCCGGGTTCCCGGGTTCGATTGCCGGCGGGGTCAGGGATTTTCTCTCCCTCGTGATGACTGGGTGTTGTGTGATGTGCTTAGGTTAGTTAGGTTTAAGTAGTTCTAAGTTCTAGGGGACTGATGACCATAGATGTTAAGTCCCATAGTGCTCAGAGTATTTGAACCAATTTTTGGAAAGAAGACAAGGATTTCTGGTCAGATGAGTATGGGGTAATATCAACAGCACCACCGGCCGGTGTGGCCGAGCGGTTCTAGGCGCTTCAGTCTGGAACCACGAGGCTGCTGCGGTCGCAGGTTCGAATCCTGCCTCGGGCATGGATGTTTGTGATGTCCTTAGGTTACTTAGGTTTAAGTAGTTCTAAGTTCTAGGGGACTTATGACCTCAGATGTTAAGTCCCACAGTGCTCAGAGCCATTTGAACCATTTTGGTCAACAGAACCAGGATATGGTATAATGGGAGTAGGTTTCGTTATGAATACGAGGCTAGGGCAGAGAGTGTGTTGCTGTGAACAGTTCAGTGATAAGGTTGTTCTTAGTACAATCTACAGCAAACCAACACCGACAACGATAGTTCAGGTATACATGTCAACGTCGCAAGCTGAAGACGAAGAGATAGAGAATGTATATGAGGATATTGAAAGGGTAATATAGTATGTAAAGGGAGATGAAAGTTAATAGTCATAGGGGACTGGAATGTAGTTGTAGGGGAAGGAATAGAAAAAAAAGTTGCAGGACACTATCAGCTTGGGGCAAGGAATGAGAGAAGAGAAAGACTAATTGAATTCTGCAACAAATTTCAGCTAGTAATAGAGAATTTTATATCTTATTCTCCCATCAATTTAATTCAATATTCAAGGATTTCTATTAGGTTTTGTCTTCTTACCTATTTTATCACCTGTTGTCTTCACTATTTCATCTCTCAAAACTACTCATTCTCTTTCTGCAGCACGCCCTTTCCCGTTTAATCACGCGTTGCCTAATGCAACCTCTGAAACTCTCAATAATCTCTCGTTCTTTCAACTTATAGAAATCCCACATCCTAAATATCTTACCATTTTGCATTTTCTTAAGTTCTAATTTACAGTTCATGAACAGGATACACAAATGAATTTATGGAGAGTGGGGTGAACTGGTGGCATACTCAAAGACAAAAGAATCTTTACCACTTTATTGACACTCAGTAGCCAAACATGCAAAAACAACACTAGCCGAACAGCCACACCGTGTTCTACCAAGGTACTTGATAGCTATACTTTGAATTAGTATTTCATAAACATCCCTTTTAAAAAGCTTTTAAAAATAGCATTTTGTAATGCCTAAGTGCTTTGACCGCCAAAATTTTTATGAAACTCAAGACACTTTAACAATTTTTTACAGATACAAATATGAAGCATTCACCAATCAGTGTAAAGGTATTAATATGTTCGTAATGTCAGTTAACACCTAGTGTGCTCGTATCTTCCAAGACTTTAAAAAGACAAAAAAATGTTAATCTTTTAAAATTAAAAGAATATTTAAAACTATAGACCATAATTTGAGGAAAATTAGTCAAACAAGATAGGGTTCATTAAAAACAAACCCTAGTTACTGTTTGATGGTTGTTTTACAGTTAACCACTTTACAACGACGTACATAGCTTCTTACATTTTTTCTTTTATATGTCCCCGACTGGGAGTAAGATATAATTACTTACAGTTATTCACTTCTGTCACTGGTAGTTCGCAAAATTACTCATGCCGTCGTGGTCTGGCCTCGACATCGACAAGGTACCTCTAGAAATATACCACAAGATACAAGTCAGTTCGCTGCATCGCAAAGTGTCGTCGGTCTGAAGGTTGTGTAAATGAAAACACAAGAAGCTTGGAAAGCCTTTTCCAGGAGTCATTAGATCAATGGATTTTCTCAATACAGTATCCCGTTATCCCGTCACACTTCTAACACAGACATGTTCGTATTTTCTTTTAGTCAGTCGTCTTGTGACTGGTTTGACACGGCCCACCACTATTTCCTTCACCATTCTAACCTTTTCATCTCTCAGAGTAGCACTTGCAACTAATGTCCTCAGTTATTTGCTGGTTGTATCCAATCTCTGTTTACCGTTTTTACCTTCTACAGCTCCCTCCAGTACCACGGAAGTTATTCTCTGATGTCTTAGCTGATGCCATATGATTCAGCCCCTTCTTCTTGATGGTGTTTTCCGTATATTCCTTTCCTTGCTGATTCTCCGTAGAACCTCCTCATTTCTTACCCTATCATTCCACCTAAATTACAGCATTCTTCAGTAACACCACATCTCAAATGCTTCGAGGCTTTTCTTTTCTGGTTTTCCCACAGTACATGTTTCACTACCATACATCGCTATGCTCCAAACACATCTTCTGAGAAATATCTCCTCAAATTAAGATCTATGTTTGAAACTAGTAGACTTCTCCTGGTCAGGAATGCGCTTTTTGCTAGTGCTAGTTTGCTTTTGATATGTTCCTTGCTCAAAACGGGATGGGTTATTTTGTAGCTAGATATTGTCCTGTCTTGGTTCTCGTACCTATGGTGTATTATAATAGCTTACCCTATTTTTCCTGAGATTTTCATCGTCTTGCGCCATTTTACATTGTCGACCGCTTTTCTCCGTCGACATATCCTATGAACGGGTCTTGATGTGTCTTCAGTCTTGCCTCCATTATCAATCGCAATGTCAGAATTGCTTCTCTGGTGCCTTTACCTTTCCTAAAAACAAACCGATGGTCATCTGACAGATCCTCAATTTTATTTTCCAGTCTTCTGTATGTTATTCTCGTCAGCAAATTTTATGCATGAGCTGTTACGCTGATTGTGCGATATCTGCTCTCTCCTCTGCATTTAACGGTGTAATTCCCATTGCACTCTTAATGCTAGCACCCTTGACTTTAATTTCACCGAAGGATCTTTTGACTGTTTCTATATGCTAAGTCGGTCCTTCCGACAGTTATTTATTTTCCTATTTCTTCACATTTCTCCAATAGGCATTCCGCCTTAGCTTCCCAGCACATCCTGTTTATTTTATTTCTAAGTGACTCGTATTTCTGTATTCTGAAGTTCCCTGAACGCTTTTGTACTTCCTTATTTCTTCGATCAACTGAATTATTGCCGGCCGGTGTGGCCGAACGGTTCTAGGCGCTTCAGTCTGGAACCGCGCGACCGCTACGGTCGCAGGTTTCGAATCCTACCTCGCGCATGGATGTGTGTTGTCCGTAGGTTATTTAGGTTTAAGTAGTTCTAAGTTCTAGGGGACTGATGACCTCCGATGTTAAGCCCCATAGTGCTCAAAGCCATTTGAACCATTTTTGAACTGAATTATTTCTTGTGTTACCAATGATTTCTTTGCAATTATCTTCTTTGTATCTATGTTTTTCTTTCCTACTTCTGCGAATGTCCTTTTTAGAGATGTCCATTCCTCTTCAGCTGAACTGCCTACCGATATATTGCTTATTGCTGTATCTACAGCCCCATAGAACTTCAAGCGCTCCTTCTCATTTCATATCCCATTTCTTTGTGCATTGATTCGTCCTGACTAATCTCTTAAACTTCAGTCTACTCTTTATCACTACTATACTGTGATCTGAGTCTGTATCTACTCCTGGGTCCGCCTTACAATCCAGTACCTGATTTCGGAATCTCTGCCTAACCATGATGTAATCTGACTGATATCCTCCTGAATTTTCCGGCCTTTTCCAAGTGAACCTCCTGCTCTTGTGATTCTTGAACACAGAATTCGCTATTACTAGCTGAAATTAACTGCACAACGCAATTAGTCTTTCTCGTCTTTTATTCGTAGTACCAAGCCCATATTCTCCCATAACTCTTTATTTTCCTTTCTCGTGGTCACCTACCCCTTGCTAGTCCCCTTCAGGAGATCCGAATCGGGGCCTATTTCGAAAGCTTTTGCCAATGGAGAGATCAGGGAATTTTTCTTTTCTTTTTTTTTTTTTTTTTTTTTTTTTTTTTTTACATGTCCTGTGGATACACGATATGTGTCTTTAATACAGTAGTTTCCATTGGCTTCTGAGTCCTCATGCCGCTGATATTGCTGGTTCTTTCTTGTTTAGGGGCAGTTTTCCATCCAGACTGCAAGAATGTGCCCTGCAACTCCGTCCGCTTCTTCGCACTGTTTGACAAGGCATTTGGCTGAATGAGGACAACTTGTTATCCCGGAAGTCGTCGGCCACTTCGTCCATTGTCTTTAGTGAGACTTAAACCCTGAACCTCCTGCTACATGTGCCCCAAAGCCTCAAAAGTTCCAAGGTTGGCATATCGGATATCTGTCCAATGTAGTCGACAACCACTTCCTTTCTTCTTCATCACAATTGCGACTCCCGATCGACGTGTCTTCCTTGACACTCCAAGAACCCGCTGCCGATACCCGCAGAGAATCCAAACACCGTCTCGTCTGGTCCATCTCGCCAGCGGATCCACTCCACAATCCTCTCTTGTAGCACGGGCAGCGGTACTCGCCGTCGCTGTCCAGAGGCTGCAGTCCAGCCAATCTGACTGATCTCTCTCTCGTGGCCCCCCGAGGTTACAGTACATCCCGCACTCTACAGTGAACATCTGTGGGAGAATGACACCGGAGACGCCTCAGATATGATTAAAAAAAACAATCGACCACATAATGTGATTTAGTTCATCAGTAATAAATTATTGTCAGATTCCTCATCTGTCCAAGGACAAGTTTTACATTTTAAATTTGGGTTTCGATATCTCTGTCCATCTACATCAACATGATTACTTTGCTATTCACCATGAAGTCCCTGGCAGAGGGTTCAGTGAACCACCTTCAAGCTGTCTCTCTACCATTCCACTCTCGAACGGCGTGCGGGAAAAACGAGCACTCTGTCTTACCATTATTTGATCTGAAAGCCTCCAGGTCTCCTTTATGTGTATAAAGTTCTTATATGATTATTTAGGTAAGCGTTAGAAATTATTACATACGCTCCACACCAAATTCTACAATGCGGATTCCTCTTTCATTCCTTTCCCGCAGTACATATTCTCCTTATATTTGTCCTTTTTTTCCCTACAACCGGATTTCAGTCCCACATCACAATCTCACTGTCTTAGCCATCTAAATAATTTCCCTCGTCTCATCATACATTCCTTCAGTCTCTTCATCACCAGTGGAGTTAGTGAGTGTATATACTTGTACTAATGTAGTGGATATTCGCTTCGAACCTGTCTTGTCAACCATAATACGCTAACTATGCTTATCATAGTTTTAACCACATTCCTGTTTTGATATCCATTATCAGTCCCACCACTCTCCTCCGTTACCCCTACTGCACTTTGTATTTATAACACTGTAATCATCAAATCATAAGTCCTTCCTGTCACCGCACTTCACTAATTCCCACTACATCTAACATTAACGTATCCATTTTTCTTTCGAAATTCTCTAACGACCCCAGCTAGATAGGGGATCTACTCGTAACATTGCACGCTCCGGCCTGTAGAATATCAGTTTTGCTTTTCTTGAGTGGTCATCAACCGGAGATCTGAATGGTGCGCTATTTTATTGCTGGAATGTTTTACCCAATCGGCTGACATTATCATTAAACACATAGAAGTGCAGCAGGTTCTCGGAAAAAATAGCGGCTGTAGTTTCCCCTTGCTTTCAGCCGTTTGCAGTACAGCACCGCAATGGCTAGCCTTACAAGGAATCATCTAGGGCTAGGCTGTTGTCGCTGCAACAACTGCAAAGGCTGCTGTCCCTCTTCAAAGACCACATATTTTGCCTCTCCAATAATACCCATCCACTGTGGTTTCACCTACCGTATGGCTATCTTTCTCGTGGAGCAACTGAAGACATCTTGCCTCGGAAGGGTCCGTGGTTCATGGACAGAATGACCTCCTCCTCGCCAACCAGTACAGACTCCGAAAGCATCGATCATGTGAAAGACATCTCTCATTTTTCTGGAAACCTTGAATCAAGGCACTCGGGTGGATGCAGTGTTCTCGAATTCTGAAAGTCATTTGACTCAGTGTCACGTCGAAGCTTATTATTAAAAGTTGATCGCATCGAGTAACAACCAAAATTTGTGACTAGTCTATGATTTTTTGGTGAGGAGGACGCAGCAAGTTATCCTGGATGGGAAGTCATAGACAAACGTAAAAAAAATTTCAGGTGTACCACAGCGACATGTTTTGGGACACGTACTGTTACGTTTTGTGTTAATGAACCTTCAAACAATATTACAATTGTAACCACAGGCTTTTTGCAGATAGTGCAGGTATCTACTATGACGTGCTGTCTGAAAGAAGCTGGACAAATATTCAATCAGAATTTGAAAACATTTGAAAGGGGTGCAAAGACTGGATACTTTAGCAGCCATTGTATTTAGCTCCAAGATTCACACTTCAGAGCAGTTGAGATTGCAACATTAAACAGACGGCGCAATAAGCAGTGTGAAGTACCAGTAGCAGATAGTACGACGGTACCCCTTTCGCTGGAACGACCGTCCGAATTGTAGTCCATCACTGTGCTTAGCCGCAGTGTTCGGAGGCAGCGCACTAAAACCATAATTTTCAATCATTAATATTATAAAAACCATGCGTTATATTTTCTTGACATTCAAATACAGTTACCTCTAAATAGCAGGCTATCGCCCACTTATTTCAAAAGTGATAATAATAAGCAAAACCCATCTTGCAATTTTCATCTTTGAACCAAGTAAAATTTTTTGAAAAGTTGTTAAACTGTCCAGTTCCAACAAATAAATTAGACTTTCCAGTGACACCTCAAAATCCAGAGAAAGAATTCCCACCAACAGTGTTAGAAATTCATGAAGCCATCAGAACATTCAAAATTAAAACAAATGGTGAAGACTCCATTACAGCAGAATTATTAAAGTGGTCAGATCCAAAAATCATAAAGGACCTACAACTGCTTCTTGAGGACATTTGTAAAACTGAAAAGATTCCAGTTGAATGGAAAACAGCGTTAATCCACCCGCTACGTAAATGGGAGACAAATAAAATGTCAATAATTACAGAGGAGTGTAACTTCTGCCAGTGACATACAAAATATTATCAAAAATTCTTCTGATCAGAGTGGTAGATACTTTAGACAAACAACTGGGAGAATATCAGAGTGGTTTAAGAAAGGGAAGATCCCGTGCAGAACAAATTTTTAACTTAAAGTCAATAATTCGCCATACAATATTAACTAGCAAACCAATAACAGTGTCATTTATTGATTTCAAGAAAGCATTTGATTGTATAGACAGAGAAACAATAGATAAGGTCATTAGAGAATTTGGTATTACATGAAAATTAGCAAATATAATTCGTGAAACATTAACAGGCATAATACCTAAAGTCAAATTTATGGCAGGAGTATCTCAGCCATATGAAATTGGTATTAGACAAGGTGATGGTTTATCACCTTTACTGTTTAATTGTGTTCTCGAAAAAATAGTAATCATCTGGAATTTGGAGCTAAAAAATCACAAAATTGAACCAATAACTCTGGGAAGGAAAACAAATGCAACCAAGGTAAACTGCTTGGCTTTTGCGGATGATTTTACAATACTTTCAGAAAAGCTGACGGAAGCAGTTATTCAGGTAAACCTTTTGGACAAAATAACAAACAGAACTGGTCTCAAAATTTCAGCTGAAAAAACAAATTTCATGACAAATATAAAAAATGCGCCAAAATTCATAGAAACACAAATAGGTAAAATAGAGCGAGTAAATAAATTTAAATATCTTGGAGAGACTATACAACAGAATGGACTAGAAAAATCTGCAATAGGTGTAAGAATAAAGAAAATGGAAAGAGCATATGGTTTGACCAAAAATATTTACAACAAGAAATGTATATCTAGAAAAAGAAAACTAAAACACTACACCACAGTGGTACGACCAGAATGTTTATATGGATCTGAATGCCCGAACTATAAGATGGACAGGCTAGAGGTACTGGAAAGAAGGATTATTAGACAAATAATGCGTGCAATAAAGACTGCATGTGGTAGGAAAATAAGAAGTAATGAGGAGATCTACAAAAATATAGAGAAAATATCTGAAGTAATGGCAAAACGAAGATTAACCTTTTTCGGACACCTCTACCGAATGGATGGAAATGGACTAACAAAACAAATACTCCCATGTTTCTGGAGGAAGAAATTGACAGTAATATGCATTACAGAAGTAAGGAATGATCTAGAAAGAAACAGCATCAAAGAATCAGAAATAGCAGAGAGAAACCGTTTTAAAAATAAAATACTAAATTTGGAAGGCTTTCAAAGCAGAAGAAATAAAAAATCGGGAACAACATGGACAGAAGAAAGGAATAGACTTCATGGGGAGAAAATGAGGGAATACTGTAAAAATAGGAAACAACAACAAAGGAAGAAGAGGAACTGAAGTTGTTAACGTGATTATAGTTGGTCAGTACGACTGAGAAAAAAAACTAAGAACAGAATTTAAATAAAAAGACAGGAGGTGGACTTCGGGTATCTTTAGGTTCCGTCTAAACCGCGCTCCCTAGCTGATGGTTTTGCACTGCCTAATCATTCCGAAACGAGCAGTCGTGAAGCACAGACACGTTGTATGGTGTGTTCTGTTGTATGTCAGTTCTATAAAGAAATATTAATTCCACAACAGTCAAAATAATAAGTAAATGTGTGACCAGTTAGCTGTGTTTAGTGAGAGACTTTTTGAAATTATTGTTGACGTGTAAATTGTTAAACAGATGGTAAATAAAGAATCAATTAGGTGTTTCTCGTGTTCTCCGGGAATAAATACAAGTAGCATCCTAGAAGAGTGAAACAATCAGTCATTTTATAGAGACAGGATTATATGCATTTGCATGTAGCATGTGCTTTTGCATATTTGGCTCCTTTCACCAATTATTGCATTTTCTAACTTAATACTAGTAACGATGCATATTTTCGCTCTGTGTTTACAGTATTTTAAAAATTAGGTGGTCTCTAGCTCGGTTTAGTTAGAATGTCTCACAGATTGGCCGCGACCTAGAACTGCGCGCAATCGCTAACCGAAAGACCACTGCCCAGCGAAATCATTACAGAAGAAGAACAGGAACAGGTAGTCAGTAATCCTGCACCCGCGCCCCCGGTTAATCCCCTTCGCTGTCATACCGTATGCGTCGGTAACAATTAAATTAAACTACGCAAGTTTTTAGTCGCACGTCCGTCGTTTCAGTTCAGCTTTCTATTTACTTGTACACAATTGACCATGTTTACGACGTGTAGTGTGTAAGGTGTTGTGCTCCATGCCCCCCCCCCCCCCCCCCAACAAAAGAAACGTCGTTTCGTGAAAAAATGACGATCCTGGAACATTTACATATGACGGAGCTGTTTTATATTGTTGAGTTTGCGAGAAACACGTTTCGTGCAAAAAAATAAAATAAAATAAAAACGTTTCAGATAGACCAGCATATCAAGATAAGTATTCATATCGCAGGAATGCAGCAGAAAGGACCACGACAACAACTTCTGACAACAGCAAGTTGCAGTATATTGGATTGGTTCAAAGGTAACCAAAAATGTCGGTTTGACATGGATCTACGTGAAGCATTCATTGCAAGCAATATTCCTCTTAACAGACTTACAAATCCTATCCTCAAATTCATCCAACACAAATATTGCTTAAATCAAAATATACCAGATGAATCAACATTGCGTAAAAATTATGTACCGATAATTTACGTAAATGTTCTGAAAGAAATACGCAATGCACTCAACGACAGCATAATTGTGGATTTCAGTTGACGAAAGTGCAGATACTTGTGGCCGTTATATTGTAAAATTAATTGTTGGTGCTTTAAAGGAAGAGCCTTCTTCTTCCTATTTAGCAGCTTGCAAAGAACTTGAAAAAGTAAATCATTCTACGATCGCTAGATTTGTGAATGAGGGTATTAGAAAAATATTTCCAGTATCTTCTGCAGATGAAAGGATGTTTGTATCTTTCATATGCTGCTCTCTATATGATCAAAGCAGGAAAAGCCCTCCGAGTATTTTATCCCAATTTGATTCATGTGACGTGTTTCGCTCATGGAGTACATCGCCTTGCTGAAGAAGTACGTTCCGTGTTTGAGAATGTAAATAAACTGATTTCATCCAAAAATAAAGTTTTTCTAAAGGCTTCTGCTCGCATCAAGGCTTACAGAGAAAAAGTACCACATGTGCCTTTACCTCCAAAACTAGTGGTAACTGTTTCGGGTACATTGGTCGAAGCTGTGTTGTTTTACAATGAACATTTCGAGGCCATTACAGGGATAGTAAACGACTTCGATATTGCAGAGGCTTTGGCAGTTTGCCAGTGCAAGGAAGCTTTCAATGATTCAGGTATTAAAAAGAGGCATTGCTGTGATTAGCACTCATTTTTCCCATATATCTGCAAGTATTACAAAGCTTGAAACCAAAGATTTGGCGATGAATGAATCTATTCATTAACGAAAAAAATTATTCTAGGGAACTCCTCATTGCCGGAGACACTCTCAAGAAAACTTAAAGAAAAGTTTGAAAATAGTAAATAATAAGCCAGGCTTTGAATCCTTGTGCCAAATTGATCGTTTTATTAACGGGACAGGTGAACTTTTACTATACACAATAAGTGCCAACATAGTACCTAAATTCAAATAATGTCCAGTTACCTTAGCTGATGTAGAACGGTCCTTTTCTGCTTATAAAAATGTTTTGAGTGATGAAAGACACAACCTTACTACCGAACATTTGGAACAGTACTTCGTCGTTTACAATAGTAGAAAATTGTAAAATAAATTGTAAGTGATGCTTCGGTCAAAAACTATTAATTATATGATAATGCTGTTCAAAAATTCGTGAATTTATGTTGTTTTTTAAATAAAATATTACTGAGTTTTGATCGTGCTCCTCTGCGAGCGATATATCTCGAAGTTGGTCCTGTACATATCGATTGTTTCGCGACTAACTCGCATCGAATCCGCTTGTTACCACCAACAACAGCAAAGAAATAACAATTTTTGAAACACGATATGCGTCCCCATTTTGCAAATTTTTAGAAAATAATCCCAGAAAGGTCCCCTTCCTAACCTCTACCAGAAAGTATTCACAAAATGACAGCGTTCTAAATGTAGTGTCTACGCGTGACTGGCGCTCTACCTCGTAACTGATATGCGTATGTTCAACTTTGCGATATTATGCACGCAGTAACTACCATGTTTTTTATACTATTTGATCTTGCATATTTCGACACTTCTCATGGGTTTTTAAACGTTTTTTATGCAGATTTGCATGCTTATTTTAAGGTTTTTATGATGCATATAATCCGGTCTCTGGTCATTTAAGTAGTATCAGTTTCTCGCTAGCAGTTCATTATAGCGACAAGTTTCCCGCCCAGGGACACCTATGGAAGACTGCAGATCGATGAGCTTAATCAGAAACGCCATGCATTTCACTCAGAGCAGTAAAAACAACTAGGCACCACTGCATTCTCAGTACAAATGTGAATTGTGACATGTAATCTGTGGTAACACAGAGGGGGTAAATATTTGAAAAGACATATGCAGTCTTCCTCAAAGTAAAATTCTTTTACGCTGTAAAAATGTAGACCAATTACAGCGCACAAAGAGACCTTCAAGCCATCATTCTTCCTGCGCTTCATTTGGGAACTGAATGCGAAAAAGCCCTAATGACTGCTGCAATGGGTCTTATCCTCTACCTTGCACTTCACAGTGGTTTTCAGAGCAGTTATGTAGGCTAGATGTAGATGGGTGCTAGAGGGAGGAGTAAAACCACAAGCCGGCCGCAGTGGCCGTGCGGTTAAAGGCGCTGCAGTCTGGAACCGCAAGACCGCTACGGTCGCAGGTTCGAATCCTGCCTCGGGCATGGATGTTTGTGATGTCCTTAGGTTAGTTAGGTTTAACTAGTTCTAAGTTCTAGGGGACTAATGACCTCAGCAGTTGAGTCCCATAGTGCTCAGAGCCATTTGAACCATTAAAACCACAAAAAATTAATTTGAACAAAGGATTTAGTGGATAATACCTGTTTTCGGAAGCAATTTTTAGTGTATCACACAAATGAAGAAAGATGACCGATATTTTATCGAGGACGGAGAAAATCTCTTAGAAACAGAAACAACGATGAATGAAAACAGTTATTAGCAAGGCGAAAGAACCGAAAAGCACCCCTGGTAGATTGTCGACGAAGAAGCGAGAATGTATTTTTACATCCGAAAGACATTAGGTCAAATTAACTATTCATTGGGATTCTCTGAAACTTGCAACCTTTTGTTAGAGGCGATAAAAAACGTAAATTTGAAAGCACTTGGCGTTGAAAGCTCTTTGTTACACACTTAAAGCAACTCGTTTGCTTCCTAGCTTCCTGCGAGCCTTCTGCGCCGTAATTTGCAAGAGGCCTGTTCATAAACGGGGCTTCCTTTTTTTTTCTCCACAGATAAAGATCAGGACAGACGAGCGGGCGGGGGAAAATCGAAGCTCACGAAAGGTCAGAGCGAGTCAACGTCGAGCGGCAGCGGTAGTCAGGCAGGAGAACGAGCTCTCCGTTCAGCTGTGGAGGGTCATGGAGAGGGGGGCAGGATTCATGAGGCCTGGTGAGGGGAAGGGTGGCGGTGGGAGTGGGGGGAGAAGCCCGCAGTGCCTGTAAATTAAGCTGGTCATCGCGTGTCACCAGACAGAGCAGCGCAAGCCAGCGGAGAGGTTCAAAGGTGAGTGTCGGGTGGGAATTCGAGGAATTCCTCAGCACAGTAGCAAAGGCGGAAGAAGTGAAACAGGCTCATTTCATTAGAAGTAAATAAAACTCTCCTCTGCCACACAGACACAGGTGGGGGGAGGGAGGGGTGTGTGGAAATCACAGTTTGTGATTATGGGTAATTTTCTAAATACCCTATGTAATCAAAAACCTACATGTACATCTACATTTATACTCCGCAAGCCACCCAACGGTGTGTGGCGGAGGGCACTTTACGTGCCACTGTCATTACCTTCCTTTCCTGTTCCACTCGCGTATGGTTAGCGGGAAGAACGACTGTCTGATAGCGTCCGTGCGCGCTCGAATCTCTCTAATTTTACATTCGTGATCTCCTCGGGAGGTATAAGTAGGGGGAAGTAATATATTCGATACCTCATCCAGAAACGCACCCTCTTGAAACTTGCAAGCAAGCTACACTGCGATGCAGAGCGCCTCTCTTTCGGAGTCTGCCACTTGAATTTGCTAAACATCTCCGTAACGCTATCACGCATAACAAATAACCCTGTGACGAAACGCGCCGCTCTTCTTTGGATCTTCTCTATCTCCTCCGTCAACCCGATCTGGTACGCATCCCACACAGATGAGCAACACGCAAGTATAGGTCGAACGAGTGTTTTGTAAGCCACCTCCTTTGTTGATGGACTACATTTTCTAAGGACTCTCCCAATGAATCTCAACCTGGTACCCGCCTTACCAACAATTAATTTTATATGATCATTCCACTTCAAATCGTCCCGCACGCATACTCCCAGATATTTTACAGAAGTAACTGCTACCAGTGTTTGTTCCGCTATCATATAATCATACAATAAAGGATCCTTCTTTCTATGTATTCGCAATACATTACATTTGTCTATGTTAAGGGACAGTTGCCACTCCCTGCACCAAGTGCCTATCCGCTGCAGATCTTCCTGCATTTCGCTACAATTTTCTAATGCTGCAACTTCTCTGTATACTACAGCATCATCCGCGAAAAGCCGCATGGAACTTCCGACACTATCTACTAGGTCATTTATAAATATTGTAAAAAGCAATGGTCCCATAACACTCCCCTGTGGCACGCCAGAGGTTACTTTAACGTCTGTAGACGTCTCTCCATGGATAACAACATGCTGTGTTCTGTTTGCTAAAAACTCTTCAATCCAGTCACACAGCTGGTCTGATATTCCGTAGGCTCTTACTTTGTTTATCAGGCGACAGTGCGGAACTGTATCGAACGCCTTCCGGAAGTCAAGGAAAATGGCATCTACCTGGGAGCCTGTATCTAATATTTTCTGGGTCTCATGAACAAATAAAGCGAGTTGGGTCTCACACGATCGCTGTTTCCGGAATCCATGTTGATTCCTCCAGAGTAGATTCTGGGTTTCCAAAAACGACATGATACTTGAGCAAAAAACATGTTCTAAAATTCTACAACAGATCGACGTCAGAGATATAGGTCTATAGTTTTGCGCATCTGCTCGACGACCCTTCTTGAAGACTGGGACTACCTGTGCTCTTTTCCAATCATTTGGAACCTTCCGTTCCTCTAGAGACTTGCGGTACACTGCTGTTAGAAGGGGGCGGGTTCTTTTGCGTACTCTGTGTGGAATCGAATTGGTATCCCGTCAGGTCCAGTGGACTTTCCTCTGTTGAGTGATTCCAGTTGCTTTTCTATTCCTTGGACACTTATTTCGATGTCAGCCATTTTTTCGTTTGTGCGAGGATTTAGAGAAGGAACTGCAGTGCGGTCTTCCTCTGTGAAACAGCTTTGGAAAAAGGTGTTTAGTATTTCAGCTTTACGTGTGTCATCCTCTGTTTCAATGCCATCATCATCCCGGAGTGTCTGGATATGCTGCTTCGAGCCACTTACTGATTTAACGTAAGACCAGAACTTCCTAGGATTTTCTCTCAAGTCGGTACTTTCGAATTCACTGAACGCTTCACGCATAGCCCTCCTTAAGCTAACTTTGACATCGTTTAGCTTCTGTTTGTCTGAGAGGTTTTGGCTGCGTTTAAACTTGGAGTGAAGCTCTCTTTGCTTTCGCAGTAGTTTCCCAACTTTGTTGTTGAACCACGGTGGGTTTTTCCCGTCCCTCACAGTTTTACTCGCCACGTACCTGTCTAAAACGCATTTTACGATTGCCTTGAACTTTTTCCACAAACACTCAACATTGTCAGTGTCGAAACAGAAATTTTCGTTTTGATCTGTTGGGTAGTCTGAAATCTGCCATCTATTACTCTTGCTAAACAGATAAACCTTCCTCCCTTTTTTTATATTCCTATTAACTTCCATATTCAGGGATGCTGCAACGGCCTTATGATCACTGATTCCCTGTTCCGCACTTACAGAGTCGAAAAGTTCGGGTCTGTTTGTTATCAGTAGGTCCAAGATGTTATCTCCACGAGTCGGTTCTCTGTTTAATTGCTCGAGGTAATTTTCGGATAGTGCACTCAGTATAATGTCACTTGATGCTCTGTCCCTACCACCCGTCCCAGTCTATATCTGGTAAATTGAAATCTCCACCTAAGACTATAACACGCTGAGAAAATTTATGTGAAATGTATTCCAAATTTTCTCTCAGTTGTTCTGCCACTAATGCTGCTGTATCGGGAGGTCGGTAAAAGGAGCCAATTATTAACCTAGCTCGGTTGTTGAGTGTAACCTCCACCCATAATAATTCACAGGAACTATCCACTTCTACTTCACTTCAGGATAAACTACTACTAACAGCGACAAACACGCCACCACCGGTTGCATGCAATCTATCCTTTCTAAACACCGTCTGTGCCTTTGTAAAAATTTCGGCAGAATTTATCTCTGGCTTCAGCCAGATTTCTGTACCTATAAGGATTTCAGCTTCGGTGCTTTCTATCAGTGCTTGAAGTTCCGGTACTTTACCAATGCAGCTTCGACAGTTTACAATTACAATACCGATTACTGCTTGGTCCCCTCATGTCCTGACTTTGCCCCGCACCCTTTGAGGCTGTTGCCCTTTCTGTACTTGCCCGAGGCCATCTAACTTAAAAAACCGCCCAGTCCACGCCACACAACCCCTGCTCCCCGTGTAGCCGCTTGCTGCGTGTAGTGGACTCCTGACCTATCCAGCGGAACCCGAAACCCCACCACCCTATGGCGCAAGTCGAGGAATCTGCAGCCCACACAGTCGCAGAACCGTCTCAGCCTCTGATTCAGACCCTCCACTCGGCTCTGTACCAAAGGTCCGCAGTCTTGTCGACGATGCTGCAGATGGTGAGCTCTGCTTTCATCCCGCTAGCGAGACTGGCAGTCTTCACCAAATCAGATAGCCGCCGGAAGCCAGAGAGGATTTCCTCCGATCCATAGCGACACACATCATTGGTGCCGACATGAGCGACCACCTGCAGATGGGTGCACCCTGTACCCTTCATGGCATCCGGAATGACTCCCCCCCCGGTATGCACACGGAGTGCACATTGGTTTTCTTCCCCTCTCTTGCTGCCATATCCCTAAGGCGCCACTTACGCGCCTGACGTTGGAGCTCCCAACCACCAGTAAGCCCACCCTCTGCGAACGCCCGGATCTTGCAGACTGAGGGGCAACCTGTGGAACAGGACAAGCAGCCATGTCCGGCCAAAGATCAGTATCAGCCTGAGACAGAGCCTGAAACCGGTTCGTCAGACAAACTGGAGAGGCCTTCCGTGCAGCCCTCCGGAGTGTCTTTCGCCCCCTGCCACACCTCGAGACGACCTCCCACTCTACCACAGGTGAGGGATCAGCCTCAATGTGGGCAGTATACCGGGCAGCCACAGTCGTAGTCCGATCGGGGGATGCGTGGGACGAGCTGGCCGTCCCCGACAAACCCCCATCCGGACCCCCACAGTGATGCCCATTGGCAACAGCCTAAAGCTGTGTGACCGAAGCCATCACTGCCTGAAGCTGGGAGCGAAGGGATGCCAACTCAGCCTGCATCCGAACACAGCAGTTGCAGTCCCTATCCATGCTAAAATCTGTTGTGCAAAGAACGTTTGAACTAATCTACAGAGACCATAAACAATTCGACACAAAATTTAAACGGTTATTAAAATACAAGATTGCCTAGTAAATGCAGTAATGCTGCTACTTGCGCACTGCTGACACACTGCTCGGCTGCCGAAGGAGACTACGCGATTTTACACTATTCAGGTACTAAAACGCCATGCTACAACTCTCAAATAGTATAATATGCCCGAAATTTATGAATTTATGAATTAAACAATGCAAGTACCAAAAACACGCAAATAAATTAAGAATTAAACTATGTATCTCTGGGTCCCTATTAATGTGTCCACACTTTGTCTTTATGGCTGCTTGAATTCTCCTGGGGATGCTTTCAAGCAGGTGTCGGAATGCCCGTGTAAGAATGGCAGCCCATTCTTCCTCAAGAACAGAAACCATAGATGGTACTGCCGTTAGGAATCTGGAGTGAACGTTAAATTGGGCTCATGTCATAGACGTTTGTGCAGGACATTTCATTTCGGGTATGTTATTGCCTCACAAATACTGCCTCACAAATAGTGTCCATTGTCATGCTGATGAAGTCACTCATCGTATTCAAACTTTCCTGCTGCTGTACAAAGTACACAGTGCTGTAAAATGTGTTCATATCCTTCCACATTTAGCATTTTCATAAGAGCAGTAAGGGGACCGCACCCTAACCAATCACCTCCGCACTGTAATGGTCACCTCCTCCGTACTTATCTGCTGGAACTACACATGACAGCAGCTAACGTGTTCTAGCAGTAGTGGACATCAAAAGATCCTGAGGAATATCCCAGCAGAGGTGTCGAAACGTCGAACATTTTAAAAGAAACATGATGCGGCCTAATAGCCCAGATGATTTTAACTTCCGTTTATTGGTAGTTCGCTAGCGTCGTGTTGGAAACAGCCAAGTATAAACCCAACCCCTTTTAGATGACGTTGCAGTTCTTGGTCGGTTTAACTTCGTTATTAGAAGTTCGCTGGCGTCGTGTTGGAAACAGCCATGTGTAAACTCAACCCGCTTTAGTTGCGATGATTCACAATAGAATGATAGTGGCAAGTTTTGTTGCGATTACCGTGCAGTTACGCTGTTTCAACTGCGAGCGACCGGCAATACGATTCCATCGACACAGATGACGTACGCTCTGTCTTACTGTCCCTGTTAATGTGTTCATATTACACGACTCCTCATGGCTAACAACTTTCTTTCATGATTCACAATTCTCGGTATTCCTCTAAGTTTTTTCTGCTTATCATTATCTCTAGGGGATGGACGAGTTATCATTGTTTCTCATTGGTTTTACATGCTTACCACGTATATCTATCTTGTCTCATACCAGGACAGCATCTCGCCTTATAGCCCAGACTTGTGAGATTGCTAAATTTCATTCGTTTAGACAAGACTGCCTCGCATTTGTCGTGTTTTTATTTCCGAAACATTTGGTTTCATTTCAATTTGTTGTCTGTTACAAGTATATAGTTTTCCCCTTGCCCCCTTCATTAATTAAGGTATTAAGACGGGTAATAGAACCATCTTCTGTAGGAGAAGAATACTAATGTGTACATGGACCAGAACAGAAGAATAGCATTTGAGAATGTTTTTAACTGCTGCTAGGAAAACAGAGACAGGTAGTACACCTTTATTTATTTATATCAATTTAAACAGTAATGAAGCAGCCGTAAGAGCTATAATATCAAATAGGCTCAATTGTAGGTAAGGCAGACAACATGGAAAATGAGTTTGCAAAGGAGACTGCTTACAAATCACTTGTGAGTTCTATCTTAAAATATTGCCTAACTGGGTGAGACCTTTTCCAGATAAAATGTATCAAAAGTGTTACAACAAACTTCAAAGAGATGTAGAGGGTGTATTGAGTAACAAATTGTGGATAGGAATCTGTGTCCGGCAATGTCGTCCAGCACCGCTACAGAGCGTCGAAGTCATAGCCGGCGACGCCTACCACTAGGCCACCCCTTGGGCAGCAAACATGATTCTGTATGCTTGAGGACCGTAGGGGCAACGTCTCGCAATTTTTTTAATTTTTAATTTATGTTTTTTATTTTTATTTATTTGTTTTTTTAATTCAGTGACTGCCACCACAATACCCAGTGAAGTAGATGAAGCTAGCTGCTGCATATACAGACCTTGTCTTCTATGAATTCGATGCTGTGCTGCCGTGGTGGATGATGGTTTTGGACACAGGTTTACAACTGAGTTTACTCTTATCCCGTATATCGAAAACATTAGAGGTTTCAGAGGCTTCCAGGAGAAAAATAAAATGCAGATGGAAACCTGTGTCCAAAACCGTAATCCATCAAGGCAACAGAGCATTGCATTCAAAGAAGGAATGCCTTTATATGCAGCAGCTAACTCCATCTTCTCCAGTGGCGAACATAGCAATAATTCCCGATCACTGAATAACTAACAGCTTTGCGAAACGTTCCCCTACGGTCCGTCAGCGTACAGAGTCACATTTGCTGCCGAAGGGTGCCGTAGTGGCAGGCACCGGCGCCTATAATTTCAGTGCTCTGTAGTGTCATTGGATGAAGTTTCTGGACACGGGTTCCTATCCTCGGTTTGTTCCTCAAGGCACACTCTACAACAACTCGAAGTTTGTCACAACATTTCTCTGCATAACGAACAGCAGATACTGAAGGGATACAGAAAAGGCTCACACGTTTGTTTGACGCACAGTGCACAGTAGAACACCAGGAAAAATTTGTAAAAAACCTCAGATGGCAGACACTAAGGTAGACGCAAATAATTCCACGAAAGGCTACATGCAAAGTTGCGGGAATCTGTATTAAGTGAAGAATCTAGAGATATTCTTCATCCCTCCCCCCTCACTACATATCGCCTCGATGGGACAGTGGCAAAAAAGCAACAGACTAGTTACAACACACACAGATGCATTTCAGCAGTGTTTCTTGCCGCGCTCCATACGCGCTTGGAACGGGAATAATCGCAAATATGTAAAGCCGTCCTAAATACCGTCTGCCACCCACTTTAAACTGGTTTGCATGTATGGGGGGGGGGGGGGGTGCTCAATAAGTAATGTAACACATTGTTTTTCGTGAAGAGGGTTAGTCTTATCAGGATTCCAATACACCATATTATTCTCGACTCTTCTGGCTACAAAATCCTGTTTTTCAACAAAATCTCCATTCAGTGCGACGACCTTGTGCCACTTTACTGGGACGGCCTTTATATCCGAATGGTACCACTCTATTGGTAGACGTCGGTGAAAATGTCTTACTGCATCAATAAACTCCCCCCCCCCTCCCATCCCCCTTCATCCGTGTACTGCTTCCCACATAGTACACCTTCATTGGGCGAAACAGATCTAAGTAGGAAGGTGCGAGTTCAGGGGTGTAGAGTGTATGAGGAAGAACAGTCCAATGAACTTTTGTGAGCTCCTCTCGGGTGCGCAGACTTCTGTGTCGCCTTGGGTTGTTGTGGAGAAGGAGAAGTTAATTTGCACTTTTGTGGCGACGTACAGGCTGAAGTCGTTTCTTCAGTTTCCTGAGGGTAGCACAAAACACTTCAGAGGCGATCGTTGCATCATGAAGGACATCGAATAGAATAATCCCTTCAGAGACCCAGGAGACCGTCGCCAACAATTTACCATCTGAGGGTGCGGCTTCGCACTTTTTCTCCGGAGGAGAGGTGCTACATTTTGTTTCCAGTTCGAAGCGATGAACCCGTATTCCTGATGTTGTGTTGTGACAATGTTCGACAAATATTTGGAATGATCAGCCTCGCAACGCACAATCAGTTCCGCACAGATGGTACTTCATTGCTCTTTATTGTCTGCTGTTAGGCGGGGCGGCGACGAACCCAGCGAGCACACGTCTGAGTACCCCAGCTGTATCAGCACTACCAACAGAGACGTGCAGGTGAGCAACGAGGTGTCTGTGGTCCACCATCACCTCGGATGGGAGAGTTCGCAGTTCCAACATTGCTGCGTGCTGGCGGTCGGCACGCGGGAGATCGGACGGGTTTGCACTACCTGGTAGCGGTGATGACAGACACTTCGCCCAATGACTCACCGTGCTTTTGTACTCTGCCAGGTTTCCGTAGACACTCTGCAAGCGTTGAAACCACAGGGGCTGAAGCGGGACTGTACCACGACGACCCATAACATATGTTTCAAGCCGAAATTGGCCGAGAAAACAAATGTGTTGCATTACTTATTGAAAACCAGTGGTAGATGTAGATGTGGAGTGACTCTGACGTTATACTAGACAGGAGACTAAGGCGCAAGCGGTCGTCGTCCCCCCCCCCCCCAACAATGACACTTGTTTCTCTTTCTACGAACTCACTGGACCTTCCACAGAAAGGGTGTTAAACCTACAGTTGAAAAGACTGCTGCGTGGGAGTCTCCACGGCCTCCGGAACGCGGCCTTCCCACCTGTTCGGAGTGGACAGAAGCCGAGTCTCCCTTCCCGCCCTCTGACCTTTGCGGCCCGTAGAAACAACCGGAGCTAACCTCCCTCCAACTCGGCGCGGCCCGTCCCACTCTCTTCCCCCGGAGGACGGCGCTAATTCTCTTTGGCTGCCCGCGCCCCCGTGAACGTCCCCGGGTCGAAAACATTAGAAACGTGCCCGTCGGCCGTCCGGGGCCGGGTCGAGGGTCGTTCGTTTCTGTTAGGCCCGCCGTCGCAGTTGCCCTCCGGCTGCAGCCAACTTGCACTTGCCGGCGGGGCGCTCCACTGTTCTCTCTTTCACCGAGCCTGCCAGCCGAAACCCCACACATAAAGTACTTCGGCATTAGTGTTTTAACCACATATCAGACTTATTTATTTATTTAATTTTTGAAAAAATCATTTTTGTGTCAACGGCTGTATAATTTTATTTACTCTCCACGGGTTTTGATACTGACTATCTTGAAGAAAATTTTATTAATTTATTTTTATCTATTGCTCTGTCAGGTTCCGTGGGACCCTGCGAACTGCATTTCCTTGATCAACGAACGAATCAGTGCATAATTTACAGAAATCTAATTAGAAAATTTATAAACGAAAGAATTAATAAAACACGGAATATTTAAGACATAATATATAAACAACACACTACAAAGAAAAGTTTGGAATGGGTCAGTCACTGACGTGCAAACAAGTTTCATAACGTGAGTCACAGACGCTAATAAGCGAAGGAGATCTGTATACCTGCGAAGTGACATCAAGACATGTTCCCACTGGTAGTATGGAAATAGCAGCCGAGCTGGTTATTGCTACATCTAGTAATTCTGCCAGTTTTGAAGGGAATTGTGCAGGATATTGAATCTGTGTCCGCACACACGTCACTGATCACAGAAGTTAGTGATGTTGCAGAAGCCTTTTTGCTGAGGTTATTGGCAATAGCAATGTAACCGTAATATCTCGCTAGGCATCATCAGCTAGCGCAGAGGAAAAGGACTCGCCAATGGTCAAAGAATACCTGTTACTTGGCGGCACATGAGGGAGACACAGCTGCGACTAATCTTCTCAGACACACTTTGTTCTGAGGTAAAGAACTGGTATGTATCTCTGTATAGAATTCTGAGTGCTATTTGACTGTTTGAAGTATCGCAGAAGTATTTCAATAATTGATTCGATATTAATTCCGATTTTATTGCGTGAATTGAAGCCACCGACTATTGAACCACGTGGCTGTAGACAGCTCAGTTATGTCGTAATACCACTAAATGTTCCCGTACGGCAATCCTTATCTGTTTAAAACATCGAGGTAGGGTTTTGCTTCTTCTGTTTCTATTAATTCCCATTTAATTGCGTAAATTTATGCCATCTTCATTATACATTGAACCACGAGGTCCATAGTTCAATCTGTGGTACGTCATGAGATGAGTAGAGGTGAGTTTGGCTACATTTTGTTTCGCATGCTTCCTAGTCCCAGTAGTACGTAATTAGCAGTTTCTCCAAATATCACTTCTCTTTTTTTTCCATCAAAGAAACGTCGCTGCTGCAAAGTGCTATCCACCTCCCATATATTGCTGGTAGTATCTTTTTTAACAGATGTCTTTTCATCGAATTTATATTGGTTATTTACTGTAGCTCAAGTTAAAAATGGAGTACAGAAATTATCGATACAGTAAACGTAATTAAACTCTTCCTTGTTCTTCCAAACATAAATCAACACCTATTGCACATTCCCGACAATGTACATTTAAATGAATTGCTAAGGATTTCGCTTACCATTCCTGTTTCTTAGGACAACCCAGAGTTTTAGAGCGGACTTTTTGCAAATTCCCAATTCCTGCGATTAACTGCTCCTCAAAACTGAATCTGCTACACGGAAACCTTTCAACTTGAATACTTCATTCAATATTCTCAATTCTACTGAAAATGAAACGTGATGAAAAATGCATACCTTTCTGTACAATGCTTACGGAACGGTGCATTACCAAAGGCCGTTCTATGGGTTTATATGCCGACATGACTAGCTGAAAACATATAAAAACGTTACATGGGAAAATGGAGGAATTGATATAATTCGTGAAAGGGGTTCAAAATTTTATAAATCCGTACAGCGCTACAATAGTAGAGATGCTGGAAGCCAGAATTACTGGAAAATCATTGGATGAAAATAAACGAGGCAAAAATTGTTTCTATAACTCTAAGATCCGTTCCAAGTAGATGCACCGACTACAGCCACAAAAATAGGTAGTAGACAGTGTGAACTTAGAAAAGACCTGTGCACAAGGGAAGCAATGAATTAGATTATTTCATGGCTCAGAATAAGCTTCTGCTTCCGAATTAAGCGACACAGAAAGTACTCAAAATATCCTAGCTCAATTATTTCATGAATTGTCATTCTACTTATTTGCAACCAGCAAGGAGGATGTATATGTGATTCCGAGAGGAAATGAAAGGTTTGCGTAAATTTAATAAGCGGTAAATTGTGAACGTTCTACTTGTAACTATGTATGGTGAACATTGGGGCCAGTTCACATCTTTCAACACTGTTTTCCACTTGTCTCTGGAAGAAATATTTATTAATCACTAACCTCTTCCCGATTGTCTAAAGAGTGCGAAACAGCTAGTTTTTCGCTCATCTGAAAGTTTATCACACATCTCCGAGGATATGTGCCTCACAATGACATAATTTTGCAGGTACAAAAAAAAAAAAAATGGTTCAAATTGCTCTGAGCACTATGGGACTTAACATCTGTGGTCATCAGTCCCCTAGAACTTAGAACTACTTATACCTAACTAACCTAAGGACATCACACATCCATGCCCGAGGCAGGATTCGAACCTGCGACCGTAGCAGTCGCGCGGTTCCGGACTGAGCGCCTAGAACCGCTAGACCACCGAGGCCGGCATTGCAGGTACATTTAATGGTATATATTGGTACTGTCTGAAAATGTGTTGCGAACATTGTTAACAGCAGAGAAGTAATAAATCATCATGATGCCCCTTGATGAAGTTTTACTATGTAAACAGCGAAAATGAAGGAAGCGTTAACTTCACTGCTTTCATTACTTTGTAGGGGACGCCCGGAGGAAAGTTTCGAAATGGTTCGAAATTATGCGAAAAAGTTGTTGGGAGTCACTAAACGCTCTCATTCTAAAATTCGTGATGAATACAGTCTGGATAATTTGCACTCCATGAGCTCCCTCAGGACATGCACAGTTCCTAAGTTTGATTCGTCTCTTACAGTGTTACATCATTAACGTAAGATTACATCCCTTAATGATTAGATTATAATAGCAATCTAATCCCCTGGCTAAGACGTGTGTTAGTATCAAACATCGTCCTTAATCAGAGGAAGAAATTTCTGAGAATACATGTTTGGATCACAGCACTGTATTGCAGTAGATCACGAACTGTTGCAAAATCAGAAAGGACGTGAATCCAAACCTATGAGATGTGGCGCTATAAAAGGATGTTGAAAATATGGTGATCATCTATGGTGCCAGAGGGATCAGTACAGGGCAAAAATTGTAAGGAAAGATACGGATTGAAACGCATCTAGCAAATACTTGAGAACTTATGGCGCAACAGGGGAATTCATGGCGGCCCGCATCGAAGAAGTCAGAGGACTGACTGAAAAGAAATCAGAAGACTGAAGAAAAAGAAAATACTGCTCTACCGCGTCATGATCAAATTACACTACTGGCCATTAAAATTGCTACACCAAGAAGACATGCAGATGATAAACGGGTATTCATTGGACAAATGTATTGTACTAGAACTGACATGTGATTTCATTTTCACGCAATTTGGCTGCATAAATCCTGAGAAATCAGTACCCATAACAACCACAATTGGCCCTAATAACGGCCTTGATACGCCTGGGCATCAGTCAAACAGAGCTTGGATGGCGCGTGGCGTGTACGGGTACAGCTGCCCATGCAGCTTCAACATGATACCACAGTTCATCAACAGTAGTGACTGGCGTATTGCGACGAGCCAGTTGCTCGGTCACCATTGACCAGACGTTTTCAATTGGTGACAGATCTGGAGAATGTGCTGGCCAGGGCAGCAATCGAACATTATCTGTATCCAGAAAGGCCCGTACAGGACCTGTAGCATGCGGTCATGCATTATCCTGCTGAAATGTAGGGTTTCGCAGAGACCGAATGAAGGGTAGAGCCACGGGTCATAACACATCTGAAATGTAACGTCCACTGTTCAAAGTGCGGTCAGTGCGAACAAGAGGTAACCGAGACGTGTAACCAATGGCATCCCATACCATCACGCCGGGTGATACGCCAGTATGACGATGACGAATACATGCTTCCAATGTGCGTTCACCGCGATGCGCCAAACACGGATGCGACCATCATGATGCTGTAAACAGAACCTTGATTCATCCGAAAAAATGACGTTTAGCCATTCGTGCACCCAGGTTCGTCGTTGAATATACCATCGCAGGCGCTCCTGTCTGTGATGCAGTGTCAAGGGTAACCGCAGCCATGGTCTCCCGGAAGATAGTCCATGCTGCTGCAAACGTCGTCGAACTTTTCGTGCAGATGGTTTTTGTCTTGCAAACTTCCCCATCTGTTGACACAGGGATCGAGACGTGGCTGCGCGATCCATTACAGCCATGCGGATAAGATGCCTGCCATCTCGACTGCTAGTGATACGAGGCCGTTGGGATCCAGCACGGCGTTCCGTATTACCCTCCTGAACCCACAGATTCCATATTCTGCTAACAGTCATTGATCTCGACCAACGTGAGCAGCAATGTCGCGATTCGATAAACTGCAATCGCGATAGGCTACAATCCGAACTTTATCAAAGTCGGAAACGTGATGGTACGCATTTCTCCTCCTTACACGAGGCATCACAACGACGTTTCACCAGGCAACGCCCGTCAACTGCGGTTTGTGTATGAGAAATCGGTTGGAACCTTTCCCCATGTGCCGGCCGCGGTGGCCGTGCGGTTCTGGCGCTGCAGTCCGGAACCGCGGGACTGCTACGGTCGCAGGTTCGAATCCTGCCTCGGGCATGGGTGTGTGTGATGTCCTTAGGTTAGTTAGGTTTAAGTAGTTCTAAGTTCTAGGGGACTTATGACCTAAGATGTTGAGTCCCATAGTGCTCAGAGCCATTTGAACCATTTTGAACTTTCCCCATGTCAGCACGTTGTAGGAGTCCCCACTGGCGACAACCTTGTGTCAATGCTCTGAAAAGCTCATCATTTGCATATGACATCATCTTCTTCCTGGCGGTTAAATTTCGCGTCTGTAGCACTTTATCTTCATGGTGAAGCAATTTTAATGGCCAGTAAATTGGAGAGATCGGACATTCCATCATCGTACAACATGCTCCCTCGAACCCCATCTCCTCTCGAAGATGTTCTCCGTGGCCTCAGTAATCCAGGATCCCAGCCTGTCCCTGATAACGTGTTAGTTCCGTAAGTTCTTTGGGCTCTCTCTGGAATCAGCAAATTCTCCCCTGGGAGTGAGCAGCACCAGACTGCCCCGTGCGGGTTATATCAAATGCCTCCGCATCTGCGCCCACCCTGGGGGGCGCGCGTGCAGACGCCCTGGCCCCTCCTGACGGTCCGGACAATACAATACCCGCAGCGCACAGCAAAGCAGCGTGCCGTCGCGTATCGATTCCCGGCCAGATTGCGACGCGGTGGCCTGTGTCGGCTAGACCACGGCCGCCATCGAGTCTGCCGCCGGAACCCCTCTCTGTGGATGCGCGATGCATCTCGCTATCAGACGGCCGTCATTTTGAGAAGGTAAACAGGGCGAAATATTCGACTGATCGTAAGGTTTCACTTCTAACAATACCACCACTTGCAAAGTAGGTTAGAAATCAGATTAATAATGTTGCTCACGCAGCATACGTTCGCTTCATCGGGCAACAAGAAAGTTATTGACTGTGGATGGTATCGTCAGAATGGAAATAATGAAGTCACTGTAAAAATGTCATTTATTTTGGCACTTATCATGCATGAATTCCCACGTAGATTTCTTCGAAGTTGTTATGGCTCATCTTGTTGATTCTAGGATGATTCCACTTTGACTGCTAGAAGGTCCAGATCTGTATTTTAGCAATATTTGAAGACCTAACAAACGCGTTTTTCAGGAAATTCTTAATGATCAAACAATCCCAGATCAGAACAATGGTATGGTAGAAATAATTTTTGACTTGGTGTTCACGATCAACATTTTTATTAAACTTCTTGTAAATTCACATATACTTCTTCTTAATTGTCACATCATCAAGAAAACAATTTTGTATCAATCTTCATATATTAAATCTCCACTTTAACCAAACACAAGACTTAACTGTTCTTTTACAAAGCGAAATAACAACTTAACTTCTGCAAAGTGAAACAAAGACTGCTCTTTGCGCATTTGCGCAAAAACGGTTACAAGTAAGTCAAATATTATGACAGTCTCACAGAAATGAATACACACAAGAACCATATCATTGTAATATCCCCATACATCGGAGTACCTATACAGTAATAAAACCAAATGTGAATATTGTCACAAAAATATGTCTGTTACTTCGCAGAAAAGTAGTACGATATTATTGGTTCCGAGAACTGGGGTTGGAGTGGCGTAATGGTCACGTAAATAAAGAACCACTACACACTGTAATATTATTTTTTAAAAATACATGTAATCACATCCAGAGGTACCGTAAAATAGGGTGAATAGAAACAGGTTTGAAGTTTAAAAGAAAAAAAATGTTATTATTTCAAGGAGAAATGCGAAGGATTATAGGTCGTGATCTTCTTGTTAAACTTAGATTTGAGACCTAGCTAGTGCTTTTAAGAAGGCTGATCTACAAAGACAGTGACAGATTTTTTTCACAGATGTTTATAACATCCGGCCGTTGTGGCCGAGCGGCTCTAGGCGCTTCAGTCCGGAACCGCGCTGCTGCTACGGTCGCAGGTTCGTATCCTGCTTCGGGCATGGATGTGTGTCATGTCCTTAGGTTAGTTAGGTTTAAGTAGTTCTAAGTCTAGGGGACTGATGACCTCAGATGCTAAGTCCCATAGTGGTTAGAGCCATTTGAACCATTTTTATTTATAACACAATTTTAGTGTAATATGATCTTGTCAGGTCCTTGAGTATTGTCTCACTTTTCTTGAGCACTGCTTCACACTTCTCAAATAGAATACCATGAAGATTTGCCTTTGATAATGAGAAAAAAAGGAACCACTGGGTGCAAGATCGGGATTATAAGGCGAATTCGGTCCATAGGTAATGTTGAATTGAACCAGAAACTGCATGACTTGATTTGCGGCTTGATGCCACGCATTGTTATGATTAAGTCGTCATCCATTCCGAGAAAGTGCTGGTCATTTCTTTGCAATGTGCTTCTTCAGTTTAGCTAATAATGACGTGTAATATCCTGATGGTCGTTTCCTTGCAACGTGCTTCCTTAGTTTACCCAGTAAATGACATGTAGTATCCTGCTGTTCCTGCTGTGACATAGTGTCAGGTGGCTTCGTGCTGGTTAAGTAATGCCGTGACATTGAAAAAATGTCATTACCATCACTTTCCCAGCAGATGGGACCACTTTGGCCTTTTCTTGGTGGTGAAGAGCCTCGCCATTTCCACATTGTGCCGGCTCGTTCTCCTTCGTGATAATAATCAAGCTCCCGTGACTTACGACCGGTAGTAATCGATTCAAGAACGCATTCGCTTCATCAACAATGACGCGCAGCACTGCAATGTAATTAATGGAGTATCAATTTCGAAGCCTTGGGTAAAAGTGTTCATGTTGTAATGCTTTCCATTTCCCTTAGTACAGATAACTCATGTAACAATGTTCTTGAGGCTGTTTGCTCCTATCTTGAGGGGTCTACCAGATCAAGTTATTCATCATCTCAATGAGGCTCTCCCGTGGCTCAAACAAACCTGTCACCACTCGTGTTGGCATTATTTGCACAGGTTCGACATCTTCTTACAGCCCTTTTCGTTACGGTTTCCACAGCCTTGGGCAACAATCTCGGATGTGATGAACGACTGTTTTGTAAGCAATCCCCTTTCTAAAGTCACTACATTTGCCTAGTATCCACCTAATTTGAACCGAAGTCAAGCCATTTGCTCTGCCTACATCTGAGTCTATATAATTTTTTTCCGTTTAGTATTCACATAGATAGTTACACTTGTATATTTTTGTCAATTGATTATTGGCAGCCACAACTTACTGATTTTTCCTACATATTTGCGCTTCGCGAACTGCACAATTTGACATTTATGTCACATCCATACACAGTATAGAAATGGGTCCACGTGTGTATGTACCACATCTCTTCCTAAACTATTAAAGCGATTTCAACCAAACTTAGTACACATATCAGTTACTGTCTGGAAGGACCACTGCGGGGCGTAAGCATCACCTACATCACAAACGGGTTGGAGTGAAAAAACAAGTGTAGCTCATTAAGCGGAAATAGCCATACTATTTTCATTCAGTATTTAGGAAAAAGAGCACTTAGTGCCTTCCAACAAACTTTACAAATAATTTCAACCCTTTATGAAACTTTTCTCGCTGACACCCCTACAAAATGATCAAAGGAAAAAAAAAACTTTTTCGCATCCTACATTTTCCCCGTTCATGCAGTAAAACTGCCGCTTCAGGCATAACGGTTTTATTTATAAATCCTTTGCTACTGACAACACTGATATGCGTGAAAAACTGCATATCATGCATGATGATTTAATTTATTACATCTTCATTACTGACTCTATTTTCAACATATTTCGCAGGCAATATCTTCATATACCACTGAATGTACCTGCAGCATTATATCGTTATACGACACATAGTACAGGTTGTATGACGTCGTAAATATATGAGCTGAAAAACGTTAAACAATATACAAACTAATGTGAATGACCAAACTCGTTACTTATCACAGCCGACATGTTGAATGAAGTGAAAAAAAAATTACAGATCCGTAGGCTTGGAAGAGTTGCACGTTTCTCTAGCCAATACTTCCAGATCTTTGCTTGGTGAAATGATACCCAAACATCTTGTCGATGGCCAAGCTGTACGCTATGAGCTCCTCAGGAAGTGACTGAACATCATAAAACGAAAAGCAGCAGCACTGACATTTAAAAGCACGTCACGTTGGAAATGCCTCTCTTGACAAAATTGTTGCTATTGATTAGACATGAGTACCGTCCTCGAGATCAAGTGCCAATCACTCTAATGGATTCATCCCTCATCATCTAAAACATAACGAATATTCAAAGAAACCGTCAACACGAAAACGCATAGTGGTGGTTTATTGGGATCATAAAATCACCCTTTTTAGGATTTCACACCAAATGGCTCTAAGACTGGTATTGTGAGACCCTCAAAAAGCTATGGCGAGCAAACTAAAATCTTGTGCGTGACACAAGAGACACAACACCCGCCCACAGACTCTGCTGAATTTACAAAGTTGTTAAACAATTTTGATGATAAAGTTTTGATACCCATCCTGCACTCCATACGTTGCTCCAAGAAATTTCCCCAATTGTCACGAAACTCAAAGAGCTTGTCGGTGGTAAACGTTTTGGAAGTCATGCCTAGATTAATAATATAGTGAGCAGCTGATTTAACGGATTAGTCGCAATCGATTACCGCACAGGAGCTCTAAAGCCCGTGGGTCAGTACGGCTAAAGGTTAGAAAACGATTATGAATCCAAAGGAATCAGCAGTTTTCTTGACGAAAGTGTAGCTAAATAAGGTGGTGGGTATAGTTCCAGCATTTATAGGAGATTAACAAACAAATAAATTAAGTAGAGTCAATCGTTTGTTATCGATCAGTGGAAAGGTTCCTCTGAATGGAATGAGCTACTGCCAGATTATTTGGGTTTTAAGATCTCCGCAGATCTCATACGAATATCGTCTTCGTCATGATATCCCATTGTATTTGAAATGGCGTATTTAATTTACTTAACACACAGCTGAAGCTACCGTTACGAGGGAAAGATAGAAAAAATGAAATAGTCATTCTTAAGCAAGTCACCATAAGCAATGATTACAAGGCTGAAATAATTACTGAATCATGATTTACTACTTGAATGTATAGTATATGACATCTTACACACTGCAGCGATATTTCATGATCTGAAGAATACTACCAGCTTATTTGAAACCGGTAATACCATTTAATAACCTTGTGATCAAAGCAAATGAAAATCATATTAAAAATCAAAATCGATGTTCCACAGTTTTCACCATGTCAAGGGTATTAAAATTTTACATAATTCTTTGTTATGTTTTAATAATGCATAGTATCGGCATTTTTCCCTTCCATTCCGACCTTTCTAGCGCTCCTACCAGTTATTCGTGACGCACGGATCTGCATCCTGCACTATGGCTTCAATATAATGTTAGATGTCATGAAACGTTCTCACAACCGCAGTTTTGTGCTGTTGTTACTTTTATTGTACAACTGTGACTACGTTCTTCTTTTTGAAGATTTGTAGCTTCTCATTACATCTGATTAATCAGGTACTATTTTATGATTTAACTAATGTCAGTCTAAGCAATTGCAATATTCATGTAAAATTTTAATTTTTTTTAAATTTGAAATATTTTTCTGTCTATGCTATCTGATGAAATAGTTATTAATTACTGTTTCATTTTATTTTTGGATCTGAACCAAATCATAACTTATGATCGATACTAGCAATCAAGTGTGGATATTTCTAAAAAAGCCTGAACTGTTGCGTAATCTCTAGGACAAAATGTCACCCATTGTTTAAACCAACTCTGCTTCAAGGATATATGACAGTGTCATAAGCAGGAGATGACGTGATAGGCTATACAAGAAAACTGAACGTGAACGAGTAGTTCAGTAGGTGAAGTGAGATGAAAATGTGTTAATAATTGAGTACTGGATCTATTTACTAGGGAATAAACACAAAGCACAGTTACAGGGGAATAGGAACCTGGAAAAATGTATGAAAGGGAAGGGTTACATCTTGAGCTCTGCAGTAAATTTCAGCTACCTAAGTCGAAAATCATAACAGGAGAGTTTATACGAGGAATTCGTGAGGAGACAGACAAAATGGTTCAAATGGCTCTGAGCACTATGGGACTCAACTGCTGAGGTCATTAGTCCCCTAGAACTTAGAACTAGTTAAACCTAACTAACCTAAGGACATCACAAACATCCATGCCCGAGGCAGGATTCGAACCTGCGACCGTAGCGGTCTTGCGGTTCCAGACTGCAGCGCCTTTAACCGCACGGCCACTTCGGCCGGCTAGGAGACAGACAGATACCAGCTAGATTAAATGATGGTGAGACAAGGATTCAAAAATTAGATATTTAATCGTAAGACATACAAAGGAGCCGACATGGACTGTGATCACAAATTAGTGGCTGTGAAGAACAGCTTAAACTTAAAATAAATATTCAGTGAGAGTCAACGTATAACGAAGTGGAATACTAAAGCAATGAGGAATGAGGTTGTCCGTTTGAATTTGTCTGTGGCTGTGGATAATAAGAATGGACAGGAAAATAGCACATGCATAAAGACATGAGGGAATAACCTACATGATACTAGAGAGATCTGTAGACGATTAAGACTGCAAGGGGAGACAGAGATTGTAAAAAAATCCAACAAGATTAAGAATGCAAATGCTACTGTGAAATTAAGAGACTGTTGGTACAAGAGAGGAATTCATGGCGGACCGCGTCGAACCAGTCAGGATACCGATGACTCCAAAGAAATGGCTAACATACACTATGTGATCAAAAGTTTACGGACACCCCCAAAAACGTACGTTTTTCATATTAGGTGCACTGTGTTGCCACCTGCTGCCAGGTATTCCATATCAGCAACATCAGTAATCAATAGACATCGTGAGAGAGCAGAATGGGGCGCTCCGCGGAACTCGCAGACTTCGAACGTGTTCAGGTAATTGGGTGTCACTTGTGTCATACGTCTGTACGCGACATTTCTACAATCCTAAACACTCCTAGGTCCACTGTTTTCGATGTGATAGTGAAGTGGGAACGTGAAGGGACACGTACAGCACAAAAGCGTACTGGCCGACTTCGTCTGTTGACTGACGGAGACCGCCGACATTTGAAGAGGGTCGTAATGTGTAATAGGCAGACATCTAGCTAGACCGTCATAAAGAAATTTCAAACTGCATCAGGATCCACTGCAAGTACTATGACAGTTAGGCAGGAGGTGAGAAAACTTGGATTTCTTGCTCGATCGGCTGCTCATAAGTCACACATCACGCCGGTAAATGCCAAACGACGCCTCGCTTGATGTAAAGAGCGTAAACATTGGACGATTGAACAGTGGAAAAACGTTGCGTGGAGTGATGTATCATGGTACACAATGTGGCGATCCGATGGCAGAGTGTGGGTATGCCGAATGCCCAGTGAACGTCATCTGTCAACTTATGTATTGCCAACAGTAAAATTGGGAGGGGATGGTGTTATGTTATGGTCGTGTTTTTCGTGGAAGGGGGGAGGGGGGTTGCACTCCTTGGTGTTTTGCCTGGCACTATCACATAACAGGCCTACATTGATGTTTTAAGCACCTTCTTGCTTCTCACTGTTGAAGAGCAATTCGGGGATGGCGATTGCGTCTTTCAGCACGATCGAACACCTATTCATAATGTACGGCCTGTGGCGGAGTGGTTACACGACAATAACATCCCTGTAATGAATTGGCCTACACAGAGTCCTGACCTGAACCCTATAGCACACTTTTGGGATGTTTCGGAACCCCGACTTCGAGCCAAGCCTCACCGACCGACATCGATACCTCTCCTCAGTGCAGCACTCTGTGAACAATGGGCTCCCATTCCTCAAGAAACCTTCCAGCACCCGACTGAACGTATGCCTACGAGAGTGGAAGCTGTCGTCCAGTTTAAATGTGGGCCAACACCATATTGACTTCCAGTATTAGCGATGGAGGGCCCCACGAACTTGTAAGTCATTTTCAGCTAGGTGTCCGGATACTTTTGATCACATAGTGTATGGTAGCTATGTACTACTTAAACATTCCAGAATCCAGAATTTAATTAAATTTTAAAAATAGTTTACTTGTAGAGAGCTGTGTTTGTTAATCATAGAACACTAAGGGGAGGAACTAAACCATCGCAAAGTTTACTAAACCACATTTTATTCAAATTTTTGTAGGTTATGCGCACGGTAATAACAATTATTAGATCTCCAATGGTATGTTGCATGAAAAATGAACTACAGAATGCCTTTTTTTATACCATACTGCAGTCGTAAATTTTACGAGTGTCCAGTAATCTAGGATTAATTATGTGCTACAATCGTTGCCTAAATGGCGAGCGGTTCTCATCGTATCATCTTACAGTAATTTGCGACAACAATTGTTACCAAGAGCTTGGCCTGTGGTCATCCACTAATCAATGCTTTACGGTCGTCTGTCGCAGAATCAGAGTGACTTCTTTTTGATATGCTGTGGCCCCAACGAATTCCTCTCCTGTGCCAACATGAAGTCTCAAGAGTAGCACCTGCGACGTACATGCTCAGTTACATGTTTAGTTATTTGCTCAGTTATTTGCTGGATGTATTCCAATCTCTGTCTTGCTCTACAGTTTTTACCGTATACATCTCCTTCCAGAACCATGGAAGTTACTCCCTGATGTCTTAACAGATGTCCTATCGTCCTAACCCTTCTTCTTCTACGTTTTTATTACTTTCCCCACCGATTCTGCGAAGAATCTCCTCATTAATTACCTTACCAGTCCATCTAATTTTCAATTCTTCTGTAGCTCCACACCTCAAATGCTTCCCACAGTCACTGTTTCACTATCATGCAACGCTACGCATCAGATGTCCACTCTCCGAAATTTCTTACTCAGATTAAGGCTTATGTTTGAAGCTAGTAGACTCCTCTTGGCCAGACAATGGTAGCCTGCTTTTTATGTCGTCCTCAATCCATCATGGGTTATTTTGCTGACTAGAAAGCAGAATTCTTAAACTCCATTTACTTCACCAATTCTCTCGTTCTCTCGCTGTTCTCTGTTCTGCTACTTCTCATTACTTTCGTCTTCCTTCGATTTACTCTCAGTCCATATTCTGTATTCATTAGACTGTTCATTCCATTCAGCAGATCCTGTAATTCTTCTTCACTTCCTCTGAGGATAGCAATGTCATTAACGAATCTTATGATTAATATCCGTTCATACTGAGTTTAAATCCCGCTCTTGAATCTTTGTATTAGATTCGTTATTCCTTTTTCGATGAATACACTGAACAGTAGGGATGAAAGACTACATCCCTGTCTTGCCCTTCTTAATCCGAGCACTACATTCTTGGCCTTCCACTCTTATAGCTCCCTCTTGATTCCTGTAAGTACTTTATATCACCCATCTTACCCTATGCTTATCCCTATTTTTCTCAGAATTACGAACATCAGGCACCATTTGACATCCTAGAACGCTTATTCCAGGTCAGGAAGCACTATGAACGTGTCTTGATTTTCCTTCAGTTTTTTTCCCATTGTCAAGGGCAGTTAAAATTGCTCATTTATACGTTGCTTAAAGAGTGCAACGAAACGAGCTCTAAAGCGAACTGGAAAAGTCACGTGCGGATAAACGCGCCACAAAGTGCACAGAGAACAAGCTTGCACAGAGAGAAAGCTGTCGTGCCGTCGAGTGCTAAAAAGAAATTAGCAAGTCTTGCTTCCTCTGCAGCTGCTGAATTATAATACTGTGGCAATGAATAACATAAAAAGAAGAAAACTGTCGCTGTGTGTGAAACAATGGGCGACCAGATGGATGGAGAGGATATGCTTGACATTTCATTCAAAATAACTTCCCTTAAAAATACGAATAGCCACTCCGAAATAGACTGAGTTTAAATGAGGATAATTATCAGTTACTCCAGGGCCTGGTGAAACAGTAAGTAATGAAGTAGCACACTTTGGTGAGAAAAGCAATTAGTTCTTCCGAGAAGTCGTCCGCTAGTCTAAGATTCAATGCCACTGGCGAATTTCGGTGCGTATACATCTTCACTGTCAGCACCACTTCTCTTCAAGGTCACAATGGTATATCTTTTCCTGCAGTACCGTGAACGAAGAGTTTTATTTTTATTTAATTACCTCCCTTACTTGCCGTCTACACTCTTTTAACTTACAGAATATTTCGTCTAACGTTGTAACCCGTTTGTTGCTGTTGCGATGACCTTTCCTTCCGATTTCAGTTAAAGCATTCGTGTGTTCTTTCCGCCAAGTTGCCATATTCTTAGTGAAATCACTTCGTCAGCGCACCACGAGAGCTCTGAAGTGCACATATGGAGACGTCTTTCCACTCGAAAACACAGGTGTGAGTGAACGTGCCAGCTTCTTTCGACAACATTCATGTGCCATCAGATGCGCTTTCATGGACTGATATGAAGTTCGTTCGATTGAAGGTATTTTGAAAGATCTTCAAACCGTCCCCACAGCGTATGCGTGATCGTCATGATGCCTTTTCGTTACTCGAACGCATATTTCGCGTGATCCGTTGTTGGCCACCTGTAGCACTAATTGAAACCTTCGCTTCTTTCCGTTTGGCCAAACGTTTTCAATTTAAATAATAAAACACTGCACCCGTTACGTATTTTTCCTTGCTTAGTTCGATGAGTTTCAGGAATTTATTCTCACTGTCAAGTGTAAATATTTATATAAGTATTTTCCGTGATGTTTCACAGACAAACACTGTAAGCGGTCGTTTGCGTGTTTGTCGTTTTCTGCGCACTGGATCAGGCACAGTACCTAGTAAACACAAAAAGTCTAATACAGTGCAAGACAGGCAGAATAAAACACATGCAAACTTCAGACAAAATACATATATAAACATTTGCACTTTACAGTGACAATAAATTCTCGAAACGCGTCGCGCTAAGCGTGAAAAAACACAGGTTATTTTAATAATGAATGACATAATTTGAGGCTTTCTCTAAACATCGATCATTATGAATGAAATTAAGTCAAACGTTTCTACTTCCCATTTGTGGTCAGCACCTCTTGCAGCGATAATGTAACGTTTTGAGTAGCAGTGATACAAATTGTGAGATGAAGAAATTCTGACTTACTTTTTTCACTTAACACTTTCCACATTAACAGCCTGTTAATTTTTAAGGTATTTTGACTATATGCACATTCTGACAGACTTCATATCATTGTCTCCCTCATGTTGGTAAGGTCGACAGATGAAATTTCCAGTTACTGGTTACAACGTATGTAAACGATCTAGTATAAAGCGTAGGGAGTTGTTTTAAGACTGTGGTTGTCTATAAGAAACGATTGACTCCTATTGTATTGTATTGTAATTAGGATACACTGTCACTTTGCAAAATAACCTACAGAGAATTGATGAATGATGCATGCTCTGGCAGTTGACCCCGAACGTAAATAAATCTAACATCTTGCGCATATACAGGAAAAGAAATACATAGCTGTACAGCTTCATTACTGATGATAAATTACTGGAGCCAGTATCTACTGTAATGTATCTAAGAATAACTATCCAGAGCGGCGTTAGACCTTAGGTGGAATGCCCACGGAAAACTGTTAGTAGGAAAAGCAAATGCTTGCCCTTGTCGACAGATTCCTAGGTGTTATTCATCAACCTGGGATCCTTACGAGGTATGACTAGTTGAAGCGAAAGGGAAGATCAAACGAAGACCGGCGCGTTTCGTCACGGGATCGTTTAGTTGCTCGAGAGCACTACCGAGATGTTCAACAAACTTCAGTGGCAGACGCTACAAGAGAGGCATTGTGCATCGTGGAGTGGTTTACTATTGAAAGCTAGAGTTCTTTCCAGGAGAGTCCGACACCGTATTACTTCCACCGATATATTTCTCGCGAAATGACCACGACGACAAAATTCAAGAAATTAGTGCTGCTGCAGAGTTTTACCGACATTATTCCCACGCGCCATTCCAAAATGGAACAGAAAAAGGGGGATCAGTTAGTGGTACCAGAACTACCCTCCGCCACACACCGTCAGGTGGCTTGCAGAGTACTGATACAGATGTAGACGGAGATGTAGAACATCCAATGTAGTAAATGATCAAACATTTAAAATGCTGGAAATTATACAGTTTCAAGAAAAATTCGCCGGCCAGGGTGGCCGAGCGGTTCTAGGTGCTACAATCTGGAACCGCGCGATCAGTACGGTCGCAGGTTCGAATCCTGCCTCAGGCATGGATGTGTGTGATGTCCTTAGGTTAGTTACGTTTAAGTAGTTCTAGGGGACTGGTGACCTCAGCAGTTAAGTCCCATAGTGCTCAGAGCCATTTGAACCATTATTGAAGAAAAATTCAAAAATTAACACTAGTTAAGCTCTAGGGAGTGGCTGCAATGTGTGCAATGTAAAAACGTATGGCTAACGGTGTTCGCGTTAATATATTGACATGTTTCAGGATTGTGTCAATGATTGGAAAACCTATTTGTATTGGGTTGTTGTTTTTGGGGGTGGAGGAGACCAAACGGCGAGGTCATCGGTCTCGTCGGATTATGGAAGGAAGTCGGCCGTGTCCTTTCAAAGGAACCATCCCGGCATTTGCCTGGAGTGATTTAGGGAAATCACGGAAAACCTAAATCAGGATGGCCGGACGCGGGATTGAACCGTCGTCCTGCCGAATCTATTTGTATTGAGAAAGCCACAAGCAGTTAATTTAATATCATTTTAAGTGGTCAGAACTATGTTTCACTATACTGCTACTTTGTCACCCGCATGTCTTTCAAAATTTTGTTATTACTTTGGCGCCTCTCTGGGCTAAAGTGTGGGACTGGACTCTCTGCTCTCTCTCTCTCTCATTTTCCTTAAATCTTGGTTGTTGTGACGGATCTGTAGGATATTCGTAGGTCTAGGTCACATTGAAATATGATAATTTGGTAGTTAAGTTGGCGAGGCTAACGAATGTCAATAACAAAGAATAGCTGTGGTAACTGATATACCTGCTGCGCGTAATCTAATGTTTGCTTGCTCCGTATTCCACCGAAATTTGCCTTATTTAATGCAATGTTCTTCATAAAAACTAAAACTGCAAGTTAAATTCAGAAAACGTGTACTAGATGATTGTACATATGTTGTAAATAAACTGTGAAAGGAGGGAGGATGCCCACAGAGTAACTTTTGCCGTCCTCTGATTGGTAATTCAGTGGCAGTGCAATTATAATTTTGAGCAAAACATTTATTAAATATTTCATTTTTCGTGTGTACTTCTGTTGTTTTACATCTAGTTATTAAATGTGCACATTTACACATCCAAACATACTGAGCAGATTGTGCTTAGTGTGGTTCCTGTCGACAGTGGTTTTGCATCTGCTATACAGCTTAATCTCACAAATATATGTGTAACAGTATTAGATGCTTATTGATACCTATGCCACCTCCCTTCTAATGTGAGCCAAGGTATCGAGTATATATGAGTTATAGCAACGAATAATGTACATGACCACCAATATTAGATATTTTGATGCGATCCTTGTATGGAAGAGGGAACAATTATTCGTTTTGAATCTGAAGTTAACAGAGGTTAATGAGACACTTTTACTTTCCATTACCCATGAGATGTATTGAATTCTCACAAGGTTGAGATGTACCGTCTCTTCAAAGGGCTAGCAGGAACCTACCTGTTGCTTTCTTCAAAGAGAGGACTAGTTATAAGCATCCGTTGGCAAGTACTCGAACCCCTTTCAGGCAGTCATGACCCGTTGGAACTGAGACAATGTCTCGATCGAAAACTTTCGCGTTATCATGACTGGTTATGATCGTGTCACTGCGTTCGGGTCGGTGCAGCATGCAGCAGCAGGTTGAAGTTAACGTGTTAACGCAGTCTTCGCTACTCCTCAGACTCTTGTGCGTTAAAAGGAACGTCTAACGGGGCACTGATGCGAAAACACTCCTACCCGTGGTAATAGGCCACTCGCTTCAACTACACCCCAGTCGAGCGGCGTAGTTAGACTTCTTTACAAACACAGCGGTAATAAAAATTAATAGAAGATTCCACCATTTCGAATGAAACCGTCAAGAGATGCCATAGGTGTGACGATCCCTATAGCCGGCCTCTGTGGGCGAGCGGTTCTAGGCGCTTCAGTCCGGAACCGTGCTGCTGCTACGGTCGCAGGTTCGAATCCTGCATGCCGGCATGGTAGCTCAGCGTGTTCGGTCAGAGGGTTACGTGCCCTCTGTAATAAAAAAACTGAGTCAATCGATCAACAACGAACATAAATGGATGTCTTACGACGTCCGCCCCGAGCACATGCAACGAACAAAAGCGAACAAAATGAGAGTAAAAAAAAAAAAAATCCTGCCTCGAGCATGGATGTGTGTGATGTCCTTAGGTTAGTTAGGTTCAAGTCGAGGGGCTGATGACCTTAGATGTTAAGTCCCATTGTGCTTAGATCCATTTTTTTGAACGATCCTTACATTATCCTCTATTGTTGTTTTTGTTGTGCTCTTAAATCTAAAGACTCGCTTGATGAAACTCTGCATGCTAATCTATCCTGTTGAAGGCTCGTTATCTCTACGTACCTACTGCACGTCTACTCCAACCTTGTTCCTGTATACGAACCGTGGTCACACTCTACAAATGTTACTCCCGTCACTTCTCTCCATTAGCTGACAGGCCATTCGTTTTTGTCTCAGGATTTGTCAACTGATCGTTACTTTCAGTCAGGTTGCGCCATGAACAGCTTTTTTTTCCAGTTCGATTCGGTATCTCCTCATTTGTTATTCGATACACCCACATCAATATCAGCATTCTTCTGCTGGAACAATGTTCGATAGCTTCTGTTCTCTTCTTGCCTGAATTACGGAGTGTTCAAAAAGTCTGTCCGCAGTGCAGTATGATTGTTAGCCGCGTGTGCCGTATGATTGTTCGCCTGCCCGGGTTACTTCCCTTCAAGTGGACTCTCCCAACATTCCACTGTTTCGTTTATCTCAGACAGCGTCAGTAGTAACGTTGGTGTGTGTCGTTACTTGTTGACGTGAACGTTTAAGATTACTTCCTTTGCTCGTTTGTTTCGTTTTTGTCACTGTTAAAATGCTAACCATTGAAGAACGTGTGTTTTTAGTCGAACAAGTGTTCAAAGCTCGCGGTAAATACACAGTTTCAGTTTGTCAAACGTTTAATTCAGTTTTCCCAGGACAACACTCCCACATCGCGATACTGTGCGAGATTTGACTAACAAATTTCGAAGTACGGGTTCAGTGACAGATGCACCGGGAAGTGGTCGTCCTAGCATTTTGTCTGAGGATAAACTACTCGATATTTCCGACAAAATGTCCATGAGTCCTAACAAGTGAGTAAGAAATCGATGTTAGTGTCGGAACGGAGCTGTAAGGAAAAAATTAGAACTTTTCCCATACAAAGTGACAGTCGTGCAAGAACTGAAAATACTGATCATGGCAAGAGACTCCATTATTGTCAATGGTTCAAAAATTTCGTTCAACAAAATGGAAGGGATATTCTTAATGAAACGTTTTTCACTGATGTGGCGTGGTTTCATTTATCCGGGTACATGAAGTCGCAAAATTCTCGTATGTGGAGTACCGCAAATCCATTGTGTATTCATGAGGAACCACTTCATTCTGTGAAAATAGGAGTTTGGATTGCCATTTCTAGACGTCGGACTGTGGGTCCCATATTTTTAAATGAAACTATAAACGAACAACGGTACTACAGTGATATTCTGTACCCATTCATAGGAGAACTTACGTTAAGTGAAATACTGCACGGTTATTTTAAACAAGATGGTGCAACTGCTTGCTGATGTTTTTGGTGATCGCATAATTTCACAGGGACTTTGGCCTCCACGATCGCCTGACCTGACACCACCTGACTTTTTCTTCTGGGGTGCAGCGAAAGCAACTGTCTATAAAAACCATCCAAAATCCATCGATGAATTGAAAACTGTAATATCCACTTTCACTGCTCCTGTTACAGAAGAAATGTTACAGCTTGTGTTTGGAAACATGATTAGACGAATTGAATTGTGTATTCAACAACAGGGAGCACACTTTCAACATTTAATGTGAAAATTTGAAAGTAAAAAATGAATATTCAATAAATTAATAACTTGTATTTCACCGAATTTCATTTCGGTACATTCACTGCGGCATATGGCACGGGCGGCTAACAATCATACGGCACTGCGGAGAGACTTTCTGAACACCCCATATTTGTTATCAACTTATAACATCTGCACAACGTTACATTCCAGGTAAAAACGTACAGAAAATACTTCCTAATATTTGCATTTGTACTACCTAAGTACATGGCGTTGCCACAATATGTATTGCCTACAGTCTTCTATCACTCCATCACCTTGCCCCTCTGTCTACCTCCTATTCCCCCTCTTCCTGCCCATGTCCTACACACCCTCTCTCAGTTCACCTCCTCGTACCCCCCTCTCCGCCGTCCACTCCTCCCTCCTCTGTCCTTCTCATCCCCTCTCTCTGTTCATCTCGACCTCCCACCTTCTCCCTCTGCTCTTCCCTCTCTCACTGTTCGTCCTCTCCTCTCCCTGTCCATCTTTTCTTTCCTTTCTCTGTCCATATCCCACTCTCTCCATTTCCCTCTCATCCCTTTCTGTGGCCTCCTCCCCTCTCTGTCCACCTCCTCCTCTCCACCCTCTCGACATATCTCCAACCCCTTGTTTATGTCCCTCTCCTCCTCTCCCCTTTCTCTGTCCATCACCTGCTCTCCCCTTTTTCTTTTCATTTCCACTCCCCCTCTTTCTCTCCTTCTCCCACTTATCTGTGTCCATATCCTCCTTTATCCTCACTGTCCATCACCTCCTCCGCCTTCTCACTCCACGGTTATCACCATCACCAACAGGAGGCTTGTGGTTCTTACCCTCACAGGATTTCTTTCCAGATCTTAACTAATATAGATATCAAATTTAGCTGAAATCGTTCCATCTGTTCGGGGTGAGACTTTGACTCGCGGGTTTGACCGCTTACTGACATTTCATGTATATTTCACACACATTTAACATGTTTCACACGTATCTGTACACATATTTCACGTGAATCGCTAGCGAATTTCACTCTGGGGTTTCATTTTCACGCAGCTCAATGTTTATGACGTAGTACTACCTGAATTGTGTGTCGTACAATGATACAATTTTACAGGTATATACAGTGGTGTACGTGGCTACTGTCTGCGAAATGTTTGGTGAAAACTATTAGTCGTGAAGAAGTAATAAGTTAAAGTGTTATGCATGACGCAGCACTTTTACACGCATATAAGTGTTTATTACATAATATACACTGAACGATGACTCGCACAATGATATAATTCGCTGTTACATTAAGTAGTATACATGAATATTGTCTGAAAAATGTGTCGCGAATACAGTAAAGAGGCAATAAATTAAAGTCATCCTTCAAGCTGCCATTTTACTGCATAAATATCGAAAATGTAATAATCGATAAACTATAGCCCTATCGTCAAGTCGTGGGGGTTGCCAGCAGGAAAGCGTTTTGTTACGGTTTCAGGTTTTGTGTGGAAGTTTGTTCCGGGTCACTAACTGATCTCATTCTCAACTGGACGACTAAAAGTACGGCTATTCACGCGTCGTGGACTACACTGCTTTTTCACCCACACACCACCTCCCCTGTGACCGGCAGGTGGTTCTTATGCCCACAGCAACGATTTCTAGATAGTAAGTAATATGTGTACCAAGTTTGGTTAATGGTTCAAATGGTTCAAATGGCTCTGAGCACTATGGGACTTAACAGCTGAGGTCATTAGTCCCCTAGGACTTAGAACTACTTAAACCAAACTAACCTAAGGACATCACACACATCCATGCCCGAGGCAGGATTCGAACCTGCGACCGTAGCGGTCGCGCCGTTCTAGACTGAAGCGCCTAGAACCGCTCGGTCACACTGGCCGGCAAGTTTGGTTAAAATATGATAAGTGTTTTAGGAGGACATGTGGAAGATAAATATATACATTCATTTTTGGACACTGAAGAGCCAAAGAAACCGGTACACTTGCCTAATATCGTATAGGGTCCCCGCATAAATCCATAAGAATACGAGGAGGTGGAGATATATTTTGAACAGTACGTTGCGAGGCATCCCAAATATGCTGAATAATGTTCATGTCTGGCGAGTTTGGTGGCCAGCGGAAGTGTTTAAACTAAGAAAAGTGTTCCTGGAGACACTCCGTAGCAGTTACGGACGTGTGGGCTGTCGCACTGTCCTGCTGGATTTGCCGAAGTCAGTCCGAATGCACAATGGACATGAATGGATGCAGGTGAACAGACAGGATACTTACGTGCGTGTCAACCTCTCAGAGTCGTTTCTAGACGTGTCAGGAGTCCCAAATCTCTCCAACTGCACACACTCGACACCATTACAGAGCATCTACCGGCTTCAACAGTCCCCTCCTGACATGCAGAATCCATGGGATCATGAGGTTGTCCCCATACCCGTACACGTCCATCTGCTCTATACAATTCGAAACGAGACTCGTCCGTCCAGGCAACATGTTTCCAGTCATCAATAGCCCAATGTAGGTGTTGATTGGCGCAGGCGAGGTGTAAAGCTTTGTGCCGTGCAGTCATCAATAGTAAAAGAGTTGGCCTTCGACTCCGAAAGTCCATATCGATGATGTTTCGTAGAATGGTTTGCACACAGACACTTGATGGCCCAGTACTGAAATCTGCAGTAATTTGAGGAGGGATTGGTTGCACTTCTGTCACGTTGACCGATTCTCTTTAGTCGTCGTTGGTCCCGTTCTTGCAGTATCGTTTCCCGGTCGCAGCAATGTCGGAGATTTGATGTTTTAATGAATTCCTGATATTCACGGCACACTCGTGAAATACTCATACGGGAAAATCCCTATTTCGTAACTACCTCGTAGATGCTGTGTCCCATCGCGCGTGCGCCAACTATAACTCTGCATTCAAAATCACTTAAATCTTGATAACCTGCAATTGTAGCAGCAGTAACCGATCTAACAACTGCGCCAGAAACTTGTCTTATATAGGCGTTGCCGATCGTAGAGCCGTATTCTGCATATTTTACATATCTCTGCATTTGAATACACATGCCAATAATAGTTTCTTCGGCGCTTCAGTGGATACGATGTCAACTAAATTATCCTTTTAGAAACACGTTTCTTCCTATTGGTAGTTTCCATTCTACAGCCTCTCTGTTTCGGCCATTATCAGTTACTTTTCTGCAGAAATAACTAACAAATCAGATGCTTTAGTGTCTCAGTTCCCAATCTAACTAGCATAGCTCGATTTAATTCTCCATATTCTGTTACCCGTGGTTTACTTCTGTTGATAGTGGACATATGACGTCTTTTCAAGACCTCTCCATTCCATTCAAGTCTTCTTCCAACTCAGTTGCCGTTTGTGACAGTATTATGTCATTGACAGAGCTCAAAATTTTCTTTCTTCTCCCTGATCTTTAATTCCTTTCTCGAATATCTTCTTGGCTTTCTTGACAGACCTATAAATTGAAGACCATCGTGGATAGGCTACAACGCGCTTCTATGTACAACCTTATCGAGAGCACTGATTTGACGTTGAGCTATTTGGGAGTTAATAATAAAGCTGCGAAGGGAACTATTCAAACTTTTCTGGTCCGTGAGTGTTTGTTAGATGTCAGATTTCGATACAAGCAGTGTTGGACATGATAATGGTTGGTTAACTGTTGCTGCAGTGAGAAGTACTTCTACAGATGTTGATGCCCTTGAGAGCTGTGACGAGAGAGATGTGATTGTATTGTAAGAACTTTCATATTTCAGAAATGGCTAACAAGATCTACGACGACTCTACCTACCTGTGTGATGTACCACTGATATTGTTTCCTCGTAACAGGAGGGCAGTTGCATCTGAAGGTGTTTGTTTTTGGATGAAGCTGCTTCCCTTTCATGTCCTTCGAGCCTTACAAGTGCAGTCAGGTTTCTGTGTAAGCTGTGAACAGCCTTTCGCGCTCTGTATTTCATCCTTGCTACCTTCACTATATGCACAATGGACAGAAATTTAATAAAGAGCATTCTGCATCCAGTGGAGGTTCTGATGAGTGGCAGGGTGTTTTCTGTTACCGTAGAAGACGTAACGCTTCGAGGCGCAACAGTCGTGTAGCCCCACGGGGGTACCCTAGCTGGCGCGCTGCAGCTGAGGTTACAGCGGGCCCAGGCAATGGGCAGGCGGGCCTAGCAGCTCGGCTGATGGAAAAAGTTGGCCGTGCGCCCGAAGCCCGCACCACACAGCGCGCGGTCGCCACAGCACTATTGAGTCTGCCCTCTCCTCTCCTATCCACATGCCCTCTCCGCTCCCATCCACTCTTGTGCCTTCAGTCTGCACTCCTTCCTGCCAGCCACTGCCAGCCGTTCACTCCCAGGATGTACGTCCTCCTTGCGGCGTAATCTCGCTGAGTGTTACAGCCTGCCAGGCGAAAGTTTTACGACCAACTTCATCCATTTGTCGCCCTCCACTAATGTTTCATAAGAGCGGGATACGGATGCAGGCAAGCGATAAAGGTAAGCGAGGATCTGCAGCACAACACCTCTCAGACGTAAATTTAGTTTTTGTTACACAAATATTGTCGGGCTGTATCGCATCGTATATTTTCATACGGATAACGCATTTAGTCAGACTGCAATCATCAGATCTGAAGTAAGGCAAAAAAGGAATAACCACGTCATACACATTAAGCATTCCTAGGAAGGGGATGACCGGAAGTGATACGTCGCCCGATATTTACCTGTGTTCTTTTCCTCCCTGCCACATTACAACAGTTTATCCCCTGCAGTTAACTATTTCATTAAAAATCGAAGTATGATTCGTTTTAGAAAAAGGGGAAGTGTTAGAAAAACTATACATAAGTAATGCAAGAGAACCATAGAACACTACACAAATTACACTAATGGCAACGATGAAACTATGTTTTACCCTGTTATACTTCTATTAACGAAGAGAGTGCACTTTTCTTGTCTTACAGGCGCCATTTACTTTGTTCGATTTACTGTGTTTGCACTACAAAGTGCTTGTACTTGGTGCTACAAAGCACTGTTTTACTTAATGTGGTATATTGATTATTTAAATTTTGGGTACCAAAAAAAAATCAAATCTGTGTGAAATCTTATGGGACTTAACTGCTAAGGTCATCAGTCCCTAAGCTTACACACTACTTAACCTAAATTATCCTAAGGACAACCACACACACCCATGCCCGATGGAGGACTCGAACCACCGCCGGGACCAGCCGCACAGTCCATGACTACACCGCCATAGACCGCTCGGCTAATATCCCGCGCGGCTAATTTGGGTACCAAAACTTATATAGGGTGATCAAAAAGTCAGTATAAATTTGAAAACTGAATAAATCGCGGAATAATGTAGATAGAGAGGTACAAATTGACACACATGCTTGGAATGACATGGGGTTTTATTAGAACCAAAAAAATATAAAAGTTCACAAAATTCCCGACAGATGGCGCTTCATCTGATCAGAATAGCAATAATTAACGTAACAAAGTAAGACAAAGCAAAGATGATGTTCTTTACAGGAAACGCTCAATATGTCCACCATCATTCCTCAACAATAGCTGTAGTCGAGGAATAATGTTGTGAACAGCACTGTAAAGCATGTCCGGAGTTATGGTGAGGCATTGGCGTCGGATGTTGTCTTTCAGCATCCCTAGAGATGTCGGTCGATCACGATACACTTGCGACTTCATGCAACCCCAAAGCCAATAATCGCACGGACTGAGGTCTGGGGACCTGGGAGGCCAAGCATGACGAAAGTGGCGCGCACAAGCGATCTTTCACGCGTCTAGCAATTTTTTTGGTTCTAATAAAACCCCATGTCATTCCAAGCATGTATGTCAATTTTTACCTCTCTATCTACATATTCCGTGGTTTATTAACTTTTCAAATTTATACTGACTTTTTGATCACCCGGTATATATATATATATATATATATATATATATATATATATATATATATATATATATATATATATACAATCCTAAAGAATCAGTACACTTTCTAATACTTCCTCTTGTTCTACACTCCTGGAAATGGAAAAAAGAACACATTGACACCGGTGTGTCAGACCCACCATAATTGCTCCGGACACTGCGAGAGGGCTGTACAAGCAATGATCACACGCACGGCACAGCGGACACACCAGGAACCGCGGTGTTGGCCGTCGAATGGCGCTAGCTGCGCAGCATTTGTGCACCGCCGCCGTCAGTGTCAGCCAGTTTGCCGTGGCATACGGAGCTCCATCGCAGTCTTTAACACTGGTAGCATGCCGCGACAGCGTGGACGTGAACCGTATGTGCAGTTGACGGACTTTGAGCGAGGGCGTATAGTGGGCATGCGGGAGGCCGGGTGGACGTACCGCCGAATTGCTCAACACGTGGGGCGTGAGGTCTCCACAGTACATCGATGTTGTCGGTAGTGGTCGGCGGAAGGTGCACGTGCCCATCGACCTGGGACCGGACCGCAGCGACGCACGGATGCACGCCAAGACCGTAGGATCCTACGCAGTGCCGTAGGGGACCGCGCCGCCACTTCCCAGCAAATTAGGGACACTGTTGCTCCTGGGATATCGGCGAGGACCATTCGCAACCGTCTCCATGAAGCTGGGCTACGGTCCCGCACACCGTTAGGCCGTCTTCCGCTCACGCCCCAACATCGTGCAGCCCGCCTCCAGTGGTGTCGCGACAGGCGTGAATGGAGGGACGAATGGAGACGTGTCGTCTTCAGCGATGAGAGTCGCTTCTGCCTTGGTGCCAATGATGGTCGTATGCGTGTTTGGCGCCGTGCAGGTGAGCGCCACAATCAGGACTGCATACGACCGAGGCACACAGGGCCAACACCCGGCATCATGGTGTGGGGAGCGATCTCCTACACTGGCCGTACACCACTGGTGATCGTCGAGGGGACACTGAATAGTGCACGGTACATCCAAACCGTCATCGAACCCATCGTTCTACCATTCCTAGACCGGCAAGGGAACTTGCTGTTCCAACAGGACAATGCACGTCCGCATGTATCCCGTGCCACCCAACGTGCTCTAGGAGGTGTAAGTCAACTACCCTGGCCAGCAAGATCTCCGGATCTGTCCCCCATTGAGCATGTTTGGGACTGGATGAAGCGTCGTCTCACGCGGTCTGCACGTCCAGCACGAACGCTGGTCCAACTGAGGCGCCAGGTGGAAATGGCATGGCAAGCCGTTCTACAGGACTACATCCAGCATCTCTACGATCGTCTCCATGGGAGAATAGCAGCCTGCATTGCTGCGAAAGGTGGATATACACTGTACTAGTGCCGACATTGTGCATGCTCTGTTGCCTGTGTCTATGTGCCTGTGGTTCTGTCAGTGTGATCATGTGATGTATCTGACCCCAGGAATGTGTCAATAAAGTTTCCCCTTCCTGGAACAATGAATTCACGGTGTTCTTATTTCAATTTCCAGGAGTGTATAATGAATAATATTTCGATTTTTAATTAAATAGTTAATTCTAGAAGACAAGCTGTTGTAATAGGTCAGGGGAAGGAAGAAGACAGGTGAACATAGAGCGACATTTCACTTCTGGTCATAAGATAATACTGTAACTGGTTAGCAGCAGTGGAGGTATGGAAATGCGAGACAACCTTGACTTTGAGTATGAGGTTACATTTGTAGTGTCAGGTTATACTTGTCCTTGAAGAGGCGTGTCAGTTTACAACTTACGCAGTTGGGTGAGATATATTGAAGTTCATCCCATCCCACCCATCGGCCAAACTTCCCCCTCCCCCGAACCCCAGCACTGCCCTATCCCTGAGTGTCTGCAGGTTCTGATTCAGAATCGGTTGTTATTGTTTCAATCCACTGGTAACACTCCGTTGACTGAACTGCTATATACCCAAGCAGGTTCGGTAACAACACTGAATGTGCAACACTAAAGCAGTTCACCAGATAACACATTATCCGCTGGATACTAATGTATCACAAAACAATTTTACTATGTTCATTTTTACTAAGAACGTTAGCATATAATTGTTTACCGTTTTTTCATTTATAAACTAAATACACATGTTCAGATACGTCCTAAGTTTTTTATTTCTGCCTGTCTAATTTACTTCAACTTTAAAGTTGTTACTAGTCACAAAATGTATTTTTCAAAATAATAGAAAATGGCTGAAGATGTATTATGAGAAATAAAGTCAACGACTACTGCATTACTTACCTCAATGTGAGGACCAGTTTCTCTTTTGCTGCCAAACACTTGTTTAATTCTGTGTCGATTCCTGTTATATCTTCTTTTATGTTGCCAATCAGCTCGTAAACTAACGATTTCGACATTTGAAAACTACTGAAAATGTTACTGTCGTACGCAGTTAGATCGTCGAACAATGTGTTATATAATCCTCTGGTCAATCGAGCAATACACTACATTGGATGTTCTCTCCTACCCTTTCGACTTTCTTTTTTAATGGAAGAGTGAGAAGAAGCAGCTCTTCATGAGACGTCACTCTCTCAACTGGTTGTTTCTCGATGACAACTGAGCTGTTATTAAAAAGTTCATCCACAAGTTGCCTGGCTCAGAAAACATCCCGCAGCTAGTGGCGCCACTAGCGCCCCTCAGCTAATAGCGACATTACTGTCGCTGTACCGCCCGAGGGGTGGGCCAGTCACGTGCCACCGGCCGCGACATCTCTCCCAGAAACACGCGATTGGCCGTCTCGTTGGGTGGTCCAGCGGCTATACTGGAACGAGAAGGACATGAATCTGACACTTCGCCTGAAGATGACGAGAAGAAAGTTCGTCGAAACTTTGCGAGAACACGACACCACCTCTCAGCTGATAGCCCGAGAAGATTTCATCCCTCAAACCACGTGCTTGAGGTAACAACATCATTGTAGTATACCAGAATTCGTTTTAACACATTCAAAAATGTGTAAATCTTAAAGGCAAATAATTTTCTTACATTGTTTTAGTCAAAATCTGTTCAAATAGCTCAAATGTCTCTGAGCACTATGGGACGTAACTTCTGTGGTCATCAGTCCCCAAGAATGTAGAACTACTTAAACCTAACTAAACTAAGGACATCACAAGCATCCATGCCCGAGGCAGGATTTGAACCTGCGACCGTATCGGTCACGCGGTTCCAGACTGTAGCGCCTAGAACCACTCGGCCACTCCGGCCGCCTCAAAATCTGTACCCACTTCCGTTCCATACCTAAAGGGAGTACAGATACACTGTAACTCACCACTGCACCACTGGCATCTTACTATTCATTGAGTGGCAGCCTATGGAGGGTTACTTACTTTCACTAGCAGGAGCGTCTTTTGATTATTATTGTTTCTTTTGTTCCAGCCTGCTATGACGGCATATACTGTCCACATTCGCTCTTATTTTTCTTTGTCGACGTAACCTTCTCTGAATCGTTTTGCCCGTTATTTGAAATAGATGTAGGCCCATCTAAATTTTAGGAACAATTCCTTCGTTGATTGAATTTATTAAGGTCGCAACGGATAACGCTATGATATTCTATGGGGCAGTCAGAGAGAGCTACGTACCGCTAGCTAAACTTGAGCCAAGCACTTTGGATTTTAGGAGCGTAATCATCAATACTACAAATGCGACACAATTTTCAGATGTATTGAAAATAAATTAACGATCACGGAAATAGCTTCAAATGATAAAACATTTTTGACAAATATTTCGCATGTTAACAGTAATCTTTTTATATTTAATAGATGGACAAAACATTCCCGGTACATTTATATACTATCCTATGGCTAAAGTTCTGTGGGGTGGGAAATTCTGGGGAGCACGTCGTCACTGCTGGAGTTTGTAACACAGACATTCACATGCACTAAATCACACGGCAAACAAAATGTCGACAGCATTTATTAGTGGGAAGAATTGTATGCACTTCGTGGGTGGCATCGAGCAGAATTTTGGTGGCTGCATATCTTTGCGTGAAGTGCTTGGAATCAAATCGATTCATCTTGGCCGGCCGAAGTGGCCGCGCGGTTCTGGCGCTGCAGTCTGGAACCGCGAGACCACTACGGTCGCAGGTTCGAATCCTGCCTCGGGCATGGATGTGTGTGATGTCCTTAGGTTAGTTAGGTTTAACTAGTTCTAAGTTCTAGGGGACTAATGACCTCAGCAGTTGAGTCCCATAGTGCTCAGAGCCATTTGAACCATTTGATTCATCTTGCCGAATATACGCTCGGTACAGTTTTATTGATAGTTTAAAATGTCCCGCACAAATAAAATAATATGGGAAGCAGTAACTTTGAATCTATAGACCGCGTGGTCGCGCCTAACGGAAATCACATTATTATGACACTGATCAACTGAACCAAAAATTGTAACCAGAACCTCAATGGTAATTTAGAAAATGGCTAGGAGAAGAAATTGTTGAGATTAACATATTATTTTTAACAGATGCAAATACCTTTTGTCCCTTGTTCGACACAGACATTCTGAGGGAACGTCTGGTCGCTTACCTATCTTCAGAACAACTCAACATGTAACCGTCGCACGGAGCTCTCTCCGGACCGCCCGAGGTGGTGGGGGAGGCCCATGACCAACCTCTGCTAGGAAAACGTTTTGCTTTACTCATATTTGGCCAAGCCCACCTGTTCCTGCTCTCTGGCTTCCACTGACACCGTTTAGGTTGGTAGAAGATTAAGAAACCTACCACTTCTCTGGTTCGTCTGATACTGCATTCAAATCATTCACACTTGACCACACACTTTCAGGAAGGGTGAAAAATGGAAATCAGGACACAGCACGTGCAAATAAGAATGAAAAAAGAAATGCGTGGACCCATATTGCTTTTATAGGCATGCGGTTGTTGGGGCAGAGATTAATTAGTTGCATCACTCACATTTTTACTCATCTAACGACACCTATTGCGATGTTACAAGACAGATTGCGGCGAAAATCTGATAGAAATGTCGGATCGTGGTTGGGAGTTTTGAAACGAGCTAAATACGTGGAAAAGCAGCGCTATGAAGATATGGTAAAAGTCTACACCTGTGAGAAGCTAGCCGGCCGGTGTGGCCGAGCGGTTCTAGGCGCTTCAGTCTGGAACCGCGCGACCGCTACGGTCGCACGTTCGAATCCTGCCTCGGGCATGGATGTGTGTGGTGTCCTTAGGTTAGTTATGGTTGAGTAGTTCTAAGTTCTACGTGACTGATGACCTCAAATGTTAAGTCCCATAGTGCTCAGAACCATTTGAACCGTTCACATATTAGGCGAGGGAAAAATGTCTACGTGCTTCAGTGTGCGTCCTAGCGTCTAGTGCCTTATTCAAAAGTTCTATTTTTAATTTTCATTCTCATTCCCCCAGTAACAGGCAAGCTGACAGCAGCCATGTTACCGTCCTTCAGGTTTCGAATAAAACGTGTGGTGACTGAGGCCTGAGTTTTCTTAACGTATCTAACAAGGGGAGGGCACGACGTTGGGGCCATGGATTTATTTCAAATTTTGTACTCTCTTAGTAGACCATTAAAAACAATATAATGAGCAAGTAGTAAGGTGTACTACTCTGGCAATTCCGAGAAAACCACAAGAGAAGTTTTGTGCGTCTATTATGTGTCTGTTACTTTGTAAGTAGGTGCCGAACATTAGAGTTCACGGTGGTTCCGTGGTGCCAGCAAGGTAGCTCAGCGTGTTCGGTCAGAGGTTTAGCTGCCCTCTGTAATAAAAAAAAAGAAACCTCAGTTAATGGATCAACGATGAACTTGAACAAGCGTCAAGGGACCTCCGCCCCGAAAAAATACAACGACCGTTAAGGAACAAAACGAGATTGATCAAAAAAGAAAGAAGTGGTTTGCGTTCGCGATTCGTAAGACGAATGTGTATGTGGCGACAATTCGGCTCCCGCTCAGACTCTCATTTTTATAACACAACTGTAAATGCTGCGATATTTAAAAAATTTGTACGTGCACTGTTACTTCTTGCTACATCAGCAAAGTCTCACCGCTAAGCAGGTTGCCGGCCAAATGGGGCCTGCCCCTTTGTCTGCAGCACGAAGCGTCGAGGTGTTAAGCAGGTCCGGGTACCTTATCAGATTGCATATGTAAGGATTTTGCAAATCACGACAGGCAAACATTTTCAGGAAAACTCTATGCGTTTCTGCATTTACTTGTCGATAGTCATAAACATGTTTGTTCTACTAATTAAATTTAATTAAATTGTAATTAGTCAAATAACATGAATTTAAAGCTTCAAGCAAAAATACTTTTTTTTAATTATACTGCGTCTCAAATGTCATATAAATTATATAACATGACCAGTGATGAAAAAATATAGATTAAAATATTCAACTTTGGGTGGGAGTGGAACCGTCGCTTCATTCACGTTCGTATTACAGATCTCGAACGGTAGTCACTTTTTGATTATGTATTGCTGGAATATTCCTGAAATTACCTAAAACTAAAAACTACAAAAAAGAATGCTAATGCACCGGCACTTTTGCCCTAAGTATTTAAGAAGAAGCCTCAACAGAAAATCTCCACTACTTCAGGCGTTGGCCCCTAGCGCAAGACACCCCAGTAACTTCTACAAAGAAAAAAGGAAGGGGAAAAAGAACAGGAAAGGAAGATACATGGAAGATACGGAAGGTACTGTCTTGCTTTTCAATTTATTTATTTTTATTTTAGCATAAATAACTCCATGGCCGTTTTCACAAGCACGTACTCGCAAAGACAGGCTATCGCCTCCGACGTCAGCGGGAAAGAAGATCCAGCGTGGTGGCGACTCGTCAGTAGATCATCGATGCACGTGTTCTCGGAAGTGTGTGTGAATAACCGTTGAGAGGGATCGTATTTGTAAATGGAAGGAGGGTCATATGTCAGCTGCTCCTTACATGGATGATCTAACTGCGAGAGAGGTTGTGGAAAGCGCTCTGGAGGAAGTTCGAGAAATATCGTTGGTGCTTTGTGTTCTTGACTACTACACATCATGTGCCATTTCTGACATCTTCCAAGTGCCATTATCGACTTTGTCATGATGATTTAAAAATGGGTCTCGGCCCAAAACTAGTCATCGAATGAATAATAATTAAAATTTTGCAACTTGGAATGGTTTTTCGTTCTACTGATGGATTTTTATCGTCGACTTGTTCCCCAGAACGCATTCTCCAACCCCTCGCAGTTTGTCGCAACGTTTCTGGGGCATCCTACATATATGCCTCTGCCCTTCCCCAAAACCTTGGATATTTGGGACCTTTCTTCACCATGCTCATCCAAGACGGCCATCTATGGTATGGTAACGCAGGACCGCGATTCATCGCTGAACATGTGTGATCCCCCTCACCAGTAGTCTATGCTTTTCGGTCACGGGTCCACTCCGGGTCAGCCATTTTTGCTGTGGCTATGAAGTCTTTCGCGACGTATTTCTAGAATAAAAATCCCTCGGCGTACATGCCGCGTCAATTGAGGATTTAACTCCAAGCTTTCGACCATTACCTCCATGGTAGTCGTCAGGGCTACAATTGACTGTCGTAAACTAGCGAGGCTCCCACTTTTATATGCAAAGGACAGCTTCTGATTGGCTGGATTACGTCATAGCAACAGCGATATGGCGCGTAGTGGAGTGGTGCCCTCTACTTCCATAGTTTCTATCCCACGTTGCTGTGGTATTAACGGCAACCTACGCATGGGACGGTAATTCCCTAGTCCGGCTGTTGCTAGTCTCCAATCTGTGGTGTGCGATGACACATAATGTTGCGGGGCAATCATTACTTCGTCTCAGGAGGCTGGCGCAGATGTGAAGTGATTACAATGTGCCCGTTACACATGGGGACGAACAGACGTGGCCACCCTAAATTTTACGACGAGTATGGCTGGTTTCACATTCCCACGTGGCCCAGCATTAGGACACTGTCACATCCGAAGGCCACACAAATCTGCATACCTCATGGTGACGCAGCATGAGGCAACTTTCAAACTCTTATCAGGTGCTGATAACGCTGTCCCACACGGCTACGCGGCACACCTGTGTCCTTCACAGTGATCTCTCGACATCTGACGCTTTTCACGCCCATTTTGTACACTACCGGAGGCACAAATAACACTAAATTGGAACAACAAAAAAATGGCTCTGAGCACTATGGGGCTTAACTTCTGAGGTCATCAGTCCCCTAGAACTCAGAACAACTTAAACCTAACTAACCTAAGGACATCACACACATCCATGCCCGAGGCAGAATTCGAACCTGCGACCGTAGTGGTCACGCGGTTCCAGACTGTAGCGCCTAGAACCGCTCGGCCACCCCGGCCGGCCATAGGAACAACACTAACGCACTCTGGTGGCAGTTCTGTCACAGAGAATTAGAAAACTAAATCGAAGTTACGTTCGCATCCGACCATGTCTTGTTGGTGCTTCACTTCTTTTGTCAAGTTGTGTACGGCAGAAAACGGCAGAGTCCCAAAACGGTGCGCGTAACATCTGATCAGATCGTACTTACAGAAATCGACAAAGGGTTCTATCACGTTCGACGTAATAAGCACGGTACTGTCATTTCAACCTTACTCTCGCATCAGGGAGTAGATGATCTTTTATCGCCGACATATCACAGGAAGACTTGATCTAAATCTCGCACGCAATGTGCAGTAGTTTGACTTTCCCTCTGTGATCAGAGGAGCAGTTTCCTAGGACGTCCCCGGTGGCTGCAAGCACCGTGCCGACTTCAAAGGCGGCATTCTGGAGGTTCGATTCGCGAACCACTCACCGCACCGGGAGCGTCGCCCAAATTCCCAGACCGATGGTGCGGAGGCAAGCGCTGGCAGCTCCTCGTCGGTGTTTCGCCCTCCCGCACCCCCCGTCCCTCCTTTCACTCTTGTGTCTTCGTAGAACTGAGCAGCAATAGGAAAGCGCTCTGACAAACGACCCGGGAGCCTCTGCCAGTCTGCTTGTCGCTTCACTTACGCTGCCATTCACTGCCTATTGCAGTTTGGAGAGATCATGTGTATATCACGTTGAGGAAAAAATGTACACAAAAATTTTGCAGTAATTAAAAGAACGACATCACGAAACCACCAAAAGCTGCTTAAATGCGTATTTATTTGTCGACGAGCAGTTTAGGTCAGGAAACTACTTTCAGACCACATAGAATTATAAGAAACAGTACACGTCGGAATGATTGAGGTGAACTACTATGTGTAGCTCATACTCACGGATACCATGATTTCAGGTACATAATTAATATTAGTTATAGCCTCTAAATAAAAAAGTCAAAAATAGGATACGCTCAAAGACATTAAGAAAAGTGACTGCTGCGAGTACTGTCTCAACAATCATATCACATAGTGACCACTGAATCAGATGATGTTTGTTTTCATAGGAGTGCAGCAATATTGAATACTGAAGTTGGAATAACCGGTAGTAGTTCACTAGAGATGCATAACTTATGATGTGTACGTTGTTGGTTTTGGACGATGAATAAAACCAGTACAGCAGAGATTCGTGTAACCGTTATCAATACTGCCTTTGTGCCGAAATTTCCTTTGTTGACTTGATTGTTATTACTCATACGCAAGGGTTCTGCTACCAACACTGTCATTTTCTGGCCATATACGTTTCCTTCTGCCTGAGGTCTGTCGGACACGCTATGTGTCTAATTGTGGTGACTTTAATTTTGGAAAAAAAATTTCTCAGGGTGATGATATCCGCCAGATCTCTGTCACTCATATAGCTTTGAGGGGTGGTCTGCTCTACTGAAGATTTTTAATGATGTTAACAGGCTTTTTTCTTTACGAATTTGAAATTTTTGTGTTGGTCTTCAGCAATAGTACTGATCCACTACACCAAATGAATTTATCTAATCTTGCCATAGCGCAGTTACGTACACATAACGGCTGAGGGTATATTATTCGAATTCATTCTAATTACCGTAGAATGATCAAGTAGGAAGTCAGACTCGCACATGGTTAAATTCGGGAACTTTAAGAGGTGTGTTGTGCAATAAAACTTAGCTATTTCCAAGAACAGTTATATGAAGACCTCAACCTTTAAGCCTTGAAGTACTGTATGAATATTTGTGCCGCAGAGAAAAAACTGAAAACGTGATCTGACCACAAATATTTAACGAACGAAACAGTCACAGTCATACGCACTTTCTCACAGTAGCAGCAACGCAAATGAATTTTGCCGAGGTAGGTATTCAAGCATCAGACAGTAGCTACTCACTCAACTGGTACCCGTCCCAAAAATTATACAACGTGTATGTTATAAGCTTACAACCAAAGTCGTGCTATGATGAAGATAATTTGTTATGAAATTATCTCCATCGATTTTATTACAATTTTTCCTTCCTTTGGAAGCGTATCTTTAATTTCAACTCTAACATCATTATAATCAGGCCTTCTATGAATTGCATCTCCAGAACTAAAAGAGCTAGTAAGAGTTACAGTTAAATCTCCATTAAGAAATCCACCAAAAGCTGATAATGGATAAAGTAGTTCATTTTTCATACTCTATATGTTTCCATTATTAAGAATATGTCCTTTTAAGCTTATTTTATCAGCAAGAGATGAAGTCAAATATAACGTAGCTGTTGATGGAGTAAAAAGATGTGCGATTCTTTCTTTATGCTCACAAAATCAAACAGCTTTGTCACTTAATTAGCGATTAATTTTTTATTGGATTTTCCGTCATATGTTGGATAATCTGATTCTGATCCATCTGGATTAGCTATAACAGTTTTAAAGTTCACGTATATTTATGCATGATTCAGATGAAACCGTCCATCACCAGTATTTATTTCAATCTCTGTATCCTTGTTGGGTGCGTTTAAATTAGTTTTTGTTTTCTCATTCACAGGGAATGAGTAAAACTGATGACTCTCGATGAGGAAGATCCCTCGTAACTGTAATCACTGAATTTAGTCGTTAAAAGAATGTTTACTCAAACATTTCACTAAATCATATGATTTACGCACAAAATCTACAAATACCATTGCAAACAGGAAGATCCCCGCTGTAATGTATTTCACAAAATGTATCGCTGATATACCAGAGCACTGTGCGTTGCATTTGGAAATCATCAGTCTTCACAGCAGCATCCAGCAACTTAACTTTCTCCACTTGTCTGATTCATCCACGCAGAGAACGACGCATTTATTGCTGGTAATTTACAATGATAGCATATGATTTAGTCTGTTAACTGTTGATGTCATATCTGAGGCTAGACGTGACGGGGCATGCAGCAGCGGGTGGCAGCATAGTAACATGTAGCTATATTACATAAGATGTTAAATGAAATAACTGAACGAAATTATTCTTAGAAAATTTACGAATGATGTACTGATTATTCGCAAAACAGTGCAGATAATTCACGAAGTCCACAGGAGGTCGCAATGTAGCTAACACAATAAAATTTTCGAAAGGGGTAACGAGATTACAAATTCCCATTACACGACTTCTAGCAAGACAGCAAGTAATTTACGACGCAGGAGAGGATGACAACAAGGGCGCCCACAACCGCCGACAAAATGCTTCCCCTAGTTCTCAGAGAAAAGAAAACATATAGTGTAGTCAGGTGCTTTCCTTCCAAAAACATGATTTAAAAGTCAGTAATACACAGGTTTTCAACAGGATTGCACTGGTACTTTATTATGGTGACTCACAAGTCGACTTTCGTCTTCCAAAATATTAAAAATCATCATACGTCCTTATTTGCCTCCACCCCCTAAAACTACCGTGTGGGCGCTCTTGAATGACAAGATTGAATCTACACACGACTGATTGAAAATATGATACCCGATCCGACAATGATCTCCCATTTAACGAGAAGTGAAAAAATTATGAAGCTCTGTTTCATCACGTGGAAGGATACGCTAAGCAAATATTCAGAATGAACTTGTGAAATAACCGATACTTAACCTACTGCGGCCCACGACAAGTAATTGGAAAGATATCATCATAACATTCATCGTTGTAGAACTCTGAACCAGCTCGCATCTACACTAGACAAAGCAAGAAGCAGAATAGATCAGTCTCCCAAACAGAAAAACAATAATGGAACAGCGAAAATTCATTGGAAACTATATCGCCTCGTGATTCCACAACCGCAATCGTTCCCCAGTGGTTGATGATCTGAACAGGCTCCCAAAGATACAAATTTCAGTATTGAAACACAAAGTGATAGCTCAAAGAGCTTATTTCAGTTAATCGAAGCTGACCATAGCATAAACACACAGTGTAAAGCAAAGATAAACTTGCAACTTAAAATGAAAGCAAAAATATTGCGAACAAAAAACTGAAAGTGGAAATGAACTGGAACCTACCAAATATAACGCAAATTGTCTCCAAACAGCTATCGCTGTACCTTTAATTGCCTTCACTAGCTCACATTATTCTCAGATATCACAGATACCATTTTATGTAGTGCTATTAGGGAAAAAGCATTAAAAACCAATGCCATAAAAGAACAGCTAGACGGAATATTAGAACTATAAATATGGCGGTGCAGATGAATATAAGAGTTTCAGATCGTAAGTGGTGATAGTTGTGCAATACTGTCGGTAAGTAGTTTTAGAACAGGATATGAACTCTCGAAACTAATATTGTCTCAGACTGATGGAACAATGGTGGCTGATTGATATAATTCATATCAAGATTCCGCTATTATTGCTCTTATTCTTCTTAATACTGAATGCCTTTGATTCCTGCTCAGTTAATCTTTCATGTTCCACGATTCTTTGACCCATTTACGGTGATCCTGCAGAATACATAGTAAATCAAAGTAGACAGCGAAGTAGGGAATAGTTGCGATAGTCGTACCACAGCCCAAGTAGTACTGCAGTAATATCTGCTCGTACATTTACGAGGTGCATTCAAGTTCTAAGGCCTCCGATTTTTTTTCTCCGGACTGGAAAGAGATAGAAACATGCGCATTGTTTTAAAATGAGGCCGCGTTCATTGTCAATACGTCCAAGAGATGGCAGCACCGTACGGCAGATGGAATTTTACCGCCAGCGGCGAGAATGAGAACTGTTTTAAATACTTAAAATGGCGACGTTTCCCTTACTTGAACAGTGTGCAATCATTCGTTTTCTGTATTTGCGTGGTGTGAAACCAATTGAATCGGCTGATGGAACTGCACATATTGTTGATCTGTCAGACCGAGAATCAGCTGATGGAACTGAAGTAACAAAGCGAAAATCTAGAAGGCCGCCTAATGTTGCAACACCACTGAATGATTAGTCTGGACTTTCGAAAATGCTTAACAACATTGCAACAGCTAACAACTATAGTCTTACTTGAACACTTTACATACTATCCTGTGTATAACAACACTTCTCAAGGAAATAAAGGCAAAGGGAAAGAAGATACCTGTATATAAACCTATGAAGTGAGACAGATTAATGTAAACTTTAACAAAAATAAAAAAAAATAAAGGAAAGTGAATTGCTTATGTCAGCTGTGTAAGGAAGATCGAGAAGACGACATGATTCAGTGTATGAAGTGTGAAGATTGGATAGGTGACCTATGCGCTGGCGTGGAAGGTAAAATTAAGAAGTATTTCTGTGATACTTGGGTTCAAACCAACTGATTTTCGATATGCCAACTAAAGCAGTTCAGTTTGTTGAGAATTTATATTTTGCTTGCTATGTGTAATTTCATTGTATGTAGCTATGGAAGTAACGTTGCATTCATAGTTTGTAGTTTGTTATTGCGAAGTTTTGTTAAATTATTGTATTTCATGGATTTCTTATGTCGTCGCTAACTTCTTATCCTAAGTACGACTCAGGCTATAAGGGGTATACATTAGGAAGCCAGGTGCCTCAATCGTACCGAAGGTACAGATTCGAAAAAGGCTGAAGGCCCATATTGCGAAAAGATTTCTGATTTGTGTGGAAGCTGGTTGATTGCTTAAAAAATAAAGATTCGCTGTTTCCAAAATGAATTACTCTTTCCTTAAGTTCAAATGGCTCTGAGCACTATGGGACTTAACATCTATGGTCATCAGTCCCCTAGAACTACTTAAACCTAACTAACCTAAGGACAGCACACAACACCCAGCCATCACGAGGCAGAGAAAATCCCTGACCCCGCCGGGAATCGAACCCGGGAACCCGGGCGTGGGAAGCGAGAACGCTACCGCACGACCACGAGATGCGGGCTTTTCCTTAAGTGATACGACTTCAGCAACCCTACGCTATGTAAATGGATATGCTGCACATGTAGGACAAGTCTCTATAGAACACCAGCGATTATCATAAAAAGAATTTGAAGTTAGTTTGCTTGATGAACTTGATATTTTCATCATCTTTATTTCCAACAAGTTAAGAAGCCCTAACTGTATTAGCAAACGTTTAAATCGCTTATCCAATCCCAGTTGCAGGTAGCCTACCTAATGGCTTCCAGCGGAAACAAAAATTCTATTTTCAGTATTTCCTAGGCGAGCCGTGGCTAAAAAACAACAAGTCGGACTTTTTGACCGCTAAACAGCGAGGGTGTAAAGGTGAAACGCTGCACTGTCGAGTCACGTGCCATCCCCTCCCTGCAGTCCGCTGCCCATTCACCTGCCTAGTCCTCAGTCGGGCTATGGCGTTCGTTTGTGTCAGACGGCGTCTCCGCAGCCCGTCGAAAAAATTTTTAAAGAGCACCAGATTTTGAAATTTTGAGTGAAACTTGGAAATACCGAAAAAGAGAGAACGAGAAAAGATTGAAGATGATTCACGTTCAGCGCGGCGCTCAACGTCAACAACGGACGAAAAGAGAGAAAAGAAATTACGACTTTAATCCGAAAAGACCATCGGTTGAGTATTCGTCTGGTTGCTGCTATTGTACTACACGATAAAGAAACGGTTCAAAAATGTTGTACAATAAGCTGAATCCTCTGAAGTCGTTTTTGGCTAGCACGGGTTCCGTGTGCTGAAACATCCACTCTGCTCACCAGATCTTGCTCCGTGTGACTCTTTTCTGCACTGAAAGAGACAAGATTCGAGACAAAGTTGTGAAAGAAAAAGCGACTAAGGCCATTAATATGCTTTCAGAAGCTTACTTCATACACTAGCCTGAGCAATGAAAAATTCGCATAGGGCTGTGTAAAGATCATGGAGGGAGGTACTTTGGAGGTTATAATGTAAAAGTTCCGATGAAGTAAAAATGAAAACTTTTACATCCCTAATCCGGCTATGTTTCTCTAAATCTCGTAATTTTCGGACGAATTCCAAAATTTAAAGTAATGTCATAAACTACTCATTAAGAGGTACAGTCTTACACCAAAGGTTTAACACAATAAGTAAAGTATTAAAGTTAGAAACTATGTATATGCCTTAGGGCAAAATAACTCACAGCGCACAAATTACCGAGATGATATTAATCCCGGGGATGAGATCACTCAGTGACTTCCAACAAACTGTACTCATAATTTCAAACCTTTTCGAGACTTTTTCTCGCAGTCACCTTTAGAAAAGAAATAAGGATAAATTTTTATTACCTACTACATTTTTGCTGTACATGCAGTAGAACTTCAGCGTCAGGTGTGACTTTTTTATTTATTTTTTGTTTACTATTCGCAACACATTTCACACAGTATATGCATATACCATTGAAGTTACCTGCAGAATTATATCATTGCACAACACATATTTCGGACAGATGATGCCATAGATGTTGAGATTCGTGAAAAACTAGCTTTTCTTTAAACGGAGCAAAAATTACCCTACTACACTCTACTTGTGTTTGATAATGAGAACATATAGCGACTTCCAAGATTCTTAAAACATAATTTCAAACGCTTTCTAATACGTCTCCCGCTTGCGGCTCCACGGCATAGTGAACACATTGAGTAATTCGTAAGGTAATCAGATACTAGAAGTATCTGGAGTGCTAAGGGGTGGAGTTCGAGAAGGGGGAAGGGGGGATTACTGGTGAATATATGTTTGGTAGGCGTACGGGATCTAATCATCACTTTATCTGGATATGGTGCATTTAAAAAAATTCCACGTCGGACTGAGGCCATTATCACGGCTAGAGGAAATGCTACACGGTTTTAGCGTGATATCGCTGTGGGTGACTAATCTTTTTGTTCTATGTGCTTACGTGACGATACATCCTCACTTACGATGCTTGTCCACAATCTACTTAGTAGAACAATATCATTGTCTTTTTCTAGATGCACACCCAATATGTAGAATTACACCAGTAACCCCCCCCCCCCGCTCCGACTTTCCATTGTTTATAGAATCAAACTCTCATGTATGACAATAAAACAGCTCTGTTTCACGAGAAGCTAGTTTTTGACGCATCTCAATGTTTAACTGAATTATTTGTCAGACAGATTGTTAGGGGTATAAGTGTAGATATTTTTATTTATGTTTCACGACAGTGTACCAAACAACATTACATCAGCATTTACTTCATTTGCAGACTAATAATTATAGCTATTATGAGAAGTATGTTTTAGGTTGGTTAGTACCACGAAGTATATATAGCAAGAACAAGCTATTAATGCCTGGGCAACACATCAGCTATTGAAGTGTGGACACGTGGACGCAAAACGGGTAGTCTATACTGTCAGGCATAGTCCACTTCATGGTGCAGTTACTGCCGCGCAGGAAACATCAGGCAGTAAATTATCTGATGTGTTTCTGTGAAGGCTAGTAGGCACAAAGCAAAAACTACTAATACTCTGAAGCTGGTACATACTAAGGTGCTAGTGATCATTATATCTATACCTGTACCCCTAACGCCCTGTGTAATTTTGTGGTTACATTCATTAGCATATGTCGATACTGTTAAAAATGTTTTGCCAATACAGTTGGTAGCAAAGAAGTAATAAATTGAAACGTCATGCCAGATACTGAAGTTTTGCTGCTTGAACAGCTAAAATGTGCTAAGCGACAATACCTTTTCCTTTCCTTTTTTGGGGGCGGGGGGGAGGGAGGGGGGAGAGCGCTATTGCAAGAAAACTTTTGGAAAGTGCTTGAAGTAATGCGTTAAGTTTTATTCGCAACTGCTAAGTGCCCTCATTCTCAAATAATGGATCAATGTAGTGTGGGTGATTTTCGTACCATGAGCTACGCTGCCCCAAGACATACAGGGTGATTCCGTGATTGTGTTAAAAACATCCAGGGATGATGGCGAAGGTAAGGGACCTTGGTTCAGGAACGACCGATTCGAAAATTATAAGCGACGATTGTTCTGATACCTCTGCCTGTGGAATAGTGTACCGGTACTGTTGTTGCTAAGCCGGCCGCGATGGCCGAGCGGTTCTAGGCGCTTCAGTACGGAACCGCGCGACTGCTACGGTTGCAGGTTCGAATCCTGCCTCGGGCATGGATGTGTGTGATATCCTTAGGTTAGTTAGGTTAAAGTAGTTCTAAGTACTAGGGGAATGATGACCTCAAGTGTTAAGTCCCATAGTGCTCAGAGCCTTTTTTTTTCCTAAGATTCTGGGGTAGGAAATCCTGTCGAGCTCTTAGGTGTAGACGTTGGGTATAAAAACTCTGCTTCGCATATGGCGTACTTTATACTGACACGAGCAGTCCTTGTGTACAGTACCCGTACTGTAGTGGACTGAACTCTGTGTTTACAAGGTGAAGTACTAACACCGATCAGCGCTAACCAAATGGAACTGTACCCGGCAATAGAACTTGCAGACGTGATTTTCTTGTATTAGCAAGCAAATGCTAGTAGCACGGGAGCAGAAAGTTTGTACAGGACCAAATATCGGCGTGGAAGACAGCTGGCTTATACCATATTTCCGAGACTGTTCCAACGGTTAAGGGAAATAAGGCAATTAGTACCACAGTACAGCGGCTGAAATTTGGCTTTCACAGGACACAGCGGCTCAGGTTATGGTTGTGGAAAGGGGCCAAAATCAGTTACTGTCAGTTACACAAAACACACAACTTTACTTTCGTAAAAACACTTAATCACACATGCCCTTAAAAGGACTCAAAACGATACGGCTGAAAGCCCGAACAGAAGTTTTTAAAATTGCTTTAAGGAATACACACAGCTGAAGAACTTACCTAAAAATATTTCAGGTAAAAGCTTGGCTAAAGGCCACATACTAAACATGAACAACTCGAGGCTTAAGGCCTGGATAACAAAGATTTCAGATAGAGCCAAAACCTTTTTGTAAAATATTTTTAAACAAACCAACCTTGAAAGCTTAGTTTAAGTCGGCTGAAGGCCTTATTTAAAAATTAAAACAAACTAAACTAATAGACGACTGAAGGCCTCGCACAGTACTTGAGACTAAAAGAAAATCACAATCACAAAGAACAGAACAATGGTGCTCAGAAGTGTTCCAAGGGTCGGCCTGGGGAGGAAACTCCAACAACAGGTTAACTGATTACTCAACTCCAGTATCCAGGTTCGGTGGACGACAAACTTTGCAGCTTTCGCAGCTAGGGCCTCACGACTCCGAAGGCGCATGCACGCCGCCAGCGGCCCCGGTCTGATCTTACGCCACAGAGACTTCCTCGCTGCTCTGTCGCAACCGACAGACTGGCTACTCCAGTATGCAGACAGCATTCATCTGCTTAGTGGAAATCACAGAAGCTACACACTGTTCCACGTAAACACTTGCACCGAGAACTCTGACAATCCTAAAGCCAATCAGGCATAGTCCACTGCACGGTGCAGTTGCTGCCGCGCAGGAAACATCAGGCAGTTGGCTTTATGGTGTTTGCTTCGGGAAGACTGTGTTTATGTGAATACGTTTTGTTTTCTGCTTTTGCCTGCTTATATTTGCGCCAGGATATATCACACAATTCATGTACTGGCTTCTCATCAGTTGACAACTTGTGAAAAAATATTGCCCACACTGCCTTCTGCATTGGCTTCAAATCTCCAGTGTTTCGCGCTATTGCTTTGCTATAATATATTTGCAAATTGTGGATCTCTTCGTCAGTCAGGCGTCGTGGCCCATCCAGTAGCATTCCATCTTTGAGTTTTACATCTTTTTGTACTCTTTTCAGTTTCAGAAGTCCCCGGCCCATCCTCTTCTGCATGTGCCCCACACACTCTAGCTTTTCAATGTTGCATCCATTTTCTTATGGCTTGCTTTCTACAACAAATCTGAAATAGAGTTTCCATAACCAAGATATTTCACATATAAAACTCCATGCCTCATTTCGCTCTGATGGAATATTAATTACATTCCTGCTGGCGCCGTACCACCACTAGTACCATCATAATTCTTACTGCAAATTATTTCGTAATTTATTTGCCATTTCCTCTCTTCTTTCTTATTGTCTATAACGTCTTCGTCTGTTCACAAATAGAACAATGTTTGGACATCACCAGCAAATCCAAAACTTTTCCTGTGTCAACACTTATAACTGATGAAACACCGTGTAGGGTGGTGTGGCCCCTTTTCATCCATGTGCCATCACATGAAACACATAGATCTGTAGAAGTCAAAGGGTCATTTACTTCTATCTGAACGTCTTTGTTAAACAGAACTGCTTTTTTCATTGCTGCTGACAAACTGCTATTGTATTCTCTTTCCAAGGAGTTCAGAAGATGATTGTTTAGTGTTGAGTACGAGCCACACGGAGATGGCATATTCATTATTGCACAAAACAAATTGCTACCATCCCTTCCAACATCAACACATCTCAACCCATAGCAGAATCTTATGTTAGCTTCATACACCCAATTCTTAGCAGTTGATGTTTTGAATTGAATGTCAGTTTGACAGCTGTCACAAAACAACTGCATATTACACACAATACCAACTCTGTCATTGCTGCCATATAATCTTAAAGATTTATTGCCACAGTTAGCACATGCACACGAATTTATGATAACAGACACATAATTTCCAAATCAATTATCCTAAAACCGCTATTTACTTCGTCTTTAGTGGACTGAAACTCTACACCGGTTCCTAGATTCTTCTGAGAACTGATTGTCGTCTTAGCTTCACAATTATCTTCCGACGAGTTATGTTGACTCTTTTTGTAGAAACTGTTTATTCAAACGTAAATGGCGAGCTTTAGCCACTTTCTTAAACACCTTACCACTATATCTTGGCATTTTAAACGGTAAACCATACAAAAAGCTTGAACACAGTCGTAATTCTCACACTAACAGCAGAACTGAAAAGTTTATATTTCTACACCACAGTCAATAACAGCTGCCAAAGGTAGCTAGCGGAAGGCAAAGATAACACGAAGTAAACGGGTCCACAGCGTTCTTCCGATGCTTTTATAACAGCAGGAAGTAATACAAAATCTCAAACAAGAACAGTGTCGTCTAGAAAAGAGGGCATGGCCCTGCGCAGTAATTGAAACAAGACAGCTTTTTTATCATTTGTAGTTCGAATTAATTTATGAATATTGGAGACAGTATATCTGCCGGCCGAAGTGGCCGTGCGGTTAAAGGCGCTGCAGTCTGGAACCGCAAGACCGCTACGGTCGCAGGTTCGAATCCTGCCTCGGGCATGGATGTTTGTGATGTCCTTAGGTTAGTTAGGTTTAACTAGTTCTAAGTTCTAGGGGACTAATGACCTCAGCAGTTGAGTCCCATAGTGCTCAGAGCCATTTGAACAGTATATCTAAAATGCTACAGAACTATCTGGCGGCAATTTTGTTTATCAAATTTGACCAGTTTTGCCTACTCTCCCCCCCCCCCTAAAGAGTAGATCACGATAGCATTTTAGATTTTTAAATTTGCTCAGTAATTATATGCAATATTATAAATAAAGATTTTGTAGCTCCTGAAAGCCGTTAAAGAAGCATCCTCTAACTGGGACAGTGATAGAGGTCACTAGCTCTGTTCAACACTGGTATTGTAGCGCTAACGTGACTCGTGCTTGCCGAACATGCAGGTCAGAGAAAGTTTTGGGGAACGATTCGAAGATTCCTATCTGCAGAAAATGGCGAGTCGGAACACTGAATTTTAATGCAATGGGTCACGGTTTGGTGCTTCAGCTCTCTCTCGTTAAAAGAGCCAACGATCGTACGGTAGCCATTGTCCTGTGAAACAGTCGTGTCCCACGCGTGACAGTAGCGGGGTGCGGTGAAATGTCGGCCGCTCTAACTCCGTGTCGAGTGGGACTCCACTGCAGGAAGGATACCTCGACTGCGTCAGATTTCCTACTTCTCGGCAGGGTAGTGTTACAGGCTATTGTGGCCGTTGAACCCTCGGTAACTCGCTTCTTAGGCTGTGTCAATACTTCTTCAAACATTTTCACTGCAAGACTTTTCGATTGCCCTCCTAGGATCTTCTTCAGGGTTCCACTGATGTCCCTGGATGAATGGACACAGTAGAAAGACAGTGTCGAATTCAGTTATTTTCCCTACCTTTTTCTGAGAAATGGAGTAACTTCATAAAAATCTTCCAATTTCTCATTGGGTTCAAATCTTTTTTGTGTTTGTTTGTTTTTAATTTCATCGTACAGAATATCATTAAATTTTCCCACACAAATGTATTCTACCTTGCCAAACCTGTGACGTTTGTTTTTACAGGCAGGTTAAAATTTTCACGAAAAAATTTCAAAATACTCTCGACTTGCTGATGACTGTTTGAGAGAATGTTTCGAGAGAAAATTCCATAAAAATACAGTCTTTAATTCTACAATTTAGTGACCTGCGATCACAGGAGTTTCCTGCTTGACACAGTCTTGTCGTTTAAATATCTGGGCGTAATGATGCAAAGCGTAATGAAAAGGAACGGGCATATGAGAATCGCGGTAGGGAAGGCGAATGGTCGACTCCGATTTTTTTGGAGAATTTTTGGTAAGTGTGTTTCATCTGTAAAGGAGACCTCATGAAGTACGTTAGGCTACCTGTTCCTGAGTGCTGCTCGGGTGTTTGGGATCCCCACCAGGTCAGATCGAAGGAAGACATCACAGTAATTCAGAGGCAGACTGACAGATTTGTTACCGGTAGGTTCGAACAACACGTAAGTATTACGGAAATGCTCCGGCAGTTGAAATGGGAATCTCACGAGGAATGACGTTGTTCTTTCCGAGTAACACTATTAAGAAAATTCAACTTGTAGCTAACTGCAGAACGATTCTACCGCCACCAGCGTACATTTCGCGTAAAGGCCAGGAGATAGAGAGAAATTAGGTCTCTTATGGAGGCATGTAGATGGTAGCTTTCCCCTCGGTTTCTTTGCTAGTGGAACAGGAAAGAAAATGACAAGTAGTGGTACAAAGTACCCTCCGCTACGAACCATACAGTGGCTTGTGGAATATGTGGATGTAGATGCAGATATGTCTTACCACAACCATACGTCAACAGGTCAGGCATATCCATTGTACGTCGGAAGAAGCTTTTTATTTTTATTGACTTATAAACGTGGTCCTTAAAAACCTCTTCCGAGGAGTATGTGGTCCGTTAGACACAAAGGATAACCCCACAAACATGCAGAAGTTGCCTCAGTATCACTCAGGTCCAGCATTTTACGCAGTGATGACAATTCAGCAATAGCAGCCGGTTAGCTCTTACCCAGTAATCATACTTCTCCGAAAATGTGCGGAGAGATAGCCTTTTACAAGTGAAAGCTACGCCTTCTTTCGACAGTATTCAGCCATGCAGGAACAGTAGTGGAATCCTGAAGAAGGATTCTCCAGAGGGGGTCGGAAAGTTGGACAGTAGAGAAACATGGAGAAAAATATGATATGGCCTAACGACTCAGAGGATTTTTTTGATCCATTACCGAACAATGTATACTAAAGCGTATTGGAACTACTGGCATGAATTATATGCAAAAGAAAGGACATAATGTTGCACACCATTCTCAGGAACTATCTGCTTGGGTTCCGAAGAAATGTGGGAAGAAGCGAGGTCCTTAGGCCGCTACGACTAACCAGAGAAGAGAGGTTAAAGAAAGACAACGTTCAATGCAATTGCAGATTTAGATATACAGGGTGTCCCAGCTATCTTGTCCACCCAAAATATCTCTGGAACAATAACAGCTATTGGAAAACGACTTTCACCGGTATCAATGTAGGGCTGCTGGGGCCCATGAATGTACATATTTGGAAACATTCTGAAACGAATGCATATGTGTTTCTTAACACAAACTTAGTTTTTTTAAATGGACCTCCTATATTTTTTCTTCAGCAATCCATAGCATGACAAAGCACATACACAATGGCGTTGATTGCATCGCAATATTCCCATTACATCCCGAGATATTAAGACGCGAAGTTGACGCTTGAAACACCCGACATGCGCTGCTAGCGCACGCCCTGAGGCTCAGGCGTGAACCCCATGCTGCCCGTAATCGCGATGTGATTGACATGCGTAATCACACTTCCATACTTATCAAGAGGTCCGAAACGAATAATACGGTCTGCTGTCATCCTGCATTAACGTCGTACATTCCAGCAGGTATTTATCCCATAGGCTAGGGGTGATGCGGTTCTGTAACATATCTGTGTACCTCAACGTTAGTCACAAAGTTAACTTCGCTTATCGTTAATCCGTTACTAAAAAGGTAATGCAGTTCAACGTTAAAACTTTACTTTACAGAAGATCTAGTGCAAGTGACAGTTAATCATTCACTCGTAATAGTAAAATTCATGTTGATGGTTTTAGTGAAACGAGCAAGTGGACTAAAAGTTTTACCGTTGTTTAGGTAAACATGTTTTGATTTGGGAAGTTCAGGTAGGACATAGAAGATGAATGTAAACATGTTTAACCAATTAGTTTTATTATCACATAATTATCAATGTTATGTTTATCTAATGCGTTAAATGACAAATTGTTGCATACAAATGTTTCTTAACATCACTGGGTAAAATGGCCCTTTGTAGAAACTTCCACTGTGATACCAGCACTACATACTAAACATAGCGTTCACATATAATGCTCAAAGTGATGCCCATTGGCTTGCATACATAGGGTCACTCTGCGGATGAAGGATGCCCTACTTCGTACTACTGTTTCCTCTTTTATGGCTGTACAAGCATCAATAATGCGTTGCTTCATGTCCTCTGGTGTTGTTGGTTCATGTTAGTAAACAGCATCCTTCACTGCTCCCCAAAGAAAATAATCCAGCTGTGTAAGGTCCGGCGATCGGGCAGGCCACCTAACTGGGCCACCTCGTCCAATCCACCTACCAGGGAACTTGAGGTTCAGAAGTCGTCGTGCTCGTAAGGCGTTATGTGCAGGGAATCCGTCATGCTGATACCACATGACCATTCTCCGGTTCAGATATACGGTGTCCAAGAGAACAGGAAGATTGTGTCGTATAAATCTGGAGTATTGTCTGCCATTTTGGATGCCACTTATAAAGAAAGGTCCCATAATGGTATCTCCAATAATCCCATACCAAACATTAACTTTCCACGGACGTTGATGCTCTACCTGGCGGAGCCATTTGGGATTGTCTGCGGACCAATAATGCGTATTCTTCATAGTGACAATTCCTTTGTTGGAGAATGATGCCTCGTCGGTACAGAGAGCATCTGCAAAAAAATTTGGATTAGTCAGAAGTTTTTGCTGAGCCCACCGACAAAATGTTACCCTATTGCGGAAGTCATTTCCATGAAGATCCTGGTGTAAATGAACATGGTAAGGATAAAATTTATGACGTTTAAGAATACGCTGTGCACTTGATTTCGACACACCAACTTCACGTTCAATTTGACGTGTGCTGATTTGAGGATTCACAGCTATGATAGCGAGCACAGCAACTTCAGCACGTTCATCTGTGCGTGTTCTAGGACGATGTCGAGGTCTTGGATTTAGGCTTCCCGTTTCACGTAGACGAGATGTGAGACGACCAAACATCCGGCGCGAAGGCGATGGCTTGTCAGGGAATCGTCTTCTGTACAGTCGTTCTGCCTGAACAGCATTTCGTCCACCTACAACAGGGTACAGTACAGGTATCTAGAGTAGGGTAGAAAACAGACATATTAACTTAATAATCATAATGTTCGCTAACAGTACTATCAACAAACAAGCAATCTCATAACGTATTTCCCGTCAACGTAATATTCTCCAGAGATCAGCAGCATTTCTACCGTATCTTCATGTGTGTACATTATACTGTACAGTATAAGTTCCACAACACAACGTTTATTCACAATGTGTAGTACCTCCGTGCCGTCACTAGATTACACTGATGCACTACTACACTGGCAAGCGGTGTACTGCACGCCAAAGCAACAACTAATGGGATGCTCGGAGGGTGGTTGAGTACAGGAGTTTGCATGGGTCGCAAATCATAAACAAGGCGAAGTGGTAACTGTGGCAGTAGTGGGAACTACGTTGGACACTTGACTAGGTAGAGCCAGGCCCTGCGCGACAGGCACAATGGGTCATATAACGCATTAGATAAACCTTATTTTGGGTGTGCAGGATAAATAAGACAACCTGACGGGTGTACACCGATCGGTACTGGTTCATATTGTGTACGTAGATACGTAAAACGTGCAAGAGGGAAACCATTATGTGCTTATGAGAGTTGATGGCAGCAGACCGTATATTCGTTTCGGACCTCTTGATAAGTATGGAGGTGTGATTACACATGTCAATCACATCGCGATTACGGGCAGCTTGGGGTTCACGCCTGAGCCTCAGGGCGTGCGCTAGCAGCGCATGTCGGGTGTTTCAAGCGTCAACTTCGCGTCTAAATATCTCGGGATGTAATGGGAATATTGAGATGCAATCAACGCCATTGTGTATGTGCTTTGTCATGCTATGGATTGCTGAAGAAAAACTATAGGAGGTCCATTTAAAAAAACATAAGTTTGTGTTAAAAAACACATATGCTTTCGTTTTAGAATGTTTCCAAATATGTCCATTCATGGGCCCCAGCCCTACATTGATACCGGTGAAAGTCGTTTTCCAATAGCTGTTATTGTTCCAGAGATATTTTGGGTGGACAAGATAGCTTGTACACCCTGTATATATTGATAATCTGAAATTATCAAGAATTAAATACAAGGGCAAAACGTTATTCATAATTATCTGCAGTTATACAACTGAAAGGACGTGGTAGGAAGACTTTAGTTCAGAATGGAGTGACACAGGTTGTTAACCTCCACGCGACGTTATTCTACCATACACTGAACAAGTTCCATCGGCGCAACGTAAAGAATCTAACGTTTTAGGGTTGCTAATGGTACTGTAAATCTGTAAGAGTCGTCGCAGGATATGGAGGAACGATGGAACGGAATGGTTACTTTGTCTAAAGGAGGTTGTAAGATGCACTTGAAAGGAAAATTAAGATAATCAAATGTCGTTGCATTAAATCAGACAATGATGAGAAAGTTAAATCAAGAAACGAGACATTAAAAATAGTGCGTCAGGTTTGGTTTTAAGGTGGTTAACGTCGAATATAAATTTAAATGTTATAAAATACTCTGAAGCGCCAAAGAAACTGGTATAGGTATGCGTATTCAAATCAGAGATATGTAAGCCGGCAGAACACGGGTCGTCAACACCTGTATAAGACAACAAGTGTCTGGCGCAATTGATAGATCGGTTACTGCAGCTATAATGGCAGATTATCAAAATTTAAGTGAGTTTGAACGCGGTGTTGTAGTCGGCCCACGAGCGATGGGATATAGCACCTCCGAGGTGGCGATAAAGTGGGGATTTTCCCGTACGACCATTTCAAGAGCGTACCGTCAATATCAGGAATCCGATAAAACATCGAGTCTCCGACATCGCTGCGGCCAGAAAAACATCCTGCAAGAACGGGACCAAGAGAATCGTTCAACGTGGCAGAAGTGCAACCCTTCCGCAAATTGCTACAGATTTCAATGCTGGGCATCAATAAGAGCGTCCGAATCATTCGACGAAACATCATCGATATGGGCTTTCGGAGCCGAAGAGTCACTCGTGTACACTTGATGATTGCACGACACATAGATTTACGCCTCGCTTGGGCCCGAAATATACTGCCTGGATGGACGAGTCTCGTTTCAAATTGTATCGAACGGATGGACTTTTAGAAGTACGGAGATAACGCCATGAGTCAATGGACCCTGCATGTCAGCAGGGGACTGTTCAAGCTAGTGGAGGCTCTGTAATGGCGTGGCGCGTGTACAGTTAGAGTGATATGGGACCCCTGATACGTCTAGGTATGACTCTGACAGATGACACGTACGTAAGCATCCTGTCTGATCACCTGTATCCATTCATGTCCATTGTGCATTCCGACGGACTTGGTCAATTCCAGCAGGACAATGCAGCGCTCCACACGTCCATAATTGCTACGTCGTGGCTCCAAGCACACTCTCCTCAGCTCAAACAATTCCGCTGGCAACGAAACTCCCCAGAAATGAACATTATTGAGCATACCTGAGATGGCTTGCAACTTGCTGTTGAGAAGAGATGTCCACCCCTTCGTGTTCTTACGGATTTGTGGAGATCCCTGCAGGATTAATGGTGTCAGTTCCCTCCAGCACTACTTCAGACATTAGTCGAGTCCATGCTACACCTTGCTGCGGCACTTCTGCGTGCTCGCGGAGGCCCTACACGATATTACGCAGGTGTACCTCCCTTACCTTGTAGTATTCAACAACATAAAAGTGGAAACTGGATACTTGTGTCCACAAAAAAGTTTAGTTCCAATGAAAAAGTATAAGATTTCATCCTGTAGAATATCCTTCCTCTGGTTGTATCAGTCTCATTGCGAGCGACTCACATTCGGGTGGATTGGATTTCAAATCCATATCCGACCATCCAGATTCAGAAGTTCTGTGATTTCCCTAATTCTGATTATCCGAATGCCGGTATAGTTTCTTCCAGAAGCCACAATTGTTTCCCTTCCCTGACCTTCTCGAACCCGGACTTGTGCCCCAATAGCATCGTCATCGACTGGAAGATACATCTTTCCTTCACTGTCATTATTCCCTCCATTTATTGGAAATAACCAAGAACAACAGTGAAAATGGGATGGACAGACTATGAAAGGAGTGAACTAATTTTCTACACTTATCTTAGGTAGTGGCGACTGCTTCACTATTACACAAATGATTGTTAATAAAGTAGTCAAAATGATACCCTAACTTCTTTGCATTGGGTCAATATCAGTGCACTCTACTGAACAGTTCAGATATGTCTATTAATTAATTAATACATTCATGAGTTCATCTTGTTCTATAGTCCGCTTCAAGACGGGAAGCCTTCGGAGATGTGGAGACAAGAAAATCACAGAAATTTCATCTTAGACTGTATTAAAAATAAACTAATACTAATCTGGTTGATACCATTCATACTTTGACCACTAAATTTAAGTCATTATCTGGTTGATACCACTCATGCTCTGACGCATTTCAATTAGAAAGGAAACTGGTGTTTTGGAAAACAGCTACTGTCTCCTCAATTTTTTTAAGCAGCTCTCTCTTATTTCCTATTTGTAGTTTCACATTTATTTGATTGCATTGGTGTTTCTCAAAGAAAGTAGGTACGTGTGTCGTGTTTACGGTACCTAGCTACTTTTCATGTTTCCTTTCAACGAAGACTGCGATCTGCCATTCAACTACATTTTTAGTTCTAGATATTCACGTAGTTTGTAGAATGAGTGATTAATGATGTATGTTTTCAATTTTCTTTCGAATCTGTTGAGAATTCCAATTTTTTTATATGTTGCACATGGACCCTTTATTACTACCCCTGCACCACAGTACGTAACTCCATTCCAAACACTACATTCGGAGGCAAATTCTAGTGGAAATTACTTTTTGTGTCCACCGTTTTGACTGCGGACAACATTTTGTCGGCGGACAACACATTTCGCCAGCATTTTTTTGTCAGAAACCATGACAATCGTGGAGTAAACGATATGCGAAATCAATGTCAGAATTCGAAATCTTTCAGAAAGGTTACTGCAAGAAATACGGTTATCTACTTTACACAATATTCTTACTGGTCGCTTTTGGTGATAAATAGCTTCTGTACTTCAGGTGCAGTGTCCCAGAAGACATTTCCGTAAAGCAGTAGGGAGTCAAAAGCATGCAAAAGAAGTCAATAGTCTCGTAGCTACGGTCGACACAGTAAGGGGAAAATACGCTGAACCGATTTTCTTTATTTAATATTTTAATTTAATATCCAGGTTTGATTGGTAATGTTTTAGCCTATATATTAACGTCCCGTATAGCTGATTAATTCTCCGTCCACACTATATCCTTGTATCACATTTTAATTTTGTCTGCTTTGATTGTTAGCAATATATGCTCTGAGTATGGTACCCGTACCGTGGTTTATCGATATGTCATTATAGTCGCCATAATTCTGAGAAAAATTATTTCCTGCTGTGTAATATAATTACTTCCTCACCTCGTGGAAGCTTTAGCATTGCTCGCCAAAAGCTCACCTCTTGCAGCTGTTCGTGTTCCATAAATATTCCACCGACCGTCGAAATGGAATTTCAGATTACTGTAAATACCGCTGCATGAATTCCTGTTGTTCTGTACTGAACGTGAATTAATAATAGCGCAAAATGTAAAAGCTTATTGTTAATTGTTTGAGTGATTATGCAATAAATCGAGGATATTTTCTGCATCAGTTCGTGCCATTTGCTTTATTTTTTTTTATCTACTCAATTTTCCATTGTCAGAGTTGCATTCACCTGCAGCACTTTTGATACCGAGGCATTTTTACGTAGGCAAATAATCCTATCATATTAAATTATAGACAATATATCATCAAATCCTACTACTCGTTTCCGGTTATTGCCGTTCTATTAATTCTGATAAGCACAGGTTCAAAAACTGAGCAACACAAAGTCAAGTAATTTTCGGCTTGTTGTAACTGAAAAACTAAATAACATTTACTTCGGTAATCGTAGTATCAACTATAAATGTTGTACCAAGCATAAATTTAATCGTAGATGATGTTATGTTTTTTTCTGCCTTTCCTGCCTTCTTCAGGCCAGTTATGAGGTAAGGACGAACACTGCAACACTCGTGCTCTATGGAACACGAATAAGTAGTTAAGAAATTCTCAAATATAAAACAACTTTGCACTGATGAATTTTGTTTTTAAACTGAATCCGGTTAATCTGAGTCTTTTCTCCTATGTAGTCTATCTTCTTTCAATTTCCTTTTTAAGATTGTATGTCACTTCACAGATATTTCGGGTGCCATGTTGTTTCCTTTGTTATCATGATATGATGGAAATTTTCTTGATAGAACACAGTTCGTCTGATTCATCAGTTGCACCAAACGCATAAGAAGGTGAAACATCCCAAGCAAAAAAGCAATGTAGAATCACCACATAAGCAAAAAACTGCCCAGGTGTGAATAGGATTCACGTGTTGATGGTTCGTTACGAAATTAATTATTTACATCTGCATCGACATCTACATATGGATACTTTGCAAATCACACTTCATGCCTGGCAGACGGTTTATCGAACCACATCCATAGTAATTCTCTATTATTCCACTCTCGATCAGCTCGCAGAGAAAACAAACACCTGTATCTTTTAGTGCGAGCTCCGATTTCCCTTATTTTATTGCAATGATCGTTTCTCCTGATGTAGATCGGTCTCAAAAAAATATTTTCTCATTCGGAGGAGAAAGTTGGTGATTGAAATTTCACGAGAAGACCCCACCGCAAAGAGAAACGCCTTTAATGATGTCCACCCCAAATCCTGTATCTTATCCGTGACACTCTCTTCCCTATCGATAGTATAAAATGTGCTGTTCTTCTTTTAACTTTTTGATGTGCCCCGTTAATCTTATCTCGTAAGGATCCCACACCGCAGAGCTGTACTCCAAAAGAGGACGGACAAGCGTGGTGTAGACAGTCTATTTAGTAGATCTGTTCCATCTAAGTTTTCTGCCAATAAACCGTAGACTTTGGTTCGCCCTCTGAACAACATTTTTCTAAGTTCTTTCTAATTTAAGTTGTTCGTAACTGCAATACCTAGGTATTTCGTTGAATTTGCTGCCTATAGATTTGATTGATTTATCGTATAGCCGAAGTTTAACTGATTCCCTTTAGGACTCATGCGAATAGCCTCATACTTTTCAATATTTAGGACCAATTGCCAATTTTCGCACCATACAAATCCTTTTTATAAATGGTTTTGCAATTTGTTTTGATCTTCGGATGACTTTACTAGGCGGTTAACGACAGCGCCATCTGCAAACAACCTAACACGGCTGCTGAGATTGTCTCCTATATCGTCTATATAGGTAGGGAACACTACCTTGGAGAACGCCAGGAATCAATTCTGCTTTACTCGATGACTTTCCGAATCCAGCCGCATAACAGAGACGATATTCCATACTCACGCAATTTGATTGCAAGCCAGGCAGTGTTTAGTAAGTCTGCTTTAGCAGAACTGTCATAGATGGTATTTCCGTTGCCATCACACCGAGAAATCATTGACTGTGTCCTGCTGCAAGCATACCTTTACATACGACCAGAGTTGCTGCCAGGTTTCGAGACAAAGTTTCGTTGTGGAAACTATTATAAGTATCTCGCATTGCAGTCCGCGTTAAATTTCGAACTTCTGAAGAAAGATCGCCAATCTTCGGAATTTTGGGTTCGTTTGGATTTGACTTGCTTTTTTCCTTTTTTCTGAAGTTCTGACCCATTTTGTGTATCAAGGAGGATCAGCTCCGTGGTTTGTTAACTTATTTGGCATAAATTTCTCAACTACTGTCGTTACTACTTTTTTGAATTCAAGACACATCTAGTTTACACTTATACTGTTAATTTTGAAGGAGTGGACGTTGTCTCTCAGGAAGGCAATAAGCGATTTTTATGTGCTTTTTTGAATAGGTATATTTTTCGTTTATTTTTGGAGGATCTTGGAGTTACGACATCTACTCTCGCTACGAAAACACTGTGTTCACTAACCTGTATCCGGTTTGATACTCGTTATTAGCTCAGTACTATCTTTTGCTAAGATATCAGATGTGTTTTGATAACCTTTTACTATTCGAGTGGGCTCATAAACTAACTGCTCAAATTAATTTTCAGAGAAGGCGGGTAGCACAATTTCGGATTTTGTTTTATGCGTATCTCCTGGTTTAAACATTTATTTTTGCCAAAATATCGAGGGTAAGTTGAAGTCACCACCAACTATATTTTTTTGACTCTGGTACGTGTCTGAAAAAAATGGTTCAAATGGCTCTGAGCACTATGGGACTTACCATCTTTGGTCATGAGTCCCCTAGAACTTAGAACTACTTAAATCTAACTAACCTAAGGACAGCATACAACACCCAGCCATCACGAGGCAGAGAAAATCCCTGACCCCGCCGGGAATCGAACCCGGGAACCCGGGCGTGGGAAGCGAGAACGCTACCGCACGACCACGAGAAGCGGGCGGTACGTGTGTGAAATTAAACTCAAGATTTCCATTACCCTTTCGGCTATTGTATCATCTGAGTTGGAACGCTGATACGAGGATCCAATTATTATTTCAGTCCTGTTGCCTATCACGACGTCTACCCATACTAACTCACAGAAACTATCTACTTCAGTTTCGCTACAGGATAAACTACTAACAGCAACAGGCACGCCACCGCCGACTGTGTTTGCCTATCCTTTCTGAACACCGTGAGGTCATTCACAAAAATTTCAGTTGAACTACCTCCGGCTCCAGCCAGCCTTCAGTGCCTATAATGATTTGAACATCCGTGCTTTCTATTAGCGCTTGGAGCTCTGGTAATTTCCCAACACAGCTATAATTTACAGTTGTTTACAATTATTTATGTAGACAGTGCATCCATCCCGGGAACCGAGTCTCTTATCGATATTTATACTAGCAAGATATCGGAAGTGGTAGTTCCTAGACTTTTGAGAATTTTTTATTTCAAGTCCTAAATAAGATAAAAATGACAAAAGAAAATATTTTTCGTGTTAGATAATTAAAATTTAATATTTTATGATTTTTTTCCATTTACTTGTCCTAAGAAACTTTACTTATTGCCAAATTACATGGTTGTACGTTAAAGGTAAGTTCCCGAGAATCAAAATATGTCACATAAATGGCCGTATATTTTGATTGCATTAGCTTAGACGCTTAGCTTTTTCACACCCCCAGAAGACCATAGTATGTGACATAAATCTCAACTTGATACATCTACACGTTGCTGAGAAAAAGGTTTGTTAGCAATCGGACAGACAGACAGACAGATCAACAAGACTCTTATCCTTTAAGTACTTTGTTTTTCTGACTGAAGTGCGGAATCCTAAAACAAATATCTACTTCCTGTCGAAAAAATGGTACCTGTTATAATGCAATGTGGTCTTCCCTTTGCCATGAAAACTTTGGGATTGCTTGTTAACATTTTGAAATACCGGCGATAATACGCCGGAACCAATGATAACTTTTTGAAGTGTTATTTTCCTTTATTTAGTGACGTCCAACATGCTGAAGGTGAAAGAGGACCGCAATTTTTCTTTATTGAAATAAATGTTTGAAATTCCGTCGTAAGTTGCAAGTATCCTTTATTTCTTGGTTGTAACTATTTTCGGACGTTGCGTCCATTCTGAAACTCTCCGTCTTCGTAAGTAATTGAAATACTGTTAAGCATGTACGTTTTGAGCAGCCACGGCAGAAAACCCAGTTGGCAGTGCTGACAGTAGAACACACAATAGGCAAGTTACGGTGAATGTACTACTCACTGTAACTTGCCCAGTGTACGTTATACAACGTGCACTGACATCTGGATTGTCTGCTGTGACTGTTCAAAACATCCATGCTTAAACCTATTTCAGTTATTTACGAAGACGGTTGGTTTGAGAATGAACACAATGTCCGTAACTAGCTACAACCAATAAATAAAGGATAGTTCTTAACGCAACTTAGTGCTTAATTCCAGCAAGTTGCCTGAAATTATTGTTTTCCACTGGTCGTAACAGAGAATCACCATATCTTAGACCGTCGATTTCAGTTACATCCGAAGGCAGCCTTCTGTAATATGATGTCTCAAAGCTCAAACTGAGATTTGGATAGCGTTGTACTTGCAGGGTCAAACCGAACTCCACCGATAATTTTTTTTTTAAGTATATTCACAGATATTTTCTGAGTATGATGTTATAAGGGATCCGTGTCGCCCGAGGGTAAGCTACGCAGCTGTAAAGTAATTTAAAGTAATTAAATCAATCAAGGAACGAGACAGGGGTGTTTCCATTCACCCACTCAGTTTAACATATGTAATGACAACGTAGTTAAGCTGGAAATTAGATAATTATCAAGGAATTAAATTAGATAAACACAAGAATCTAAATATTTTACTGTCCACAGATTATGAGTAATAACACTAGAAAGTGAAGACGATCTGCAGTTAGCAGTACACTGGCTAAGTAATACATAATACAGTCTAAAAAAATGGCTGAAATGGCTCTGAGCACTATGGGACGTAACTTCTGAGGTCATCAGTCCCCTAGAAATTAGAGCTACATAAACCTAACCAACCTAAGGACATCACACACATCCATGCCCGAGGCAGGATTCGAACCTGCGACCGTAGCGGTCGCGCGGCTCCAGACTGTAGCGCCTAGAACCACTCGGCCACTCCGGCCGGCAATACAGTCTAAAAGTATCACGACATCAGACTAAAGTTGTGGCCTTTCAAGGTAAATACCTAAGACTGTCGGAAACAGTAATGAACGACAAACTAACTGAAAAAGATGTGATTTAAATATCAGGACTCCGACACGAATTACCATTATGGTAATGGGATGGATGAAAAGCTGCGCAAATTTCATGCATTTTATGGAACGATAAACACAACACTTAATTACATGCCCAAAAAGATACAAGATTTAAATTTTATAATACTGTGGCGATACCGTTATTGTTGTACAGAAGCGAGAGTTGAATAGTTAAAAAGAAAAATGACAGAAAAGTAAAAGCAGCTGAGATTAGACTGTTGAGGAGCGTAAAAGGGTACACAAGAACTTTAATAAAGAATGTATGTTTTGGAAATGAATATACATTCTGTTAACGAAGAAGTAACTGAAATGGAACAAATAAGTGAGAAGAATGGAAGATGATAGACAACCCAAGAAAATTCTGAACTACACCTGGAGGGAAGGACAGCCATAATTATGTAGACCAAAGAAACAATGAACATGATTATGTTGTCCAAGGAAACGATGTACGTAATTATATCGACAATGGAAATAATGTACATAAACTTCATGAAGACAAAACAGGCACATGCCTAACTCCTATATATAAGTCGACGACGACGATTTATTTGGATTGTTACCGCAGTTACCTTCGTTTCTGAGCAAATATGTTCTAAATATTGAAAACGCCTGTAATATGCAGTCACCAAAACGTACATCACAATAAGCCTCAGAGTGGGCTGACCGAATGAAAGCCTTGGACTTTTATGTATTTCGTGGACGACTGACGATACTGTGTGTTGTAAGTTAGAGTGCAGGTGGCACTCAAGACAGTGCACTGTGTGGCAATGGAGAACCTTGATGTGCTGTGCGTCACGGAGTCCTACTGATTACTGCATACACTAATGTTCGCAAAACGCCCTACTGATCGCTGCCGGCCAAACTCGCCACCAGTCCCTATGTGGTAACTTAGAACGTCCTTCGTATTGGAGGCTATAGTGGGGGCGACGCGATACAACGTGATGTTGTGATGGAGAACTTTGGTGCCCTACCGATCGCTGCCCGCCGTGCTCTGCACCAGCCGCTACGTGGTGACTTAGTAAGCGCTTTGTGTTGCAGGCTAGAGCGGAGGCGGCGCTGCAGGTGGTTCACGACGTGGCGACGGAGAACCTGGGCGCGCTGTGCGTCACCGAGCCCTACCGCTCGCTGCCTGCCGGGCTCGACACCAGCCGCTTCGAGGGCGCTCGCCAGAAGGCCGACATGGCCGCCGCCATGCTGCAGGAGCTGGGCCTCACACACCACGCAAGTACGTCCAGCGCTCACTCTCAAAGCAAACTCGATAGGGGCAGCCCACGACTACTTTCTTTCAGAAACTCCCTAAGGATATAAACTAAAACAAACACCGTCCCAACAGGCCTCGAAGGTCCAACGCTATAGACCGCCCGCCTCAGCCCTTAAGCTGTCGGCACACGGACCGTGCATCCGAACGCTGAGCGTTGAGCGTGCCGAGTTTCTGACGTCATAGCCCGGAATAGCACGTTCGGGAGTCTATCCGCACGTGCAGAGCAATATCTGGCATGTCAGATATTCTGAGCGTGCTTCTGTTGACCAATGAGATGGCACAACCCCACCTGCGTCACACGCACGCTGCCTCCCTTCAGTACAGAGTTGTGAGGCGCCATATTGGCATTCATTTCAAGCCTATATGTATATATGCCGTTTCTGAGCACCAGCAAATTGACAATCACTGGAAAACCAGTTGTTACCTGTGTGATTCGTTCCAATAAAGTAATGAGAAACATCATATTCGTTGCAAAAGAATTATTGTAACTTGCGTATTATGAGAGTAGGCTATTTGAAGGCAGCGACACACTGAAGATCCACCCAAAACGCATTGTTCTGGTACAGTTTGTTATAATTAAATTTGAATTAGTAACATATCTAGGATTAAGGTTTTCAGCAAGCGATAACAAAATATGATTAGATGCAAAGGTTGTGTTGTTAGTTTAGCATTGCCGGCACGATAACTCAGCGTCTTCGGTCAGAGGGTTAGCTGACCTCTGTAATAAAAAAACTGAGTTGATGGATCAACGACGAACTAAAAATGGGTGTCTTGCGACGTCTGTCCCGAGCAGATATAACGAACAAAATGAGACTAATAAAAAAAAAGCGTGATGAGTAGCGTCCCTGTCCTGTTCTGAGTTGTTTCTTGGGGCGGTGGTTCGCGTCATCACACTTCCAAACTTTTTTCCTAACATTCGCGTTTTTATTAGGCTCTGTTACTTTATTATTAGTTTCATATAAGTATATACAATAATATTTGATGTTATGTAAATATAAGTTCACCTTCTTTTGAGGGGTGACTATGCTCGATTGGCTTAATCTACAGAACAGCTTGCGCTACTAGTATAAAGGTATTTTGCTCCTTTTTCTTTTCCGCTTCGTACTTCACATGTTGCAAAGATTCTGCTACTGGGTAGGAACTGTCCTTGGGGTTTTACTAAAATGTGGGAATGATGAAACAGTGTTTATCTTATGCGAAGAAATGTTCCAAATTTGTGCCGCACTGTTTGTAATGGAACTTTAATAAGTCTCTGACCTTATTGACTGAACATGCTACTTTCCTTTTCGCAAACGATGTAGGAATTGTGCGTTTTAATAGAGCTAACGTGGGAATTTTACGCGCGCCCGGTGAGTAAACAGTGTGATTTACGAACTAGAAACATCCCTCAACTGCCGCTAGAGTGCGTTGCGATCGTACCGTATGCACAAGTCGCATCATTTCTGAGCGTTCAGCAGCACGTCGAACTTGGCACGCTCAACGTTAACGTTCGACAGCACGGTCCGTGTGCCGACGGCTTTAGGCGTCACCGGATGCGGACGTGGTCAGCACACCGCTGTCCCGGTCGTTGTCAGTTTTCGTGCCCGATGCCGCTCCTCAACTGGCCTCACAAGGGCGGAGTGCACCCCTCTCAGCAGCAGCACTCGGCAGACACAGACAGTGACCCATCCAACTGCTGGCCAAGCCCGACAGTGCTTAATTAGGTGATTGACGGGAACCGTTGGTACCAATGCGGCAAGGCCGTTGGTAACCATATAAACTAGTCAGAATATATTCTGTGTGTCATCTTAGAAATAACTTGTGTAGCTTAAATCGGTTTCCTGAAGTACTTTTGTTTTAACTTGTTTTTGCAATGATTTATTCCCATACTGGCCGCCAATTCAAAGTAGTTCAAGTTCTTCATACATTTGTGTGTAAAGTCTGTATCCGCTTTACATTTGTTAAAGGCACTGACAGCCGTCTTTGCAATTAACAGAGAATAGTGGTTAATTTTGCTATATGCATCCCAGTTCAAATGGTTCAAATGGCTCTGAGCACTCTGACACTTAACATCTGAGGTCATCACTCCCCTAGACTTAGAACTACTTAAACCTAACTAGCCTAAGGACATCACACACATCCATGCCCGAGGCAGGATTCGAACCTGCGACCGTAGCAGCAGCGCGGCTCCAGTTTATTCGCTTAAAACGTTAGTAGTTACATTTTTGTCTGATTCTTGGTTAATATGTATGTCGTGCTGTAGTGTTATGAGACACAGTGATGTTAGACAAAAATCGTTGGTGCCAAATACCGGGAAATAACTAGAATTCCCTGGAAAACATGTACACTTTCGTAAGCGAACAAGAAGCAGACAGAAGTGCTACCACTGATGGTGTTACAAGTTAATGCAACGAACGGTCTTTTGTACAATAGACGTTGCGAAGTCGGATTTGATATTATGAAACTGATCTGCGTCAAATGTATTCACAGTTGTGAATACAAACAACTGTCAGCTGTATAAGAGAGAATGAAACAAGTGAAAATTTGTGCCGAACCAGGACCCTAACGTGGATTTCCTAGTCACACAAGAAGTGAACTTAACCGCTATTCCTTTTTTTCTGGCAGGTGTTCCACCAAGATATTTTTTGTTATTTTTACAAAGAGAAAACAGAACATGTTTGAAGCTTATTTCACACTTCTCAAACGGAACTTCATGTAAAAAAAAAAGAAAATATTTCAAAATGCCGTACAGTCAACTTAACCGCTATTCCTTTTTTTCTGGCAGGTGTTCCACCAAGATATTTTTTCTTATTTTTACAAAGAGAAAACAGAACATGTTTGAAGCTTACTTCACACTTCTCACACGGAACTTTATGCAAAAAAAAAAAAGAAAAAGAAAAAATTTCAAAATGCCGTACAGGCAGAAATTGTAACAAAACAATCAGGTGCGCACTTCTGTAATAAATTGAAGTAACTGACTTGCAACATTAAGACAAAAAAAAAACGAATCCCCAACTATTCAACAGAAGTCTGGCTTTGTCTATCTGTGCGCGACTCACAGAAAGACCCAAACTCCCATATGGAGTCGTTCTTGCCTCAGAACCTCTACTCGTGCGCAATATGTGTGCTATACAGTGGAAGATATTTTAATTGAAAGTCCTTGCACGGTTGCAGTGGATAACTACTGTATTGCACTGCCTGTGTTGTTAAGAACAACGATGCAATTTTCCTTCAGAACAGGCACTGCAGCGACTACAGCTGTTATGAAATAATGAACGTATTCGCTATTTCAAATACGAACAATCATCGGCAGTATAAGGGAATGACAGCACTGGAAATTTGTGCTGAACCGGGATACGAACCCGGATTTGCCACTTCACGCGATCGGTCACCGTAATCGCTTTGTCTATTCGTGCACTACTCACGGCCATAGCATCGTTCATCTTAACAACTAATGCATTGCATTATCGTATTTACCCGCCGGTATCAGGCAACGACTTTCAGTTAAAATGTCGTCTCCTGAACGAGAAATACATAAGTGTTTACAACTACAGGCTGTGATGGGGGAACGACGACATATGGAAGTCTGGGTTTGGCCGTGAGTTGTGCACAGGCAGCCAAAGGGGTTAAGGCAACCGCTCGCGTAAAGCGGGAAATCCGCGTTCGAGTCCAGGGTTCGGCACAAATTTTCATTGCCGCCTTACTACTTTCTGACAAGGGAACCTCCCCATCGCACCCCCCTCAGATTTAGTTATAACTTGGCACAGTGGATAGGCCTTGATAAACTGAACACAGATCAATTGAGAAAACAGGAAGAAGTTGTGTGGAACTGTGAAAAAATAAGCAAAATATACAAACTGAGTAGTCCATGGGACACATAGGCGACATCAAGGAGGATGTGAGCTCAGCATTGCCGTGGTCCCGTGGTAGCGTGAGCAGCTACAGAAAGAGAGGTCCTTGGTTCAAGTCTTCCCACGAGTGAAAATTTTACTTTCTTTATTTTTGCATAGTTATTATCTGTCCGTTCGTTCATTGACGTCTCTGTTCACTGTAATAAGTTTAGTGTCTGTGTTTTGCAACCGCATCGCAAAACCGTGCGATTAGTAGACGAAAGGACGTGCCTCTCCAATCGGAACCGAAAACATTTGATAGCAAGGTCATAGGTCAAACGATTCCTCCACAGGAAAACACATCTGATACATTCTATACGACAGTGGTGACGGCATGTGCGTCACATGACAGGAATATGTTGTCGACTCACCTAACTTGTACACTTGGCGAATGGGTAAAAAGATTCTTCTACCTTGCCCGATTTAGGTTTTCTTGTGGATGTGATAATCACTCCCAAAAAAGTGATGAAAACATAAGAGTTTGTCACATAAACTGAAAATAAAAAATTAAAGTTTTCACTCGATGTAAGATTTGAACCAAGGACCTTTCTTTCCGCAGCTGCTCACGTTACCACGAGACCACGGCGCTCCTGTGGTCCCTGTGTCCTTGATATTGCCTATCTTCCCTTGAACTACTCAGTTTGTATATTTTGCTTATTTTTTCACAGTTCCACACAACTTCTTCCTGTTTTCTCAACTGTGTTCAGTTTATCAAGGCCTATCCACTGTGCCAAGTTATAACTAAATCTGAGGGGGGTGCGATGGGGAGGTTCCCTTGTGAGCGCTCATCACGCATCACGTCCAGTCCTTCACCGACTATGTGAAGGAAGTATAGCTGTCACAAAAGTCCGATTCCACTGGGAGAGGGGGGGGGGCTGAGTGAATGGAATAACACGATTTCAAATGGTTCAAATGTCTCTGAGCACTATGGGACTTAACATCTGAGGTCATCAGTCCCCTAGAACTTAGAACTAGTTAAACGTAACTAACCTAAGGACATCACACACATCCATGCCCCAAGCAGGATTCGAACCTGCGACCGTAGTAGTCCCGCGGTTCCAGACTGAAGCGCCTAGAACCGCTCGGCCACAACGGTCGCCAATAATACGATTTCCGATATGAAGAAAGAGCACACTAGTTGCTGTATAAAAAGCAATTTGTTCACATCGGCATTCTACAAAAACAGTTGCTGAAAACGATGAACAAAAATCTAAATGACAAGACTGACTTTGCGGCAGGTGGAGATGTGTGAAGGGAAATTTTGACGAAATCGGTGATCGCCGCTACCAACAGAAACTTCAGCGTGTAATTCCATCAGGCGATATTCCTACATTATCAATTATTTCGACATGTAGCCAACGCCAAATTAAGAAAATAAGGTATGATAGGTTCACCGGAACGAAATAATTGATTACAGTACACCATGTACACAGTTGTTAATTAACTACACAACAGCCGAGCAAAAAGTATTGTAATACAAGCTTTTCATTTGCACAAAGTTCCCTTATTAACATCCAGATTTTCCAATTAAGTGTTTTTCTTTCTATCCTTGGTCTAAGGGAGATAGGCAGGCTGCTAGCTTGTTGACGTTCGGAATATCTAGTAATAAATCAATGCTTTAATAAATAACTCTGAAACAGGCAGTATATTTACAATATGCAGCCGACAGTTTTGTAGGCCGTATGTCGATATTTCTTCCTTCGATACATCGATACATTTTGTGGATTTTTCGATAGCCATAATGATAATTTTTTAAATATTGATTTACTGGAATCCCGATATTTTTGAAAATGACAACAATCCTAGTCGGCACAGTCCGACTGATGCTTCTTGTGGCTCGCCCACGTACTTTGCGGTCAGCACGTGGTGACAGCTATCCATTTGGTTAGCCGTGGGTTAGAAACGCCAAGGCACAACACATGTAATGTGTTTTTCATTTTTCCCGCACACAGTCTCTTTGTCAGCAAATGATACTTACTCGCGATTGGAAATATCAGTTTTTAATATGAACAATGGTTTTATTTAAGTATAAACTCGAATACCTCTTTATTACGTAGGAATTATGTGTCGTTTGACTTATGCTTCGTTTCCCTTTTCTCTTTAAAGCATCTAATATTGCTCTTTCTCCGATAAATTACTTACTGTAGGTCTCGATGAAGTGGCCAACGCTAGTGTCTCATCATATCAGTGATCAAGCAGCAGTGATACTGAGTTAAACTTACGCGATGTCTTGATGAAGGTAATCCTCATTGTACCGAAATATTTAACGGAAAAAATCGAGGTTACTAACAAAGACGACATTCTGGAAACTTAGCAAACAGCCTAACATGTAGAACTTTTCCAGTATACAACCTACGGTCCCCTTTGTTGCCTCCTTGAATGACAGGCAAGCCTCCCTCTCAGTCACAGTCATTATTAATTCATGCCCGGAATCAAACACTAATTATTGAATCTTCAGTCCAACAAAAATACTTTCTGTCAATACTTTCTCTCTTGTGACAGATAGCTTAAAATAATCTCCATCTATGGCTAAGGTTATCACAAAGTGGTTAAAGATCTTTTTTTTTGGGGGGGGGGGGAGGAGGAGGAAGGGCGTTCATGAATTTCTTTCGCAAAAGATATTTCCAATTCATGTTATTATTAATTGAAATAGTAAAATGCTGTTAAAATAGCTAAAATGCAGTCTATATCATTAAATGACAAGCCAAAGTCGCAGTTTGGCTATCTAACGACCTCCAGGGGCCCTCCTAGACAGCCGTGAGCATTAAAGCGGCCACTTCCGCGAAGGGCAGGCGAGCTGGTACTGGTTCGAATCCTCCCGGTGGCTTGACGACGAACCTGGATGCGATTTATAGGCTGTTTCCCGTGTCGGGACATATGAATACCGGGCTGGCATCCTAAGATACACGATATGCGATCATTTAAAAAATCTTCGTCGCACTAACACGGAATTAATTGTCGACGACAACAGTTGGAGTACACGGATTCCGTCCTGTGTGTGACTAGGAGACTTTTTCCGTTACATGTTCAGTTCCCTTAAATTCGTAATCAGGAACCTGGCTTCCAGGGGCAGCAAAAAATCGATTTTCAGTATTTCATGTAGTTACTGACTGAATTTAAACATTGAAAATGCTCTCATAATCTACTCACTAAGAGACATAATCTTACGTTAATGGTTTAACACAAGAAGTCAGTCATTAAACCTATAAACTGTGTCTATGTCTCGAAGCAGCGTAACTCACGGCGCGTAGATTAACCAGACTGTATCCATCCAGTATTTGGGAATGAGAGCACTGAGCTAATACCAATAGACGTTACACATAATGTAAAAACTTTTTGAAACATTCCTTGTTGACACCTCCTATAGAAAAGCTTACTGTCCATATAGTAACATTTAGTATCAGACGTGAAGTTTTAATTTATTACGAGGGTGAGTCAAATGAAAACCTTAAATTTGTAATAACAAATCGAAATTTCGCGCAGCTATCCTGTAAGTTGGTAAGCGTGCTACAAACAGCGTGCAGAATGGCCTGTAGGTGGCAGCGTAGTGCAGATGCGCACATACCGTCGCAGAATAAGTATAAAGATGGCCGCCCCACTTGCGACTTGCACCAGGGAAGAATAGCGTTCTGTTATTCGGTTTTTACATAGTGAAGGTGTGAAACCTATTGAAATTCATCGACGAATGAAGGTTCAGTACGGTGACGCATGTTTGTCACACCAGCAAGTCTATGAATGGAGTAGGAAGTTCGCGAAGGTTGACTGCAGTGGAAGATGCTCCTCGTCCGGGTAAGGCACAACGAGTTGTGACTCCACAGAACATTGCAGCTGTTGAAGCCATGGTGAATGAAAACCGCCGAGTGACACTTAATGACATAGCAGCATGTTTACAGATTAGTCATGGGTCAGCACACAACATTGTGCATGATGTGCTCCAGTTTCACGAAGTGTCTGCAAGATGAGTGCCACGGCAGCTGACTCTGAAATGAGAGAACGACGTGTTGATGCCTGTGAAGAACTTCTTCGGCACTTTGAACGAGGAGGTGATGGCTTCCTTGCAAGAATCGTTACTGGAGGCGAAACCACCTGGGTTCACTTCCATCAACCGGAAAAGAAGAAGCGAGCAAGGAATGGCGCCATTCCTCATCACCAAGTGAGTTCCATATGTATGGACCACTCAAAGACGGAATGGGAGGAAAGAAGTTCCATTCTGATGAAGAGGTACGCCACGCGGTGTATGAGTGGTTGTGCGGACTACCAAAACAACATTTTTCTAAAGGAATTTATACACTTTGTAAGCGCTGGAGGACTTACATTGAGCGTGGAGGAGATAATGCTGAAAAGTGATACAGCTTTGTACTAGTTCTGCACAGTAAACAATATTTGAAAAAAATATTTAAGGTTTTCATTTGACTCACCCTCGTACTGCTTTATTACTAACTCCCATCGCAAGACATTTGCTTTTACCACTGAACGTACCTGAAAAACTATATCCATTTTTGATACATAATTCAGGAGATATGACGTCATAAACAGCGGGATGTGCGAAGAACCAACTTTTCGTAAAATGGAGTGGAAGTTACCCAAACTATACTCATACACTATTCAATAATGAAATATTTAGCGAGTTCCAGTACTACGCACTACTTATTAAAAACGAGGCCTTACATGAATATATGTTCAATAGTCTACAGATGAATAAACCGAAACTGATAAAACCAAAGTAATTAGAGTTTTGCGTCTTCATCTCTTTTGTTATCAGACCTTTGAAGCAGTTTTCTATGTGGGACTCTGATTATTTAAAGAACACGGGGGTGGAGTTTCTGGGTTCTTATATTCTGTGTTAATTGTAAGAAAAAATGGTGAGTAATACCCCTCTTTTGGCAATATGTTAAGTTTCAGCAAGCCACAAGATAAAGCCGCTTTTATTGAAAAGGCCTCTCATCGTTGGTCTACCATTACTCAGTGCGGTGTTTGTCTTTTTCCTTTGAACTCTCTCTTGAAGCAGACGGCTAGAATTCGGTGCGCTTACAGGTCGACAGGTGTTGCAGCTCTTCTCCGGCTGTGCATCGTTTCGTGGTTATAGTTCTGCGTCACGAAACTTAATCGAGAGCTAAACAAGCTGGCTACGACAGACGTATACAAAGTTAAGGGCTATTATCTGAGGGCGAAGCGTCTGCCAGAAGACCAGCAGCGCAAGTTGCCTGGCGTTCTCATTTCATAAAGAGGAACAGTTGTGCTTGACCTATGCAACTCTTTCGCTAAAGGGAAGCTGTCCATGTCCGTTTTATTCAACAAGAGAAGCGGCCATTAGGAGGCGGCCTCGTAAGGTAGCACTTGACCTTCTCAGCTTGCTTGTCTCCTCTCTCTCTCTCTCTCTCTCCATCTCTTTCTTTTTACACCTGCATCTGTATTCTGCAAGCCACCGCGATGTGCGTGGCGGAGGGTACACAATATATCACTGTCATTCCCACTCAGCCTTCATGTTCCATTCGCGGACAGCACACGAGAAGAAATTAAGTTGCTGTCGTGTTGTAGGAGTCTGAGATTCTCTAATTTTAGGGTCATGGTCATTACACCAGATACACAAGTTTACTCAAAAACGAGGAACAGATTTCAAAAAAATTCTTTTGTTCAAACTGCAAAGGGTAGAAACATAATTCCAACATTGGTTCAAATTTCAAGTTTGAAACGGTTATATGCTCAAGGAGAGAACGATGTATGACATTTTTCTTTGAGTGATCACTCTCCCGAGTTCTTTGATGCGGCACGCAACGAACCGCTGCTTTTCACCTCGGAGTAGCACTCTTACAACCTACGTCCTCAACCATTTGCTAGATGTCTTCCAGTCTAAGTCTTCTTCTACAGTTTTTACCCTCTATAGCTCCCTCTAGTGCTATGGAAGTTATTCCCTAATGTCTTAAGGGACGTCCTATCATTCTGTCCCTTCTTCTACTCTTTGTCACATATTCCTTTCCTCGTCGATTCTGTGGAGAACCTGTTCACTCCTTACTTTATCCCCCCCCCCCCCCCCCCACATAGTTTTCAAAATTCTTCTGTACAACCACCTCTCAGATGCTTCGATTGTCTTATGTTTCGGTTTCCCCAGAGTCCATATTTCACTATAATATAACGCTGTAGCCAAAGTAGCCCAGTTCTTCCGAAACACGAATTATCTGGTTAGCAGTTACCGCATTCACAGCTTCAACAATTCGATGTACCAGATTTTGAAGAGTATGAGGCGTAGTTGGGACACAAGCACGGTCTTTTATGCACCCCCGCAGATAAGACTCGCAGGGGGTAAGAGTTCGTAAGCTGGAAGGCCAACGTCGATGGAACTCGTCTTATTCTCCTTCTCTTCCAGTCCAACGTTCTGGAATGGTTTTACTCAGGTAACGTCGGGCATGGTTGAAGAAGTTACGTGAATCACTTTGACATTGCGAAGAATGCCAATTTTGTAGCATCTCTAAGACGTGGTACTTACTTGAATTAAGGAAAACGTGGAAGGGAGGACACACCAGTATAACTTTCTTTTAACACACCCTGGTTATTTAACAATATTAACGATAATTTTTTTTTACAAAGTGGACAAATTTGCAAAATTCTTTCGATGACAATGATTACAAGACGGCCGAACCTGTAGGCCGCCCGTTATCGAGTGAAACAGCGGTTGTTACTACCGCGCTGGACGCAGTCTCTCTTATTAAATGCCCTTACGCAACACATGCAAACTATATAAGCACCTTTGATGACAAGAGTGATTCAGTTACTCAAAACAGACGACGTAACTTTCAATTTGAAAGCTCTATGTCGAAAGGTTCGGGGTGAAGAAGCGCACCTGTGCTTAAAGGTTAAACAGATTAGGAAACAATATGACAATGATAAGGCTTACTGCAAGGCAACCAACCTCTTAATTTCAATCGGCAACCAAGGTGCTACTGGATCCAAACCCGTCCCTTCTGACTATTTTATTTTGACTAAAGCACTGGTAACAGTCGGCTGTTAATATTTTCAAAGTTAAACCGATTGTCAGTTATTAAGACCGCTCTGAAGGAAAGTCTTAAAACGTTACTTGTGGACACTTATTACAAGAGAACTCAGACGGAAGGACCAGAAGATACAGCTAAAATACACCAATAATGACCCGGTATTTGAAACACTGCAACGCACAGCTTATTACAACAGGTTATTCAGATTATAATTAATGACTGAGAAATTCATTAACAATCAAAGAATTGAACCGGTTAACGTCTAAATCTAACCACAAGGGCCCTGTTTTGTTTAACGGTAACCTATGCCTTAGTATAATTGCTCCGGCAGTATTTAAGACCAGGTGCTGATTCATTAGAACATTAATGATCGAGTATAAACCAGAAAGGAAAAGCAGTATAATAGCGGAACAATTTTTCAAACGGCAGCTAGTGTCTGTATTTACGACGAAAGAGCCGAACGAGTAAAACACTGAGGGTCGGTTATAAAACAGAAAATAATGAGGGCGGGTAGACAATGACACCAGTCACCATGAGGATTACAGAATGTTACTCCCCTTTATCAGCAAGCAGTTCCATGGATCCACGGTGCGTCACGGCGGTTACTGAGTGGTGCCGATGAAAGCCAGGTAGAAGGGGGCAGCCAGGCCACGAGCGGGCGTCCGACACGAACGTTGCCAACCAACCGACGGGATGTCGGCCTGCTGCTTGTAGACGACGCTGACTCCGGTGACGTACTCCGGTATCTTCGCTCTGCGCAGGCCCTCCTTGTCGGTGGCTTCGGCCGCTCGGACCTCGTGACCACCTCTCGTCGCGACGCTGCCGCCAATCCCCAAACTTCGTGCCTCCTTCTCGGGCCAGCGAACCTCGTATATATATACATATATATATACGAGGGCCGTTCATAAAGTAACCTCCGGTTGATTTAAAAAAATACACCAAGTTAAATAAAAATATTTTAATATATACATCTTACAACTACATCTTTGCACTATTTTTCTACATAGTCTCCATAGCGATTGAGGCACTTATCGTATCTCTTCACAAGCTTTGAAATTCCTTCTGCATAAAAATCACCCGCTTGTGCCTGGAGCCAGCCTGTGACCGCATCTTTGAGCTCTTCGTCGTCATCAAACCGCTGTGACCCGAGCAATTTCTTCAAATGCATGAAGAGGTGATAATCACTTGGCGCCAGGTCTGGGCTGTAAGGTGGATGGTTGATAACGTCCCACTTGAAGGACTCAAGAAGGGCCGTTGTTCTGCGAGCAGAGTGAGGACGGGCGTTATCGTGCAAAAAAACGATACCGGAAGTCAGCATACCACGGCGTTTGTTCTGTATAGCTCGTCGTAACTTTTTTATTGTTTCACAGTACACGTCTTGATTAATGATCGTACCACGTTCCATGAATTCAACCTACAACACCCCTTTGGCATCCCAAAACGCCGTTGCCATCAGTTTTCTGGAAGAAAAATCTTGCGAGGCTTTTCTTGGTTTGGTAGGCGAATTTGAATGTGCCCACATCTTTGATTGTTCTTTTGTCTCAGGGTTCACGTACTTAATCCAGGTTTCGTCACCGGTCACGATTCTGTTTAACAATGGTTCTCCTTCGTCCTCATAACGTGACAGAAAGTCTAATGCAGAGGCCATTCTTCGAGTTTTGTGGTGGTCGGTAAGAATTTTGGGCACCCATCGTGCACAGAACTTACGGTAACCCAATCTTGCTGTCACTATCTCGTCCAAGAGAGTCTTAGAAATCTGTGGAAAACCAGTAGACAACTCCGACATTGAGAAACGTCGATTTTCACGAACTTTTGCATCAACTGTCTGAACGAGTTCGTCAGTCACCAATGATGGTCTACCACTCCTCTCTTCATCATGAACGTTTTCTCGTCCACTTTTAAATAAACGTACCCATTCACGGACAACTCCTTCACTCATAACTCTTGGTCCGTACACGGCACAAAGCTCACGATGAATAGCTGCTGCAGAATATCCTTTGGCTGTAAAAAACCTTATGACAGCACGCACTTCACATTTGGCGGGGTTTTCTATTGCAGCACACATTTCAAACTGCCACAAAAACTAAACTAGCGCAGGTACGACGTTCACTCGACCACGGCTTGATGCCGACTGACCTGTTGAGTGCGTGAACGCACAGATGGCGTCGCTACTCCCCCCACAACACGCACTGTGACCAATCGGAGGTTACTTTCTGAACCGCCCTCGTATATGCAAGCTAAGACCTTCTAAGGACACAAACCACAGATACCAACTCTTTCTCATAAATAATGGCAATGGGGCCGCAAGAGGGATAGCCGAGATACTAAACCTGAGCGAGTGGCACCAGACAGAACAGTCAACTAACTCAATGGCGCCACAGCTCAATCTCTGTAGAGGAGATTTCTGTGACAGTATTTTCAATAAAACATAATGGCCAGACTTAGCTTACGAAAATGACACAGAAGGTGTTAACATTGGGCGAGTTTCTTTCATGCTGACTAACTACCATAGGATTTTCACTCACCCAAAATCTGACATGGCGGAGATTAGCAGTACCAGAAAGATGAAGAGTGAATTCATCAGAAGAAATTAATTGCTTAAAAAAATTGTCCTTTTCCATGTCCTCTAGAAATGCTATGCAAATTTCGTACATTTGTCGGTGAGTCGGCCGAAGTGGCCGAGCGGTTCTAGGCGCCTTCAGTCTGAAACCGCGCAACCGCTACGGTCGCAGGTTCGAATCCTGCCTCGGGCATGGATGTGTGTGATGTCCTTAGCTTAGTTAGGTTTATGTAGTTCTATGTTCGAGGGAACTGATGACCTCAGAAGTTAAGTCCCATACTGCTCAGAGCCATTTGAACCATTGTCTGTGGTCGTCAGGATGCAGTACTTGAAATGACTGCGGTTTACATGGCTGCAGCTGAAATTCGGTGTTTCACATCATGCCATATTGTTGGTTGAGGCGCTTTAAGTACATTACTTCTTCGTGTTGTGGATTTCCTAGCGCTCCTTTCGTAAGTTCCGCGGATACGCTAGATATATTCATCGGATTTGCATGAACGACCCGTGCTTTCCCGTTTGCACATGTAACCATCTACGAATTAACGATGCATCCCATAAAATTTCGCCGGCCGCGGTGGTCTCGCGGTTCTAGGCGCGCAGTCCGGAACCGTGGGACTGCTACGGTCGCAGGTTCGAATCCTGCCTCGGGCATGGATTTGTGTAATGTCCTTAGGTTCGTTAGGTTTAAGTAGTTCTAAGTTCTAGGGGACTGATGACCACAGCAGTTGAGTCCTATAGTGCTCAGAGCCATTTGAACCATTTTGAACCGAACGGAACCTAATCGGTACACAGTCTGGACCGGAGCACTTGCTTTTATTAAGTCTCTTAAGTCGTTTCGTTACACCGATGGTGCCAACTTCCATATTACTCAAGTCGGTAGTTTTTTAAAATTCAAATTCCGGAATATTTACTTCTTCTTTGCTGAAAGAATTTCGGAGAGCCGTCTTTAGTAACTCCGCTTTACAGCCACTGTCGTCGGTAATATTACCAATGCTATCAGGCAGTATGGCTTCCTGCTGGTATGCATTAAATACGATCAGAATCTCTCTGAATTTTCTGCCATATTTTTAGACAGAGTTTCTCTGTGGGAGCTATTAAAAACATTTCGCATTTGAAGTCCTCGCTAAGTTTCAAGTTTCCGTAAAATATTGTCATCGTGGAGATTTTGCGTTCTTTTATATCTAGCATTCTTTCTTCTTTGCTTTTGCAACAGTGTCCTGCCCTGTTATGTGCGCCGTGGGGAATCTGTTCCCTCTCTTATTAATTTACGTTGTAAGAAAATCTCATTTCCCGTGAACACTGTTCGACACTTTCATTGACTCGACTTGTAAGGAACTCAGACTGTCTGTTAGAAAGGCGTCACGGAAATTCTTATCAGCGTTTTTAGGTTGATGTATCTTGCCTTTATTTTTAGTGGATTTGGATGTTAAGGTACTCACTCTTGATGCTACGACCATGTGGTCGCTATATCTTGTGTCAGACATAAAGCACTCCGTCTTCAGGCCACGAGTGGCCTACCGGGACCATCCGACCGCCGTGTCATCCTCGGTAGAGGATGCGGATAGGAGGGGCGCAGGGTCAGCACACCGCTCTCCCGGTCGTTATGAAGGTATTCTTGACCTAAGCCGCTACTATTCGGTCGAGTAGCTCCTCAGTTGGCATCACGAGGCTGAGTGCAGCCCGGAAAATGACAATAGCGCATGGCGGCCTGGATGGTCACCCATCCAAGTGCCGACCACGCCCGACAGCGCTTAACTTCGGTGATCTCACGGGAACCGGTGTAGCCACTGCGGCAAGGCCATTGCCTGAGTCAGACATGATTCTCTGTATTTTTTCAGGCTTGTTTGCTGTTAAGAGGTCTAGTTAATTAATGCAACCATTTATACTAAGTGTGGACTTCTGAATTAGTTGCTCATAATAATTCGCGGAGAAAGCGTTTAATACAATTTCGCAGATAAAGTATGCCTACCACAGACTTTAAACATGAATTTTCTACAACATGTCGAGAATAGATTGAAGTAGAGTTCGCTATCAATTCTAAATGTTCAAATATTCCTTGAGCATTTCAGCAATTATGTCATCTGAGTCAGGTATAGCTAAAGGAGTCAGTTGTTAATTTATTCCCGTTGTCTATTATATCCTCTGTCCATTGCTAGCCGCAGAAATCCTCAAAAAACACACCATCACCAGCTGAATTAATTCCCTCCTTACTGAACACCGTTCGGTACTTCGTAAAAACTTCGGCTGATCTCCAGCTTTAGCCAGCTTTCAGTGTCTTTAAATTATTACTGACTCAGTGCTCTCTACGAGCATCTGGGGCGCTGTTTGTCTGCCAACACACTGGACCCACACCTCGAGTTACGGTCTGGGATGCGATTTCGTATGACAGCAGGAGCACCCTCGCGGTTATCCTTCGCACTCTGATTGCTAATTTATGCGTCAGTTTTGTGATTCGACCTTATGTGCTGCCGCTTACGAGCAGCAGTACTGGGGGGGGGGGGTGGGTCTTTTCGAACAGGGTAATTCTCGCCGACATACCGCTGTTGTAGCCCAATATGCTCTACAGAGTGTCAACATGTTGTCTTTGGATCATCAGATCTGTCTCCAGACGACCACACGTGGGACATCATCCGACGACAATTCCAGAGTCATCCGCTAACAGCATTAACCGTCCCTGTACTGAGCGACCAAGTCCAACAGTCATGGAACTCCATCCCATAACTGACATCCGGCACACATACAACACAATCCACGCACGTTTCCATGCATTCTTCAATCTGCCGGTTACACTGACAATTAATGCTAAATCTACAGAGCAAGAACCAACTCGTTTTGCCACCTTTTTTTATCAAGGAAACTACAATTAACCACAAACAGTAACACACTCTGCAAAACCAAAAAACACTAAAGGTCCCTTCTGCGAATCAAGCAAATAACAACTAATTCCTATAGCCAGAGTTTCCTTCGACTCTATACCCGTACAACTGTTCCACGTCAAAGTCTGTTGTTAGCAGCTGTAGACAGCCTAACACGTCGGAAACGACGTATCACAATCGTTGCGGAAGAGAGGATGGTCGAGGTGGCACACCCCTGGGACCGGCCGATCTTCTCCGCAATCGCCGAGTGGAGAACTACCTGATGAACGGCCCGGCGCCGGCTTGTCTAGTCCCGGGCGGAAGGATATTTCCGGGACTATTTGCACAAACCGATCGCAAGGAAATAGTTCGTTGATCGTCGTGCCCCCTTCCTCTGCTCCTGGTTGTTGCCCTCTGATGGACGTTCGCCGCACCTACGTGTTTGTTGTCAACTGTGCGACTTGCTTGTAAACACTCTCGCGGCGGCCAGACTTCACAGCGGAGTCGGAAACCCACATCGGTCTGCGGTGTTGTCGCTGCAGTAGGCGTCTGTGGTGACTGCAGCAATTAATGTACCAGTATTTCACGTTTGCAATGACATTTCTCGTATTCATATTAACCAGTGACGTTGCAATGTTAATCACTTAAATATGTTACCCAGCCAAATGGATTTTTCCGTCAGTGACTATTACCACTGTTTACCGTGTCCTGTGTTTCACCTGCGCCCGTGAGATTGAAGCCTTGTTTGTACTTTTTCGAGAGTCTGCAAAATGCAAAACGGGCCAATGCACCCCATACCTGTAGCCTTCTCCCTTGCATAACAATTCCTAAACTATTAAGAGGATCCTGAACTGTAGTGGCACCCTATGTTTAAAAAGAAGAAATCTGAGAACTGTACTGTCGCAGAACCTCCTGAGCTGCTGATTCAGTCCCTCAACTCGTCTCTGTGTCAAAGCTTCGCAATCTGTCCTGTCGACGAAGTTACAGATAGTAAGATGCGCCTTCATCTTGCAGGCAAGAGTGTCTAGATGAAATCGTACTTCTGTTACGCTATTTTCTGCTGCTGTTGTGCTGTATCGCGCTTTTGATACAACTACAGAAGGAGGTTTTACTCGTCGCCACACTGGATTGTATATGGTCCCCTAAGGTGAAAGAGAAGAACATTGAAACACTGATAACGTTTAGTTACAAGATCACACACATTTATTGGCGACTACTCAACTTAGTACAGGTCGGCTCAGGCAGCAGATACTGAAATTAAAGTACTATTCCAGAAGCTAAGACTGGATAGTAAACAGTTCTTGTCCCACTATTCACTGAAAATTGGCTGGTGTGGAATCGCTGTAAACAGACGATGTGGCGAGAAGTACACAAGTAGAAGACGGTCTGCTCGGTAGTCGAGCTGACTCGGAAATGCCCACTCTCCAGTAGCGCCGGCGTGTATCACTTCTTTGGCGGCCCTACCACTGCGAATTATTGATGCGGCAATCGCTGGACTATATGCCGTCTCTGGAGTGGGTTCTCGATCTGTCGACGCCTGTGGTGTTGCCTGGTGGTGCGTTCTGTCTTACGGCACCACATGTTGGTAGTACTCTATACATTTATCTGATCAGAAATCATTATCTTCTTTCCATTTCTTGAGTCCTAAGCCTTTCTATTTCCTTTTTCAGATTTTCCAGCTTCCCACCACATTCTAAGTTCTGTCATTCCACACTCCGACTTTCAGAATGTTAACCGTTTCGATGGTTTATCTACCTTGTACACGTGGTTGCCTCTTTCTAAGCAGTACCCTCCCAGAGAGACGCACGAGGGATTGATGTGGCATCCTCCACGAATCGAAGGATCGTCATGGCAAATATTATCAATTAGAGCCCCATTTCCTGCAAATACAAATTACGTATCGTTTCCAGTTACCTTTTGCATCCCTTTGATCACTTCTTCTTTAGTGCAATTTCATCCCCACCCCCCACCGTCACCATTCAGACCTCTAGGGCAAGATCATGCACTGAACCTCTTTCATATCCTCCGTCCTCTTTTGATAAGGTCATTGGTAAAATGAGTGTGATTACCTACGCCGTTAATCTTAGGTGATTACCTACGGCTATAATCTTATGCAGTCAAAGCGGATTGTTTTTTAATCAAAATTTAACGATTTGATTAGGCAACGGCCTTGCCGCAGTGGATATACCGGTTCCCGTGAGATCACCGAAGTTAAGCGCTGTCGGGTGTCGGGTGTGGCCGGCACTTGGATGGGTGACCATCCAGCCGCCATGCGCTGTTGCCATTTTTCGGGGTGCACTCAGCCTCGTGATGCCGAATGAGGAGCTACTCGACCGAATAGTAGCGGCTCCGGTCAAAAAAAAAAAAAACCATCGTAACGACCGGGAGAGCGGTGTGCTGACCACAAGCCCCTCCTATCCGCATCCTCAACTGAGGATGAAACGGCGGTCGGATGGTCCCGATGGGCCACTTGTGGCCTGAAGACGGAGTTTGTTAATGATTTGATTGGAACCTGGTACACAGTTGTGTAAGGTCGTTAAAGACGCTATCATTTGACCACAATATTGGCGTACGAACGCAGATATTATTCGAGAAATTTTTACAGCTTTGTTTTCCAACTTCTACATCATTTTGTAGAATCTTTTTCGATTTAATTAGACAAGGATGTCACGTTAACTCATCTAATACAAAAGTGCCGTCAATCATTCGTATTACGAGGGGATTTCAGACAGTAAGTTACGCGTTATTATGACAGCCAGAATAACCTTTGTTGAATGTGTAAGTAGGCTGTTTATGTTTTCTTATTGGCAACGTTACGTAGCGCTCTGTATGAAAATCACTGGCTGTGCTAGTAGGCTGTTTATGTTTTCTTATTGGCAACGTTACGTAGCGCTCTGTACGAAAATCACTGGCTGTGCTGTGTGCAGTCTGTGGCTAGTTTGCATTGTTGTCTGCCATTGTAGTGTTGGGCAGCTGGATGTTAACAGCGCGTAGCGTTGCGCAGTTGGAGGTGAGCCGCCAGCAGTGGTGGATGTGGGGGGAGAGATGGCGGAGTTTTGAAATTTGTAAGACTGGATGTCATGAACTGCTATATATATTATGACTATTAAGGTAAATACATTGTTTGTTCTCTATTAAAATCTTTCATTTGCTAACTATACCTATCAGTAATTAGTGCCTTCCGTAGTTTGAATCTTTTATTTAGCTGTCAGTAGTGGCGCTCGCTGTATTGCAGTACTTGGAGTAACCAAGATTTTTGTGAGGTAAGTAATTTGTGAAAGATATAGGTTAATGTTAGTCAGGGCCATTCTTTTGTAGAGATTTTTGAAAGTCAGATTGCGTTGCGCTAAAAAAATATTGTGTGTCAGTTTAAGCACAGTCATGTACTACTGTTCAAAGGGGACGTTTCAAATGCAGCACTACAGTTCGAGGTGAGAAACATGATTATTTTTCAACATAGTCACCAAAGCTCTGTAAATAACGGCCGGAGCTTCTAACAGTGCCAGCCGGAGTGGACGAGCGGTTCTAGGCGCTATAGTCTGGTACCGCCCGACCGCTACGGTCGCAGGTTCGAATCCTGCCTCGGGCATGGGTGTGTGTGATGTCCTTAGGTTAGTTAGGTTTAAGTAGTTCTAAGTTCTAGGGGACTGATGACCTCAGAAATTAAGTCCCATAGTGCTCAGAGCCATTTTTCTAACAGTGTTCAGTTCCTCGGTAACGGAAATCTGCTCTTTATTCGTCAGGGAGGCATTCGAGAACTGCTGTGTGCACATCTTCATCAATGGAAAATCTCCCCCTCTCCCCCACCCCTACCCCCGCCACCCGTGGTTACCGAAAAGATAGAAATCGCATGATGCAACATCTGGACTTCATGGCTGATGCTCCTAAAGAAAGCTCGTGTTGTGCGCGTGGTGTAGCATTTTCTTGCGCGAGAACAATGCTTAGTTTTTCACAGCCCTTGTTCCTTATGCCGTCGCGTAACGATGTCAGTGTTTCACAGTAAACATCGGCATTAATTTTTGTACATTTTGCCAGAGTCTCAGTGTACACAGCTCTTTCATAGTCGATGAAACCGGGGGTCTTCACGTTGCCTGCTGATTTTTACCAAAGAAAAATCATCAATCAGCCATATGTTTTCAGAATTTATGTGCGGTACCAGTTTCGGCATCTCATTATTACCATCTTTAGGCCCCTATCCACAAAAACATCGATGCATGCCTTAACAGAGTCATCAATGCCTGTATTCCGTGAATTTTTTGTGAAGTGTGTACGTCGAAGACTTGACAACAACTGTTGATGGCATGACTGCTTTCTCACCACGAAGGTGGGGAGGTGTGTCTGTGTCCCACAGACGCTCTCATTGTTGTAGTTGTGAAACGCTGGATTAATGTCTCATCGCCCGAAATGGTACTGCTTAGAAGACCATTGCCTTTCACGGAGTAACGCTCAAGGGAGTCCACAGAGACAACAAACCCTGCGCCTTTCTGTGGAGCTGACAGTGATAGTGCAACTCGTCTTGAGCACAGTTAGCGGCACTGCAGAGGCTCTCGGGCGATGGAATGAGCACTACCTATCGAGATCGAGTCTGCTGAGCAATGTCCACTAGTGTCTGGACAATGTGGTCTGTGGTCGATGCCGATGATCTCCCTTTCTGACCAGCATCACCCACGTTATAAGCGGCCTTGGTCAAATTGTTGGCACCATTACACTGCGGGCAGACGCGACACTGCGTTTGGTCCATATACGGCCAGAATTTCACCTGGTATCTGTCTGGAGTTTTGTTGTTTGGCCTCCAAGCATCGTACTGTTCCACGTAATAAGGTGTTTTCTGACAGTTCGCCACTCATAGCATCGAACGGGATGTGTAAATTATTGTTACACTCTTCCTCCCCTCGCCCCTCTCCCTTCCAAACAAACGTATTTGCCTTTACTATAATAATAACAATAATAAGAATAATAATAGTAATAATGATGACGATGAAATGGTTTATTATAAAAATAATCATCATATTATGTTTAAATCAGTGTTTAGTACATTACTTCAGCATAATTTCCAAGGAATTTGTAGTTAAGAAAAATACAGTATTAGAATAAGAATCGTTCAAAATTTTTTTATACGTATATGCTTTTGGTATACATAGCATACTAGCAACAAATTCTCACAGCTTTCAGCATCAAAATTTTCAGAACGTAAAATGACAATGTGTATTCGTCATGTTCAGTACATTACACAGCAATTCGACCGAGAACAAAGGTCTGCAAATGAGGGAAGCGCTATTTCATTCAATCGTTCTGTTAATTTGTGTTCTTTAGTCTTCATGCATATACAGGGTGTTACCAAAAGGTACGGCCAAACTTTCAGAAATCATTCCTCACACACAAAGAAAGAAAATATGTTATGTGGACATGTGTCCGGAAACGCTTACTTTCCATGTTAGAGCTCATTTTATTACTTCTTTTCAAATCACATTAATCATGGAATGGAAACACACTGCAACAGAACGTACCAGCGTGACTTCAAACACTTTGTTACAGGAAATGTTCAAAATGTCCTCCGTTAGTGAGGATGCATGCATCCACCCTCCGTCGCATGGAATCCCTGATGCGCTGATGTAGCCCTGGAGAATGGCGTATTGTATCACAGCCGCCCACAATACGAGCACGAAGAGTCTCTACATTTGGTACCGGGGTTGCGTAGACAAGAGCTTTCAAATGCCCCCATAAATGAAAGTGAAGAGGGTCGAGGTCAGGAGAGCTTGGAGGTCATGGAATTGGTCCGCCTCTACCAATCCATCGGTCACCGAATCTGTTGTTGAGAAGCGTACGAACACTTCGACTGAAATGTGCAGGAGCTCCATCGTGCATGAACCACATGTTGTGTCGTACTTGTAAAGGCACATGTTCTAGCAGCACAGGTAGAGTATCCCGTATGAAATCATGATAACGTGCTCCATTGAGAGTAGGTGGAAGAACATGGGGCCCAATCGAGACATCACCAACAATGCCTGCCCAAATGTTCACAGAAAATCTGTGTTGATTACGTGATTGCACAATTGCGTGCGGATTCTCGTCAGCCCACGCATGTTGATTGTGAAAATTTACAATTTGATCACGTTGGAATGAAGCCTCATCCATAAAGAGAACATTTGCACTGAAATTAGGATTGACACATTGTTGGATCAACCATTCGCAGAAGTGTACCCGTGGAGGCCAATCAGCTGCTGATGATAGTGCCTGCACACGCTGTACATGGTACGGAAACAACTGGTTCTCCCGTAGCACTCTCCATACAGTGACGTGGTCAACGTTACCTTGTACAGCAGCAACTTCTCTGATGCTGACATTAGGGTTATCGTCAACTGCACGAAGAATTGCCTCGTCCATTGCAGGTGTCCTCGTCGTTCTAGGTCTTCCCCAGTCGCGAGTCATAGGCTGGAATGTTCCGTGCTCCCTAAGACGCCGATCAATTGCTTCGAACGTCTTCCTGTCGGGACACCTTCGTTCTGGAAATCTGTCTCGATACAAACGTACCGCGCCACGGCTATTGCCCCGTGCTAATCCATACATCAAATGGGCGTCTGCCAACTCCGCATTTGCAAACATTGCACTGACTGCAAAACCACGTTCATGATGAACACTTGTAACACCATAGCTCTATGCTGTACGGATTTATTTTGCTTTTGTTTTATTTAATGTTACATCGTTGAGCTTCTATAAATGTGTTTGATTGAATCGATAACACAAAATTGTATACTGCTTTCTTTATACAAACTTTTATGTCATGGTTTGGTTCTATGCAAAGTAGTGTATCTGTCATTTAAATTCTTTGTCCAATTTGGAGGGAACAAAACTTACTACATATAATTGTAATTTCTGTGTGAATAATTTTTTGTAGAAATGTCAATATGTGCAGATGTTCTGTTTCATTAAAGTATTCGGTTGCTGTTATGTAAACTGCTGATCCTCACTTAGGATTCTTAGTTATTCTGTATGTAAAAGTTGTTGTGGTTCCCCTCGGGAACGGAACTGTGTAGCGCGCGCAAATTGTGGCTGGCCTATGTAGAAAAGGTGGAACGTCCAGCAGTTCTGCCTGCGAATCCACCTACCAACATGCAGTTGCCACCACGTTGCGCAATCACTGTAACGTAATACTATAATGACGTACAGTGAAGGATCAGCTTACTGGATGTTTTAGTGTGCACAAATATAAGGCAATTTATACCTGAATTTATGTACCTACCTTAATTTTTTTCCTTATCATAACACCTCTCAGGTTCCTTTCCGTTTGAACTAAAGTGATTACCGAGTGTCCCTACTGAAATAACAATAAATCTCAGTGTTCTGCTAATCGATGCCTCTTGAACTTATTAAAAAGAAAGTTAAAGTTAATGTGGCAAGAGAGTGAGTTAAAGTAAATGTTGTTTGCTGAAAATAATTTTCCTATTAAAACTGGTTATTAAAGTGCTGTTGCCAACTGCAAAATTAAAAGTTCTTAAGACTGAGGCTTGAAAAGTTTTGATTAGCAAATGATCACCTTGATATCTGTAGTAAATTCAAAAAGGTGAGTCAGTTTCTTGCAATTTTGTCAACATTGTGTTTCGCTGTAGTAAAAGTGGAAAACTGAAAAGTAGGAAATTATATGTTCTTGATTGCTAAGTGTTTGTCTCTCTTGTGTATTGGAAGTGCATATTAATAGTATAACTGGATCCACAGTTTGTCTATTGTGTTAATGCTGAGTAACAAGTAATGGGAAGACCACTAATTATAAAAACCATAATTTCTTTATTCAAATGATAGTTAGAAGCAACCTGTTAGTGGATTCCAATTAACTTTCATTTTAAATAGTAAAGTACTTAACTGAGAGAGGCTTAACCTATATCCAATTAATGATTCTGCAGTGAATAGTAATAATAACGTTATAAAGACCATTCAGTTTGTATAAGCCCTGAAAGTAATAATGTGTTTCGGTATCTGTTATAATTCTGCAAATAGTTTGTGCTGCTCTAGCTGCTAGCTTCAATCTTAACGTAAACAAATGTATGTGTCAGAGTTCAGTGCACTCGCGTGTGGCCAAGTATAGGTTGTGTTTATCCATTAGAGTTACTAATAACTATTTTCTTGAACGAGAATGTTAATCATTCTCTTGCCTAGTTAGGCTGGCGACCGTTTCCTTTATACGTTAAACAGTGCAGATAGGCAAAAATCTTGTTTGTTACTGCTCGAATATTTACGTAATTCTGACTTTCATTTTCCGATAAGCCACCTCCATTAGGTACAACATGGTCAACATAACAAAATTCCTCTCAGAGGGTAATACTGCTCTGTTGCTTTATACCATAATTGCTTTAACAAAATAGTTTTATTTCACAACCTGTTTCCGGCTTTAAGGTTATGGTACAGCAGTAGCAGACTGGAGTGTTATACGTGGCTTTTACGTGACAGGACTATTTGTTCTGTTGGGGCATAGTACGCAATAAACCAAATTTGGTATTTGAATTCACAAGCTACGTAAATGCTGTTGCAGAGTTATACGTGGCGACCGTGACAGGACTATTTGTTCTGTTGGGGGATACTACGTAATAAACCAAACTTGGTATTTCATAGTATAAACTACGTGAATGCTGTTGCAGTGTTATAGGTGGCGACCGCGTGACAGGACGTTGTTCAATTTGCACCTAGAGCCGGAAAAAAATTATAAGTATTTAGCATTTTACAAACATAGAGTGAACATAAAACGTCCAGCGGCACGAACCTCTACATTATTTGACAGAACGGATAGTGAAAGTTCAGCTTAAATTGAAAATTAAAGGTATCAATACTTAATAGCAACTAAAATGGACAGGAAACTAGAAATAAATCTAAACAAGCGAGAACAGAATGCAGTCGAAAGTAGTTCAGGCAGCACACCAACAGATGGCATTACGCGCGATTAAATTACGTACAATACCATGCGGACATCAATGAACAGATCGAAGCTATGTATGGCGCGCGTACTAAGCAGGACAATATGGGCGATGTTGTCGAAGACAGTGGCTATGCAAATGAATCGAGGGATATGTTTGAATCACCAAAAACAGAAAGGGGTGTAGGAATTGAACACGAAAATGCAGTAGAATGTAAATGTGAAAAGACACTAGATCTGACTGACTTGCTTAGAATACTGTCTGCGCAAAATGACAATATTAAGGCACAAATTGCAGCACAGGGACAGCAAAATGCAGCAGAAAATGACAATATCAAGGCGCAAATATCAGAACAAAGGCAGCTAATTGCAACACACGGTAGTGATATCAGTAAACAAATGCAAGAGCAAGGTAAGAATCTTAGTAAACAGATTGAGAATGTTGATGTAAAAGTAGACAGTGTGAGTAATGAAATTAAAAACCTCAAAAGCGAAATTACTGTCATCAATGGCAATATTGCCAACATAGAGGGACAAATTGATGACATTAACGAAAGATTTGACATAGAAGTAATTAAAATACAAGATCAAATAGAACCCTTAGTCAGTACTAAAATAGACGAAAAGGTATTCGGTATTAAATCCGAAATACAAACATAATGTAACGCGGAATTTGCACATATTAAACAATCTGTAACAGAAAAAAGTAGGGAACTAACCAAACAGATTGTTAATTGCGAAAAGAAGTGTGACCATAACACTTCAGAAATCCAAGACAAAATGTATGACTTGGAAAGAAAAAAATACAAACAGGACCTACACATTTTACAGAAAGGATCCCTTTCAGTAAAATATTAGAGGGCGAGGAAAAATTCGACCCTGCAAAGAGGCATAACGGATGGCACCCCCTAGACTTTGTAAAGAATTGCGAAAGAAATTTTCCTGAATATTTGTCTGACCAGGAAAAAATCAATGTTGGGATAAGTGCATTAACGGGAGAAGCAAAAAGATGGGGGTTGAATCTGGATACTAACCAGATGTCTTTTGAAAACTTTAAACAAAAATTTATTGACTAGTACTGGTCAGATCAAAAACAAGATCAGTTGTGGCGTGAGTTCCTAATGGCCAGGCTGTACGATGTCAGAGGTAGGCAAACCATCAAAGAGTTTTGCGAATCATGGTACAGAAAGTTGATACATCTGAAGGCTAGGAGGACTGAAGCTGAGATCGTTTGGGTTCTTTGGCAGAAACTGCCTGAGGATTCTAAACGATATGTTGGGAGTACCCACAGAAGTTTTTCTGTGTTCTTGGAAAGGGTTGAGGATGAAGATCACTGGCGAAGAAATCGCGAGTCCCGTCCCCATAATAACAACAATTATTCGCGCGAAAGCAATGACCAAAACGAACGACCTGAAAACGATAGATATCGTGTAAACACGATTCAAAGAGGTCGTGCGAGAGGCAGGGGAAATTATACTACGCGCGGTAGAGGATACATGGCGCGGAAATTCCAAAATAGAGACGAAATGGAAAACTGAAAACCGCGTGTGTTACGGGCCGGATTCACGCGGAGACCGGTTTTGGGCCCAAAGAAAAGATGTCAAATAATAGATTCGAGAAAGAAAGATGTAAACTACAGGGCAGGAAGGTTAAGGACGCACCTATAGGAGACGGGCGCGGAGTGATACATAGTGGCGTTCCCAGTGCGTAGTCACGTGACCGTTTATGCTCCGGGCAGCGCTTGCGGGAGCACCGTACATTGCAGTTGGCAGTACACACAAATGGCAGACGTCAGAACAAGATGGCTGCCGTAGAGAGAAACAGAAGAGGCGGGATCGGACACTTCCGTTGGCCTGAAACTTCAACGAAACATGGGGCATGTGTAATACCATGGCTCTAATACTCTACTAATTTATTTTGCCTTTTGTTTTATTTAATGTTACATCGTTGAGCTTCTGTAAATATGTTTGATTGAATCGATAACACAAAATTGTATAGTCTATTCTTTGTAAAAACTTTGATGTCATGGTTTGGTTCTATGCAAAGTAGTGTATCTGTCATTTAAATTCTTTGTCCCATTTGGAGGGAACAAAACTTACTATATATAATTGTAATTTCTGTGTGAATAATTTTTTGTAGAAATGTCAATATGTGCAAAGGTTCTGTTTTATTTAAAATATTTGTTCTCTGTTATGTAAAAGCTGTTGTGGTTCCCCTTGGGAACGGAACTGTGTAGCGCGCGCAAATTGTGGTTGGCCTAGGTAGAAAAGGTGGGACAAGAGTCAGTCGGGGACGAGCTACGAGTCGGGGACGAGCCACCAGTCGGGGGCGAGCTACGAGTCGGGGACGAGCTACCAAACTGTGCACTGCCAAGTAAAAGATGCATATTGAGATGGTTCCGTAAGAGGCTTATTCTGCTACTTTCCAATGCCTCGGATGGATAGATAATTAGCTGGAACTATTCTGGAGTTTGTATCTATCATCGCCACCAAGAACTGACAGAGTCCAACAATTCTAATTGCAATTCCACCTACAAACATGCAGTTGCCACCACATTGCGCAATCATTACATCGGAATGCTACAGTGATGTACAGTGAAGGATCAGCTTAATGGATGTGTTAGTGTGCTCAAATATAAGGTAATTTATATCTGAATTTATGTACCTATCTTGATTTTCCTCCTCATCATAACACCTCTCAGGTTCCTCTCCGTTTCAACTCAAGTGATTTCCGAGTGTCCTTACTGAAAGTACATTACAGCCCAGTGTTTTGCTAATTGATTCCTCTTCAACATAGTAAAAAGAAAGTTAAAGTTAATGTGGGTTGCTGAAAATAATTTTCCTATTAAAACTGGTTATTAAAGTGCTGTTGCCAACTGCAAAATTAAAATTTCTCAAGACTGAGGCTTATAAAGTTTTGCTTAGTAAATGATCACATTGCTGTCTATAGTAAATTCTAAAAGGTGAGTCAGTTTCTTGCAATTTTCCCAACATTGTGTTTCACTGTAGTAAAAGTGGAAAACTGCAGTTGTGAAACTTTATATACTCATGTTTGTTATGTGTATGTCTCTCTTGTGTATACGAAATGCATATTAATAATGTAACAGGATCCACAGTTTGTCTATTGTATTAATGCTGGGTAACAAGTAATGGGAAGACCACTAATTATAAAAACCATAATTTCTTTATTCAAATGATAGTGAGAAGCAACCTGTTAGTGGATTCCAATTAACTTTCATTTTAAATAGTAAAGTACTTAACTGAGAGAGGCTTAACCTATATCTAATTAATGATTCTGCAGTGAATAGTAATAATAACGTTATAAAGACCATTCAGTTTGTATAAGCCCTGAAAGTAATAGTGTGTTTCGGTATCTGTTATAATTCTGCAAATAGTTTGTGCTGCTCTAGCTGCTAGCTTCAATCTTAACATAAACAAATGTATGTGTCAGAGTTCACTGCACTCGTGTGTGGCCAAGTATAGGTTGTGTTTATCCATTAGAGTTACTAATAACTATTTTCTTGAACGACAATGTTAATCATTCTCTTGCCTAGTTAGGCTGGCGACCGTTTTCTTTATCCATTCAACAGTGCTGATAGGCAAAATTTCGTTTGTTACTGTTCAAATATTTACGTAATTCTGAGTTTCATTTCCGATAAGCCATCTCCGTTAGGTACAACACGGTCGACATAACAAAATTCCTCTCAGAGGGTAACACTGCTCTGTTGCTTTATACCATAATTGCTTTAACAAAATAGTTTTATTTCACAACCTGTTTCCAGATTTAAGGTTATGGTACAGTAGTAGCAGACGGTAGTGTTAAATGTGGCTTTTCCGTGACAGGACTATTTGTTCTGTTGGGGCATACTACGTAATAAAGCAAACTTGGTATTTCATAGTATAAGCTACGTGAATGCTGTTGCAGTGTTATACACTAACCTGTTGATGCTACGTACTGATGTGCTTGATGCTAGTACTGTAGAGCAATGAGTCGCATGTCAACACAAGCACCGAAGTCAACATTACCTTCCTTCAATTGGGCCAACTGGCGGTGAATCGAAGAAGTACAGTACATACTGACGAAACCAAAATGAGCTCTAACATGGAAAATAAGCGTTTCCAGACACATGTCCACATAACATCTTTTCTTTATTTGTGTGTGAGGAATGTTTCCTGAAAGTGTGGCCGTACGTTTTTGTAATTATATATATATATATATATATATATATATATATATATATATATATATATATGAGTGTGTACGGCTAAGGTGGTGAGCAGAGGGAGGCAGGAGGGGAGGGATTTTCTTCTTTTTGTCTGGCTTCCAGTGGTTGCCGATTCCGCCTGTTGATTCTGTCGTCACATATCTTGTCAGCAGTAGTTGCATACAGCCTGCGTAGGAGTGTACTGAGCTGATCGTAATGTTCTCCGTAGGTCGTCAGGGCGCAAGCCCATCCACGTGGGCAATAAGCTGATAATTATACTGCTTCGAACACACCTTGCAATTTACTAGAATTGCTCACCATTTTCAGACTTCTGCGTTTCACATTACTATATTCTCCGAATGTTGGCTGAGAAATTGGGAAATTTATATTGTATACGTCGAAATATAAACACTTCTGAGGGTTGGGAGCGGAAGGGAGCAGGGGTGGGGAGTATGGCTCATGACTCCCAGTATCTCCCTCTTAGATCTGTGACCGGTACGGGTAGCAACATTTATAAGATTTGAAGGTCTACCACATTGTTTTCCACTTTACGTTTTCATCAATATGCATTGGTAAATACTTAGAATTTTCTATTCTGTTAGTTATTTCTTGTTGTAATACTACCGTTATAAAGCACTCCGTCTTCAGGCCACGAGTGGCCTACCGGGACCATCCGACCTTTGTGTCATCCTCAGTGGAGGATGCGGATAGGAGGGGCGTGGGGTCAGCACACCGCTCTTCCGGTCATTATGATGGTATTCTTGACCGAAGCCGCTACTATTCGGTCGAATAGCTCATCAATTGGCATCACGAGGCTGAGTGCACCTCGAAAAATGGCAACAGCGCATGGCGGCATGGATGGCCACCCATCCAAGTGCCGACCACGCTCGACAGCGCTTAACTTCGGTGATCTCACGAGAACCGGTGTATCCACTGCGCAAGGCTGTTGCCTAATACTACGTTATAGGAGATGGGAAACTTTCTGACGGTACAAAGCATTGTGAGGCGGTTTTACAAAGTCTGTAGCTACCGTGGTTTTGTGCAGAACCAGTCATCAGCTTTCAAAAAACTTCACTACTGTCTTCTTTATTGATACTTCTTTGCTTCACTTGACAAAAATTCTTTTATCATCTGCATATAGGACTAATTCTGCCTCCTGATTCAAATAATATGACAGATCATCAACATAATGGATTAATACCTGTGGGGTAACGATCATATCCTTTGAGACACCTCTTGTAATTTCTCCGCACGCATGTGATGTGGAGTCCGACTTTGTACTATTCGAACAGCCTATGGTCACTTCCTGCCTCATGTTCCTTAAATAAGAACTGAGCCAGTTGTGTGCTGGAGTATTTATTCCAAAAGAACTTCTCCAACAGAGCACAATGAGTGACATAATCAAATGACTTCGATAAGTCACGAAACATCCCAAATGGTGAAATTTTATCATTAAAAATTTTATTGTGAGCTCAGTAAGTGTATTAATAGCTAACACAAAGCAGTGGTGCTTTTGAAATCCAAACCATCAGTGCCACAGTATCCCATAGTAACGACACAGGAACCAAGGACGTACGCAAAGGTGGACGGCGTGTCAGGGGTCCGGACATCACCCTGTCACCTAAATAAAGTTATGCACGACCTAGGTGCCGTGTATTGGAACCAAGGTATTTTGATTTTCAGTCATACGACCGAAAGAGATAGGCGTTTCCAGAGTAGAGTCTGGAAGGTAGGAGACGAGGTACTGGCAGAAGTAAAAGCTGTGAGGACGGGGCGTGAGTCGTGCTTTGGTAGCTCAGTTGGTAGAGCACTTGCCCGCAAAAGGCAAAGGTCCCGAGTTCGAGTCTCGGTCCGGCACACAGGTTTAATCTGCCAGGAAGTTTCAGATAGGCGTTATTGATAGTAAACAAGACCATCGATAGATTAAACCTCACGATATACCGATAGCACTACCGGTGATCGCCCACCCCTATTTTGGGCAACACAAACTTATGTGTATTGTTGTCTTACTCGAGGTCAGCTGTTTTGTTTCTCAGCTCATTTCTTACTTTCAGTTGAATATAGCGTAAGTGCTGTCGTTTATTGTTCGTGTGCTGTTGTGCAAGTTTCTAATTATGGATGAGTTTGTAACAAGAACGAAGAGGAAAACCAATTTTGATTCGTCCACCAGCGTTATGTTGGAAAATACGCACTCATTCCTATAATAGCGTAATTACCTATCTACAGGGTGAATGTTAGAACTGAAGATTTGGAGACGGCTAGAACATTTGGGTTGCAATATTTCAGTATTTAACAAGGCAGTGGAACTGTAAACATAATTAAAAAGAACATTATATTAAAAGCCGTACATAAAAATACATTTGGATTTACTTGTGTCGCCCAGAAATCGTGTTGATCAACGGGAATATCGGCCAAACACCGAGGGTAAAAGACTATTCTTGCTCAGTTTTATAGACCAAATGCTATTTGTATGTATGATAGCCCCCCCTCCCCCCCCCCCTCAAAAGAAAATTACGTACTAATCGGAAATCGGACCACCACTTTGACAAAATCCTGGCTACTTCCTTGGAAGAACAACGATATTGTGGCATTTTGTCCCTGTCTCTGAAGTAGTTGCAAGGCCTTACGCCCTCGTGCAGCTGATAAGAATCAGTCAACTTTGAGTCCTCACTGACGGAGAGCGCGCTCAGGCATCGTCCTTGACACCGCTCGTCACAGATAACCTCTGACATACCGCAGGGCACTTTTACGACCTGCACTCCCGGGCGCGGTATGGGCACCTTCTATCTCCCCCCCCCCCCCTCCCCACGACCCCTCACCCGGTCTGCCCGAGGTCCTCCATGTCGTAAAAACCGCGTCGACGACGCGCCGGGAGCAAATGTCCGTTTTTGTTCGCGGGAACAGATGCAAACAAGAGAGGAGTTAATAAAACGGGCTGGGCCTCGAAGCATTAAACCTGGAGATCAGGCGCAGTCAAACTACTTTAAAGGAATGGATGGCGGTATTGTTCCACGCCAGTCGTTGACGAAAGAGGGGAGAGGAGATATTGTGCAATCTTGGGAGTGGGCCGCCGAGGACCAGACGGAAATAATACCGCGCTCCTCGTCGCGGTCACCGCCCTCCAAACAACCGGAGGGTCGTTCTTGCAGACGCCACAGAAGGCGCAGCATCGCCATCCGCACTTCCAAGTTCAGAGTCGCTTGCGTTTCAAAATTTAATGGCGCGCCGTAAAAGTGCGGATGGTACTAATATCTTGGCGTGTTGTAAAGTTATATTCAAGTATAGTGATGCTATTTTATGTATGGCGGATATTACACTGAGAGCATAAATAAGACAAAAATGCTACCGGGAAAACAATAAGCAACGAGTTTACGGTATTCACTTTAACTTCTTCGTTTCTTAGACCGAGGAATGTCTGGTTGTAAGCTTCAGTGCTAAGGCCGAGTTTCGGCGATTGTCCAGAGTTTTAGTTAACTGACACACAAAGTTAGTACATCCAAATATTACTGTAAAATACTAACCTCCCGATGCGATAAGTGTTAGACACTCTATAAATATGAGCTCGTATTTTTCATTTCTAACTAAATAAGTACTACATTCAAAGCTAATATGATAGCCTTTTAAATTTTTATAAATATCTAGTAAACCACGCAGGAGCTAGCTTTTTTATTCTATTTTACTAGCATGAAAGTATAAACTATGGTCCAAGATTATTTACTTTTCTCTTTGTATATGAGAAATGTCTCTGCATGATTCAGAAGTTATTTTTTGGTAATCGCATAATATTAGTCAGTTTCCATGGACCATATTAATACCAGACTTCATGACGTGGAACGTGTCAGCAAAACATATAACACATATACATGTTACCTTAAAAAAGGATGAAAAAAGTTTGAAGTCCTTCATTTTAAAGGTATATCTGTAATAATGACTAGATATTAGTATTCAAGATTTCCTCTATGTCATAGAAGAAATGGTTAAGGAGAAATACTTTTAATCTACTACTGAAAAGAATTCCGCTGTCTGTTATTTTTTCCAATAGGCAGATACTCAATGAGTACCATAGATGCATATTTCACTCCTTTTTGTGCGACAGTTAGGTTCATTAAATGGTAATGCACACCATTTTTGCTTCTGGTGCTGTAAATATCTCTGTTACTCTCAAACTCATATAGGTTATTGATGACAAACTTCTTAAGTGAATGTATACAGGGTGTTACAAAAAGGTACGGCCAAACTTTCAGGAAACATTCCTCACACACAAATAAAGAAGAGATATTATGTGGACATGTGTCCGGAAACGCTCACTTTCCCATGTTAGAGCTTATTTTAGTTTCGTCAGTATGTACTGTCCTTCCTCTATTCACCGCCAGTTGGCCCAATTGAAGGAAGGTAATGTTGACACGTCATCAATACAGATTTTCTGTGAACGTTTGGGCAGGCATTGTTGGTGATGTCTTGATTGGGCCCCATGTTCTTCCACCTACGCTCAATGGAGCACGTTATCATGATTTCATACGGGACACTCTACCTGTGCTGCTAGAACATATGCCTTTACAAGCACGACACCACACGTGGTTCATGCAAGATAGAGCTCCTGCACGTTTCAGTGGAAGTGTTCGTACGCTTCTCAACAACAGATTCGGTGACCGATGAATTGGTAGAGGCGGACTAATTCCATGGCCTCCACGCTCTCATGACCTCAACCCTCTTGACTTTCATTTATGGGGGCATTTGAAAGCTCTTGTCTACGCAACCCCGGTATCAAATGTAGAGACTCTTCGTGCTCGTATTGTGGACGGCTGTGATACAATACGCCATTCTCCAGGGCTGCATCAGCGCATCAGGGATTCCATGCGACGGAGGGTGGATGCATGTATCCTCGCTAACGGAGGACATTTTGAACATTTCCTGTAACAAAGTGTTTAAAGTCACGCTGGTACGTTCTGTTGCTGTGTGTTTCCATTCCATGATTAATGTGATTTGAAGAGAAGTAATAAAATGAGCTCTAACATGGAAAGTAAGCGTTTCCGGACACATGTCCACATAACATATTTTCTTTCTTTGTGTGTGAGGAATGTTTCCTGAAAGTTTGGCCGTACCTTTTTGTAACACCCTGTATATTGTGAGACAATGTTTGGTATTAGCTTGAACAGATGCCTCAAGCTGTAGGTATCTACACACAATTCTAATTTCTTTCTGTTGTACAATGAATACTTTTTCCCTAAGCGAAGAGTTACCCCAGAATATTACCCAACACACATCAGGAATGAAACCATAGAAAACACCCATCTTTTTGATTTGCAGCTCCTTGAATTGGCCGTGTTTGCAGTTAAAATTGTTGGATGTGAGGTCCGTCAGTTATGCAAAACACCGTTTTTCTCAGTACCCAAACATGTTTCGGCACCACTGTGCCATCATCAACACTGTGTTCTAGTGTAATGAAAAGTTTTTTACTACATTATTTGTGGAAAATACTTGCTATAGTTACGTGTGCATCACAACATCTCAGCATGACGCTGCGGAGAAAATGGTTCAAATGGCTCTGAGCACTATGCGACTTAACTTCTGAGGTCATCAGTCGCCTAGAACTTAGAACTAATTGAACCTAACTAACCTAAGGACATCAAACACATCCATGCCCGAGGCAGGATTCGAACCTGCGACCGTAGCAGTCGCTCGGCTCCAGACTGTAGCGCCTAGAACCGCACGGCCACTACGGCATGACAAGCTATCTGTAGTAATTAACGCAAAAGTGATCCAGAAAATTCATGCACACCAAACGTAAAGAATAAATAAAAACGAAAACCCACTGATGGTGGCTCAGTGGTGCCGAAACATGTTTGGTTACTGAGAAAAACGGTGTTTTGCATAACTGGCAGACCTCACATCCAACAATCATATAAAATACATCCTAATATATAAAAAAAATACAGCCACGCACCATGAAGGAGTTATGTAAATTGATCACAAACATGTTCATACAGGTATCTACGGAAAATGATAAGATTGTTAATTTGGCAGCCGATAGATGTGGATGAACGTGTGATGCTGCAGCGCAATTTTACTCAGACCTGGCAAGGACAGTAAATCGGAGACATGTCAATGCCAAGGCAAGAAGTCTTTGCAAATTTCACTCGGTGTATTCAGCTGAACAGTAACTATGCCTCGCATCAGGCGTGTAAACATTATACGCGGACGTCAGCATTTAGAGCACGTGTAGTTGGGTTCAATGAAGTCGGTCGTTTTAATCGGCGAATAGCTCGACATTTAAAGAGAAGCGTCGCCACTGTCCGAAAGTGTGGCAGGAGAGGGTTTTTCGTGGCCGAGCACAGCGTCAAGAAGGAAGCGGTCGAGCTGCAGAGATGACACAACGTGAGGATCGAGCAATCCGACGTGCAATTGTGCATCAGTGACCACAAGGGCTATTAATAGTGGCTCACAGAAAGATGGCTGAGCTCAAGGCGCCTCTTGCACCACGTACTACTGACCTCTGTCCACCAACAAGTCCATCCGCAGTGGTGTCGGGCACATTCGGTCTGGAATCTGTTTGAATGGAGTAGAATTGTCTTCAGTGATGAGTCTCGCTTCTAACCGAGCTCCGACGACCAGCAGACGGTCCGGACAGCGGTGGGACCCCAACCTGACCATCGCTCTCCTTTCGGCCCGACCACCAGGAGCGATTGTCTGGAAAGCCATTTCATAGCAGGACCCTTTGCCCTTTGATCGTCATCCAAGGCACCCTTTCAGTACAATGGTACGTCGACGATACCTGTTTCAAGTTTCCTTTAATTTACGTCTATGGTCACAAACTTTTTGTTAAGTTTACCTGTTTCGGTCTTTAATGACCATCATCAGATCTGTTTCACAAAAACAAAGTCCTAATGTACTGCAGCCACAGTGGCATCGGCAAATGTTAAATGCGGAATCAGCTCCAGCATCGTCAAATACATATGAATGCTGGTGCTGATATCGCATTTAACATTTGACGATGCCACTATGGCTGCAGTACATTAGGACTTTGTTTTTGTGAAACAGATCTGATGATGCTCATTAAAGAACGAAACCGGTAATCTGTTAACAAAAAGTTTGTGACCATAGACGTAAATTAAAGGAAACTTATTACATATACGGGTCACTGTGTTTTTTCGCGACGATGTCTCAGCTTGTGATACCTGTTTCGTTGCCCTTCATCGAAAGCCATCCTGGGCTTTCATTTCAACAAGACAATGCCCGACCGTGTACTGCGAGGCTTCATACTACTTATCTCCGTGCCTGCCGAACCCTACTTTGGCCAGCAAGGTCACCGGGTCTCTCCCCACGCGAGAAAGTTTCGAGTGTTATCGGCAGGGCCCACCAACTAGCTCAGGATTTTGAAGATCTAACGCTCCAATTGAACAGAATTTGGTAAGATATCCCTCAGGAGGACATGCCATGCCAGTGCCAAGCTGCATAGCTGCTTGCAAAATGGCCAGAGATGGACCAAAGCGTTATTGGCCTGCTAAATTTGTGAAGCTCTTTATTTTGAATAAATCACCAATTTTTTTTCTGAAATTGTAGGAATCTGTTTGTCAGTACATGTCCCTCACCGGTACCTATGTCCATCCAATTCGGATAAATCCTTCGTGGTGCGTTTTTTTTTCTTTTTTTGGTTTAAAGTGTGTCTTAAAGTATGAACAAAATTCCATTGCTGCAGGTTTTATCTGCAATAATGGCTAGTTATTGTTATTCAAGATATCCTCTGTGGTACAGAAGAACGGGTCAAGGGAAAACATTTGTAATCTACCCTTGAAAATAATTCAGCTATCTATCAAATATTTTATTTCCTTGGGTAGATTGTCAAAGATTATTGTAGGTAAATACTTCACCCTGTCCTATGCCAAATCTAGATTCATTAAAGAGTAATGCAGATCATTTTTTCTTCTAGTGTTGTAAGTAGCTCTGTTACTCTCGATCTCAGATGCATTGTTGATGACAATTTTCATAACGGAATAAATATGTTGTGAGGTTATGATTAATATTAGCTTAAAAAGTTGTCTCAAATTGTACGTGAGTGAATCCCACACATAATTCTAATTTCTTCCTTTTGTAAAATGAGTACCTTTTTTCTAAGTGAAGATACAATTGGATGAGATGTATTCAAATTTTAATGATGGCTCATTTGTGCAAATCACTTTCACAATCTCTCATGCTTCTATGTTCTAATTCACAGAAATGCTTGTATTAATGGCCAGATTAATTCCGCCTTCTGATTCAAATAAAGTGGCAGCTCGTTAACATCAAGCAAGAACATTAGTGGACTAAAGATCGAAAACTTTATGATTCCCATTGTAATTCCTCTCCATGCAGAGGATGTGACATTACCTTTCGAATTATTTCAACAGCCTAGAGTGACTCTCTGCATGTATTCCTTTAGTAAATAGACAACAGCACTTCTCAAAAATTTTAGAAATGATGTAAGGAGTATTACTAGATTGTAGTTATTGGTAATTGACATCTGTGGAGTTACGCTTTCATAGACGGGCCTAACCATATTTCAATATGTCTGGGAAAAAAGTATTTTTAAATAATTCAGAGTAACGCCTGATAATGTCACTCAGTCTCACAAATCATTGAAAGATTCACAAAGAAACTACCGTTTTTTTTTCGCAACCAAGATACTGCATGAATGAACGACTATTGTGGAATTTAATTGAGTTTCCAACAACTTTTAACAATATTTATTGTCTCTAGATGCAGACACACTGTTGGTTGTCAGGCGTTCTCACTGACATTAAGTAATTTCAGACATGCAAATACTTTTGAAAAGGCCATGAGTGTGACATCAGAGTATTGTAAATTATTTATTGATACACACCTTCGACTTTTGTTAGTTTTGTAAAATTTACATACATTGTGACTTCGTAAATTTATCGTTATATACTTAAAATACGGTCCTGTCGTCGCCATTTGCTATTGTTATAAATTGTTTTGCTGTTTATGGTGGAAGATTACGTGGGACTAAAATATTACATGTCCCAAATTCTTAAGAAAATGCATTTACTTTCCCTTCTGCAGTCTTTCAATTGCTGTTCCTCCTGTTACTGTGTTTTTATAACCTGTATGTAAGAAACGTGAGGTGTCAGACTGACTGCGCGGTACTTCTCACATTAACCGTTCGTATTTCCTTCAGCAGTCTGACGAACATTTATCTTTCGGAACTTAGTACACAGTCATAAAAAATTAACGTAAATGTCTTCAGATATCTATCACAAGTAAAAGCTGAGATCCCAGCAGTCTCATCTTAAAAACAAGTAGTTTGCCGTTGTCTGCTCCATCGCCCCTTCTGCACACCAAAATGATGTAGGGCAATTAACAACAGTGTAACATCCGGATGAGAGGAAGTCAGAATTATAAGGTTGTAGATCACAGGATTTTTCCACAGCGATTTACACTCACACTGATGAAGCCAAGTCGACCTTTACATCTGTCCCATAAGAAGAAAACTCGAATTATAAATAAATTCCCCTGAATTACAATCGCAGACCCGGACAGCTGATGAAATTTTGTATCAAATGGCAGCAATCACAGGTTGATTTCTTGTATATCACGCTCGTACATAAAACTGATATGCAAATATGTATGAATAAATTAAAAATGCGTGAAATTTGGCGACTAACAATGCATTTTGGAAGGATTCGACTACCCGACAGTGGTGTCCAAAAAAATTGTGCGATTACCATGAATCACTTTTATTAAAAGCTCCAATAGGGCACTGACCATTACCGAAAAACCCTTCCCATCCAAATTTTGTTCGTGGCCTGTTTGATCACAGAGGTAAACATTTATCCGCATGCCCAAGCGTTGACGCCACACAGGGAGGAACAACCCTAAAGCTCAAAAAGTCCTCTCTCCCACAATCAAGACGTGATAGGAGTAGATCAGCGCTGCTTGACTGCAGGTTAGAAATGTGAACTACGTCTTTATCCATGTAAGCACACTACCCAGTTCATTAAACAGCCTGAGACAACATGCTCCGCTCATGCTTCTCGTTCGTTTGCAGTTGATGATTCGATCTTAGTTACCGTGAACATTTGCAGAGCAGTCTGCTTCCACGCTAGATGAAAGCGTGCTCCGACCTCCATTACCTTGGAGTGAGACCTGCAGAGTCCAGCCAAGTTATAAATTCAGACGCGTCGTGAAAATATGGTATCGTAGGTTACCAGAGTTGAAACCGCACATGCCAGCAGTCAGTGCCATGTGCTACTGGACAGCTACGTGCTTTAGAAAGTGCATAACCTTATATGTTAGTCTCTTTCTTCTACGGAACGCTGTCTATTTGACTTGAAGGATTGTGAGATACATTCTTTAGTATTTGAAAAATGGTTCAAATGGCTCTGAGCACTATGGGACTTAAATCTGAGGTCATCAGTCCCCTAGAACTTAGATCTACTTAAACCTAACTAACCTAAGGACATAGCACACATCCATGCCCGAGGCAGGATTCGAACCTGCGACACTAGCGGTCGCGCGGTTCCAGACTGTAGCGCCTAGAACCCCTCGGCCATTCCGGCCGGCTTAGTATTTGAAGGGACGGGTTACGATAATTGTTTAGATGGTGTCACTGTGACAACCTTGATGTTGTATCACCTTAAAAGGAAAATGGGATATGCTTTTAACTGATCTGTTTTACCTTACATCCAGTGATCATGGTCTGTGATCAGAACCGGTAGATCATACATAGATTAAATATAAAACCGCTGATGGTTAAAATGTATTTTTTGAAGTACTTAACAGCTGTTGGTTCTCACCAGATGAAAACATATACGTGCTGTCGCTATGCTGGTAAGCGCTACTGACTATGCTGCCTCTGCAACGACTAACCAGATCTCTTACTGCTAATTAACAACTTTCGTTCTCTCTCTCTGTATTCTCCATCTTCCGCCCCCCCCCCCCCATGCCGCCCCACAGCTGCCCCTCCTACAGAGCATTTGAAAATTCAAATCATTTTCTTTGTTTCCGTCAAAAGCATGATACCGTACTTCTTTGTCCGCTCGCAACTTGTCGTTCTATTTTAACAAGCTAGGGGCTGAAGTAGACCATCTTCTCTATCTCGTTAATATGATTTTCGGCTTTACCGCCGGACTATGTTGTGCAAATCCTAAAATATTTGTGTTGCTTGAGGCTTTCCCGACGGACATGTTGCATGTATGGTTCTCGGGCGAGACGTCGGATGTTATAGTGAAAACTCCACAATATTTCGTCAGCGCAACTGGCCGACATCTTCAGGTGCGACGAACACACTGCTAAGGCAGCTGCGCGAGAAGGCGCTCACAATACCACCTGCCGACATCGTGCACTTGACTTCCGCTCGTGCGCTGTAGCAATGACTGTGCCGGCGGACACACTTGTGGCTAGAAGCAACATCAAATCTCTGCAGTGCGCTGCGTTCGGTCATGAATCGGAGGCTCTTCTTTCTCCTGTTTTAATTCAATGCCAGCCAGTGCCTACATCCCTGTTGTCCGCCGTACGGGTATGCATGGCCTCGTTAAAAACACAATCCCATAATGATGATGCTGAGGATGAACTTCAATCTTCTCGTTAGACATGCGATGCCCCGTGTTAGGCAGTGTTCCGCCATCGCTGATCCAGGTGCATATGATAATGGTGTTCAACAAAACATTCTTGCACGGATAGACATGTCTGCCCAATACAAATTTTTGAATTTCAGTATTCTCCCATGTGTAACACAGCTATTTCGACTTACAGTCCTTTCCATAATGGAAAGGTTCCATCTAATTCAATTTGTGTAGAAAAATAAATCAAAACTACTGCTGCCTGGAGGCTGTTTGGTAAAATGGTACCCTACTTGTGAAGTTCTTCAAGGGTGTCAAGCGATACCAGTTGGCTGAAGTTTTTTCTTTTCTTTTTTCTTCTCCTTTGGCTACACATTGTTTAAGACTCTTCTTGACTTTGTTAAGTAAAACAGACTGAAATGCTTTGTATAGACTGTGAGAGTAGTAAACAAAACGAAACTGCAAGTTATGTTTATTTTATTTACTTTTTGTGCCTCACGCCAGATCGACGGAAGACAGGTAAGGGCCAACCAGCCGATGAGCAGTCGATATGCGTTGGAAAGTTTTGATTGGCCTGGCTGGGGGCGTAAACAAAGCGATCGATGGCCGTTATCTGCAGAGTCCGCGGTCGCACACGGAACTGGGTCGACCCGGAAAAGCCATTCGCCCGCGATGCTTCTCTTCCTTCCTTCCTTCCTACCTACCGTAGAGTTCTTACATTGCCGCTGCTCTTGGCTGTGAGTACTTGGGCGTTCCGGTGTTACTCAACGCAAGAGAATTCAAGCCAGCGAGGGCCCTGTACTTGATCAGGTCGCACAATTCAACACTGCTGCTTTAAAGTAAAATGTTCTGTTTCTTTACATCATCTTCATATGCATTCATACTCTGCAAACCACTGTAAGGTTCATTGCAGCAGGTAGTACTCACTGTACTACATGTTTGGGTCCCTTCCTGCCCCATTCATGGATGGAGAATGACTCCTTGGATTCTTCTGTGAGTGCCGTACTCCTCTATGAGTACATTTCTCGATGGTTCACTCAATCCTGGTTCTTGAAGCACTGTAAGCAAGCTTTCACCTGCCTTTACACTACATTCATTTTTTTCTCGTTTTTCCCGGCTCGGGGAATAAACCAAACACGCCGTAGCATATACTACACCTTGTTCTTTCAGTGGATAGCTAGTTTTCGTCTCTGCATGTTCCCAGTAGGTAGCGTCATATGCTTAAAAAAGCTGTTTATCACAGCTGCTTATCGTCGAGAAATAAATGTAGCTTCTGCTTTGTTTTTAGTAATTTTGAAGCAGAATATCTGTAAAATATGTCATAATACGCTAATATAGCCTGCACTATCGAATAATTGATTGTTTGTGATTCGGGAGTGGAATTAAAATTCAACGTGTAAGGATATCAATGATACGATTCGCTGATGACATTACTATCCTGAGTGAAAGAGAAGAAGAATTACATGATATGCTGAATGGAATATACAATCTAATCAGTACAGAATATGGACAGAGAGTAAATTGAAGAAAGACGAAAGTAATGAGAAGCAGCAAAATGACAACAGCGAGAACCTTAACATCAGAATTGATGTTTACAAAGTGGATGAAATTATGGTATTCTGTTGCATAGACAGCGAAATAACAAATGACGGACGGAGCAAGGAGGACATCAAAAGCAGACTAGCACTGGCGAAAAGGGCATTCCTGCCCAAGGGAAGTCTACTAGTATCAAACATAGGTCATAATTTGAGGAAGAAATTTCTGAGAATGTAGGTCTGGAGCACAGCATTGTATGGTAGTGCAACATGGACTGTGGGAAAACCTGAACAGAAGAGAATTGAAGTATTTGAGATGTTAAAAATTAGATGGCCTGATAAGGTGAGGGATAAGGAGGTTCTGCCAAAATCGGAGAGGAAAGGAATGTGTGTGAAACGCTGGCAAGGACAAGGGACAGGATGCTAGGACATCTGTTAAGACATCATGGAATGACTTACATGGTACTAGAGGGAGCGGTAGAGGGCAAAAACAGAAGAGGAAGACGGAGACTCGAATACATCCAGCTAATAGTTGAGGACGTAGGTTGCAAGTGCTACTCCGAAATAAAGAGGTTGGCACAGGAGAGAAATTCGTGGCGGGCCGCATCAAACCAGTCAGATGACTGATGACCTAAAAAAAAATTGTCTACACTCCTGGAAATTGAAATAAGAACACCGTGAATTCATTGTCCCAGGAAGGGGAAACTTTATTGACACATTCCTGGGGTCAGATACATCACATGATCACACTGACAGAACCACAGGCACATAGACACAGGCAACAGAGCATGTACAATGTCGGCACTAGTACAGTGTATATCCACCTTTCGCAGCAATGCAGGCTGCTATTCTCCCATGGAGACGATCGTAGAGATGCTGGATGTAGTCCTGTGGAACGGCTTGCTATGCCATTTCCACCTGGCGCCTCAGTTGGACCAGCGTTCGTGCTGGACGTGCAGACCGCGTGAGACGACGCTTCATCCAGTCCCAAACATGCTCAATGGGGGACAGATCCGGAGATCTTGCTGGCCAGGGTAGTTGACTTACACCTTCTAGAGCACGTTGGGTGGCACGGGATACATGCGGACGTGCATTGTCCTGTTGGAACAGCAAGTTCCCTTGCCGGTCTAGGAATGGTAGAACGATGGGTTCGATGACGGTTTGGATGTACCGTGCACTATTCAGTGTCCCCTCGACGATCACCAGTGGTGTACGGCCAGTGTAGGAGATCGCTCCCCACACCATGATGCCGGGTGTTGGCCCTGTGTGCCTCGGTCGTATGCAGTCCTGATTGTGGCGCTCACCTGCACAGCGCCAAACACGCATACGACCATCATTGGCACCAAGGCAGAAGCGACTCTCATCGCTGAAGACGACACGTCTCCATTCGTCCCTCCATTCACGCCTGTCGCGACACCACTGGAGGCCGGCTGCACGATGTTGGGGCGTGAGCGGAAGACGGCCTAACGGTGTGCGGGACCGTAGTCCAGCTTCATGGAGACGGTTGCGAATGGTCCTCGCCGATACCCCAGGAGCAACAGTGTCCCTAATTTGCTGGGAAGTGGCGGTGCGGTCCCCTACGGCACTGCGTAGGATCCTACGGTCTTGGCGTGCATCCGTGCGTCGCTGCGGTCCGGTCCCAGGTCGACGGGCACGTGCACCTTCCGCCGACCACTGGCGACAACATCGATGTACTGTGGAGACCTCACGCCCCACGTGTTGAGCAATTCGGCGGTACGTCCACCCGGCCTCCCGCATGCCCACTATACGCCCTCTCTCAAAGTCCGTCAACTGCACATACGGTTCACGTCCACGCTGTCGCGGCATGCTACCAGTGTTAAAGACTGCGATGGAGCTCCGTATGCCGCGGCAAACTGGCTGACACTGACGGCGGCGGTGCACAAATGCTGCGCAGCTAGCGCCATTCGACGGCCAACACCGCGGGTCCTGGTGTGTCCGCTGTGCCGTGCGTGTGATCATTGCTTGTACAGCCCTCTCGCAGTGTCCGGAGCAAGTATGGTGGGTCTGACACACCGGTGTCAATGTGTTCTTTTTTCCATTTCCAGGAGTGTATTTTAGTCATTCAGGTTCAAATCTGACAAGGGTCTTAGTGGTTTTCCTCTTCTACAATTAATGAAGAAATATAATAAATGATTGGTTTCTTCGATACCTCGATAGGCGAAAATGTTACGAGCGTTTATAATGCAACAAAATACTCATCCTTTTTTGTGCACTCGCCTTCCTAAGACTTTGTTTGATTTCTTGAAATATTTAATGTGACTGTGTTACTGCAAACTGTCTAGATTGGTGCCGTTTTATTGACATTAAAAATGGGGTTTTCGCATTAACTCTTTTCTTTGTAGCTCCTTGTAATCACATCTAGACTTACATACCCTTGTCTTATGTTGTGATAAAACCAGACGTCCTCCTCTGAAATCAATATCGGCAGGTTCTGTTATTGCAGAATTTCCATTTTTCTTCCGGTTTTTAAGTGGCTTACGGTAGTTGTGTTAATAAGTTTCAATTACACTATGATGTGTTACTTCTTATTTTTTCTGTTTAGAAATTTTTTAGGGCTTTGAAATACTAAATGCTTTCCAGCGATTCATTAGGCTATTCCTTCTTAAGAGGTTGCAGTGTCTTCGATTTGGTCTTGACGAGTCATATTCTATCTGTTTTTTTTTCTCTTGAAGTTTTCGAATTCGTGAGAATCTTAACTTTTGAGAATGTACCGCACAAACTAAAAAATATAAAGTCTCCTTTATACCTCACAAAATAACGCAAATCCAACAAGGCTGCTCGGGCGGCTGAAAGCACTGTTTGACTGCGACTCATTCCCCTTACCTTTGGAAGTGAAAAGTGAGAAGAACTTAAGAGCTTTTTTAACATAATTCATTGTCAAACAAATTTCTGATATTACCTTAGAAGTCAAACAGATGAAAGGTAAATTTATTTCTTTTTCTTCAGCTAGTCGTTCTGCAATATAACATTTGTTTAAATGTTTCCAGCAGTTACGTAATTATATGGTCTTCCAAGTTGGTACATGTAAATCGGGAGTATATACTCGGTGTTAGTATATGTTCGGTGTTTGCTGTTCTTCGTTGAATCATAAGTCCGGCCAAGGCACTTGAATATATAGCTACCTTGCTTTGAAATCGATAGTGTATGAAACTAATACCAATAAATATAACTGTAGGTAAGGAATATATTACTGTCTTTATTAAGTATTGAGCAGGTAAGGTTCGTGTACCTTCTGCTAACATGAAAGAAAGAAGATGTCACACAAATATTCATGCCAGTCTAGCCTGGTGTAGCAAAAATAATTTCGGCTCTGATTCATGCATATCAGTGATATGACATGGGTGGGGTAGCTGTAGCGATGTTGTGTTAGCGTATCGTCGACTATCAGTCTTGCTTCGTAGCCGCGCAGTGGATCGCTCTGTAACACCGTCAGTCATATTTTGCGGGTATAATTTACGACCACAAAGCGGTCTGTGCTGAAAACGCTGCGGACTTACTCAGTGGTTCGGATACGAATAAACTAAGTGCTACTCCACAAGTGTATCCATAAAGCTTCGGCTGCACTCCTCTGTCATCCTACCGCCATACACGCATGCGAGACATGGAAAATTTTATTACGGTCTCAGTGTTTTTCATCAACAACGCTTGAAGCGAATTTTGAAAATCAGTTTAAAATCTGAAGTCCTGAGATGAAGCCATGTACGTAGCTTGCACAAAGCAACTGACGATTTCGGTGCTTATTGTACGCTTGACAGATGGAAGAATTTCCAATTAACACTGCTGTGGGAACTATTGGATGGATAAAGAAGTAGAGGCAGACCATGTAACACCTGGAAATAAACTTTTGCAAAGGAGTTCAGTCCATGGGCATGAATTCGGAGGAAGCTGAAAACCTGCTAGCTGATCGTATTGGCGGAAGGAAACTTGTTGCCCTGTATGATACCTTAGCATTTGAGGAATTACATCTAAGCACGATTCTTTCTGACGTTTAATGTAAAGTCAGTTTGCTCAACAAGGCCACAAGTGAACCATTACGAACAAGGTGCGGTGGACATCAAGGATTTCAGCTGTCCCGCGTGAATCTCACCCTCTTCACACTAAAGTGAGGCAGTCGCTTTCCCTGTTCCGACAGAATAGTATCGCCTGCCCATCACCAAGCTCTACTAACAAGGGGAGGCCGCCAATTGTGAAATTCAGATTCCATTCATACTGCGCATAATAAAAGCTCATGGCCAGAGGTGTAATGTGGCAAAGCACCAAGATGCACTTCTCAGCCGTTGTCGAGAAAATCGACAGTTAAAAGAAACCGTTGCGGTGAAATACTCTCTACGAGTAGTAATTTTCTACAGCGTCGTGGCGCAGCGGTAAGCGCTCGGGTTCGAAATCCGAAGGTCGCCGGATCGAATCTCGCGCCATGCAACTTTTTTTTTTAGTATTTGTTTTTTGTAATTCAAATGTGTATACACACACACACACACACACAATATATATATATATATATATATATATATATATATAATTCCCGGCAATCAGTTGCAACAATTATGCATATAATAAGTTGTTGAAAGTCGTTTCTCGTGGAAAAACTGACGACTTCGAACATCATTATGTTTTCCGCAAACAAAGTTGTATTTCACAAATGTTATTAATTGTCTTCATAATGTTAACCACGTATAGTTAACGGAAGACGTAGAAACGTTATTTCCGAAACGAATACGTATAGCGTAAGTCAAACGTTCGAATTAGAACAGAGATCCCACGAACACAAATTTGCTGTGGCAGGTATGAAATATAAACTCCGTTATTCGGTCGTTACACTTGAAGGACAGATGTTGAATGGGCCGAAACGAGCCGCCGCATAACAGCGTAGTTGCCTGCTAACTTCGAAAGACGGTAGATGCGGTCCCTAGCGCAACTTATAACATCGTCAAAAATCAGTGCGGACGGGAGAGCTTTGGTACACTCTGTTAAACAAACGGAAAAATGGAGGCGGTACAACTGGAGAGCGATCCGCCTTCACCAAAATGCATAAGCAATTCATTAATAGTTTATATATATATATATATATATATATATATATATATATATATATATATATATATAGGGTTATTACAAATGATTGAAGCGATTTCACAGCTCTACAATAACTGTATTATTTGAGATATTTTCACAATGCTTTGCACACACATACAAAAACTCAAAAAGTTTTTTTAGGCATTCACAAATGTTCGATATGTGCCCCTTTAGTGATTCGGCAGACATCGAGCCGATAATCAAGTTCCTACCACACTCGGCGCAGCATGTCCCCATCAATGAGTTCGAAAGCATCGTTGATGCGAGCTCGCAGTTCTGGCACGTTTCTTGGTAGAGGAGGTTTAAACACTGAATCTTTCACATAACCCCACAGAAAGAAATCGCTTGGAGTTAAGTCGGGAGAGCGTGGAGGCCATGACATGAATTGCTGATCATGATCTCCACCACGACCGATCCATCGGTTTTCCAATCTCCTGTTTAAGAAATGCCGAACATCATGATGGAAGTGCAGTGGAGCACCATCCTGTTGAAAGATGAAGTCGGCGCTGTCGGTCTCCATTTGTGGCATGAGCCAATTTTCCAGCATGTCCAGATACACGTGCCCTGTAACGTTTTTTTCGCAAAAGAAAAATAGGCCGTAAACTTTAAACCGTGAGATTGCACAAAACACATTAACTTTTGGTGAATTGCGAATTTGCTGCACGAATGCGTGAGGATTCTCTACCGCCCAGATTCGCACATTGTGTCTGTTCACTTCACCATTAAGAAAAAATGTTGCTTCATCACTGAAAGCAAGTTTTGCACTGAACGCATCCTCTTCCATGAGCTGTTGCAACCTCGCCGAAAATTCAAAGCGTTTGACTTTGTCATCGGGTGTCAGGGCTTGTAGCAATTGTAAACGGTAAGCCTTCTTCTTTAGCCTTTTTCGTAAGATTTTCCAAACCGTCGGCTGTGGTACGTTTAGCTCCCTGCTTGCTTTATTCGTCGACTTCCGCGGGCTGCGCGTGAAACTTGCCCGCACTCGTTCAACCGTTTCTTCGCTCACTGCAGGCCGACCCGTTGATACAGAGGCATCCAGAAGCTTTAAACTGCGCATACCATCGCCGAATGGAGTTAGCAGTTGGTGAATCTTTGTTGAACTTCGTCCTGAAGTGTCGTTGCACTGTTATGACTGACTAATGTGAGTGCATTTCAAGCACGACATACGCTTTCTCGGCTCCTGTCGCCATTTTGTCTCACTGTGCTCTCGAGCACTCTGGCGGCAGAAACCTGAAGTGCGGCTTCAGCCGAACAAAACTTTATGAGTTCTTCTACGTATCTGTAGTGTGTCGTGACCATATGTCAATGAATGGAGCTACAGTGAATTTATGAAATAGCTTCAATCATTTGTAATAGCCATATATATATATATATATATATATATATATATATATATATATATATATATATTTGAATTACAAAAAACTAATAAAAAAATTCCATGGCGCGAGATTCGATCCGGCGAGCTTCGGATTACGAACCCGAGCGCTTGCCGCTGCGCCACGACGCTATAAAAATGGCTGGTTCAAATGGCTCTGAGCACTATGGGACTCAACATCTTAGGTCATCAGTCCCCTAGAACTTAGAACTACTTAAACCTAACTACCCTAAGGACATCACACACATCCATGCCCGAGGCAGGATTCGAACCTGCGACCGTAGCAGTCGCGCGGTTCCGGACTGAGCGCCTAGAACCGCGAGACCACCGCGGCCGGCCACGACGCTATAGAAAATTATTAATCGTAGAGAGTATTTCACCGCAACGGTTTCTTTTAACTGTCGAGAGTGTATATACGCAGACTGACTGTAAGAATGAAAATTTGTACCAAGGGCAGGATTCGAATCCAGGTCTCCTGCTAGCTGGGGAGATGCACTAACCACTAGGCCATCCTGTCACTGTTGTTTTGCACAATTGCACTAGCACGCCCCCCTCCTGAAAACAAATTTTCATTGACGTCTTAGCTGGTATTCCCTCTACAGTTGAACAGCATTTGAGGGATGATACCAAGTAATCTGAGACATCAATCGGAATGTGGATTGTAGACACGCTAGGGTAGGTCTGTGCGGTTGTGCAAAGCCGCTGTTCCAGGGTGGAAGAGTGGTTAGTGCATCTGCCTAGTGAGCAGGTGACCCTGTTTCAAATTCGAGCATTGGTGCAAATTTTCGTTCATAACGTCTGCTTCCTTATATGCATCAGAGGTGTTGGAGATTTCAAAAGTTCTCTGGATCTATATAGTTTCATTTGAACATTTTATAGTCACCATTAAAACTGCAATACCTTAAGGCAGCATACAACGAATGTCAGTCAGGCATGAGATGTCATTCATGCTTGGATACATAAATGTTTATCATTGTTGCGACTCTTTTTGAGTCAACTGTGGTGCTGCCAACGACTATCCTAGACACAGGAGGGGCGCCACATAATGTCTTCAGATGAGACCGGGTTCTGCAAACAACATCTGGATGGACGTACCCATGTGTACAGCCTCCAAGAACAACGAGTGTTTGCAGATTGCATTCTTCATTATCATACATGTGCAGAAACTTGTGTGGTGGTGTGGAATAGCACTGGGCACACAATACCATCATCTCTTCTTCGCATAGCAACTAACTTGGACAGCAGTAGTTAGTAGTTTCTGACGTCTAAAGACCGATGGCTGTTATGACTTTTAAGAAGGCACATAGGACCGCCCGTTCGTGAAGTGTTCTATTGATTCTCCAGATCTCCACCCACTCAGAAACACGACTGTTAAAACTGTAGCACGGAATGAAGCAACATGGAATCGCTTAGCCATATATGTCGTTCAAACTCGATTCGACTCTGTGCCCAGCCAGCGCAAAGCTTGTGCTGGTACCAGTGTTGACACCTTTCTGAAACAAAATTTCGCAATCTACATACCCTAATTTCTTTATTTGCTATTCTTTTTGATCTTGCAATTTTAGAGGCCAGCAGCATGTTACTGCTTACAGATGTTGCGCAGCAGGGGAGAAAGACAGTATTACTTGTACCACGAAGTTGTCTCATAAAGAATGCATGTTCCTTATACAGAATGTTTATAAATTTGTTACACAAAAGTACCTTTAATTGTGAGAAGTGTAGATAACTTACTGAAATGCTTGATACACTACTGAATGCAGTATATCTTCAAGTTTTATCCTCACCTAGCACTGATTGTTCCCTACGTTTCCGCTAGGTGGCATGCGCAAATGAGTTAGTCTAACAGTCGTCATGGAGTCGTATAACGGTGCAAAGCGTGCTCAGTGTTGTTTACTGTTTCATGAATCCAAATCCGGTACTACAGTTCAGAGACATTTCAGGGAAAGCCACCACCTCAAAGACAAACTGTCATTAATTGGTACAGTCGTTTCACTGAAACCGGCTGTGTATCGTATAGGACGCAGATCAGTTGTAATAAAATTTATGGTGCTTTCTTTTTCACTGAGTCCACCGTAACAGGCATATCGTTCCTGGACATGACTGGAAATTATCTAATGCCTCACTTACTACAGACTATGGGCACAGAATTTATTTTCCTGCCGACTGGCACGTCACCACACTATCTTCGTGCAGTTGACGTATGTCTCCATAGGAGTGTGGCAACTTGGACTGGATGTGATGAAACAATATCGCGTCCACCACGATCACCTGATTTAACCCCAATGGACTTGTGTGTATGGTGTTACATTAAAGACAGAATATTTGTTCCTGCTCTTCTGGGGAGAGATAAAAAAATGGCTCTGAGCACTATGCGACTTAACTTCTGAGCACATCAGTCGCCTAGAACTTAGAACTAATTGAACCTAACTAACCTAAGGCCATCACACACATCCATGCTCGAGGCAGGATTCGAACCTGCGACCGTAGCGGTCGCTCGGCTCCAGACTGCAGCGCCTAGAACCGCACGGCCACTCCGGCCGGCGGGGAGAGATCGACGAGCTGCGAAAAATGGTAACACAAGCAGTTGTGATCATACATTCACACTTGCTTCATAGGATTTGGCAAGAAACTAATTACAGGGGGGACATTTTCTGTGTTACGAAAGGGAAATGTAGCCACATTGAACCGTTTTGTCGACTATACTATTCTCCAAACACTCACTGACAGCACCTAGTGGATTCAAACTGCGAAAAACATATGCACAATGACTGCTGCAAAAATGGATTGCACATCCCCGACAACAGTGCAATCAGCGCCATATTTATGACGAGACGCTGTAAATAAAACTTGAAGATACACTGCGTTCAGTGCTGTATCAGAGATTTCTGTATGTTATTAATCTTTTCAGCAATTTTTGTGTAACTAATTTATAAAAACCCTGTAAGGGTGGGAAAGTCAACAATTGTTTATAGCTTGTTGAGTCTTCCGGGTCGAAGGGCCATACGCAATGAAACTTATCCATTAATACTATTTCGTCCACAGCTGTGCTGGAAATATTCAGCGGTGCTTCGGGTTCCCCCTACTCTTGCCTTCATTGGACGATCAGTTGCTTGCATGCAGTGGTTTTCTTCTATAGACTTACGAAACTGCACAGCATTCTGAAATCATTCCGTGTTACAGGAGCCTACAAACAAGGTAAGTGCGTAATAACAGCTTGGTCGCAGGGGACACTGCCTGCCAGCCCGACATTTCCGCATTTAACAACGATCGAAAATAAAATAAAATCTGCCACGGCACTCTGCCGCCCCTGATGACGTGGCGAGGACTTGGCGGTGGGGCGGCGTTCAGCGCTTGCGGCCGCCTCCGCCGCCTCCAGGGAGAAGAACGCCAGTTAAACTTGTTTCGCGTAAACGGATTACGGCGCGCGCGTCGAGCGGAGCGGCTGCAATATTATTGCGCGGAACGCTTCGGTCGCCATCTGGGAGGGTTGGGGGTAGCTTTGCGAGGGAGGAGAGGGGAGGAGTCGTTAAAGTGCCCTCCTCCATCCTCCTCCGTCACAGCCCCTCAGCCGTGGCGACGAGAGGCTTGGGTAGGGCCACCCCTGCGCAGCGAATGCAATTACTGTGCCACTTAGTTGCTGAATCAGCTGGCCGCTTGTTTTCTTTTGCACCAGGCTGTCCGAATTGGTTAACTCGGCACAGCCGCGCTACACTGAGCGCTCGCTACATCGAAGATTTCAGCCACACCTCTGGAACTATGCTGCCTCCGTCACTATGTGCAGATCAGACTTTACGTTGAGCAATGACACGGTACAGTAGTGGCATCTTACTTCGAGGAACAACTTGTACTACTCCAACGCCTTCGCCATTATGTCATTAACCTGTATCAGTACATACACCGAAGAACCAAAGAAACTGGCACACCTGCCTAATACCGAGCAGAGCCCCCGCGAGCACGCAGAAGTGCCGCAGTACGACTTGGCATGGACTCGACTAATATCCGAAGTAGTGCTGGAGGGAACTGACTCCATGAATCCTGTAGGGTTATCCATAAATGCGTAAGAGTACCAGTGGCTGGAGATAACAGCACGTTGCAAGGCTTCCGAGATATGCTCAATAACGTTCATGTCTGGGGAGTTTGGTGGCCAGGGGAAGTGTTTGAACTCAGAAGAGTCTTCCTGGAGCCACCCCGTAGCAATTTTGGACGTGTATGGTTTAGCATTGTCCTGCTGAAATTGACCAAGCCCATCGACAATGGACATGAATGGATGCAGGTGATCAGACAAGATGTTTACGTACGTGTCACCTGTCAGACTCGTATCTAGACATATCAGGAATTCCATATGACTGAAACTGCACACGTCCCACACCATTACAAAGCCTCTATCAGCTTCAACAGTCCCCTGCTGACATGCACAGTCTATAGATTCATGATGTTGTCTCCATATCCGTACACATCCATCCGCTCGATATAATTTGAAACGAGACTCGTCCGACCAGGCGACATGTTTCCAGTCATCAACAGCCCAATATCGGTGTTGACAGGCCCAGTCGTAAGGTTTTGTGTTGTGCAGTCATCAATGGTACATGAGAGGTGCTCGGCTCCGAAAGCCAATATCGATGATGTTTCCTTGAATGTTTCACACGCTGACACTTCTTGATGGCCCAGCACTGAAATCTGTAGCATTTTGCGGAAGGGTTGCACTTCTGTCACATTGAAGGATTCTCTTTAGGAGTCATTTATCCCGTTATTGCAGGATATTTTTTTCCGGCCGACGCAGCGATGTCGGAGATTTGATGTTTTACTGGATTCCTGATATTCACGGTACCCTCGTGAACTGGTCGTACGGAAAAATTACTACTTCATCGCTACACCGGTGATGCTTGTCCCGACGCTCGTGCGCCGACTGTAAAACATGTTCAAATTCACTTAAATCTTGTTAACCTGTCATTGTAGCAGCAGTAATCGAGCTGACAACTGTGACAGACACTTGTTGTCTTATACAGGGTATAACAAAAAGGTACGGCCAAACTTTCAGTAAACATTCCTCACACACAAAGAAAGAAAATATGTTATGTGGACATGTGTCCGGAAACTCTTACTTTCCATGTTAGAGCTCATTTTATTACTTCTCTTCAAATCACATTAATCATGGAATGGAAACACACTGCAATAGTACGTACCAGCGTGACTTCAAACACTTTGTTACAGGAAATGTTCAAAAAGTCCTCCGTTAGCGAGGATACATGCATCCACCCTCCGTCGCATGGAATCCCTGATGCGCTGATGCAGCCCTGGAGAATGGCGTATTGTATCACAGCCGTCCACAATACGAGCACGAAGAGTCTCTACATTTGGTACCGGGGTTGCGTAGACAAGAGCTTTCAAATGCCCCCATAAATGAAAGTCAAGAGGGTTGAGGTCAGGGGAGCGTGGAGACCATGGAATTGGTCCGCCTCTACCAATCCATCGGTCACCGAATCTGTTGTTGAGAAGCGTACGAACACTTCGACTGAAATGTGCAGGAGCTCCATCGTGCCTGAACCTCATGTTGTGTCGTACTTGTAAAGGCACATGTTTTAGCAGCACAGGTAGAGTATCCCGTATGAAATCATGATAACGTGCCCCATTGAGCGTAGGTGGAAGAACGAAACTAAAATGAGCTCTAACATGGAAATTAAGCGTTTCCGGACACATGTCCACATAACATCTTTTCTTTATTTGTGTGTGAGGAATGTTTACTGAAAGTTTGGCCGTACCTTTTTGTAACACCCTGTATAGGCGTGGCCGACCGCAGCGCCGTATTCGGCCTGTTTGCAGACCTCTGTATTTGAATACGCATGCCTGTACCAGTATCTCTGGCGCTTCAGTGTATATATGCAATGAAAGTCAAAGTTACTGTAACTTCTATTGTTTATTATACATCCCCACGCAAAACGAGAGCAGTAGTTGCACTGAAGTACTTGAACTTTTTTAACAACATCCTATTAACTGACAAATTATCAAAAGAACGTGAAACACTTAGAAGTGTCTAAGGCTGGCAGGCATTCAAGACAAGGAACCGACTGGTAGGTTACTACGTATTTAGCACACTCATCCGTTTCCGCGGTTTGACGATAGTGATTATCAAAATCTGAGTTCGTAAAATTATGCATGCCAGAAAGGCGCCTTCCTTCTACTGATTAACACTCTAACGTTTCTTGAGTACATTACGACCTATAAAAGCCGAAGCTGATTGATGATCTAACCATTTTAACAGCATTGTGGTGTTCTCTGCCAGTGCTGCTGTGGGCTGCCACTACATCAAATATGATGCCTGTGATTCTCAATAACACTGTTCGACATGGGTTCTATTTCTGATATTAAAGTATGTGCTTCTAGACCATTTTACCGTGGGAAATTCAAATATGTAAACAAAAAATCGTTGTCAGGGATACTTTTTATGTAATATGTATATATATATGTATAGTCACAATTCATGGCAAACACAGAGATGTTTTGGAGAAATACGGGTATGTTGCCGCATCCAGTAGTGATAGAACGTGATAATTTCTTGTGCAACAGCAGGTGGGAAGAATCAATCATTAGGTTACCCCCGCCACACATATGTCATTTAGACCACCTGAAACATCTCATTAACTCGAACGGCGACAGCCGGTCGCTGCCTCGGCAGTAAAGCTTCACGCCTCCTAGGGGCAGGTGCATCGAGTTTACAACAGTGGTGTTAGCCGCAGTTTGTGTCAGTCTTAACGAGTGGGTGTTTTGGCTGACAAGTAACTGTCTGTCGTATTTCCGAGCACGGATGAATTTTTTAATTCCTGTGTGTAAACTGATTGAGCCTGGTGCTGAAGGTAAAACGACTGCTTGTTTTTACACATCAGCGTTCCTCTAGTTCCCTACTATTAAGTTAATACAGGTGTATTACCAAAGCGATATTTTTAAATTTGCAGAAATGCCACGTCGTCGTGGATGTCGATATAAGCCGGACAACTTCTGCTACATCTGTGGGAAGTTCACTTTTGCCATAAATAGGAAGAAAATTTCTTCAGTCATAAAGAAAGCATACAAACATTACTTTGGAGTATCGGTGGAGACCAAGATAAAGAATGGGCACCACATTTCTGTTGTGCTACATGTTACTGCAAACTAATTCAGTGGTGGAAAGGTAAAGAGAATGTGGCGATGTTTGCTGTTCCCATGGTGTGGAGGGAGCCTAAGGATCATGTTACTGATTGTTATTGCCGTCTAACAAAAATTCAGGGTTTTACAAACAAAAAGTCGAAGAGGCACATTGTTTACCCAGATCTGCCTTCAGCGAGAATGCCAGTGCGGCATTCGGACAACCTTCCAGTACCTTCAAGAGCTCGAGATCAAATTCCGAGTGACAGTGAAATAAGTAGTACTGAAGAAATCACAGATGATGATTCTTTATATCACTGCACAAGTGAGTCATCGCCACATTTGTTAACACAGCCAGATTGAAATGATTTAGTACGTGATCTAGGGCTAAGTAAACAAAAGGCGCAGCTGCTTGGTTCAAGATTACAAGAGTATAATCTACTGCACCAAAGTACTAAAATCGGTGTGTTCAGGCACAGATAACATGCCTTTATTTCTTATTTTTCAACTGACGAAGCACTGACATTTTGCAATGATGTTGCTGGCCTGATGAAAGTGCTGAACTTCACTTATATTTCACAGGAGTGAAGACTTTTCATAGATGCATCGAAAACAAGTCTGAAGGGTGTTTTGCTCCATAACGGAAATAAAATACCCTCTGTTCCAGTAGCTTACGCTAGTTTGACAAAAGAGAATTACGAATTCGTACAAAGGATGCTAAATTCATTAAAATACAATGAACATAAATGGAAAATATATGCAGATTTCAAGGTAATTGCTATGGTACTGGAAATGCAACAAGGCTACACAAAGTATGCCTGTTTTCTTTGCGAGTGGGATAGTCGAGACCGAAATTCTCACTTCGTGAAAAAGAAATGGCCTAGGCGGAGATGGAAAGTTGGCGAAAGTCTGGTAGCTCCTGAATATATACTACTTCCACCGCTTCACATCAAACTTGGCCTGATGAAACAATTCGTTAAGGCCATGGATCCAACAGGCTGTGGGTTTGCATATCTACCTACCAAATTCTCCCGTCTTTCAGCTGCAAAAATAAAGGAAGGTGTATTTGTGGGCTCACAAATCAGGGAGCTGCAGAAAGATGCAAATTTTGAAGCATGTTTAACTGATAAAGAAAAAACCGCATGGGACTGTTTCAAGATGGTGTCGGAAAACTTCCTCGGAAGAAAAAGAGCTACTAACTACAAAGCAATTGTGAAGGATATGATCAAAGCATATCAGGATTTGGGGTGCAATATGTCTTTGAAGGTACATATGATGGACTCTCATCTGGACTACTTCACAGAGTAGTGACGTATCGGATGAACATGGGGAAAGATTCCATAAAGACATTTCTACCATAGAAAGGCGCTATGAAGGGAAGTGGGTACCTTCTATGTTAGCAGATTATTGCTGGAATATCATTCGAGAGAAGAAAGATTCACAATACAAGAGAAAAAAGTGATGTGCATTACAAGGCAGTTGTTTGTCAATTTTCTGCAATTTCTCATGTCAAATAAATGCTTCTAAGTGTATACACATAGGTTACTGTGTTATATGTTAGATCCCACCCTCCATTAATGTGATGAACTTATAACATCATAAATATGTGCATTTGTTTGTCGAATTTCACCTCACGTTTGCTGCACTATATCAGAAACTGAAAAGAGAAATAAAATTGCGATTACTCATAAACTATCCCTGACAGAATAAAACCAAAAACATTTTTCAATTCAGCACTCAAAATACAACTAGGATCACAATATTTTTTATGAGAAATAGAAAAAAGTTTTTTTGTAGAACAGTGTAATCCATCTAACGCAAACTTTAGATCATGCTCCAGTTGGAGCTGTAAAGTGAAATGACTACTTCTCACACCGAAGTCTGCTAGCAGAATCCGACGTGTTTCTCTCACTAGCAGCAGACTTAGTGTCTCCTAGTTCCTCCTGTCTTCCCTCGAAACATTCGCCCCTTCTTCGAGAGCCAGTTACGAGCAGTCATCCAATGACGAGTATCAACTCTCCTGGAGCCTCCTCCCACTACAACAGACCAGGCTGACGAATGAAATTCCCACATTTTCGCGCCCAGAGGCCTACAGCTAAAGAACAGAAATTGTTTTCTACATCTACATCTACACGGATAGTCAGCAAATCACATTTAAGTTCCTGGCAGAGGGTTCATCGACCACCTTCAGAGTTCTCTATTATTCCAATCTCGTATAGCGCGCGGGAAGAATGAACACCTATATCTTTCCGTACGAGCTCTGATTTCCCTTATTTTATCGTGCTGATCGTTCCTGCCTATGTAGGTCGGTGTCAACCAAATATTTTCGCATTCGGAGGACAAAGTTGGTGATCGGAATTTCGTGAGAAGATTCCGTCGCAACGAAAAACACCTTTCTTTCAATGATGTCCAGCCCAAATCCTGTATCATTTCTCCCATATTTCGCGATAATACAAAACGTGCTGCCTTTCTTTGAACTTTTTCGATGTACTCCGTCAGTCCTATCTAGTTAGTATCCCACACCGCTCAGCATTATTCTAAAAGAGGACGGACAAGCGTAGTGTAGGCAGTCTCCTTAGTAGGTCTGTTACATTTTGTAAGTGTCCTCCCAATAAAACGCAGTCTTTGGGTAGCCTTCCCCACAACATTTTCTATGTTTTCCATCGAATTGAAGTTGTTCGTAACTGTAATGCCTACGTATTTAGCTAAATTTACGGCTTTTAGATTTGACTGGTTTATCGTGTAACCGAAGTTTAACGAGTTCCTTTTAGCACTCGTGTGGATGATCTCACACTTTTCGTTACTTAGGGTCAACTGCCATTTTTCGCAACATTCAGATACCTTTCCTAAATCGTTTTGCAATATGATCTTCAGATGACTTTATTAGTCGATAAACTACAGCGTCATCTGCAAACAACCAGAACGACTGCTCATATTGCCTCCCAAGTCGTTTATATAGATAAGGAACAGCAAAGGGCCTATAACACTACCTTGGGGAACGCCAGAAATGACTTTCCGTAAATTACTACGAACTGTGACCTCTCTGACAGGAAATCACAGATCCAGTCAAATAACTGAGACGACATTCCATAAGCACGCAATTTCAATACGAGCCGCTTGTGTGGTACGGTGCCAAAAGCCTTCCGGAAATTCAGAAATACGGAATCGATCTGAAATCCCTTGTCAATACCACTCAACACATCATGTGAATAAATAGTTACTTGTGTTTCACAGGAACGATGTTTTCTAAACCCATGTTGACTGTGTGTCAATAGACCGTTTTCTTCGAGGTAATTCGTAATTTTCGAACTCAATACATGTTCCAAACTCCTGCTGCATATCGACGTTAGCGATATGGTCCTGTAATTTAGTGGATTACTCCTACTAACTTTCTTGAATATTGGTGTGACCTGTGAAACTTTCCAGTCTTTGGGTGCGGATCTTTCGTCGAGCGAACGGTTGTATATGATGGTTAAGTATGGAGCTAATGCATCAGCACACTCCGAAAGGAACCTAATTGGTATACAGTCTGGACCAGAAGAGTTGCTTTTATTAAGTGATTTAAGTTGCTTCACTACTCCGAGGATATTTACTTCTACGTTACTCATGTTGGCAGCTGTGCTCGATTCGCATTCTGGAATATTTACTTCGTCTTATTTTGTGAGGGCTTTTCGGAAGGGTGTGTTTAGTAACCCTGCTTTGGCAGCACTGTCTTCGGCAGTATCTCCATTGCTATGGCGCAGAGAAGGCATTGATTGTTTCTTACTGCTAACATACTTCTCATACGACCAGAATGTCTGTCTTGTCGATGCCTCAAAGGAGTGCATTAATGAGTTACAGCATGTTGCTTCCTAGAACCCTCCTGAGATCCATATCTGCTTTATATGCATGAGGGGAAAGCGACAGTTATTTCTGGGACGAGAAAGTTGCGTTATCACACTTACAGAATCCTCACATGTTTCCTGCCTGCCGACAGCATAGAGCCATAAATACTTGTAGCTTTCACATAGCCTGCGAAGTGTCCACCAGTATATTACTGTCCTCTTGGCAGACTGGCGCATTCTCTGCCTAAGGGTCGTTGTTGCCCTCCATCCTTGACCTTCATTGTGCTTTACAATGACCTAATCACGGAAAAACGCTTTAGAAACTTGGGAGCGGTCATCTCGTGCACAATTTCTACGACTCCTCTTTGGCCGTCCTGATGACTGCGACGTTACCTGCTGTCTGCATTGTGTCGGCTCGCGATGGGTATTCCCTCATCCTACATGGTGCACACAGCAGCCTTTGGCGAACGCTGTCCTACCTGGCGTTGGCGCCGCCTTTTACAACCTGCATTAAGTTGCTGATCCCATTAGACCTGCTTTTATCTTCTGTCTCTAAAATGACCAGCCCAGCCAAACGTAATTCTCAAGAAATAAAATTTCCTATAATTACTTCATGTACTGGCAGTCACTATCAGATAATCTTTAAGAAAAATATAGGAATACGCCATCTTCAAACCAAATTAATTCGATCTTCATATCACTCTATGTAATTTGCATATCAGATATCGATAATGTGAAATTCGATGAAACCGTCTTTTTTGCAGTCTGTACATCTTTCACTTTGTGGTTGTAGCCCTCTTTCAGCCTCCACCTGAAATTGCCCATTATAATAAAAGAAGAAGAAAAATAAACACAAAATCTAAAGGTAAATATTGAGGAGAGATGATCTGAAGCTTTAGATCTGCGAACAGATTTTAGACAAGCAGGTGCTCTATACCATACTTTTTCAGTAGTTGCTTGAAAAGGTGTTCCGATACGAGGTAGCACAACTAAAAAAGTGAAGCCGCCGTGTGGTGCGCAGCGGTGGGTACCTTGTATCACTACTAGGCATTTCCTGACCTGTTCCACTCGCAAATAGATTGAGGGGAAAATTGACCGTCTATATGCCTCTGTGCGAGGCCCAATTTCTCTACGTAGCCCTTAAGCGAAATGTACGTTGGCTGCAGTAGAATCGTTCTGGAGTCTGTTTCAAATGCCAATTCTCTAAATTTTGTCAATAGTGTTCCGCGTAAAGAATGTCGTCTTCCCTCCAATGATTTGCATTTGAGTTCAGGAAGCATTTCCGTAATACTCGAGTGTTGATCGAACCTACCGATAAGAAATCTGTCAGTCAGCTTTCTATTTTATCGATAACTTTCTTTAATTCGACCTGTTGGACCACTTAAATATTCGAGAAGTAATCATGCATGGTTTTGACTGTTCTGTATCCGGTCTTCATTTCAGATGAACCACTCTTTCCTATAATTCTCCTTTGCAGATGAACCACTGATTGTAGCACGCAGCACACTACTAATGTTGTATTCGAACGTTACAGGATTGTTTATGCTAGTCACCTGCATTAATTTACATTTTTCTATAATTCAGAGCAAGAAGCCATTCATGAGACCAATTAGAAATTTTGTGTAAGTCATCTTGTACTCTCCTACAGTCACTCAATAACGACACCTTCCTGGACACCGCAGGAGCATCATCAACAAACAAGCGCAGGTTGCTGACCACCATATCCGCCAGATCATTTATGTAAAAAGAAAATAATAGCAGTCCTATCATACTTCCCTGGGGCACTCCGGACAGTTTTCGGAAAGTCATTTACGAGACTGCGTGTCTGTATTCCCTTCAATGAATCCATATATGTCCCAGTCTATATTTGGTACGCTAAAGTCACCTCCATTTAATACTGCATGATCTGGGTATATCCGCGCTACTGAGAGTGGAGTTGCTTTGAATGCCTCTAAAACTGTCGTGGCGCAATCGAGTGGCCGGTAAAAACTTTGGAAATTGGCCTATAAAAACCTGATTTGAAATTAAAAAATCGCAGAAAAAACAAGTCTTTAAATATCTTATGCAGAAACAAAATTTGTGAAAGATGCAAAAGACGGCTTCACAGCCACACTCAAATTCGCCCCTAATAGATTTTTTTTTTTACTGCAGTGAACACTTCTGTTGCTATGGCGACTAATCTGTCTTTGCAGTATACGTTCCATGACTCACTAGCTATTTCAGAGCTTTCTATTTCGCATTTCAGCCAGCTCTCGGTCGCGAGAATAATTTCAGAGCCGCAAATTTCATGGATGGCAGTAAATTCGTGAACTTTGTGTCGTATACTTCGAGAATTTACTGATTAAATTTTGGCAGTCGAAGTATCGTTACTCTGAAGGCGGTCTGATTTCGTTACCTGCGTCGAAGTATCTTCACTCTGACCGCGACCTGATTTTGCTAACTGCGTCTCGACTGTCGAGTATTCGTCAGAGTATATGTACTTCACAAGTACTCTGGTACTCCTATAGCTGCTTTCTTTGTGTTATGCAGCCGTGACCTATCAAGAGGACTTCTACAATTCTCCAAAATATTGGACTATAAAAACACAAATCGTAGATTTTAATGTTTAGATTTTACCTATGATCTGGCAATACTGTTCGGAGAAACAGCTATGACGACAAGAAAAATCAGCATTTAGAAACAATGGCAGCAAAACCAGGCCTTCACATACCTAATGCTAAGATAGAATATGTGGGAGACGTAGCAGATGCTTGAAAGTCCATGAACACAGATTACAGAAAAATTAAAAGAAATAATAAATTTCAATATCTTGGTGACTTAACACAGATCAAGGGCGTGTCGGGGAGGTTATTGAAACTGAGGGCAAGGAAGATGGAAATGGCTTTTTCGTTGACAGAAGATATCAGTTCCTCTCAAGCAAAGTTATGCTATTATGTTACACTAATAAAACCAGCAGCTGAATGCTTGGACTTGAGTAATACGAGATAACTACAAATCTTCGAAAAGAAAGCTAAATGTTGGGGCCAGCAAAACACAACGGTGAGTATACGAACGAAAAGTAGTGAACATCTGTGCAAGGAAGCTGAACAACTAAAGGTAACGATGAGGAAACGTAGAGTGATGTTTTACGGTCATCTAGTTCGGATGAGTGAAAAAAGGATAAGCAGGAGAATAATTTAACATGTCAAGCGGAAAAAATCTGCCTGATGAAAGATGCCTCAAGAAATCAGAAGGGGTCTGAAGAGATTAAGACTGAAGAACATGAAATATCTACAAAGAATACGTTTCGACGGAAGCTTTTAGATTCCCATATCTCGAAAAACTTAAAAAGGAAAAAGAAAAGAAAATTGGAGAGAAGTGGTCAGAAGTTCTGGAAAGACACCATTCGGATCGAAAGAAGTTAAATCAGTAGTAGGTATTTACGTGTTCTGTAGGAAAGAAAAATTGTGGATAGCTCATACTTGCATAGTTAGCTGAACTAATTAACCGCGTGACCGCTACGGTCTCAGGTTCGAATCCTGCCTCGGGCATGGATGTGTGTGATGTCCTTATGTTAGTTAAGTTTAAGTAGTTCTAAGTTCTAAGAGACTGATGACCACAGATGTTAAGTCCCATAGTGCTGAGAGCCATGTGAACCATTTGAACTAATTAAATGTGGTACAATCGACAAACTAGTGTTAGTCAACGATCTCTCCGAAAGAGTAACCGCTCAGATTAAACGAAACAGAAATTCTCTGAACCAGAGGTCACCGGACCAGTATTACTTACAGGATCAGACAGTACTATTGGATCGATTTCAGAGCTGCAGAGTGGTTGAGGTCAGCAGCACATAGTCTATTATTTATGCTGGTCATTCAAAATAATTAATGAATATACGAATCCTTGTGAAAACTGCGTGTATTCTTAATGATTTTCAATGCACCAACCATGATGGGAAGAACATACAGAAATCCATTGTCTGTGGGAGGAATCAGAGGGATACGCAGTGTTTACCGGCATACAGCGACGTGGTTTGCTGGGGCGACTGTGTCTTCAAAAATGGTTCAAATGGCTCTGAGCACTATGGGACTCAACTTCTGAGGTCATTAGTCCCCTAGAACTTAGAACTAGTTAAACCTAACTGACCTAAGGACATCACACACATCCATGCCCGAGGCAGGATTCGAACCTGCGACCGGAGCGGTCTCGCGGTTCCAGACTGCAGCGCCTAGAACCGCACGGCCACTTCGGCCGGCGACTGTGTCTTCGTTGGCGCATGGACCCGTTGTCGGAAACTGGAGTTTATCATTGAGTGGGATAGCCGCATATACGTCTCCTCTCTCATAGTGTCTGCCTGCCAGTGAGCGCAGCTTTCACCACGAAAAACCGTTGGCCTTTCTTCAGCAGTTGGCTTCAGAAAAACTTCTCCACCGACCTCTCCCATGTTACCAACTGAACTGGTCTTGTAGGCACGCTCCTCTCACAGGAACTACGGAAGAATCCGGCTCTGTTAAGTTTCCCAGTTAGGTCGGTTTAGCACGAGGGCTATCACTGACACTGTCAGCGTCTTCTTAGCAGGGTCTGAACGTAGCGGCTTTGCTCTCAGAAGCGGCCATTGTACAACACTCCCCTCGATACGCGCCCAAAAGCCATGTGTCGCCAAATATACGCCTTGCCGCTACACCGTTTGTTGCCTCGCTCACATCATTCACAGTTTTAGAAACTATGCCTATAAATACTTGACACTGTCGGAATATCATACGTCCATCGGTGTAGAGAGGAATGAAAACATTCGTGTCACTACAAAGTGACAAATGAATTTTCGCTTTGCAGCGGAGTGTGGGCTGATTTGAAACTTTCAGCCAGGGCAAAACTCTGCGTCGAACCGGCCAACAGCTTTCATCTCCCAGAAAGTTTCCTCTCAGGCGAGTTAACAAACTTTATGATACGACTGGTTTCGGGCTGAGCCCACTGTAAGATTCCCATTGTCGTGTTTGGGAACCTACCATATTGCACTATTTTCCCGTAAGTTCCAACACCAACCATTTTCGTATCTGCGTCTGCTCTATCATCCACGAAAGCTTGTAACGTCATCATGGAATCACCCTGTAGAGTAAGGGTAGAGTACAAGCAGTGCAATGAGTGCATTTGGTAACAAGTAATATTATGCACAGAAATTCCGTGGTTATAATGCGACGTGTTATGATTGTTGTGTCATGGCAGGCTGGGTGTGTAAATCCCTTCTGTAAAGGTGAGAGCTATCTTGATTTTGTTAGTTACACAGAGAGAAGGTGATCTTGGTTGTATTACGTTATCATATTAGTTCGTTCCTTAAGCATGGTTTATTTACATGTTTTATTATACGGAAAATGGTATTGAGCTATATGTGTAGACAGCCCTGTATACCAGGGGTTCCCAAAAAATTTTCTCGAGGACCCCCTCATCGAACATGATTGCTACTTTGTCATATCACAGTATCAAGTACCTAAAAAACCTAATGAAGAGTCTTTTTATACATTTATCTATTTTTTGTACTTAGGAAAAACATTGAAATATTCATTATTGAAAAATATTGAGCGGCTAAAACAAAAAATCTGTTATCATACGAAATGTATTTAATATATTTTTTTATTCTAATAGCATCTTGCGGATCCCTCTGGCATAGCTCGCAGACACCTGGGGGTCCGCGGACCACCTGTTGGGACCACTGCTGTATACAGTTGATAGAAGCTTGTCGTAGTGACCAGTTGGTGATGAGAATAGCTGTAGACCAGTGTTTGGCCGCGCGCTATGTGGGTGATAGGACTGATAGATGTCTTAGTGTCCTATGGTTAATTGAACAAGCTATATTTACTGAATCTCCCGCCTTTGGTCAGGGGCCATATGTCGTAAATATTATTGTTGTTGTCCAATAATGTGTGGTAGGGCAAAGTTGATTTTAATTCTGTTTCACTGAATTCTGCTTTATTGTGTTAAAGAGACTTTAATTGTTTTTCTCTTGTTTGAACCCTGATTTCAAGAACAATTTTGGACTGCAGATAAAATTCTGTTTTACTGTTACTGTTCTGTTCTGAAGAAGATTTTATTCTTAACAAATTAATTGTTAAACTGAGCCACCGAATGCACATCGCCCACTCCACCCAAATCCTACGCCACAGTACAATGTGGTATACGTTTGTGGGTGATCGATTTCCTATTAACACTGATATTTCGATATCGCTGAATTATGATGCCACTTTCAAATATTGAACAGACATTCCTTTAGATATTCATCAATTTCAATATGCTGATAAATTGTAAGACATCTAGTTTGGTGCCCACAGCGACCACATCCACACCAGGCCCACCTCAGTTCCAATGTATTTTCTGACGCTGATTCAGTCATACGTCTCTGTAGCATATCAACTGCATCTATTACGTGTGATAACTAGAGAAGAGCGGTTACCTGCAGCAAGAGCCTGTACGCCTTTTTAAGTAAAGCTGTTCTGCAGCGCTTAAAGGGACACATTCTGATGCAAGTAATCAAGCAACATGGAGTGAAAATGCGGATTCTGGAGAAAACGTCACACTGAGCTCATGGAAAGTGGCGGAGGATAAAATACAAAAGAACAATTAAGCGGTTGTAAATTTTTGTCAATAAAACGAGTCAAGTATTCGTTAAAAACAATCCAGTATTGGTACGAGACTTCCAAAACAAGTTATCTGTCTGGTACGGATTTTTGTTACAAAAACTCATCCGGCGCGTTTCTTATACGTCATGATCAGAAAACATCGCACAGTGTGATGAAAATGTACACGTTTGTACTGCAAAAGAAGTACGTAGAAAGGGAAAGTAATGATGAGATAGGCTAACTAGCGACTGAATTTCGAAGGGTTCAAATGACGAACAGCAGAACGTTTTAGTCGCTGCAGTTCCTGGCAATCTATTTCGGATTCAGATATTTTGCAAGCGGTTGTTCAGTCAAAGTGCTACACTATTCATATGAAATTGGGAAATCGACTACACCTGGATAATTCGTCAAGTATGTAAAGTTATCTGGATTGAATAAAGAGAGTTTATAATGATATCACCAAATGAAGAACAACGTATTGAAATATTTCAGGTACGCAATGTTTCGTCATCATTGCGCCGCAGCTATCTATGGTTTATGTCAAAATGCAAAACCCAGAACATTCTCCTTGTACTTCACTTACAAACGTTATGGTGCTATGTGAATCTAACAGTCGCTTTAGTTGGGTAGACATTCGCAAATACGGAAAATACAGCCAATTCGGAATTTTCAGAGATTCCGTTCTGTATGAAAAACTGACTTGAATATCTTAGGACACACCGAAACAAAAATGTTGAACAGAAAACCATGTCGTGGCATTTCTTTACGATATCCTAGGTACACTACTGACCATTAAAATTGCTACACCACAAAGATGACGTGCTACAGACGCGAAATTTAACCGACAGGAAGAAGATGCTGCGATATGCAAATGATTAGCTTTTCAGAGCATTCACACAAGGTTGGCGCCGGTGGCGACACCTACAACGTGCTGACATGAGGAAAGTTTCCAACCGATTTCTCATACACAAACAGCAGTTGACCGGCGTTGCCTGGTGAAACGCTGTTGTGATGCCTCGTGTAAGGAGGATAGATGCGTACCATCACGATTCCGACTTTAATAAAGGTCGGATTGTAGCCTATCGCGGTTGCGGTTTATCGTATCGCGACATTGCTGCTCGCGTTTTTCGAGATCCAATGACTGTTAGCAGAATATGGAATCGGTGGGTTCAGGAGGACAATACGGAACGCCGTGCTGGATCCCAACGGCCTCGTATCACGAGCAGTCGAGATGGCAGGCATCTTATTCGCATGGCTGTAACGGATCGTGCGGCCACGTCTCGATCCCTGAGTCAACAGATGGGGACGTTTCAAAGACAACAACCATCAGCACGAACAGTTAGACGACGTTTGCAGCAGCATGGACTATCCGCTCGGAGACCATGGCTGCGTTTACCCTTGACGCTGTATCACAGGAGCGCCTGCGATGGTGTACTCACCGACGAACCTGGGTGCACGAATGGCAAAACGTTATTTTTTCGGATGAAGCCAGGTTCTGTTTACAGCGTCATGATGGTCGCATGTTTGTAGACATCGCGGTGAACGCACATTGGAAGCGTGTATTCGTCATCCTCATACTGGCGTGATGGTATGGAGCGCCATTAGTTACACGTCTCGGTCACCTCTTGTTCGCATTGACGGCACTTTGAACAGTGGACGTTACATTTCAGATGTGTTACGACCCGTGCCTCTACCCTTCATTCGATCCCTGCGAAACCCTACTTTTCAGCAGGATAATGCACGACCGTATTTTGCAGGGCCTGTACGGGCCTTTCTGGATACAGAAAATGTTGGACTGCTGCCCTGGCCAGCACATTCTCCAGATCTCTCCCCAATTGAAAACGTCTGGTCACAATACGCCAGTCACTATTCTTGATGAATTGTGGTATCGTGTTGAAGCTGTATGGGCAGCTGTACCTTTACACTCCGCCCAAGCGCTGTTTGACTCAATGCCCAGGCATATCAAGGCCGTTATTACGGCCAGAGATGGTTGTTCTGGGTGCTGATTTCTCAGTATCTATGCACCCAAATTGCGTGAAAATGTAATCACATGTCAGTTCCAGTATAATATATTTGTCCAATGAATACCCGTTTATCATCTGCATTTATTCCTGGTGTAGCAATTTTAATGACCAGTAGTGTAATATTGTATATGCGCTCATGGGAAATCTAATGAGACTCTACAGTGTAAGGCACGTGACATATGAACTAACTATTAGTTAAGTACTGGCTAAGTACATCACGTGGGTATGTGAATGTAGTTTTGGTACAGCGTGTAATAATTGGAGCGTAAACATGTTGAAGGCCATTACAGTACTTCACAACTATATTGGAATGTAAGATGGATTTAAACACTAAGATAACTTAGAAGGAAATCTCAGAACTCTAAATTACATCCACAATGGACGACCCTCTTCATCAGCGGGTAACGTTCGGACTAAATTTACTATTTTGTTATTGACAGTAGATTTAAATATTCAGACCGTATGATACGGACAGAAGTGAATTTACTACAGATAAATTTTTCTTGCCCATCTTTTCCCTTGGATCATTTTCCTCACAGAAAATGAAAACCACAACTTTTCAAGTTTGGTGACTCAAAATTATATTTTTATACATTTCCCATGCTATATTCCATACTGCTGGACTTCTTCCTACTTCGTTAGTTAGTAGTACGATGTCAATATTCCCGCCTTCGGTTTCACACATTTTTCGCAAAGTCCAACGAACAGAAGTAACAGAAACGCACACAAAATACGTCTGGTGACGACGGAAACGCGCGGTCAATTGAACAGCACACAGCCATTGTCTACCTTTTTAACCACGCGTCAACGCGCTATAGACTGCATCTAGAGACTTTTAGCGTAAACGTTGCTCATGCGACCATGTGATTTTTGTAAGCTGAATGTCACACGTCTGAACGCGCGATTCGAACAAGCGAGTGAGATTTCTGTCATGTGAAGATATCGTAACTGACCTTTTAACAAAGAGACACTAAAGCCTTTATATCGTCGTTGTTCACATTTTTCTGCTATGTCCTCCACCACCTGGCTCCTGATTCGAGACCAAGAGAGTGACTTGAGGCAACCACTTCCGACTCCCATCTTGCCGAATTCAAAGGGATGCAGCTCACACCGTTGGGAAGACGTGGGGCACCCCGAGTGCTGTGCTGTTCCCTACTTGCAAGGCTGTCAGGAGTCTAGATTTATATGCGCCTAACGGCAAAAATATGCGCCTTTCTTACCGCACCTACACTTTCGAAGAAGCTTTCCTGCCCTTAGATGCATCATTACTGACAATTTAAATAAACGTACCGTCGATATCGCACTTAATGGGACGAAAGTAGAACTAGGGGGACTGTTTCATTAAGATGATAAGCTGTTCTGGCAATTTACAATTATTGCGTATAAGATTCAGACTTGTACTCCAAGTACAAGCTATTTTAATTAATTGTTTCGTATCGGTGCCAACGGCCTTGCCGCAGTGGTAACCCCGGTTCCCGTCAGATCACCGAAGTTAAGCGCTGTCGGGCTGGGCTAGCTCTTGGATGGGTGACCGTCCTGTCTGCCGAGCGCTGTTGGCAAGCGGTGTGCCCTCAACCCTTGCGAGGCAATCTGAGGCGCTACCTGATTGAGAAGTAGCGGCTCCGGTCTCGTAAACTGGCATACGGCCGGGAGAGTGGTGTGCTGACCACATGCCCCTCTATTTCCGCATCCCGTGACGCCTGTCGGCTGAGGATGACACGGCGGCCGGACGGTACCGATGGGCCTTCCAAAGCCTGTTCGGACGGAGTTTAGTTTTAGTTCAGTATTTCGTATCAATTGATTCCTTGCGTGTCAAATATTCATTTATGTAATTCTGCAGGCTTTCGTGGCCGTTGTCACTGAATTTAAAATTTTCTGGGTTATTAGGCCCCGTCATGACCCGGCCTAATAACCCAGAAGATTTCAACTTCAAATATTCATTTCTCTGATTGCTCAACCCACCAAGCTGTGCGTTAACGCTGTATATTTTTAATGAGAGGGCGGCTACTGCAGTTTCTCTCACCCGTTCAGGAAACGAATAACTGAAAACTAAACTTTTGAAAATGGCTGTAAGGAACTCAGTAAGCAGCATCTTTTGCACGTCTCTAGAAACTCATTTTCTGCGATTTTTTCCGCTTAAAATATCTGTAAAGAAACTTCACGATGGTCTTCAATTACGTTTTTTTTCCCTTGAGACAAGGCGTTGCTACATTTTCAACGGTGCACGAAAAAATATCTCCAGAGAGCTTCAAACTTCATTGCTATATCTTTGCTAGTGCTAACTAAATACAATCAGAACTAATTAACGCCAGTGTCTCGTGGTATGAAACTTCCCCTGATACGTATAATAAATGCTAAAAGAATTCCATTCCTTTCCTTCCCTCGCAAATTGATTAAGACGGTCGTCGGAAGTTCCGCTCATCGTTTCCAGAAAAAAATTAGACTATTAATGAGGCGTAAAAAAAGCTTCGTAATTTCAAACTTCTCAGGTTCTTGTGTCGTAGGAAGCAATAAATGTTAGATAGAGCCTATACTTCCTGTGAAACTTTGTTTGGTACATGCATTATTTATTAATTTTTGCAGCTCTTCCTTTTTAAAGTACGTAGCAGAAAATATTTCATTAACGTTTTATTTCTTCAAACGAATGACATAGTTCTAGGTACCGCAAATCGATACGCAGTGTTACATTGAGATTTAGGTGGAAAAAGGAATATGGGGATTAGGCGAAAGGTACGAAACAAAACACAGAAAGTACTTCTGAAGTACTAATTCCAACAGACTGAATTAAATAATGAGCGGGGAAACGTTAATTGGCATATGCTCAAATCGTCTCACCCTCTCGGCTGTGAAGTAGATCATTATTCGCTGTGATGCCGAAAAGCAATCAGTACGCGTTCCAAACGTGATTCATTAAAATCATAGTGGCAGCAGAAACGTAAATTATTTATTCATAACATGGTACGTCACTGATGAGGATGTTATATAATGCAGGACTAGTCGTAAATAGCGCGTAAATACCGATACGACGTTTTAATTAGTCCAGAATTTCGCCAATGCAGTTCCGAGTGATGTTGGAAGCCCCCTAACGACAGCAGATGAGTGCTCTCATCCACCATGCATTTACGTACTAAGTTCTGAGTAGCAAGCTTTGGTGAAATGTCGTGTGGCTAGGGCCTCCCGTCAGGTAGACCGCTCGCCTGGTGCAAGTCATTGTCGACTACGAACTCCCTGAATACAGAATATTACCCTGCATTTCGCCATTAATACAGTGTTTCTCTTTTTTGAGGGGCTTTATACTTAGGCTCATAACATTAGCTCACTGTGTTTCAACACAGTTTTGTTGCATGAAATACGTCATACATTACAAGAATGCCGTTTATGAAGATGAGAACAGTGTTACGAGATCACTCGCAGTTACTAGTTGCTGGTGATTACTGTTTACATTCCGCTGTTGTTTACTTATCGCAGCATATAACATTAATACGTAATTGTTTTGAAAATTTAACGTGAGTGCATCTGATGTCTCTTTACCCTGTGTTTGCAGTGGAATTCTCTTTATTCCTTTGCGATGATTGTCTTACATGTTTCATCACCCTGAGAAACAGTTTCATGTTATTAAATGATTTAGACTGCTACCATCTTCAGCGGCGTGTGTGTGTGTGTGTGGGGGGGGGGGGGGGCGCAACACCAACAGACATTCCTCATTTCATAAGATTAGCCCATAATAAACTGCATCTTTTTTTTCCTGGCTACAGTGCACAATGTTAAAGAAAGATAAGAGTCGAGAATGATGTTACACACGGTAGATTTATAGTGTTTACAAGTTTTTGAAAGACTGAACAGAACTAAAATGTGGAACTTACTGAGTGCCGAAGGATACTACCATCATCTCATTCGAATTTTCAAAACAAAATTTAGGACTAATGACTGCTATCATCATAGGAATAAGGGTAGTAAACTAAGAGCAGCACACAGACTAGGACAAGGGTGCAGTAAACCATTCACTCGTTTTAATATCAAGACTGACAGTATTTGGAAAAAAATACAAGACAGAGGTAAATTCTGACACAAAAGCAAGTAAGGATACAGTTGTAAACAATCTTTTATATGGTGCCGATATTTTTGGTTCAAAAATGGCTCTGAGCACTATGGGACTCAACATCTATGGTCATCAGTCCCCTAGAACTTAGAACTACTTAAACCTAACTAACCTCAGGACAGCCATCACGAGGCAGAGAAAATCCCTGACCCCGCCGGGAATCGAACCCGGGAACCCGGGCGTGGGAAGCGAGAACGCTACCGCAAGCCGATATTTTTTTAACACATAAAACAGAAGACGAGCTCGAATGGCCCGCGTACAAATTAAAAACAAATTCTGAAATTGTGTGACCTGTAAATATTAGGTCGATCATCCAAAAGGCCGGCCTGTGTGGCCGTGCGGTTCTAGGCGCTTCAGTCTGGAACCGCGTGACCGCTACGGTCGCAGGTTCGAATCCTGCCTCGGGCATGGATGTATGTGATGTTCTTAGGTTAGTTAGGTTTAAGTAGTTCTAAGTTCTAGGGGACTGATGACCACAGCAGTTAAGTCCCATAGTGCTCAGAGCCATTTGAACCATTTGATCATCCAAAATGATGTTTTTTTTTCAGGTTTGACATAAGTTACAATAAAGACGGACATCCCGAAGTACTACCCCAGTTTACTTCTGGAATCAGTGCAGAGATGAGTGATGTCGATATTAGTCTCACTGACGTTGAGAAACAGCTAAATTCGTTTAAAATCCCTATTAGATTCTATGCAAAGCTTTCAATTGACTTAGCTCCCATTTTGGCTACAATATACTGTAAATAACTACACAAAAAAACAGTGTCCAGTGACTTAAAGAAACTACAGATCAGTCTCGCCTACGATGCGAGACTACAGTTGAGCATCAACCATGCCCCTGAGATGTTAACAATATCTGAACCTGATGACCTGTACTGTGAACAGGCCGCACCATGAAACCATAGAAATATTAAGAAAAAGTCGCGTAACAGAAGCTAACGAACATCGGAATCTAAACATTGGTGGCCCGATTCAAAATGAAAATGGGTACCTAGCTCACATAGGTAGACCGACACAACATAGATACTCTAACACAGCACCAATAAATAATTAATGTAAAGTAATGAAATTTCGTGAATCGATTTATCCATTTCCAAGTAAGAAAGCATCTATGTACTGCGTTGTACAGATGACAGATGTCAGTCTGTCGGATGGAGTTCCATGCCTGTTGCACTTGATTGGTCAATACAGTGACGGTCAATGCTGTTTATGGACGTACTGGAGTTGTCGTCTGATGCCATTCCATATGTGCTCAATTAGAGAAAGATGTGGTGGTGAAAACGGCCAAGGCAACGTGTCGACACTTTGCAGAGCATATTGGGTTGCCACAGCGGTATGTGGGCGAGCATTATCTTGTTGAAAAACATCCCCTGGAATGCTGTTCATGAAAGGCCGCACAGCAGGTCGAATCACCAGACTAATGTACAAATTTGCTGTCAGAATGCGTGGAATAACCACAAAGAGTGCTCCTGCTGTCATATGAAATTGCACTCCTGAGCACAACTGTAGGTATAGGTCCAGTGTGTCTGACACGAAGGTAAGTTGATTTCTGGCGCTCAGCTGGCCTCCTCCGTACCAAACCACGTCCATCTCTGGCGCCGAGGCACAACCGGCTTTCGTCAGAAAATACAACAGACCTCCAACGCGTCCTCACTTGGCACCTCTGGAGTCGCAAACGGCTGTGGTTTGGGGTCAGTGGAATGCTCGCCATAGGGCGTCTGCCTCGGAGCTGTCCGTAAAGTAACCGATGTGTAATTATTTGTTGTGTCACTCCGGTGCCAGCTGCTGTTGAAACTGCTGCTGCAGATGCAGCACGATGCGCCAGAGCCTTGCGCCGAACACGATGGTCTTCCGCCCGGGTAGTGCCATGAGGTCGTCTGCAGACCGTACATTCTCCTGACCACTGCTACCAGCAATCATGTACAGTGGCTAAATTCCTGCCAAGTCTTTCTGTAGTACTGCAGAAGGAACTCCCAGCTTCTCGTATCCCATTGTTCAAACTCAAAATGGCTCTGAGCACTATCGGACTTAACATCTGAGGTCATCAGTCCCCTAGAATTCAGAACTACTTAAACCTAACTAACCTAAGGACATCACACACATCCATGCCCGAGGCAGGATTCGAACCTGCGACCGTACCGGTCGCGGGGTTCCAGACTGAAGCGCCTAGAACCGCACGGCCACACCGGCCGGCGTTCAAACTCAGTGAGGTATTGCTAATGTCGTCTTTGTCTCCTTAAAGGTATGCTTGACTAACATCAACTCACCACATTCGATCTCAAACTAACGCTCACGCCCGTTACAGCGTGCAATTAAAACAAACCTGACTGCTAACTCCAGTCTTATGCTACAGATGCGAAATATGAATAGATATTACTTTTCAGTTTTAGAAACACGCCTAACAACTTTCGTTTATGCCGCAGAACTCCTTCTTGCTGGTGAGAATTTCTTTTCCGCCAGTGTTTTATAAGAAACAAGTCCCATCAAACTACGAAATGAAACCAATGGCCTCACAAAAATTCAGTTTCTTTTTTTTTACCAAGATTGATTCCTGTCATTAGTTAGGCAAAACAATACATTGTGAAAGTCTCAAGTTTCAAATGAATTACTGATCATGTACGATAATATTTTAGTACAGGTGAGTATGATTGCGAATGAAGTGATAAAATTAGCTATGTTAACGTAAACCCCCGCATGACTGCTGAATTCGTCAACAGATTAAAGAAAAGGCCCAGAAAAGCACATAAAGTTCCCTTCCCTAAGCGCATGTTTTCAACTAGCTGACTCTTTAAATTAATTTTGAAAAGCACAACACTAATTTGGAACAAACAAGTTCATGGTCCTCTCGTCACGCAAATGTCGTTCATGCTTAACACTTCAGAGGATAGCTGTAGTAGAAGCTGAGACATACAAGTTCAGCCCCATCGATGATCAACTCTAGGACGAACTCCTCCCTCTCAACAGCTATATGGAGAAGGTATCTCACTCTCTTGCGGTCCAAGACGAAGAAGTTCCCCGTCTGTAGATCTAAGACGAAGTGTGTATATGCTCTGCTTCTCTAAATCTTGCTGGTTCTGCCAGTACAGGGTTCACGTTAACAATTCGCTGTAGACCTTCCAAGTTGCAACCAATGAAAAATTTAGAACAATAGCAACACTCTCCCTTCCCCTAACGTATCTGCTGTGATTAACCAGTTAACATACATTTGTCTTTTAGAGTGTGGAAGTGAAACAGAAATTCCCTCCCACTACGATAATGACTTCATGTTTTATTCAGTGATACGTCCTGCACGAATGCACCCTCGAGTCTTCATCCTGCTACAGAAATAATTTTGGTGAACTAATTCAGAGCTCCCTTAAAAAATTTAAACAGCAGCTACTGCTACTAGAACTCCCTTACAAAATTCAAACAGAAGCTGCTGCTGATCTCCTTTGAGACCAATAGCTATTTCTCGCTCTGTATTTTCCCATCCCCTGCGTAGATTTCTGTCTTTAGAAAGCTCTCTTTACGCTGCTTCTCACAACAGTTTACAGCCTGGTAAATGCCACCCCTAGCCCTCCCGAGGCTCTTATCGGAGCGTGGGACATCGTCTCGGACAGAGCCCATCCTTCCCGTGTGGGCCTAGCTCATAAATCATCCTTTGTACGAGGAACAGTTTTAAGACTCGCTTGCCGTTGTACCCCTGCAGTCTTAACCTTTACACATTCAGCCAGCGGACTCAGCTTGCAGAAAAATATGACACTTATCTTTCACCGAATAGAAATGAAACCGGAAAACGCTTGTTAGTTTCGCAATTACCGGTGTTTCTTTCACTTACATCCGCACTTTGATGCGTCAGTAATAATTTCAATTGATTTGTTAGTCTTAATTTGGAGTAGTGGATTATTAATTAGGTCATGGAGCAGAGTTGCAGAAGATACCCTCAGAACTACCGTCCTAGCCGGCAGCTGTGGCCAGGCCGTTCTAGGCGTTTCAGTTCGGAACAGCGCTGCTGCTACGGTAGCAGGTTAGAATTCTGCCTCGGTCATGGATGTGTGTGATGTCCTTAGGTTAGTTAAGTATAAGTAGTTCTAAGTCGAGGGGACTGATGACCTCAGATGTTTAGTCCCATAGTGCTTAGAGCCATTTGAACTACCGTCCTATCCCACTGACATCCATCTGTTGTCGAATCCCGCATCATATTCAGCTACCAGACGTAATAAGGAATCTCGAACAAAATGACCGCCTCCGTGGCAGCCAGCATGCATTCCGAAAACATCAGACATGTTACAAACCAACTTCTGATGTTCTCACATAATATATTGAAAGCCGTTTATATCTGCGATGATGGCTGCAGTACTTCTTGATTTCCCAGCAACATTACAGTCGTTAGCGTATCAATGAGTACTAGCGAAAGTACGATTAAATGGGGTATGAGAAAAATATGTAACTACACTACGGATTTGTTGGCAGAGAGGATACAGCACGTTATCTTGTATTGGGATCCTTGCTGTCCTTGTTGTATTTCAGTGACCGGGCATTCAATAACCACATACTTTTTCCAGATGATGGAGCTACGTGTAATGAAGTACTACCTGAAAAAAAACTGAAGAACTATACAGTCAGATTCCAAAATGGTCGAAGATTGGCAGCTTCTGTTTAAGTTTCAGAAATGTGAAATTGAAAATTTATGAAAACGCGGTTGATTCAGATGTTAATAACAAGTTCTATAAAATGCACAGCCAGTGCCAGTAAATATGTGAGGAGCATTCTACCAAGGTGGTGGGTACCATCGGTACGCCACTGTAGGAAATTTTTTAAATAGAGAATGAGTGTGTGTGCTACACGAGGCTCAAATTCCGGAGTATTGCGATTCAGAGTCTCGTGTAGCCATCCTGATTTTCTTGTATTTTCCAGAGTCGCATTACGTGAATACTGTAGTGTTCCTTCGCTCAATGGCTAGGCTTTCCCGCTCTTATCCGTTCATATTTCGCTGCGTCTATAATCACGACGATATCGACGGGTCGCTAAATTCTAACTTCACTTTCCTACATAAATTCCTAATTATTTAATCGTGGGAGTAACGAACTGTTTACTATTTTCAGGTCGCGTGTTAACGCTTATTTTGAAATATTGATAAAGAACTTTCCTATGGAATATTGTGAATACATTATTTTACGTTGGTTATCGCAAGTGTGAAGTCGGAGTGTCGTTTGAGTGTTTCGAGGTCTTAGCCCGGCAAGAACTCATTTCGTACGCGAGAGAGGTCTCCGCTCTCATGAATTGTGGCCCTGCTCGCGAACAAACTTCCAGCCAACTCCCACCGTCCATATGCCGCTACTTCGCTCTCGAGAGGTGCTCCGGAAGCGGGTGCGAAACTTGGGCGCATTTCATCTTATTTATTTTCAGTGCTTTCTTTTCCCCGTGTTTACACTTAACAGGACAGAATTTCGCAACTAGAGTTAGGCACTGTTTGAATTTGTTTTTAGTTTATGCTAGGGGCTCCGGAAGAAATATTACATAGTGCCTGAGAAAGTAAGTTACAGATGTTGTCTCACAGTAAGGCTGTTGCTGCCCAACAAGAGTAGCACACTGTCAGAAGAGATTGCAAGTTCCCGGTTTCTTGCAGATACAGTTTTACTTCGGTACAGATACCAGGTGCATTGCAGTGTGTGATTGAAATGGCGTACCAACTGGAAAGGTACTCTAAGGCTGACGTACGCAGGACATTAGGATTCTTATGGGCAGAAAGTCTAAATTGCACACAGACTCACCGTGAAATTCTCGTGGTATACGGACCAAACGCAATGTCGCGTCCAGCTGTAGCCAACAATTTGACGAAGGCTGCACAGATATGAGTGATGCTGAATATAAATTCTGATCTTACATCATGCGATTTCCAGTTTTTGGCAAGCTGGAAGGAGATCTCGGGGGAAAGACGTCTTTCTAAGATGATGACGTCCACATGGAGGCCCTGGAATGTCTCTGTGGCCAAAGAGCGGATATCTCTTGTAGAGGAACTAAATTATTGGTACAGTGTACCCACTGTTTTTTACAGAGACTTGGTGAGTACGTTGGAAAATAGTGTCATGTATCTATGTCACTTTCAAGTTGGTGCAGCATTCAATAAAAGTAGCTTGGCGTGCTATAATAATGTGTAACTTACTATTTGAAGTCCCGTCGTATTAGTTCACTATTGTCAAAAGCACTGAAACCTGGTTGGTAGGTACTCAGAGAGCGAACAGGATAAAGTTACGATTGTGGACGGGATCGTAAACAGTTACTGTGAGTTGCACAATCAAACACACAACTTTATTTTTCTAAGAACCACTTATTTACACACTGCTTTAAAAGACCACAATTAGACAATACGGCTGAAGGCCTAACTAAAGAAAACCTGAGATGCTTTCTGGACTGAAGGCCCAAAACCACACCAAAAACAAGAACGGCTGAAGGCTTAGAAAGCAAAAGTTATTAAATGTAGAAGGTAATTTAAAAAAAAAACATGCAATTGAAAACAATTAGCGGACGAAGGCCTACACTACACGTCTGAAGGACAACTATAATTAAAACACATTAATAAACATTTATTTCTAACCAAGAAATTTCATTTTAAACTTACAGCAAAACGGCTGAAAACCTAATCAAAGAAATATTAACTTTTTGCACGGCTTAAGGCCACAAACAAATTTGAAACAACGGCTGAAGGTGTGGACAACAAGTCACACAAACAATTTAAAATAAACCCCTTCTTTCAAATAAAAAAAAATTCCTTTAAAGAATACGAACGTCTAAAGGCCTTATTAAAAGAGGTTCACGTAAACCCTTGGATGAAGGCCAGACATAACACATCGAACAACTAACGGCTTAGGGTCTGGATTACAAACAATTTCAGATAGAACAAATTTTAAGGAAAAATATATTTTTAAAGAATAAAATCGATCTTCAAAATTTCTATTTAACATGACTGAAGGCCTTTACACAAAATTTAACAAGAACTAAATTAATACAAGGCCGGAGGCCTCGCACAATGCTTCAAACTAAAATTAAAATCACAATCTAAAACAAATAGAACAAGTAGTACTCAGAAGTCTTCCAAGGGTCGCCTGAGAAGGTAGCTCAAACGTAATGTGAGATGAGACAGGCAGCCAAGAGATGAAGTTAAATAATCGGATGGCAACCCAGACTAGGGACGGCCCAAGGACCGACCAACAATTTAACCAATTCCCTTCCGTCCGACCAACGGCACAACGACGGAAAATATCGGCCGAGGACGAGGATACGAACAGCACTACGTCTTCAGAAACTGACGTCCAAAAACAGCCAAGGGAACAATAACCACTCTAAGCAAAATATTATCCAAACAACTTAAAAGGCTGTCGAACTACATGCCATGCCCGACAGCATCTACACGACGAGGAAAGATGCACTGCCGGAAAATTAAGCTCACGTCCAGGGCAGGTAGCTGGGGCATTAACGGCCACAGGGCAGAAAATACCACTGGTACACTTCACTGGCAAGTAACAGTCAATTTAGTAATTAATCGCAATATAGGAATATAGCTGCAAGATTTCGCCGACTAGAACACATCATACATTGCTGCTAACACAAACGACCCAGGGAGCAACAACTCACAAATGAACGAAGAGATGTCCCAATAGTTGAGGCTTCATAACTGATCACTCAACTTCAGCATCCAGGTTCGGTGGGCAACGAACTTTGTCGCTCTCACAGCTAGCGCCTCACGACTCGACAGCACATGCACACTGCCAGCAGTCCTGGCCTGGCCCGCACCGCGGAGACTTCCTCGCTGATCTGTCCCAACTGACTGACCACCACACACCACCACCACCCGAAAAAAACTAGCGGTCACACCAACGATAGGCGCTGCTGCTGCCACACAAGGAGGCAATCCAGCAACTGCGTTACGCCAGTAAGTAAGGAAGAAACAAGACGCCACTCAATGTGACGAAGTGCCAAAGACCAAACGACATGAACGCAAGCCACACACACCTCAAGCACTACTTTTAGTTTTATGAACTCTTTCGAGAAATACACCACTCTTACACCTATAAACGCAGTGCAATATAAAACTGAGTTCAAGAAGTTTGTGGTCATCAAGTGTGTAAGTCTTCCACATTAGGCGAAGCGATAGTTGTGTCCAGAGTCTAATACATGCAGTCACGACACTCTGAAGCGAAAGTTGTTATAATTTGACAGCTGGGGTGGCACTATATCGTTGAAAAGCATTGAGAAAGTCAAATGCGCCGCAAGGATAACGTTTGTTTTCAATTATTTTTCTACTTAATTAGTGAACTAGTTGTTGTATTTTTATCGAGTATAATGATTCGACTATTCTTGCACTTCACTCGACTTTCTAATAGGCGAATATTTTTGTAAATGTAATTATTTTTCCTTCAAAGGCGAGTGTAGTGAAGATTCCTGCCGTTTGTGGCTCAGATTTAACAACAATTGTGTAATTTCTTTCTTCCGTGTTGGGAAATATTTCTGTTTGTTTTGACCATTTTTATCACGTGTATGTGGGGTTCCCGTAAGGTTGTGGTGGTTTATTTGGAACGTTAAATAATGTAGGTATTACAAAAAGGTCAGGTTGTTTGGTGTTTACTAACAATTTTTTGTTACTAATGAAAAACGACATTATTCAGTAAATGCCTGTAAATTACAAATGAATCGTAAACTGACTGTCCTGTAATGTACTGCTTCGTACTTGTCAGGGTCCTTAGGAAACTAAATGATGACAAATGTGGCGTCATTTTTAGTTATTGTCAATTGTTGCGGCATTTCTAATACACCTTAATGTACAAACTATGTTAGAAATCAATGTAAACGTTAGCACTCGCTCTCATCCGATATCATAATCAGGAGCGCCACTTGCTGACCGCTTGGTGCGCTGCTATCTCTGTGGGTAACAAAAAAGAGTCGTAGAGTCGCCACTGTTGTGTTACACTGTGGTTCTGTCTGTGATATTTGTCATATTTGCCACAGAAAGCACTTTTGCAAGTCTTTGTACAAAGGACAAACTCTGGATTCCAAAGTTTATGCTGATGTCGAGTAGTCTGTCCCCTGGTGAGCACTTTGTGTCGAGCGTTGGTCTAAACTTGATGTGGAGGCCTGATTTTGGAATTATGATGCTGCAGCTGCGAAAATAGTAAATAAGGTAATATCTGGATATGCCTCTGCATGTGGTAGCATTGCAAAAGTTGGATTGCCACGGTTAGGAAGCATTTTCTGTTTTGCATCTTCGGTAACATTGTCAGTTTAACCACTTAATAATATGCATGAACTCAGAAAAGTGTCATATTACAGTAACGCTTGCCGAGAACTGTGCTTTGTTTCCGAATGTTCAAATGTTCAAATGCGTGTGAGTTCCTAAGGGACCAAATTGCTGAGGTCATCGGTTTCTAGATTTACACACTGCTTAAACTAACTTTTGCTTAGAACAACACACACACCCATGCTCGAGGGAGGACTCGAACCTCCGGCGGGAGGGGCCGCGCAGTCCGTGACATGGCGCCTCAGACCGCACGGCCACTCCGCGCGGCTTTGTTGCCGAGAACTAGCATTCAGTAAGACAGTAACACCCGTCTTTCCCGGCACCAATTGGTATTGGATAACTTTTTTAATTATTGTAGGCCTTAATCTGAATGTTAAGATATGTGTAAGATGTGTGGAACGTTCATCGATCAGAATAATAAAAATTAGTCTGAATTGCGAATCTCAAATTCTATCCTTCCAGATAAAATCACGGGGCCTGCATCAATATTTTGAAGTAATTAGTATTTCTTAAGTATTAGGCATTTTTATTGGCGGAGGTCCAGCAACCGTGCTTTAACTTAATTACAAAATACATGTATAGTCACCTCGGTTGCACAAACTTGTTGTCAAATTGACCATGGTTTCGACCATGGTCAATTTCACAACAATTTTTTGCAACCGAGGTGACTGAAGCATGGTATTCCGTAAGGAAACGAGTTCTCATCATACTATACCAGTCACTTCAGTACACCCGCAACTCGTAAGATAGCCTTCTTTCATTCAGTTATTCATAGAGCCACCTCCACCCCCGACTTTCTTCTGAAAAACTCAATTCTGCAATCAATGTGATTAAAACTGCTGTTGCCAATAATGGCTATAATCCCTCTATAGTAGGTAGTATTCTTAACAGGAAAACCAATAAGAGAGGCCTTGCTAATAACGAACCTAATTAAATGAAAAAAATCTTCTTTATACCATTTCTTGGTATGCTTAAAAATAATTATAGCTGTAGAGTAATCTTCTCCACTAATAATTCTTTAAAAAGTAACATCATACATAACTTGAAACCTACGTTGTCCCCATGCAGAATTCTGGTGTCTATACAATTATTTGCGGCAACCGTCTCGCCTATTACATAGGCCAAACAGGCCGAGCTATTTCGACAAATTTCAAGGAACAGCTTCTAGGCAAAAAAAAAAAGCACCAGTGTTCACAATTCAACTTCCGCTGACCATTTGTTAATCACAGGATATAATCCTAAAGATGTAAAAGACGTCCAGGTCTTGTACTCGGAGAAAAAAGTCTTTAGGCTTAACATCTTACAAGAGTTAGAGGTTTTTAAACACCTATCTCTGAGCGACGGTCTTATACTTAACGAACAGTTGCAAATACGCAGCAAAAACTTTTTTCAAGGTATAGAGCCGATAATCTAAAAATGGTATGAATGGCGATACTTTCCTCAATGTAGACTCTTAAACGCCGTTTTCTTTTACATTTTCATATTTTCTATGTACATTCTTTTGTAAGTACATTCTTTTGTAAAATAAAACCGTTACGGTATGTTGTAACTTCCATGCACTGGTCCTGATGTTGCCTGTAATGTTTAAAATTGTCTCTGCAGTGCCTCATTTGCTCTTGTCTGTGATTCGAGCACTTTTTGCTAGATGACGCTAATCTGTTTTCGTGTCCAGCTCGTGGGTGCCTTGGCATTTTTGGCCGTCTATTGTGACGGTAGCGGTTGTCTGATGCAGTGTTTGGCCCTAAGCGAGCTCGAGATTGCTATTTCGATGGAACATTTTAAAAAATGGTTCCAATGGCTCTGAGCACTATGGGACTTAACATCTATGGTCATCAGTCCCCTAGAACATAGAACTACTGCACCTAACTAACCTAAGGACATCACACAACACCCAGTCATCTAGAGGCAGAGAAAATCCCTGACCCCGCCGGGAATCGAACCCGGGAACCCGGGCGTGGGGAGCGTGGAACATTTTATTGCAGTTGACAAACGTGTTATATTTTTACAATTTAATTTTTATTCTTGTGACTATTTCTATTACACCAGAGCATTTTTCTCAGATGTTTTTCACCAATGGTGTGATTACATGTTAGTTCTCTGTTTGTACATTTTATGGAAGTAATCCTATTAAGTAAATTATATTTTTGAGCAAGATAGATACTGCCTACAGGAAAATTAAAGAGACCTTTGGAGAGAAGAGAACCACTTGTATGAATATCAAGAGCTCAGATGGAAACCCAGTTCTAAGCAAAGAAGGGAAGGTAGAAAGGTGGAAGGAGTATATAGAGGGTTTATACAAGGGAGATGTACTTGAGGACAATATTACGGAAATGGAAGAGGATGTAGATGAAGACGAAATGGGAGATAAGATACTGCGTGAAGAGTTTGACAGAGCACTGAAAGACCTGAGTCGAAACAAGGCCCCGGGAGTAGACAACATTCCACTAGAACTACTGATGGCCTCGGGAGAGCCAGTCATGACAAAACTCTACCATCTGGTGAGCACGATGTATGAGACAGGCGAAATACCCTCAGACTTCAAGAAGAATATAATAATTCCAATCCCAAAGAAAGCAGGTGTTGACAGATGTGAAAATTACCGAACTATCAGTTTAATAAGTCACAGCTGCAAAATACTAACGCGAATTCTTTACAGACGAATGGAAAAACTGGTAGAAGCTGACCTCGGGGAAGATCAGTTTGGATTCCGTAGGAATGTTGGAACACGTGAGGCAATACTGACCTTACGACTTATCTTGGAAGAAAGATTAAGAAAAGGCAAACCTACGTTTCTAGCATTTGTAGAATAAGAGAAAGCTTTTGACAATGTTGACTGGAATACTCTCTTTCAAATTCTGAAGGTGGCAGGGGTAAAATACAGGGAGCGAAAGGCTATTTACAATTTGTACAGAAACCAGATGGCAGTTATAAGAGTCGAGGGGCATGAAAGGGAAGCAGTGGTTGGGAAAGGAGTGAGACAGGGTTGTAGCCTCTCCCCGATGTTATTCAATCTGTATATTGAGCAAGCAGTAAAGGAAACAAAAGAAAAATTCGGAGTAGGTATTAAAATTCATGGAGAAGAAGTGAAAACTTTGAGGTTCGCCGATGACATTGTAATTCTGTCACAGGCAGCAAAGGACTTGGAAGAGCAGTTGAACGGAATGGACAGTGTCTTGAAAGGAGGATATAAGATGAACATCAACAAAAGCAAAACGAGGATAATGGAATGTAGTCAAATTAAGTCGGGTGATGCTGAGGGAATTAGATTAGGAAATGAGACACTTAAAGTAGTAAAGGAGTTTTGCTATTTAGGGAGTAAAATAACCGATGATGGTCGAAGTAGAGAGGATATAAAATGTAGACTGGCAATGGCAAGGAAAGCGTTTCTCAAGAAGAGAAATTTGTTAACATCGAGTATAGATTTAGGTGTCAGGAAGTCGTTTCTGAAAGTATTTGTATGGAGTGTAGCCATGTATGGAAGTGAGACATGGACGATAAATAGTTTGGACAAGAAGAGAATAGAAGCTTTCGAAATGTGGTGCTACAGAAGAATGCTGAAGATAAGGTGGGTAGATCACGTAACTAATGAGGAGGTATTGAATAGGATTGGAGAGAAGAGAAGTTTGTGGCCCAACTTGACTAGAAGAAGGGATCGGTTGGTAGGACATGTTTTGAGGCATCAAGGGATCACAAATTTAGCATTGGAGGGCAGCGTGGAGGGTAAAAATCGTAGAGGGAGACCAAGAGATCAATACACTAAGCAGATTCAGAAGGATGTAGGTTGCAGAAGGTACTGGGAGATGAAGAAGCTTGCACAGGATAGAGTAGCATGGAGAGCTGCATCAAACCAGTCTCAGGACTGAAGACCACAACAACAACAACAACAATTTTTGAGCCATGTCATTATATTTTCTAGGTTGTTGTTGTTCTGGTCTTCAGTCCTGAGACTGGTTTGATGCAGCTCTCCATGCTACTCTATCCTGTGCAAGCTTCTTCATCTCCCAGTACCTACTGCAACCTACATCCTTCTGAATCTGCTTAGTGTATTGATCTCTTGGTCTCCCTCTACGATTTTTACCCTCCACGCTGCCCTCCAATGCTAAATTTGTGATCCCTTGATGCCTCAAAACATGTCCTACCAACCGATCCCTTCTTCTAGTCAAGTTGTGCCACAAACTTCTCTTCTCCCCAATCCTATTCAATACCTCCTCATTAGTTACGTGATCTACCCACCTTATCTTCAGCATTCTTCTGTAGCACCACATTTCGAAAGCTTCTATTCTCTTCTTGTCCAAACTCGTTATCGTCCATGTTTCACTTCCATACATGGCTACACTCCATACAAATACTTTCAGAAACGACTTCCTGACACTTAAATCTATACTCGTTGTTAACAAATTTCTCTTCTTCAGAAACGATTTCCTTGCCATTGCCAGTCTACATTTTATATCCTCTCTACTTCGACCATCATCAGTTATTTTGCTCCCCAAATAGCAAAACTCCTTTAATACTTCAAGTGTCTCATTTCCTAATCTAATTCCCTCAGCATCACCCGACTTAATTCGACTAGATTCCATTATCCTCGTTTTGCTTTTGTTGATGTTTATCTTATATCCTCTTTTCAAGACACTGTCCATTCCGTTCAACTGCTCTTCCAAGTCCTTTGCTGTCTCTGACAGAATTACAATGTCATCGGCGAACCTCAAAGTTTTTACTTCTTCTCCATGAATTTTAATACCTACTCCGAATTTTTCTTTTGTTTCCTTTACTGCTTGCTCAATATACAGATTGAATAATATCGGGGCCAGCCGAAGTGGTCGTGTGGTTAAAGGCGCTGCAGTCTGGAACGGCAAGACCGCTACGGTCGCAGGTTCGAATCCTGCCTCGGGCATGGATGTTTGTGATGTCCTTAGGTTAGTTAGGTTTAACTAGTTCTGAGTTCTAGGGGACTAATGACTTCAGCAGTTGAGTCCCATAGTGCTCAGAGCCATTTGAATAACATCGGGGAGAGGCTACAACCCTGTCTCACACCTTTCCTAACCACTGCTTCCCTTTCATGCCCCTTGAGTCTTATAACTGCCATCTGGTTTCTGTACAAATTGTAAATAGCCTTCCGCTCCCTGTATTTTACCCCTGCCACCTTCAGAATTTGAAAGAGAGTATTCCAGTTAACATTGTCAAAAGCTTTCTCTAAGTCTACAAATGCTAGAAACGTAGGTTTGCCTTTCCTTAATCTTTCTTCTAAGATAAGTCGTAAGGTTAATATTGCCTCACGTGTTCCAACATTTCTACGGAATCCAAACTGATCTTCCCCGAGGTCCGCTTCTACCAGTTTTTCCATTCGTCTGTAAAGAATTCGCGTTAGTATTTTGCAGCTGTGACTTATTAAACTGATAGTTCGGTAATTTTCACATCTGTCAACACCTGCTTTCTTTGGGATTGGAATTATTATATTCTTCTTGAAGTCTGAGGGTATTTCGCCTGTCTCATACATCTTGCTCACCAGATCGTAGAGTTTTGTCATGACTGGCTCTCCCAAGGCCATCAGTAGTTCTAATGGAATGTTGTCTACTCCCGGGGCCTTGTTTCGACACAGGTCTTTCAGTGCTCTGTCAAACTCTTCACGCAGTATCTTATCTCCCATTTCGTCTTCATCTACATCCTCTTCCATTTCCATAATACTGTCCTCAAGTACATCGCCCTTGTATAAACCCTCTATATACTCCTTCCACCTTTCTGCCTTCCCTTCTTTGCTTAGAACTGGGTTGCCATCTGAGCTCTTGATATTCATACAAGTGGTTCTCTTATCTCCAAAGGTCTCTTTAATTTTCCTGTAGGCAGTATCTATCTTACCCCTAGTGAGATAAGCCTCTACATCCTTACATTTGTCCTCTAGTCATCCCTGCTTAGCCATTTTGCTCTTTCTGTCGATCTCATTTTTGAGACGTTTGTATTCCCTTTTGCCTGCTTCATTTACTGCATTTTTATATTTTCTCCTTTCATCAATTAAATTCAATATTTCTTCTGTTACCCAAGGATTTCTATTAGTCCTCGTCTTTTTACCTACTTGATCCTCTGCTGCCTTCACTACTTCATCCCTCAGAGCTACCCATTCTTCTTCTACTGTATTTCTTTCCCCCATTCCTGTCAATTGTTCCCTTATGCTTTCCCTGAAACTCTCTACAACCTCTGGTTCTTTCAGTTTATCCAGGTCCCATCTCCTTAAATTCCCACCTTTTTGCAGTTTCTTCAGTTTCAATCTGCAGTTCATAACCAATAGATTGTGGTCAGAATCCACATCTGCCCCTGGAAATGTCTTACAATTTAAAACCTGGTTCCTAAATCTCTGTCTTACCATTATATAATCTATCTTATACCTATTAGTATCTCCAGGATTCTTCCAGGTATACAACCTTCTTTTATGATTCTTGAACCAAGTGTTAGCTATGATTAAGTTATGCTCTGTGCAAAATTCTACAAGGCGGTTTCCTCTTTCATTTCTTCCACCCAATCCATATTCACCTACTATGTTTCCTTCTCTCCCTTATCCTACGGACGAATTCCAGTCACCCATGACTATTAAATTTTCGTCTCCCTTCACTACCTGAATAATTTCTTTTATCTCGTCATACATTTCATCAATTTCTTCATCATCTGCAGAGCTAGTTGGCATATAAATTTGTACTACTGTAGTAGGCATGGGCTTTGTGTCTATCTTGGCCACAATAATGCGTTCACTATGCTGTTTGTAGTAGCTAACCCGCACTCCTATTTTGTTATTCATTATTAAACCTACTCCTGCATTACCCCTATTTGATTTTGTATTTATAACCCTGTAATCACCTGACCAAAAGTCTTGTTCCTCCTGCCACCGAACTTCACTAATTCCCACTATATCTAACTTTAACCTATCCATTTCCCTTTTTAAATTTTCTAACCTACCTGCCCGATTAAGGGATCTGACATTCCACGCTCCGATCCGTAGAATGCCAGTTTTCTTTCTCCTGATAACGACGTCCTCTTGAGTAGTCCCCGCCCGGAGATCCGAATGGGGGACTATTTTACCTCCGGAATATTTTACCCAAGAGGACGCCATCATCATTTAATCATACAGTAAAGCTGCATGTCCTCGGGAAAAATTACAGCTGTAGTTTCCCCTTGCTTTCAGCCGTTCGCAGTACCAGCACAGCAAGGCCGTTTTGGTTAATGTTACAAGGCCAGATCAGTCAATCATCCTGACTGTTGCCCCTGCAACTACTGAAAAGGCTGCTGCCCCTCTTCAGGAACCACATGTTTGTCTGGCCTCTCAACAGATACCCCTCCGTTGTGGTTGCACCTACGGTACGGCCATCTGTATCGCTGAGGCACGCAAGCCTCCCCACCAACGGCAAGGTCCATGGTTCATGGGGGAAGATTTTCTAGGTAATCCAATTTTCTAGGTAATCCAATGTAATTCATATTCTGTTGAAGACAGCCTTAGAGCTGTCGAAACCATGGTCAATTTGACAACAATTCTGTGCAACCAAGATAGCTATACTTAATTTCTTAAGTACTTTAGTGATGAGGATCGGTAAATAATTCACAGTTATAAATAAGGTCCCATTATGGATTCTGTTACTGATTTCGCAGTTACGTTACCTTCGAATGCTATTCGCTCAACTACGCTCACAATGAGGGGCTGAACTTGGGCCATGAAATAGTTCTCAAGATTTATTCCAATTAATCGATTCGATAAGCACTAATGCTGCTGTGAAGTCTAAGCAAAATCCATCGTGGAAGAGGGCTGTCGCGGGAACTGGGTTCATGAAATGGCAGTTGTGTCTTTTACTATTTCTAATAGTCAGCGAGGAGAACGAAAATGACCACAGCGATATTTGAACTACGCGCGCCAGTGACTCCGGAATCCACCTAGATCGACAATCCAAGATAAAGAATGGCGAAAAACTTACTCGAAAAAAAATTATATGCTATAATATTACTCTTTACCTATTTTTCATTCAATGCACTGAATTTAAATGACTGGGTGTTGTGTGATGTCCTTAGGTTAGTTAGGTTTAAGTAGTTCTAAGTTCTAGGGGACTGATGACCATAGATGTTAAGTCCCATAGTGCTCAGAGCCATTTGAACCATTTGAACTGAATTTAAATTTTGTTTAGAGAATTAATTTCACGAAAATTTTGTTTACATAATTAATTTCGTAAACTTAATGTTTATTTCCAAATTACTGTGTTAATAACGATGGCCAGTGATGAATGTATGTTCATGTCTTCTAATTTCTGCTGGTGAATACAGAACGGAATTGCAATAGATTTCAAGGCTTCATTTTTAAACCCCCATATCCCACTCAATATTCAAGAGTTTGTAAATTAAAACTGTTCGGACTCACATTGCAGCTCGCGATATCCATGTATTAATAAGAGACCTGCGGGTGCATAATACTGTTGCATTTCACTCTGCAAGATTTATTTTGTATAGCAAGTAACATGGTTTCCTACAGTTTATAGTGTTGTAGAATACTATAATTGCATTGGTTAGCAGAGTTCAGATGTCTGTTGTCGCACAGGTAAGCCGTGACCTTATTAGGGCCAGCTTCAGACTATGTTTAGTGCATTTAGGGAATAGTCAGATTATATTCAGTGAAATGGTAACTTGGTTAACATACATACTGGTACCACTTAGTTCGAAGGTTGTGTAGAACATTGGATATCCAAAAGACTGAGATGAAAAATTTACTATAATATAACAGCAGATCAAATTCGTGGTGTTTATAGGGATTGTATATGACGTATGTAATTACACACGTAGGAATTCTAGAACACAATAGTTTCATATGAAGTAATCGTAGATGTAATGGTGACACACAGTCGTTAATGGGGGACGTTGATGAAATTGACCAAAAATGTCAATTTTCGATTTATTTTTTATTTGTTAGTACAATTCATGGACAATAACTTCCCAAAGTTTCAATGTTGAAAGCACATCCGCAGTGCCTGAAAATTAATTAAAAATGTGACGCGGCCTCCCTGCCACGCCCACGTTTTGAAACAGCACTTCAATACCAGCTCAGTGAACAACGATTCTGTGTATTACTTTCAACCAAACGTGTGCGGGATACATCTAGAAGGCCGTGATACATACTCTTTGGTTTTATAGATCATCTTTGACTCTGTTCCGTATCTTATAAACTCATATGGAAACGATGCCCTAAAAACACATTTGCATCTGCTACAGTTGTCAGAATTGCAACTTATGATGCAGCTATTGTATTTAATGATGGGAACGTCGGGAAGATGAAGGTATTAAAAAGAATGGGCTTCAAGATAGGAAATTTTACTCAAGACATCCTGAGAAAAATAGATTTACAGCGCGTCTCTGCAGCTGAAAAGTCAGTTGAAGACCTGATAAAGGAAAGAAGACAGACAACAAGAAACCAGAAGAGAAGCCTTGAAGGGAAAGACGACCCAGAGTACAAATGTGGTGCCTTCTGAAGAAGTGACGTGAAGAAAAAAGTTAGGTTGAACTTTAAATTGCGTTTCCTGAAAAGTTTGCTTTTTAAAGTTTATGCACCTTTTACTCAGATTCTATGAGTGCTAGAATTACGACATTTTTACACATATTTCTATAAGCCTAATAAACGTAGTCTCAAGAGCAAATTTTGAAGTTCTGATAGCAAGCTGAGATATGGGGCAAAGTGCTTGGAATTTTGCATTAATTTAAAATTGTAATGGTGGAACTATAATTAAAAACTATGAAAATTCTCCTATTTGACATATTCCAAAAGCGTCATGAGAGAAGCTTACAGTATATAGAGAGATGAAACGGAGAAATTTTTGTAGAAATCTCTTGAATACTTTCTGATAAAAAGGAACATACATTATTTTTTAAAATAAAACTTAAAATTTCATTAAAAAAAAGTTGAATATATAAATGTATTACTTTCATGTAAAGTGTGGTACAAAATTTCATGGCCATATCTCCAAAACTGTGGATTTGGTGCATTTTTTAAATAGTGTGTGTTTTTCATCAACGTCCCCCTTAGTGGGTATAAAGTTACACTATGTGGAGAATCATACAGATATAAAAGTTAAAAGCATAAAACTAACAGTGGGTATGCAAAAAAAAGCTGGTGAAGGTCCATACCTTTTGGTTCAGGTCAGAGCAACGAGACACTTTTTTCTTTGTGTGTGTTCCATAAGTGACTGTGACGAGATATAAAAGTCCTACATCACACGTTTTGCACCCGTGCCCAACACAGACAAGGATTGCGCGTTTCTGTCTAGCTGGAGTATCGACATAGGTCATGAAGCAGACATCTTCTACCTATCCAGCAATGCTTATTTTCAGTGCCATCACAATAAGTACACAGATTATGTGACAAGAGCGTGTTCTCTGGTGTATAGCTGTCTGTAAATACGCGAATATAAGGAAGGACTGATCCCCATTATTAACGACATATGCTGTGCTCAGATATTTGTATTAGTTCACCGTTCATTCAGTGAACTTAGTCGTTATCGACCCCTCCAAAATATTTTGGTGTTCCGTCGGTCGTAGCTTACAAGGAGCGGCAAGACAATGCATTCGAAAATTTCTTCGAGTGAGATGAAACAACAATTTTACTGTTTCCAGTGATTATTTACGAGGGTTGTTTTTTAAGTAAGGACCGTTTATATTTTTGAAAAAAGATACAAATACTTTTGTAAAAAAACTTTTATTTTCTGATTCTACACACTTTTACCTATTTTTCTACATAGTTGCCTTGTTTATTTAAGCACTTGTCATACCGTACAACTAAGTTTTTAATTCCCTCTTCAAAGAATTCGGCCGCCTGCTCCGACAGCCAAGAGTTCACGGCCGCTTTCACTTCATCGTCGTCATTGAAGCGCTGCCCGCCAAGATGGTGTTTCAGGTACTGGAAAAGGTAAAAATCGCTAGGAGTAAGGTCGGGGCTGTATGGTGCATGGTCCTAAACTTCCCAGCCAAAAGAATCAATCAAATCCCGAGTCTTTTGAGAGGTGTGAGGCCTAGCGTTATCGTGCAGGAGCAAAACTCCTTTTGTCAGCATGCCGCGCCTTTTGTTTTGAATTGCTCTGCGGAGCTTCTTTAGAGTTGCACAGTAGGCATCTGAGTTGATTGTCGTTCCTCGTGGCATAAAGTCCACTACCAAAACACCGCGCCGATCCCAGAACACAGTTGCCATAATCTTGCGCTTTGACAGCGTCTGTTTGGCTTTGACCTTGACTGGTGAGGTTGTGTGTCGCCATTCCATCGATTGTCGCTTGCTTTCGGGAGTGATATGGGATACCCATGTTTCATCTCCAGTGACAATCTGACTCAACATGTCATCCCCTTCTTCCTCGTAACGAATAAAAAAGTCCAATGAAGTGGCAAATCTCTTCCCTTTGTTGTCCTCCGTGAGGAGTCTGGGTACCCACCGAGAACACAGTTTCTTAAAGTTTAGGTTTTCAGACACAATTTTGTACAAAACCGATCTTGAAACTTGTGGAAATTCCAAAGAAAGAGTGGAAATTGTGAATCTTCTGTCCTCACGAATCTTTGTTTCGACTGCAGCCACCAAATCATCAGTGATCACAGAGGGCCGGCCTGAGCGTTCTTCGTCATGGACGTTTTGACGGCCATTTTTAAACTCTCTAACCCATTGACGCATAGGCTTCTCGCGGTCAAAAAACGTATCACTGACCTATCTCACACGCGGCGGGCGATTCAATAATCGTAAACATTACAAAGTAGCACAGCGATGCGTACACGTCAGCTACAGGGCTGCAACTTGCATCAGTGTGAACGGGAAGGATGCCGGCAAGTGGCGCGGTGGCTTGTTGCGCGGTCCGCGCGAACTACGGGACTATATGCGGAAACGGCCCTTACTTAAAAAACAACCCTTGTATTTCCACTCGTTTCAAAGGTTTAAACTGTCAATAGGCGACTTTATGAGGATTAATATGGCATGTGTGTGTTATGCTACGACTTTGGGTTACCCTGTCGCACTTAGACAGTGAGAAAAAATATAACACTATTTTCTACGAGCCTTGGATACTTGTCGCGTGCCATTGTAAAGCAATTGTTTTAAAGGGGTTCACGTCACTACACTTCCGTTTTCGAACTATCGACGTCAAAGGTATTAATGCAGGTCCCTATGAGACCAGGTGAAATCGTTAAATCACTCAAAAATACGGAATTTTCTTGTATGTTTCAAGCTCGGAACCCAACAATTTCCGAAAAATCTAAGAACGGGTACTTCAGATCCCGTGCAGATATATGTGAAACATGCCCTTCCTGAGGTGGAAGTCAAGTAACCTTGTAGGATGACAGCCACCAGTAAAGTAAGGTCGTCATGTAAAACCTGAAGAATGCCCTTTCCAATAGAGGCAGAAGTCAAATGATCTTGTAGGATGAAAACCACTTTTAAAGTAAGCTCATCATTCACAGACACCCCTTAAAAATAGCTTACCGATTGCTTCGCGGCGCGGTAGACGGCGTAAAACTGATACGAGGCGATCATGTAACGCACCACCGCTGATGTAATTCATGGCCATGAAATTGTTTGTGTGTGCCAGTCGCTTGTATGTTATCAACAGAGTAGTAAGAGTCAACGTGAGGAAGTCACAGAATGGCAGAAATGACTTCGCATGATTGGATGTAAGGATGACCAAAGCGTGAATGAAGTTGGTGATTTGTTGAGGGACCAAAAATTCTTCTCATCATTATTTTCCCTGATACTTTTGAACTGTCTCTTTAAAGATCTAGTACCAGGAACATTGCCTAGATGCATTCTGGTTCCACTTCTGTTTTGCACTTAATGATGAGCTCTTTCTGTCGTATACGTTGTTAGTTGTTATGAACGCTCGCGGTTCTAGGCGCACAGTCAGGAACCGTGCGACTGCTACGGTCGCAGGTTCGAATCCTGCCTCGGGCATGGATGTGTGTGATGTCCTTAGGTTAGTTAGGTTTAAGTAGTTCTAAGTTCTAGGGGACTAATGACCACAGCAGTTGAGTCCCATAGTGCTCAGAGCCATTTGAACCATTCTGTTATGAACGCTCTTTCTATTTTGTGTATACATTTATGTATGGTAAATTTTTCTTACAGTTTTTGAAAAATTCTTTTTGCTAGATACACGAACTTTCCGTCTTTTATATTTAATTTTTGTTTCCATCCAAAACTTTTGTGCCTTTTTGTGCTACTGAGAAATTTAATTTTCTTCACGGATTCTTAAACTTGTTCTACAGGGTATCGTTTCTAAGAATCTGACTTGAGTTTCTTTATCTACTAGAGTGGCAGACGGTGTAGCAGAATCAACCGCAAAAGAAAGCTGCTTTGCCTCAATACGTTTCAACCGTGAAATTACCTTCAAAATATTTTCTTAAAGAATTTACTTTATTTACTACCGATTCATCAAGTACATTAACACATTTGATCGCACTATGTGAGCGTGGAAGTAGTTGCCAGTGGCTAACTGATGAAAACATAGTTCTTTCAACAAATGGAAATTTTATTCCTAAAAACCCATTCTTCTTTTAAAAACGGATTTAAAAATTATAATCAAGTTACAATTTATTCAGAGGCAGAAATAGCAATTTTTTTTTGACAGTACGAGCTTTCGGGCTGAGAACCTTGCCGCTCCCTTTTAAGACGGCCGTAGTCACGACCGCTCACACAGCCTCTGAAAGACTACACTGGTGCAAATCTGCAAAAAAAAAAAAAAAAAAAAAAAATGGTTCAAATGGTTCTGAGCACTATACGACTTAACTTCTGAGGTCATCAGTCGCCTAGAACTTAGAACTAATTAAACCTAACTAACCTAAGCACATCACACACATCCATGCCCGAGGCAGGATCGGAACCTGCGACCGTAGCGGTCGCTCGGTTCCAGACTGTAGCGCCTAGAACCGCACGGCCACTCCGGCCGGCGCAAATCTGCAACACACCAGATTGCTTTAAACTAAAAATTTTAACAACTGACACGAACACATAAACTATACACCCCTTAGGAGGGATGTAAATGGTACAAAACACTCACATTAAAAACATTACTTGCCACCGAAAGTGTAACTTGTTTTTAAAAGAAAACTCTTACGGCGGAAGGGTGGAAACTTTATGTACTAAAATGACCATTTAAATAAAAACCCATGAAATGCAGTCTTACATAAAATGTACAAACATGCTCTACATTACACATATACCGCCTCTCAATATGATAGGCAAGATAAAAACATATTTCAGGAATTTGGCCTTTACACCTTAAGCAATAAATTCGTTAACACCGAATCCGGAAAACACGACCGAGGCAGCTATTAACGTACGGCAGAACGACAGACAGACAGGCAGGCACTAACTGGCTAACAAATGCGGACGGGAGACAGATTAGGAAGCTGGGGACGAGGTAGAATTTAACAAGTAAATGAAACAACATATCACGAATCACTTCTAATAAACAGCGATGTCTGGCGAAGACCTGGCGTAGCACCCCCAAAACGCTCTCCCGAACCGTCCGCTGCCAGCCGCTTCAACGGACGCAGGAAGGCGCGCCGATTTCGCGTGTCACGGCGTCGCAGCTCGCGCCGGCCAGACCGATGTCGTGGGTTGACTCCTGTTGCTCTCGTGTCGGCCGCGAAGCCACTACCCCTCGCTATACGGCGCGGCCCTCTGGACTCACGTGGCGACCTCACATGCGCCGACGCTCAAGACGGACAAGTCATCTTGTGCCTCAGTGCGGACAGCGTAGCTGCTGTTGTGTGAACGACGCCTGAGGCTTGGTGCTGGTGGTGTCATAGTGATTGTTTGTTTTCAGGCTGTGATAACTTAGGGACTATTTTACATTGTTGGCAGGTGTGGTGAATACGCTGGTGCATATCCTAGTGATGCCTAACAGGCATGTGGTGACGGCGCAACTTCAGTCGCTGGACAACGCCTCAGGCTCGGTGCTAGTGGTGTCACCGTGACTGTTTACGGGCTGTGATGGTTTAGGGAGTACTTTGCGTTGTTGACAGACCTGCTGGACGCGCTGGTGCGCAACCTGGTGGTGTCGGAACGGCACGTGGTGGCGGCGCGGCTGCTGTCGCTGGATGACTCGTCCGGCTCGGTGCTGGCGGTGTCGGCGTGGCAGCGCGCCCGCGGCCCGGCGCCCGCGCTTGCGGGCCCGACGCGCGACGACGCCGCCCCCGTGGCTGGACGCCGCCCCGACGCACACCTGCCCTGGTTCGAGGATGCCGCCTCCAGTCCTGCGCTCCGCTCGCCCAAGTTCGTGCCGTCGCCCGTGAACGCCTCGTACCGCGGCTGGTGGACCTACCCCTACTACTCGTGCCACGTGCGCCTCTGGCTCGTCTCCTACAGCATCGCCATTCAGCCCGCGTCGCACTGGGGGTGAGTTTGCAGCCGCTGCAGTGGCGCGCAGCATCCACCACTGCGTCATTTTCCAACACCAGCCTTGCTAAAAAAAAACATTCGGTGCTTCACATATAGACTCTAAGACAGAAAAAAACGACACACCGTGAGGGAATTAGCCCAATACAATGGAAATTGGTTGATTTATTCGAGAGCAAGATCTTCACCGACTGAACAAGTCAACAACGCCTTGGTCCAAATGTGTGTAAATTCCTAAGGGACTAAACTGCTGAGGTCGTCGGTCGCTAGACTTACACACTACTTAAACTAACTTAAACTAACCTACGCACCATGCCCGAGGGAGGAATCGATTGCTAGAGATGTTAAGTGTCCTCCTGAGGGATATCGTGCCAAATTCTGTCGAATTGGCGCGTAAGACCGTCAAAATTCCTAACTCGTTTCTACATCTAGATTTATACTCCGCAAGCCACCCAACGGTGTGTGGCGGAGGGCACTTTGCGTGCCACTGTCACTACCTCACTTTCCTGTTCCACTCGCGTATGGTTCGCGGCAAAAACGACTGCCGGAAAACCTCCGTGCGCGCTCGAATCTCTCTAATTTTACATTCGTGATCTCCTCGGGAGGTATAAGTAGGGGGAAGCAATATAATCCTCATCCAGAAACGCACCCTCTCGAAACCTGGAGAGCAAGCTACACCGCGATGCAGAGCGCCTCTCTTGCAGAATCTGCCACTGCCACTTGAGATTCCTAAACATCTCCGTAACGCTATCACGCTCACCAAATAACCCTGTGACGAAACGCGCCGCTCTTCTTTGGATCTTCTCTATCTCCTCTGTCAACCCAACCTGGTACAGATCCCACACTGATGAGCAATACTCAAGTTTAGGTAGAACGATTGTTTTGTAATCCACCTCCTTTGCTGATGGACTACGTATTTTAAGGACTCTCCCAATGAATCTCACCGAGCGAGGTGGCACATTGGCTAGCACACTTGACTCGCATTCGGGAGGACGACGGTTCAATCCCGTGTCCGGCCATCCTGATTTAGGTTTTCCGTGATTTTCCTACATCGCTCCAGGCAAACGCCGGGATGGTTCCTTCGAAAGAGCACGGCTGACTTCCTTTCCTAATCCGATGAAACCGATGCCCTCGCTGTCTGGTCTCCTCCCCCAAAACAACCCAACCCCAATGAATCTCAACCTGGCACCCGCCTTAATTTTATATGATCATTCCACCTCAAATCGTTCCGTACGCATATTCCCAGATATTTTACAGAAGTAACTGCTACCAGTGTTCGATCCGTCGTCATATAATCGTACAATAAAGGATCCTTCTTTCTATGTATTAGCAATACATTACATTTGTCTGTGTGAAGGGTCAGTTGCTACTATCTGCATCAAGTGCCTATCCGCTGCAGATCTTCCTGCATTTCGCTGCAATTTTCTAATGCTGCAACTTCTCTGTATACTACGGCATCATCCGCGAACAGCCGCATGGAACTTCCGACACTATCTACTAGATCATTTATATATATTGTGAAAAGCAATGGTCCCATAACACTCCCCTGCGGCACACCAGAGGTTACTTTAACGCCTGTAGACGTCCCTCCATTGAGAACAACATGCTGTGTTTGTGGGTCCTTCCTATAATGCTCCAGACGTTCTCAATTGGGGAGAAATCCGGCGAACTTGCTGGCCAAAGAACGGTTTCACAGGCATGACCATAAGCAGTGGAGACTCTCGCTGTGTGCAGGAGGGCCATATCGTTCTGGAATCTAAGCCCATTATGCCTTGTTGCGAAGTTCACCAAAACGGGACGTAGCATAACGTCGCCTCACAGCTGGGCTGTAAAGATGCTGCAGATGACAACCAAGGAGGAGCTGCTGTGAAAATAAATGATACCCCGGAACATCACTCCAGGTTGCCAGGCCTTACGGCTGGCTATGGTCAGGTTGGTAACGCAGTGCTGTAAGGAGCGTCTCCGGACACGTCTCCGCCGATCATCAGGGCCGAATTGGAAGTGATGATGATGACGATGATGATGTTTGGTTAGTGGGGCGCGCAACTGCGCGGTTATCAGCGCCCTTACAAATTCCCAGCCTTTGCTCAGTCCAAACTCGCCACTTTCATGAATGATGGTGAAACGATGAGGACAACACAAACAACCAGTCACCTCAAGGCAGGTGAAAATCCATGACGTCGTCGGGAATCGAAAACGGGACCCCGCGCTCGGGAAGCGAGAACGCGACGGCGAGACCACGTGCTGGGGACTCGAAGTGAGACACTGAAGACAATTTACTCCAGTCAATGAGATTCCAGGTTGAATCTATCAACTGCAGTAAATCAATTTTAACTGACTTCTGCATTTAGCAGTATTTTTTATCTGAACACTTGTAAAGAGTAGCAAGTTAAAGCCACCGTTTCTACTTATTAAAATTTTTGGAATACTTACTTTCTGACTCACCGGGGAAGTCTGTCTCCACTCGCGGACGCTCTTATGACTGAGATTATTTATGATTTTCTAATTCTACTGTGCAGTTACGAATATTGTTAGCTGTATTAAAGTAAGTAGGCATGTATTTTAAGCATTTAAGTATTTTCCAGTGTTTACCTAGCTGCTGCTACCCGTAGAAGTGTTACCACTACTTTATTGGGAAAGTAAGTTTCGAGTAACATCGCTTGCGAAACGCCTGAACGTCGATGTCCTAATACTTGCCAATAGGTTAATCAGTTTAATCTGTAATAACAAAGTCACACATCGCTGCAGCACAGCCAGAGTACAGACATAAAGCTACTCACTAGCTGTCAGTTAACCTGGTATAGTTTCCTAGAAACCAGAAAATTGTATTGAAGATTGGTCCTGTGTGCCAATAAGTGCAGCTTTTTGTTTTTCTTTTATATTGAAGATTGGTCCTGTGTGCCAATAAGGGCACCTTTTTTTTTTTTTTTTTTTTTTTTTTTTTTTTTTTTTTTTCCCCACATCAGTCTACTGACTGGTTTGATGCGGCCCTCCACGAATTCCTTTCCTCTGCTAACCTCTTCATCTCAGAGTAGCACTTGCAACCTACGTCGTCAATTATTTGCTTGACGTATTCCAATTTCTGTCCTCCTCCTCTACAGTTTTTGCCCTCTACAGCTCCCTCTAGTACCATGGAAGCCATTCCCTCATGTCTTAGCAGATGTCCTATAATCCTGTCCCTTCTCATTATCAGTGTTTTCCGCATATTCCTCTCCTCTCCGATTCTGCGTAGAATCTCCTCATTCCTTACCTTATCAGTCCACCTAATTTTCAACATTCGTCTATAGCACCACATCTCAAATGCTTCGATTCTATTCTGTTCCGGTTTTCCCACATTCCATGTTTCACTACCATACAATGCTGTACTCCAGACGTACATCCTCAGAAATTTCTTCCTCAAATTAAGGCCGGTATTTGATATTAGTAGACTTCTCTAGGCCAGAAATGCCTTTTTTGCCATAGCGAGTCTGCTTTTGATGTCCTCCTTGCTCCGTCCGTCATTGGTTATTTTACTGCCTAGGTAGCAGAATTCCTTAACTTCATTGACTTCGTGACCATCAATCCTGATGTTAAGTTTCTCGCTGTTCTCATTTCTACTACTTCTCATTACCTTCGTCTTTCTCCGATTTATTCTCAAACCATACTGTGTACTCATTAGACTGTTCATTCCGTTCAGCAGGTCATTTAATTCTTCTTCACTTTCACTCAGGATAGCAATGTCATCAGCGAATCGTATCATTGATATCCTTTCACCTTGTATTTTAACTCCACTCCTGAACCTTTCTTTTACTTCCATCATTGCTTCCTCTATGTACAGATTGAAGAGTAGGGGCGAAAGGCTACAGCCTTGTCTTACACCCTTCTTAATACGAGCACTTCGTTCTTGATCGTCCAGTCTTATTATTCCCTCTTGGTTGTTGTACATATTGTATATGACCCGTCTCTCCCTATAGCTTGCCCCTACTTTTTTCAGAATCTCGAACAGCTTGCACCATTTTATATTGTCGAACGCTTTTTCCAGGTCGACAAATCCTATGAAAGTGTCTTGATTTTTCTTTAGCGTTGCTTCCATTATTAGCCGTAACGTCAGAATTGCCTCTCTCGTCCCTTTACTTTTCCTAAAGCCAAACTGATTTTCATCTAGCGCATTCTCAATTTTCTTTTCCATTCTTCTGTATATTATTCTTGTAAGCAGCTTCGATGCATGAGCTGCTAAGCTGATTGTGCGATAATCCTCGCACTTGTCAGCTCTTGCCGTCTTCGGAATTGTGTGGATGATGCTTTTCCGAAAGACAGATGGTATGTCGCCAGACTCATATATTCTACACACCAACGTGAATAGTCGTTTTGTTGCCACTTCCCCCAATGATTTTAGAAATTCTGATGGAATGTTATCTATCCCTTCTGCCTTATTTGACCGTAAGCCCCCCAAAGCTCTTTTAAATTCCGATTCTAATACTGGATCCCCTATTTCTTCTAAATCGACTCCTGTTTCTTCTTCTATCACATCAGACGTATCTTCACCCTCATAGAGGCTTTCAATGTATTCTTTCCACCTATCTGCTCTCTCCTCTGCATTTAACAGTGCAATTCCCGTTGCACTCTTAATGTTACCACCGTTGCTTTTAATGTCACCAAAAGTTGTTTTGACTTTCCTGTATGCTGAGTCTGTCCTTCCGACAATCAATACTTTTTCGATGTCTTCACATTTTTCCTGCAGCCATTTCGTCTTAGCTTCCCTGCACTTCCTATTTATTTCATTCCTCAGCGACTTGTATTTCTGTACTCCTGATTTTCCCGGAACATGTTTGTACTTCCTCCTTTCATCAATCAACTGAAGTATTTCTTCTGTTACCCATGGTTTCTTCGCAGGTACCTTCTTTGTTCCTATGTTTTCCTTCCCAACTTCTGTGATGGCCCTTTTTAGAGATGTCCATTCCTCTTCAACTGCACTGCCTACTGCGCTATTCCTTATTGCTGTATCTATTGCGTTAGAGAACTTCAAACGTATCTCGTCATTCCTTAGTACTTCCGTATCCCACTTCTTTGCGTATTGCACCTGAATACCCTGTTCAAGTGCAGCTATGCGTTGAATATAAAAGAGTACGTCAGTCCGCAACATCTCTTGCCACCGTTACAAGCATCAATGCAGTTTACGCTACTTCGGAATCGTAGCTCTGTTGATCCATTAAATTTCACACGTGCAGCCGCATAAATTGTATTTTTCTCCTTATATTTTAGCCGTACATCTTCCAGTCATCTTCAGATTGAGCCTACAGACTGACGCTACAGCAATCGCTCCATCCTTTTCAACCCATGGACTGTCCCTCTACGCATTCGGCCATTGGTACGTACGAGGGCATGCTGAAAAGTAATGTCCCAGAATATTTTATATGAAAACTCTTAAGTTTTTTAAATAAAGTTAAAGTTATTAAGATTCCCCATCTCTGTTATTCATGTCTACATGTTCATTTCTCAATATAGTCACCCTGGCGACGAACACAGTTCTGCCAACGAGAGATCAGTTTGTTTGTACCATCAATGTAGAGTTTTTGACTCGGCTGACGGAGCTAAAATCTCACCTCTGCTTGCACCACTTCATCACTAACAAAGTAAAGTCCTCGATGGTGTTCTTTAAGTTTTGGAAACAGATGGAAATCGAATGGGGCCAAGATTGGACTGCTTGGAGGATAATCGATGACAGTGAACCCAAGACATCGGACTGATGTCGCAGCTCTCGTGTGTGGTCTAGCATTGTCATGATGACGAAACAGGTGCTCCATGTCTTGACGAATTCTTCGAATTCGAAACTCGATTACAGCACGCTTTTCTCGCACACCGCCTTGTCACATGCTACAGTTCGAAGCCATCTAGCAACAGAGGGCTGCAAACATGCGAACATGAAGGACAACGATGTAGAATGTTATTAACGTTTGTTTCATTTAAAAATCTGTAGGAGTTTTCACGTAAAAATTGGGAGGTGTTACTTTTCAGCAAGCTCTTGTAGATCGGCGGCAAAGGAGTATGCATAACTGAATTTGTGGCTACGCGGTTGATTCATGCTGGGATATCGATGTATCATTATGAGCAGCACCGGAGGGATGTCTTTGCAAGTTTATTAAAGAATGCATCGGATTCCATTCTATGTCCGAATTGAAACTGTTATCTCTGCTAATTAAATTCTTCGCCAAATGAGTTTCAGCTTCCTCTTTCACTGCCGAGTCGGAAAAAGATGAACACTAGAATTTCGATACTTTCATACCTCCTTTAGTGACGCCGTCGTTTCATTGCCCTTCGACAATCGATTTATTGGGTCTTACTGGCCTGGTATGCCTACGGTGTTGCGTGCGTCTGTAATGAACTGAAATATGTACGAAAAGTCACACCTGCAGGGGATCTGATAAACCTCGGCGTTTCCGACCATCAAATCAACTTTGACGTAAAGCTAACGTGCTGCTGTCTCCGGTGGATGGCGAAAAATCACTTTCTTTTTGTGCTTGGTTAAGATTTGTCCTGTTTTAGACAACAGACTTCCCTCATATGTCAGGAAAGCCTAGTCACTGCACAATATCCCACCCATTAATCGCCAATACGAATACCGTCCTGCGCTATTATATCCATATTCCACCTTCCATGCACTTTCATGCCCTATCCATCCTCTTCTAGCAGAATTTCAGTCAGCTCCCTCTCCCCAATGATAATCCATCACTCTTTCCAACACTTGTCACAATGTTTCTCCTCATACCATGCTTCAGTCTATACCCCTCCACTTTCCTCACGTTGAATCTACGAGTCCACAGAGCCCCATAGTCATACTCATAATTCCACCTCCGCCACAACAATGATCATTTTCATGCAACAACATAATCACTATTACACTATAGCATCATTCTCATTATCATTAATGAGCATATTTTAACTTTAATATAATGACTTCCGTAAACTTTTAAAAAATTATCAGCATTGTCCAGAAAGAAGTAAAGTCTGTAGCATCACTCTGTGAGCTCGTTCCCATGATGGCCTAAAGCTATATGGCCAAATATTAGGAGAAGAAACAGAATTTTGAAGCGGCAGGCTAGAAATTTAATGGATCAGTCGCTGCTCCTCGAAAACACGAACATGCTAATAGCTCAGTTGTTTGACATATAGCTTTACTATTGGAAACTTGTGACTATGTCTTGACTGAAAAGAAAATAATGTACGGTCACTTTCAACAAACGGAAAGAAAACTCGTTAAGAAACGTTTAGCGTCTCCGCCATTCAGCCTGCAAGATTCATCTGTAATTTCAATTCTGAGTATTACACTTGCAAATATTCCATACAGTGTAGTTGATAATTTCAAGTCTTTGAAATTTTCACTCTTCAAAGGCCTCTGTTCTCTAATACGACTGTTGTCCTCTCTCATACTGTAAATATTCAAAAAATTGCTCTTCCATTCAACAGAAAGAAACTCCCATACATTACTTTCATGTCTATTTCTGTCGAGAAACTCATCATTTCTTATCAGTCCACTTAATTTTCAACATAATTCTGTTATATCATACCTCAAATGCTTCCTCTTCTTTTCCAGTCTCCCTACAATTCATGAATGACTTCCATGCATTCTGTATTCAAGACGTGCATTCTCATAAATTTCTTCTTAAGAACCTGTCCTGTATTTTGTTTGTGTGCTGTTTCGATATACAATCTGAACAGGAGAGGAGAAAGACTGCATTACTGGATAACGCAGCCGGAGTCCGAGCATTTTGGTCGTGGTCTTATATTCTATACTATCTATCATTCTCTGTACTGTATAAACACTCTTCAAATGATTTCAAACATCTTCCATCACTTTGTACTGTCGAAAACTCTTTCTTCGTGGATAAACCCTATGAACCTGTGTTGATTTTGTCGAAGCCTTCCTTCCGTTATCAACCACAATGACTGAAGTTGCCCTTACCTTCTCTAAAGCCAAACTGATCGTCATGTAATAGATTCTTAATTTAGTCACATCAGTCATTCAAAACATATGAACCATTGTACAACAACGATCTTATTGTACATTTATTAATCTTCCAGGGACATAATAGAATCTCTAAAATCGCGTAACCTGAATATATAACTCTACCTAAAGAACAATCTAAATCGAAAAATAAATTGACCATCTTTATCACAAAATTTATAAAAACATACTTACTACATCTAGTATCATATATGAATCAGGCGTCATCGTCTTCCTTACAAAGATTGGGGAATGAGTACAGATGACTGAAGACACCCACCTGTCATCCTGAAAGAAATACTCCCCCTTTAGACCAATTATCGGGCAATGTTCCAGGTATATGGATGCAAAGTAATGATTAATGTCCTGTGGTCATGTGGTACATCCAGGTATGCATGTCTTGATAAAAATCAAGTTGATAAAATGCACACAGTTGACAAAATACACACAGATGGTTAAAATGCACACAGTAGACACAATCCTCGTATTGTCCATACATCCTGGTGGCGAACATGATTCTCACGAGCTTTGTCGCCTATGTGCATTTTATAAACTGTGTGAATTTTATCAGCTGTGTGCATTTTATCGGCTGGATTTTTATCAAGATATGTGTACGTGGGTACATAAGACTGTTGAAACCGGTCATCTTGGAACAATAAAAATGTCGACACTGCGGTTGCGGCGTACGAAGTGTGTTCATTTTCAACCATACCGATCGCCTCACAGCACAGCAACTGTACCTCGCAGTTGGCAGTTAGTTTATTTTGGGAATCACAAGTAGGTAACTCGCCATCTGGATCAATATAAGAAGTAGATATCCCCTTCTTTAGTAAAAAGAAATCAGGTTTGAAATGAAAATGAGAAATAACCCGAAGTACTGGCCATTCGAAACTAGATAAGCACACTAGATCTAAATTATTTCAAACACTTCGTTTACAGTGAAATTTTTAAACGCATTTCTTTCAGTAACAGCTACTTTAAGTAACTTAGTTGTTGTACTAAGGTGACTATACTCGTATACCCTCCATTGCTTGGGCTGCCAAATGGCTCTGAGCACTATGGGACTTAACAGCTATGGTCATCAGTCCCCTAGAACTTAGAACTACTTAAACCTAACTAATCTAAGGACATCACACAACACCCAGCCATCACGAGGCAGAGAAAATCCCTGACCCCGCCGGGAATCGAACCCGGGAACCCGGGCGTGGGAAGCGAGAACGCTACCGCACGACCACGAGATGCGGACTTGGGCTGCCACCTAACGTCTGTGAGTGATTATTGCACGCTGACGTCGTACATGGGAATTGGTCATATCAACGCGTTTGGACCCTGTATATCCTCCTTGCTTCGTCCAACAAGAGTAATTTTGCTTCGAAGGAAGCACAATACTTTAATTTCGTCTGTTCTGTGGTTGATGTTAAATTCATCAATAATCTCATTTCTGCACAATTCTTTAATTTCGTCTGTTCTGTGGTTTATGTTAGATTCATCAATAATCTCATTTCTGCCACTCCCAATCACTTTCGACTTTCTTTGGTTTACTCTGTTTGCTCTCAACCCATAGTCTGTACTCATTAGACTATTCACTCCATTCAGTCTGTCCTGCAATTGTCGTTCATTTTCACTGTGGAAAGCAACGTCATCGGAGAATTTGGTCACTGATGTCCTTTCTGCTGTGTCGGGTACTGTGGTAGTCAGTACCGACGCAAACAAGACTGGAGAGAATCCGCGGCTTATTGATGCCGTTTCGAGGCTTTGCCCTAGTCGGTGTAAAGTCGGTGCCTTAGGACTACACACTTTCACCCTGAATTTTGAACCCACTCCTATCTTTTATTTCCGCCATCGCTTCTTCGATGTATAGATTTAAAGGTAGGGGTGAAAGGCTGCATTCTTTTCTTACTCTCTCTTTAACTGTCTTTAATCCGAGCACTTCGTTCTTGATCTTCCGTCTTATTGTTCCCTCTCGGTTCTTGTCTTTCGTTAGAGCTTAGCCTATTTTCTTCAGAATTTCGAGCATCTTGCACCATTTCGCACTGTCAGTGTTTCTCTTCCGACAACTCCTATGAAAGTATACTAATATTTCTTCAGTCTTGCTTTCACTATCAAAAGCAATGTCTCACCCACCTCCGTGGTACCTTTATCTTTCCTGAATCCAAACTTAGCCCCGTCTAACAGAGCCTCAATTTTCTTTTCCATTCTTCTGTATATTATTCATGTAGGCAACATGGGAGCAAGAGATGTTAAGCTGGTTGTGTTAAAGTTCTCACATTTATCTGTCCTTAGTCACCATTATATCTCAAATAAAATAACTCACACTTAAGGGGACCACACCCTGCCTATCCAACCCATGTTAATTTAGGCAAGTATTTGACTCATTTCTGAGAAAACTATTTGATGCAGGACCTTAAAATTTTTACTGTATGTCACATGCTGCTAACAGAGTCAGCTGCGCTAAAATCTACTTTATCCTTTTTATAGTTTCTAAGAAATACTTATTTAAATTTATTAACAAAAAATATTAAGTTTTTCTTGCAGTAAGTATTTTTTTAACTTCCTAATGGGGCAATATTAATGAATGTAGTACGAGAGGTGGCTTTTTATGTTATGCAGAGTCTCTGAAAATTTTATTCATTTATCTATAACAGTTTCTTATATAATGGGGCGTATGTACTGAAAATTTTAGACTGCGGGAAATTGACTTTAAAGAAAAAACTTTTGAAATTTGTTACTTACAGTTACCTAAAACTATCCTGCTTCATATGATGGCAATTCTTTGACCTCTAGCAGGTCTTCCAGCTTCTTTTTCACCTTCCTGGACGTTTGCTTTCTTGGCCGTATTAGATGAAGACCTGTCTGCATCGGCTATCCTCATTTTATCGCAGTGTTGCAGCCCAGTGATCATATTTTCACTAGGATTAATTCCCAGCTTTTTCAGTACCCAACAGTTTCCAATATTACCACAATTGAATGTAATAACAGCATCACGAACTCCTAGTTTCGTTGCATGCATGCCTAGAAATACAGTTTTAGGAAGGCGGTTCCAAATTATGCGGTTGAAACATTCATTTGTGTTCTGTGTCTGCCCATGCAGACATTACCTTAGAAGGTCAGGATGAGCCAAGTCTCTGAAAATAGGTTTAATTGCTGTAATAACAGCAGCAGGAAGAGAATGCTGGTGAGAATATGATTCTCCAGTTGCCTGAGCCCTATTGTATTGGCACCACGAATTTTCTCCTGGTGGACACAATCCATGACATGGCTTATCATCAGTAGAGGACTTATGGAAGAATATGGTCCAAACATCTCTCTTCATTGCCTCCAGATTTTCTTTATTTCTCCTAATTGCCTAGCCATAGTATACCTTCCAGTTCCCTGTAACAACTACTCGCAATCACATTTGAACAAAACTAACAGCTTGTTTGAAAGCATGTTGTTTACAAACAGCAGAAACAAAAGAATACCGACCTTTGCATTCCAAGGATAGCCCACACACTCGGGAGTAAAAAAAAAATCCCTAACGTGCAATGTAGGGGATATAAATATCTAAAATATATACAGAAAAGTTGGTGACAGAAAAGTGGGGGTGGCACATAAACACACGTGGTAGGAAAATGCTCTTTAAATACTTTAAAAAAAAGTTTTTTTAGCAAAATCCTTTTCAGAGTACTTAATCCATCGAAATATGATGAAAACCGAAAATCGATTTTTTTAGACCTGAGGCACGTTGTGGCCCCCTTAAACTGTATAGTAGTTATTGCTTCCGCCTCAAGATAAGAAAACGGAGGAATCATCTTATGATTTCATAAAAACGGTTTCGTTTGAATTTGCTTCATCCACGTGGCGCTGTCGCAGTTGACACCGTCACCTTTCATCGCTCTGCTCTTTCCCGCTGAGAAGGCTGGGGAGTCATGAGTAACTCTTCGCAGCCACCTGAGGCACGTTGTGGCCCCCTTAAACTGTATAGTAGTTATTGCTTCCGCCTCAAGATAAGAAAACGGAGGAATCATCTTATGATTTCATAAAAACGGTTTCGTTTGAATTTGCTTCATCCACGTGGCGCTGTCGCAGTTGACACCGTCACCTTTCATCGCTCTGCTCTTTCCCGCTGAGAAGGCTGGGGAGTCATGAGTAACTCTTCGCAGCCACTTGATCCGTGTCTGTGCCCTTGACTCCCAAACTCCTCAGTTCTGCGTAACTTTGCCTGAAGTTAGAAAGATCGACTGTCGCCGATCGGAGCTCTGCATTTTCCGCCGTGGTTTTCATCTAGAAGCTCCGTCTTGCGTGAAATGGATTACTGCGAGGAAAAAGCTCTTGTGCTCCGAACGTAAATGGGATTTTCCTTCGGAATGTCATCTAGAGAAGAACTCGAGCCAGGAAATGTCCGACCTTCCCGCCGGAGGGCTATTAATCTCTCTCCCCGGAGCTTGCGAAATGGATTTCCAGGTTTTGAGGAACATTTGGAGACAGAGTAACTTGCGTATCTCCATCTGTAACGGTAACATCAAGCGGTTGAGAAATAAGTTGCGTTTCAAGTGTAATGGAAATGTGAGCACTATTACACAGGCTAAGTGTATCGTTTCCACCGCAGTGAGATGCATAAAGTGCTCCTGCCGCTACTCACATGACTACTTTGCAGTTCACGCTTAAGTGCTTGGCTAATGGTTCATTGAACAACTTTCAGACTATATTTCTACCATTACGCTCTCGAACAGTGCGCGGAATAATCACCACTCTAGTTTCTCTTATTTTAATATGTCATTTCTCCCTGTAAAGGCGGGCGTCAACAAAATGTTTTCGCATTCGGAGGAGGAAGATGAATGATAGAAATTTCGTCAAAAGACATCTTGTGTATTATATCTGTGATATTCTATCCTTCAGTTCACGATAGTAAAAAACAACCTGGTAAGGATCCCAAACCGCGCAGCAGTACTTCAGAAGAGCAAGGACCCGCTTAGTGAAGGCAGTCTCTTTAAGAGACCTCATGTATCTTCTGAGGGTTTTGCCTATGAAACACGGTTTTTGGTTCGCGTTCTTGGTAAAACTCGCTGTGTGATCGTTCCATTTTTAGTTGTTCTAAATTGCAGTCCCTAGGTATTTAGTTGGATTGACAGCCTTTAGATTGGTGTGATTCATCGTGTAGCCTAATTTTAAAAGATTCCTTTTAGTACTCACGTGGTTGGCCTCCCACTTTTATTATATTCAGTTACCACTTTTTGCACCATACATACGCTACCCTCCATAAGTTTGGAAACACCTAGTAATTATAGACAATGGAAAGGAAATGCAGTATAAAAATGCATTTTGTTGTTTTCCAAATGTTTATTAACCTCAAATAATACATAGAAAGATGCAACAATTAAATTTTCGATTCCTCAGAATATCCACCCTTTGTTTTCATCACTGCCTTGCACACTCTCGGCATACGATGTGTCATTTATGCCAAGGTTTCAGTTGGAATTAATTTCCATTCTTGCTGCCGAACCTCCCACAACTGTGACCCACTCATGATTTCCCGTTTTCGGATCCTTCTGTCCAATCCATCCCATAGCAGCTCGATATTGGGTTACAATCAGGGGATTGGGGGGGGGGGGGGGGCATTCCATGTTTTTCAATATTTTAGCAACCTCTAGAGACTTCACATAGTTCCGACACAGGCGAGACGTGTGTTTCGGGTCGCTGTCTTGCTGCAAGACAAACCCTTTCCAAATCAGACGCAAAACAGATGCCTTCGCATGTAGCTTGAGAATGGCATGATAATCCTTTTGGTTAAGATTTTCATCTATTTTCACCACATATCCGACTTTATTGCCTCCAAAGAATCCCCATACCATCACAGAACCCCCTCCATGCTTTAAAGTTGGAATTACGCACTGAGGATTCAAGCGTTCATGGGGTAAACGGCGTACAAATTGACGTTTACTTCCAAATGTTTCGAACTTGGATTCATTAGTGAATAAGACTCTTTCCCAATTCCCCGCTGTCCAATGTTGGTGTGTCTTAGCCCACTGAAGCCCTTTCTTCATGTTAACAGGGCGCAACAGTGGTTTCCTTGTTGCTACATAACCTCGGAGGTTGTTGTCTGCCAGGCTTCGTCTCACGGTTGACTCACTCTCCGGTGTATCCCTCGTTTAGTTGAACAGTCAATTCACGGACAGTTTTTAATCTGTTACGTTTACTGGTCACTACTAAATACTTTTCCTGGCGTTCTGATATTTTCCTGGGTGCTCCTGAGCGAGGACGACCTCCGTGGGACCCCGTTTCTCGATACCGGTGTATGGTTTTGACAATTCCGCTGATGGAAATCATCAATTTCTTTGCTATTTGTCGGACACTATTGCCTTCGTGGTGCAAAGTGATTATCATTACCCGTGATTCATAAGGAATCTGGCACTTGGGGGCCAATTTCAATTACTTTCGCGCGTGTTATACCTTTATGCAAACGCTACAAGTGAACGGAAATGTAAACATCGTACCTCTACATAGCCATGCGGTCTACTCGCGTCACCTTCCGTGTTTAGTAGAACGTCGGTTTACACAAAATGGAGCAATACTAGTATGTTGCAATACGTATGTATATGTTCAATAATTAAGTGTACATTACTGCACTTGTCATTATTAACTGTTATTTCAGCTTGCTATTCCGTATTCTAACTAATAACTCATATATATCACTTCCATCTTGCTGCGTTGTAATACGCAGCATGATGTTTCTTAACTTATGGAGGGCAGTGTATATTTTAAATAAGCTTGCAATTGTTTTTGATCTTGTGATGACTTTACCAAACAGTAAACGAAGGAATAATGTGCAAACGATCTATGAGGACTGCGTAGATAGCTGTATCTGCTCTAAATCATTTCACAGTCCTGGCGTCTCGTCATCATCGGGTAGCTACAGAGTGGTTGTTCGCAGAATAGGCCATGAAATAAACATGAGGAAAACACTGAAAGCTAGAAGACACAGAATTGTAGAACATGTTTTGAGCCATAAAGCAGTAACTTTCGTGCCACTTAAGGGAGTAGGAGAACGTAAAAAGTATAGCGGAAGACATAGACTGGAATACAAGGTCACTATAAATGATTGATTGGTATTCACAGCTCTACACATGTAAAAAAAAATGATACATGAATACAACCGTAACTTACAAGTTTGCAAGTTTTCATTTTTCACTCTATTTTGAGTGACTCTCTGGTCACACAACACACGTCCAAGCGGCAGTAAAGTTCGTTCGATACCATATGACCTAACATCCTTTCCGTCGTCATCACAGCTGTATTGATGCGCTCTCTGGGCTGTTCTTGTCAGTGGAGGTACGTAAACATATTTATTAATGTATCCCCAAAGGAAAAAGTCACTAGGCGTTAGGTTAGATGGCCTAGCGGGCCAAGGGAACAGAGGCCCGTCATCTTCGCCATGACGCGCAATCCAGCCGTGTGAAGTTCATCGATGCTCCAATGAGGGGCTGCCATGACTTGCTGGAAGGTGAAATTGTCTGAAACAACATTCAATTTGGAAACAACCAGAACTACAATATATCAGTGAAAGAGATACCCGTCACAGTATTCTCTTAGAAGAATAATGTTCCGTACAGCTTCGTCTGCGACGCTGCACAGAAAACATTAACTTTCCGTGGATCTCGTCCAAGAGCTACAATGTCTTGAGAGTTTTCCACACTGTGAGAGTGCGGCGATTAATCTTTACAGATAAATTAAAGGATGCTTCACTGCTGAATGTTAGCTTTGGGGCGAAAAGTTCATCTCCAAGTGCTTCCTACATTGTCATGCAAAAGTAAAGGCATCGGTCATAATCTTTCGGTTTTCATTGCTACACGAGCCGCAGAAAGTACGGTTTGAAATGTTACGACTGCCGCAGCCAAATCTTCCACGCAGTTTTCTGGGGTATTCAAAACTTGTTGCTTTCGCTGATTATTGACTGTTTTTTGGACTGCGTATGAAACTTTCCAACACCCTTTTCACGGTTGCATATGGTACATTTGTTCGATACATAGTTTTCTCTTTACAGAGCCAACCAGCGTGCGTAAGATGTAAATGCTTTGTTTACATGGCGGTCATGTTCCAAAAGTCCTTTTGAATGCATGCTGCGCTATATAACAAATATGTCGCATATTTCAACACACAAAAATTCTTGTCTTGCTTTTGTCACCATTTTGTCAACGCACTGCACTCGTAACGCCAACTGGTGGAAACAATGCAAACTCTGTAAATTTTCTGATCCGTTTATGCATTAATTATATTTCTACATGTAACACTCTGGAAAATAAAGAAGTCTGAAAATGAATGGTTCATTTATATATCCAACAAATAATTGATGACATTTAATTTCACTTATGTCGTACTACTAATAACTATTTGTAAAAGAAAAAATAAAGCAACAATGTCGATAGTTACTTTTACAGAGGAAATACTGGTTTGAACATCAGATGAAATAAACAAAACAGAGTTCGTTTTTAAACAATACAGATCTTTAGATATATCATATAAACCACGTCTAATTGCAAAAAAGCATGATTTTTATCCCACTACTGTCCAAATGTTATCTAATGTTACAGAAAAATTCGATATTTGAAGTGTACATACTTTGATAGTTCGAGAAAAAAGCGTTAAACATATTACAAACATAGTTCTTAAAATATTATTGGCTGATAATAGTAATAATACAAAATGTATCTAAAAAGCGTTAGATTACACACGAATTTTTTATACTTAACCTCACATATCACACAGAACTTCTGGTAACTAGAGTACAAATTCAGTTCATGTCATCAGCAGGCGAGTGGTAGCGCCAAATTCAGTTTACATTGCTCACGCATCCTAGAAAGAGATCTTTTAATTATTCGTCATTATATTTTTAGAAAGTCTTGCATTTATCATTGTAATAATTAAAACTAAACTATTTAGTGATTCTTTATATGGATCCCTTGTTAAAGCTTATTAAATATTTTGTTTGACTGCTATTATAATTTCTGTCCTACTCACACCTGAACACAGCCCCGTAATCTTCGCCGTGACGCGCAAACCATGTGGATCATTTACCTTTTGTGCGATATTTGAGCAAATGCTCATTTTCAAGGGACTTGAATGTTAACTTTTATCTCTCAGTGTCATTGGTCTAAAAATCAACATTATCATTAATCGAACATTGTTTATCGTTCTGTATGAAATAAAAACTATTAATTGTCCCTTCCAGTAATTTCACTATTGCCTTTAACCGAAGATGTTTCACCCACACGAGATGTGTCTTCAAACTTGGAAATAAACCCTTATATTGTAGGCTTTTTGATTCTCAGTTTAGTACATTAAAATGATCTGAGACCAGAATATGTCTAAAAATCAAATCAAAACAAACCTTGGCCGAAAAGCTACAAATTGTATATCATAAATTTTACAAAATTGTCATGCGCTCCCTATAATGATTTTGAAGTTTCCCAGTAATTATGACAAAAATTCGTTGTAGCTAAACTTATTCTAGAAATGTCAGTATTATTCTAAAGCTCACTTCTTTTTATTACCAGTCAAATAATATCTTAATTACAGGCTATGTTGAAAATGTCGTAGTTATTGAACTGGGAATGAAATCTTCCTTATGTGTTATATGACAATAGAAACAGAATTTAGTCCCACCGCTAGATTGTTAATAATTTAGCCCATGTACGAATTTACATACATTAAGCAATAAAAGTAAACAATGCAACGTAAGTTCACAGATATTCCACGTCAGTGATAACGGAGATGATATATAGTACTGTGGCCACACAAGGCGTTTCCTTGACATAGAAACCAAAACAAAAACATTAATGAATGCCGGAGAACCGATTACATTACAACTTTCATTCGCACGGATTTAACCTGTCATGTGGATCATTTGCCTTTTGTGCTATATTTGAGCAAATTCTCAGTTGCAAGGGACTTGAATGTTTACTTTTATCTCTCAGTATCATTGGTCTAAAAAATCAACATTATTATTAATCAAACGTTGTTTATGTTTCTGTACGAAATAAAAATTATTAATTGTCCCTTTCAGTTTTTTTCACTGCTCGCTTTAACCGAAGGAGTTTCACCCAGTTACTTTAGACATCTGTAGTGGTATACGAAGGAAACATTTATTTTAATAACATCCTTCTTAAATATATATTTGCTTTTTCTTTGAACTGTGCAATGTGGCTTTGAACCAGCACCACTGGCTCTGTAAGACTGAAGGCCGATTCAAAGTCGATGTCATTGGAACACAAGGCGACATCACCATCCTATGTTGGTGTGTTCTTTCTGGGTGTTCTTGACAGTGATTTTGTAGAAGTGCTGAGAAGTAAAACAATAGAAAAAGTGCAGTCAAAATATATACAGAAGGAGATGTGGGAGACAAACGAAAGTTGGTAGGTGTGTTACTACATCTGAAACATGACATCTATTAAAATTTAACTTCTTGTAATAAATCAAACAATTCATTTTATTGGAGTGTGGGTACCGGGCTAGTGCCAAGCAACTGCAGCCCCACTTACAGGAGATAAACCTACTGCATAAATAGTTACATCTCATTTTACCTGCACATTAATATATCATCTTAATATGAAGTTTCACGAACAACGAAATCTGACTGAAATTCATTTGACTTTATCAAGAACATGCAGCCAGCGATAGTGCTTAACTTTCGTATATTTACTAAACAGTACATAAGGTATAGAAATTTTGACGTACATCATTAAGCATTCAGGGAAAGTTGCCAACAAACAAATTGACTGGCGAAATGACACGTTTATTAAGAATCTGATAAACGTTATTCAGGGTGACTCCGTGGTGTTAAACGGCCAGGAATGATAGAGAAGGATAGAAGTATCAATTTGAGGTAAGGGTCCCTGCGCTGGAAAAGAGCGAGTCGAAAGTTGTAAGCGAAACTCGTTCTGAAACTTCTGGCAGCAGAATACATACACCGGTACTGTTGTTGCTATGATTGTATGGTAGGCCACTTTCAGAGGTGGTAGTATGAACCAAAACAAGAAAAAAATTTGGAGTAAAAATGGGCTCTAAAATGCATAGCGTAAGAGCTATGAGCACTTTTTCATGTTCGATGCTGTGAAAAATATCTCTTCTCCTAAACAAGTGCTCATAGCTCTTGAGGTATCTATTATAGTGCCCATGTTTATTAGACATTTTTCTTGTTTTTCTCTGCACTACGACCTGTGAAAGTTGCCTACTCTACAATCTTAACAACAGTTCCAGTACATGTGTTCCACTGTCGTAGGTACTATCAGAACGATTTTCGCTTATAACTTTCGACTCGGTCGTTTCCGGCCCAGGGACCGTTACTTCAAATTGATACTTTTATCCTTCTCCGTCATTCCTGGAAGTCTGTAATATCGTAATGAACTCATCCTGTATATATGTGATTATGTGGCACATGAATCTATCTCAGATACGAAGAAAAATATTTGATAACTAGTTCATAGTGTTGTTGCTGGTGTGCATTACGTGACGTCGTCTTCGATGCAACAGTGAACAGCGGATTTATGTCCCATAAAGACGTTGGCGGTTTGTATGGCGGTATGGTTTACCCATTTCAACTTTCACAGTGCCTTATTAAATTTCCCTTGCTTAACGATACGCCCATGCCCTTTAACTCACGCGCATTTTCGTGGCATATATCAGTAATTTGTAGAATCAACTGCATTAGCTGGTAGCGCCGCTATGAGGTTGTAAATCAGATTTGTCTTAAATTTGCATGGTAACGTCGTGAGCGTTAGTTATTTTTCAGATTTGACATAGTGAGTTGATGATTAATAAGGAAGCCGGTTGAGCGCCTTCAGCCAATCTGTCTGCGGCGTACACACACTGGACCTACACCTGGATTTATGGTCTAGAGAGCCATTTCGTATGACAGCAGGAGCACTCTCGTGGTTATGCCACTCATCCTGACTGCAAATCTCTACGTCAGTCTGGTGATTTGCCCTGTTGTAGTGCCATTCAAGAATAGAATTCCATGCGGTGTTTTCCAACGGGACAATGCTCGCCCACATACCGCTGTTGTAACCCAGCATGCTCTATAGAGTTTCGAACTGTTGTCTTGTCCTGCTCGATCACCAGATCAGTCTCCAACCGAGCACGTATGGAACATCATCGGGCGACGGCTCCGGTGTCGTCCAAATCCGTGCAGAGTGACCGCGCGGTTTGAGGCGCCATGTCACGGATTTCGCGGCCCCTTCAGCCGGAGGTTCAAGTCCTCCCTTGGGCATGGGTGTTTGTATGTTGATCTTAGCCTAAGTTAGTTTAAGTAGTGTCTAAGTCTAGGGACCGGTGACCTCAGCGGTTTTGTCCCTTACGAATTCACACACATCTGAACATCTGGCATCCACAACCAGCATTAACTGTCCCTGTAGTGACCGGCTAAGTGCAACAGGCGTGGATCCCCATCCCGCAGTGCAACATCCGGCACCTTTGCGACGCATTGCATACAGGTCTGCATGCTTGCATTCGACATTTGGCGGTTACACTGATTATTAATGCACCAAAATTTCTCACTGGCAAAGGCTTTTCCATTAACCTGTAATCTTGCAACGTTAATAACGTAAATATGTTACCTAGACAAATGTATTCGAAATTTTATTTCTCTACATTAAGTATTTATTGGTGTCGGGATTTTTTGCGTGTATCAAAACATCGACATTTATTTTCTAGAGAAAACATACACAAATACAACTAAATGTCGTGTGAGATTGTTGACTGGGAAACCACACGAGGTGGCTTCATCCGCCTAGCCGGAAAAGTTGTTCCTCCTCCACGCACACTGGCCCCTTTCCATGCGGATATGTGAGAGCTGTCATATGTGTATTCGTGGAGCGTAAGTGAGTGTAATGGATGCGTGTATAGTCTAGTATTACATTTGTGTTGGATGATGACGATTATGATGATGTTGATAATAATGATGACGATAATGATGAGAAGGGGAAAAGGGAAACCCAGTGCCGGTACGTACCCTACTCCTCTCGAATATTACCAAGGGGGCCGCCGAGGTTAACGTCCCCATCAGGACGGATCACCATCTACAGTGTCGCATGTTCTCACTTCATAAGACGCTGCGGAGAGCTTTGGATTTTTATCCAGGACATTCGTGCAGAGATGTGTGATCAGGAACATTGCGCGACCACCTCTCCTCCACTTGCGGGCCAAATACTGGCAGTGTAACTTTCATCCACAACCAGAATTCGAACCAGCTAACTTCCGAGTCACATCAAACAGTATTTATAAGGCAATACATAAAGCATTTTTACCTCATCCACGTATTTTCTCCTAAGTACCATAATCAAAAGTAAATGAATTTTTCTCCTTCAAAAGAGCTGAATTTCTCATTGTTAAAAAAAGTTTAACGAAAATTGTTTCATTAGTCATATTCTTATTTTTGTATGTTGTACTGTTTTTCTTTGCCCAGGCACTGTAAAACCGAAATAATTCTTCATTTTCAGATATCTGACCTAGTTTCTGGAAGTACATAAATGGAAAAAGCATTCGCATGAAGCATTCGCACAGCGTCACGAAAACAAAACAAATTATAAAATGAAGATAAGGATATTTATGAGAAAGCACCCAGAACATCAGCGGGTTAAACTTCCAACATTCTTCATAACAAATTTCCGCACAGCTGTGCTAATACCTTGATTGTTGGCACTGTGAGCTGATGATGTTCTTTTGCACGAAACCAGTCATGACGCAATAGATGTATATCAACGGACCTGTGGTGATTTCTTATTAATATTAACCATTATCAGCTGTGAATCTCAATATGTTCAGGAAAGATTAAGAAGAAACAAAAGCACAAAATCCACTGCTATAACAAGGGTGAGCGCGACGGGATTAGATTAACTTCCGATTTTAGCAAACGACGATACCGTTGTTCCTTCCTCCCCCTCCCCCCCGCCCCCCCAGCGTCAACGTCAACATATTTCTTCCTCAAAATCCTTGACGTTGACTCCAGTTACGTTCCAACCCGGTCCGTTCCCAGCCTCTTAAAATGCCGCCATTTGAACTGCATTGTGGACTTTTCCGACGTTCCGATCCACCCTGTTCCTTTTCGTCATGTTCGATACGATAAAACGATTAACTCACTGGCTGCTGCTAGTTATTCGGATTTTTATGACCATGTGGCGCTAATGTATCCACCATCTAATGACGACCACGGTAAAATTTGTAGCTTACATACCGCGACGTGACGGACTAGAAAGTAACTAATTATTTAATTTGTCGGACGGAAATGTTAAACACTTTTTCTTAATGATATTAATATTATTGGAGTGCTAATGCACTGGTAATTTTTCCCAGACATATCCGAAGTATTGAGCTGCAAAATGTAGCTCTGATTGGTGGAAAGATTTTAAGTTTTATATATTGAGATGATAGGAACGCTACATTCACTTTCTGATTGAAAGTGTTTGGACACCTGTTAGTGGAGATTGGCTGGCTCTGAGCACTATGGGACTTAACATCTGAGGTCATCAGTCCCTAGTGGAGATTAATTTGAGGTGTGTCCAACCTTCGCCTTTCTGGCTGCTTCAGCTCTCCTGGACACATTTTCAACGAGATGTCTGAATGTCCGGGGAGGGTGGAGGAATGGCAGCCCATTCTTTCTCAACAGCCGAAACCAGAGACGTTAGTGTATCTTGTACGTTGAGGTCTTGAGTGTGCGAGGTGCCAGGGCGAAAAAGGTATTACGTCTTTAATTCTGGTGAATTTTGCATGAGAACTAGACATGCAATCGACCCCCTCCTCACCTACCACCTAACTAATTATGTGCACAACGGTAACGAAAGGAATTTATGGTGAACCTTGCCAGTTGGTAAAATAAGGGGTGCGCACTCACAATAATTTTTAAAAAATCGTAATCTACTCATTTAAGGGGAGCCAGAGGTGGTCAAATCCAAAAAATTACGATTTTTTTTTTTGCTACCGAAAATTAATTGGAACATTCCTCTTTAATGTAGACTTTGAATTATTGTTCTACTCGCCCTAGAAGTGGAGTTATTACCATTACCCTACGCCTGCAGAGGAAATGGGCGGCCGCTGAATGCATCTAACACCCTCTCGTGACTTCCTGGCGAACTGCTTGGGATTTTCTCGGCCTGTTACGCATACAGCGCCTTATGTTACGCATACAGCGAGTGTGCAAAGGTTGGATACATTGTTTTCTGTAACAAATGAAGCACTAAGAGCGCGGAACATCGTCTCTTTGCTGTTTACCGTTTCGAATTAATTCAGTGTTGCGCCTGTTGTTGGTAGTATTATACTTCTTGTGTAAAGCGTTGTTCTGGTTACGATGCCACGTATTAGTAACCGTGTATATAAGAAGAGGAAGAACGTAGGGAAAAGAAAATTAACACTAATACCAAGTTGCGATACAATTACTGAAACAATGCGTTCTTCTGCTAAGCAACACATGGCCGGCCATAGCCCTGTGACATCTTCTAGCAAGAAGCTGACTGGTGGAAGTGACAGATTTCGTGAATATGTTAGTGACAGTGATGATATTAACGAAGTACTGAATATTGGATCATTATCTTCTGTGCTGGAAGAAAGTGTTCTGTGCAAAATGTGTTCAAGTGTAGGAGTGGGACTAGAGATAACAAAGCAGTTTGGTTTAGCTTGTGAGATGAAGATAATCTGTGCATGTTGCAAGTATCAAGTGACTTTCTACAATTCACATGCCAGTCTCTTTGGTTAAAATGGACGATCTAGAGTGTTTGATGTGAATGTTCGACTTTTGTATGGTCTTCGATCCATTGGAAAAGGGTCTGCTGCTGATAAACTGTTTTGTGGTATTATGAACTTGCCATCGCCTCCAAGGAAATTTGGGTACTACTGTGAACTGGTAGGATCCTCTGTTAAAGATGTGGCTTTGAAAATCATGAAGGAAGCAGTAGAAATGAATGGTGGTTCTAGGGATTTGGTAGTGGCATTAGATGGTTCCTGGCAAAAGAGGGGTCATAAATCCCTGAATGGGGTTGTAACTGCTACTTGTGGTGATAGTGCAAAAGTGATAGATGTTGCAATATTATCAAAACATTGTAGGTACAAAAATAAAATTAAAGGAGAGCACAGTGGAACCTGTGAGGCAAATTTTAGTGGACCAAGTGGAGCAATGGAAGTGGATGGAGTGAAACAAATTTTTGAATGTTTAGTTCCCAGATACAACGTTAGGTAAAATACTACCTTGGGGATGGTGACTCCAAAGGTTTAAAGACTATAGAGGAACTGAAACCATATGGAAATGAATTTGTAGTTGAAAAGTTGGAATGTATTGGGCATGTGCAAAAGGGTATGGGTGCTCGGCTTCGAAGGCTCAAACAAACTTTGTGTTCAAGTAAGCTCAGTGATGGAAATACAATAGGAGGGAGAGGCAGGCTTACTGATGAGGTGATTGAACGTCTACAGAGATACTATGGGTATGCTATAAGGCAAAATACTAGTAATGTTAGTGACATGCGAAAAGCAGTGTGGGCATTGTTCCTTCATACTGCCTCTTCCAATGAATACCCTCAACACAACCTGTGCCCAAAAGATTCCTGGTGCAAATATAATGCAAAAAGGACTATGATCACAAACATGGTTTGCCAGCAGCTGGGATAAATGCAATAAAACCAATTTTTCATGACTTAGCACAGCCAGAATTGTTACACAAATGTCTACACACAAAGACGCAGAATCCTAATGAGAGTGTAAACAATTTGATTTGGAAAGTGATTCCTAAAAGGGTGTTTGTAAGCATAAAAACACTGCACTTTGGCATTTGTGATGCAATAGCAACCTACAACAGTGTGAAGTGTGAAGTTCTGAAGGCATTAGGATTTACAGCTAGGGTGAACATTGTATGAGCACTGAAAAATATTGACAGAGAAAAGATAAGAGGAGCAGAAAGAAGAGAAAGGCACCTGAAGTATGATGGAACAACAGGCCAGAAAAGAAGACAGAAGAGGAAGCTTTTGGAGGATGAAGAAGAAGACACTGATAATCCATCCTATAGTGCAGGAATGTATTGAGAAACTTTGATAGCCATTTCCCGTAAATTACAATTTTTCGAATATAAGGAACATTTTCTCAAAATCCACTCAAGCCAGAGAGATGAAATTTTTATACAGCACTCCTAGTGGTCAAACGTACATTGTAACACAGCCATTTGGCAATATGTTCAGTAGTTTCATTTCAGTTTAATTATAAAGCAATTATTTGTAAAAAAATTTGGGTCATTAACAAAAAAAATAATTGGAAGGAAACTAGAAAAGATACTCCAAAATCCTTTGTCATAACTGCAATACTAAACCACTCTATATGTAAAAAAAATTCAAATTTTTCTATTTGGTAGTTTATTCATAAATGCTCCTCAAACTTAGTGATTTTAACATGGGCAGCATAGGCACCTCCAGCTCCCCTTGAAGAAGGGAATTTTATCATAATAAAGGACAGGAAATGGGATTCTGCATCTATCTACGAAATGATATGCGGCTTAAATATTACAATGAGATTTATTATACATCAGAACATAAAGGTACTTGATTATCGATATAAACAGTAGGCTAAAGGATAGGGTGTGCTGAACTATTATGAGAATAAGATTGGCTCGTGAACAAGGGGCTCCTACGCTCTGTGATGCAATAGACTGACAATAATGACTGGAGATCCTAATGAATCAAATATTACTCCCCCGACTATAATGCAGTATCGCGATTAGTAGTGAGAGCTCAAATGGGAACACATGGAGAAACAAACAGAGTGGATTTGTACCAAAGCGAGCGCGCCAGCTGCTCAGGACCTCAGTGTAAAAATAATAGGTCCTACAATTCCGGAGCTGCAAAATATTGACTAGTCCTGATACATGCAGCACGTCGTCGATAGGCAGCGTTCTGATGGTGTAGGCACCGACTCCTGCTGTGCAGGAGCTCTGTTTCAATCCGTGGCCTCGAATGCTGTCTGACAATTCTAAGTTCCGCTAGCGCGGCCGAAGTAGAGAAATTCCTAGGTGCAGGAGGAAGTATCTCCAGGAAGAGACCCAGAAAAACCGCCTAAATTCACCCTGTCAGTACAGGTGCGAAAACCCAGAGTAAGACTCTGGGTCTTAAGTCACAGAATGGAACTGGAGTATGACCGAAGTCATGCTCCACAACAATTCCAAAAATGTGCGACTAAGCCGCAAGACCGTCCAATTCCGACAACGATCAGATCCCGAGAGCCACGCTCCCACGCAGTGCAAGAGAGAAGCCAACGTTATTCAACTCCCCATTACTCTCGAAAAACCGCGAATCAGCATTCAGTGCTGATTCCAAACTACCGCCACACTCTCTCAGAACATCATTCACACCAATAAGGATTGTTCCCTCCAATTTCGTGCAGGGCTTTATGACATCAACTCAGTTTAAGTTGACCAACCATGCTTCTGCTATTTAGCTGGGGGCACTGAACTTGCCGTTTGACCGCTTACGAAAACAGCATGCTAAGCCCACCGGTCACCTGGCGCCAGACAGTCGCACCCGGCAGGGCACCGTCCACAATAATTTTCAGAATCATGAAGACAATACAGTCAGTCGGCGCCAGCTGTCTTCGTTCCAGACGCACTGGAACGGTAAACCCATAAACTGTGGCGACACTCAGACGGCTCGCATGTCGTTTCGCCCTCCAAACAATAGGCGAAACTCGACATAGGGCAGTCGCCCCACCAGGCGCTCAGGCGCATTGATGTACGACCATCTCCGTATTCGCGGAAGTGCAGACCCTCCACGAAAACGCAGCGTGTTGCGTCCTCCGGTGCTCGCCTTACAACAAGCCCACCTAGGGAAGTAGCAGAGAAAACTAAAAGCAAGGCCACCCACAGTTTCCAACACGCATACCACTCAAGGGAAAAGTAATTTGAGCTCTCAGTACAAATACTCTCATCAGAATAACCTTGTTCGGCCCGTTCCCACCGTGAAACGATATAAAACATTAATTAAATTGATGAAAATGAGGGGCGACATGTGAAAGTAGGCATGGGACATCTCAAGCGAACTCGACGGCGTAACGGGTTCAGGTAGGGCCTGAGTTTCGCCAGTCCATCTCTAGAATGTTATTGTCCACAATCCATTGCCTCATATATACTGCTTTATGGCAGGGTGAATTGTCTTGCTGTTACAATCATTTTCTCTGGACTATTCCTCTGTTGTTCACAGTACTCAGTGGCTGTATTATGTATTCATGTCCTTCGGCATTTAGCGTTTCCTTAAGCGCAATAAGAGGACCACACACCAACCACAAAGAACGTCCCATACGGCAACAGCACCTCCTCCTTACTCCACTATTTGACTACATACGTCGGCAGGTGACGTTCTTCAGGCATTCGCCAAACCCAAATCCTTCCACATGGTGTAATATAATGCATCACTCCCAGCCAGTCGTTTCCACAATCCAGTGGCGTCGCTCTTTGCACCATCTAAAGTGTTGCTTAGTACTAACCACAGAAATTTGTGACTGATGCTGCTCGACGGTTGTACAACAACCTTTTTAATCCCCTACGTGCAGTCATTGTGTTAACTGGACTGCTAACAGCACTTTGTAACTCACAAGTGATTTCCTTCCACTGATTCCGTGTGATTTTTATTACAGGCACCCTCTGAAAAGCTCGACAGTTCATGTCCATCGGTACATGAGAGATGTCTGGTCTTCATTTGTCTGTGGTTGTTCCTTCACATAGCTGCGCGGGATTAGCCGAGCGGTCTTAGGCGTTTCAGTCATGGACTGTGCGGCTGGTCCCGGCGGAGGTTCGAGTCCTCCCCCGGGCATGGGTGTGTGTGTGTGTGTGTGTGTGTGTGTGTGTGTGTGTGTGTGTGTGTGTTTGTCTTTGGGATAATTTAGGTTAAGTAGTGTGTAAGCCTAGGGACTGATGACCTTTGCAGTTAAGTCCCATACGATTTCACACACATTTGAACATTTTTTTTTCTTCACATTTCTGCTTCACAGTCACATCACCAACAGTAGACTTCGGCAGCTTATTAGAGTTGAAATGTCCCTGATACATGTCTTACTCCGGTGAAATAAAATGTACTATACCTGTTCGATGTCAGCGAGTTATTATGACCAACCCCTTCTGCTATTACTTGTTCTTATTTGACAACTTGATACTCCCCGCGTCTTTTTATACTCGCGGTTCCAACTCTCGTAACATGTAGTGGTCAAGTCTGCATTATATAAGGCTGTACTGATACTTCTGATCATATCGGGTACAGTGCCTGACAAAAAAGTGAAGGACCCAGAAGACATGGCCCGATGTTGGACTGGATAGGAACGTGATGGCAGGTATGCTCGACGTCAAGGTTCCTCTCGACCACATCTGACCAACCACAAGGGAGGATTAACATGTTGTGTACCAAACACATCATCACCCCTTTTCATCTGCACCTGCCATTGGAGAACAAGCAGTTGACTCCCTGCAATATTCTGTGTCGTCCCGCACAATTGATTGGAGACTAGCTCAAATGGTTCACATGGCTCTGAACACTATGGGACTTAACGTCTGAGGTCATTAGTCCCCTAGAACTTAGAACGACTTAAACCCAACTAAGCTAAGGACATCACACACACCAATGCTCGAAGCAGGATTCGAACCTGCGACCATAGCGGTCGCGCGGTTCCAGACTGAAGCGCCTAGAACCGCTCGGCCACAACGGCAGGCGGAGACTAGCATCAGCCGAACTAGAGAAGTTGCGTCCCATGTGTAGGCTTCAATGACCACAGAACAAACTTCTACATGTGCAGTGTTGCTGAGACTGAGAAGCAAGGGCTGTAGATGAATGGTGTCGCGGTGTTCACCGATGAATCGCGGTTCTGCACTGAATTCTAGTACTACAGGAAGCTGATGTGAAACATTAAATGTATGGCTATCCAAGGCTTAAGTATTAAGTTTGTCATACCAGAAAACTGGCCATTTATTTGAGAGCGCACTAATGGTCAGTCATCCTCTTGTAGGAGAAATAAACTGGAATCAGATTATGTTGTACGTGTGAATAGGTGCAATATGCGCACTTCATAAAATTCTGCCATGCTTGTTGGAGTCGTGGTGTCGATTGTACCCTCACCAGAGGCACATGCGATCTTAGTCTGCCGCAAGCAGACGTTTCCCAATGGTCCCTGATGACACAGCAGGTGTTTCGTCGGTCACCGCTACTCCCACAATTTGCTTATCTTGCCTTGTATCTGTACTACGCGAACGGCCAGAAAATGGTCTACAGGTGTACTGTGCTCAACATGTGCAGCAATCCGTCGATACATCCATCCAATTTCTCGCTGGCCCACAATGTCACCCCGTTCTAATGGCTGAAGCTGTTCAACTGGACTACCTACTCGCGGTTGGGCATTGTTGGACCCTAGAATGATTGTTACAAACACTGTTTACCACTAAGCTCCGCAAAGGTACTGTCTGTAGAGTCAAAACAGAGGGTGCACAGACAGGCCTCCTGAAATCCATTTGATAGCCGATAACCGTGACAAATGAATACTGACACTACATCCTCTCAGAATGCACATATTATTTCCAGGTGCCAACTGAGGATGTTGCACTTTTTTCCGATAGTGTAGGTAACTGCCTCATCTGAAGAAATACAAGGTCATTATTAATACACTACTGGCCATTAAAAGTACTGGCTCGTCACAAGTGCTATTGTGACGAGCCAGTTCCACGGCCACCATTGACCAGACGTTTTCAGTTGTGAGAGATCTGGAGAATGTGCTGGCCAGGGCAGCAGTCGAACATTTTCTGTATCCAGAAAGGCCCGTACAGGACCTGCAACATGCGGTCGTGCATTATCCTGCTGAAACGTAGGGTTTCGCAGGTATCGAATGAAGGGTACAGCCACGGGTCGTAACACATCTGAAAAGTAACGTCCACTGTTCAAAGTGCCGTCAATGCGAACAAGAGGTGACAGGGACGTGTAACCAACGGCACCCCATACCATCACGCCGGGTGATACGCCAGTACGGCCATGACGAATACACGCTTCCAATGTGCGTTCACCTCGATGTCGCCAAACACGGATGCGACCATCATGATGCTGTAAACAGAACCTGGATTCATCCGAAAAAATGACGTTTTGCCATTCGTGCACCCAGGATTGTTGTTCAGAGCACCATCGCAGGCACTCCTGTCTGTGATGCAGCATAAAGGGTAAACGCAGCCATTGGTCTCCGAGCTGATAGTCCATGCTGCTGCAAACGTCGTCGAACTGTTCGTGCAGATGGTTGTTCTCTTGCAAACGTCCCCATCTGTTGACTCAGGGATCGAGACGTGGCTGCACGACCCGTTACAGCCATGCGGATAATATGCCTGTCATCCCGACTGCTAGTGATACGAGGCCATTGGGATCCAGCACGGCGTTCCGTATTACCCTCCTGAACCCACCGGTTCCATATTCTGCTAACAGTCATTGGATCTCGACCAACGCGAGCAGCACTGTCGCGATACGATAAACCGCAATCGCGATAGGCTACAATCCGACCTTTATCAAAGTTGGAAACGTGATGGTACGCATTTCTCCTCCTTACACGACGCATCAGAACACGTTTCACCAGGCAAGGCCAGTCAACTGCTGTTTGTGTATGAGAAATCGTTTGGAAACTTTCCTAATGTTAGTGCGTTTTAGGTGTCGCCATAGGCGCCAACCTTGTGTCAATGCTCTGAAAAGCTAATCATTTGCATATCACAGCATCTTCTTCCTGTCGGTTAAATTTCCCGTCTGTAGCACGTCATCTTCGTGGTATACCAATTTTAATGGCCAGTAGTGTATTTTCTGAAAGGTGACTGGTAGACAGCATATGGTCAAATTGTTATATCACGACCTTTCGAAGCAATTACTTTTTACAGTGACATACAACATCGATCGTGAAGTCTCTCCAAGGAATTAGCCTAGCTGCAACGCAACTGAAATATTTTTTGAGCACATTTAAGCATCGCGTGCACTTTCTCAATGTCGGTCGTCACAATTTACTCAGCTACATAACGCGGCTTCACGTACCGAGGTCCCCAGCGTGTTTGGTCAGTAGCAGGAGCAGTGGATAATCCATGGACTGCCGTCCACTCAAGTCGGCCGCAAAGTCGTTTCGCTGCGAGCCACTGGCGGTAGTTTCGCGTCCCTCTCAACTGGGGCGGGGCAACTTGTGCACAGTCGTAAAACTGAGCCGCCAAGTTAGGTCTCGCTGAGGCCCGTGGCAGTTAGATAAGCCGCTACGCACTAACTCCCAAGTGAGGCGGCGCGCTGCCACGGATCGCCCAGTAGCTAGTAATGCACCAGGCAAATCTACTGATGCCCGCTGGCGTATCTGAATGGACGTTTTCTAACACGTTGCAAGTTCATTTTCTGGCATTCGAAGCAGCAGCTGAGTTTATGACCTGTCACGTACACAAAAAAAACGAATAATGTTAATAAACTTAAAGTAATTGCGAGAATTGTAGATGACAGACAAGCAAATTCTGAAAATTTGCTTAATGGTTTGGAATGTTCAAACATAATGAAATACCTCCGAGAGAACGATGTATTGAGGCCCAACCAGCAGAAATTCAGAACATATCGTTCTTGTGAAACAAAACTGTCTCTTTATTCACACGAATATCGACAGCGCATTTCAAATTGATTCCGTATTTGTAAATTTTCAAAAAGATTTTCACACCATTACTCACAGTCGTATTGCTTACCCGGTGAGTGACTGATTTCGTGATTTTCTGCCCGAAAGGTCACAGCTCGAACAAATAGACGAGATGGCATCTCGTGAAATCGAAGTGATACATGGAATTCCCTCTGCTGATCTTAATCTTTATAAACAGTCTAGGAGGCAATCTGAGTAGGTAGTTTAGATTGTTTCAGATGATGATACCGTTAACCGTTCAGGGAAGTGCTCCGGATAAGTACTAAAAAAATACTTTATGCTTCGGTTACACAATGGATCACACACTTTTGACGTTCATTGTTTCAAAGACCTAAGTCAAAATAAGGCCCCGGGAGTAGACAACATTCCACTAGAACTACTGACAGCCTTTGGAGAGCCAGTCCTGACAAAACTATCATCTGGTGAGCAAAATGTATGAGACAGGCGAAATACCCTCAGACTCCAAAAAGAATATAATAATTCCAATCCCAAAGAAAGCAGGTGTTGACAGATGTGAAAATTACCGAACTATTTTATTTATTTTTATTTATTTATTTATTGTTCCGTGGGACCAAATTAAGGAGAAATCTCCATGGTCATGGAGCGAGTCAATACATGAAATTATAACACGATAGTAGAAACAGATAAAATGAAATACAAGAAACGTATTCAGGCGACAATTCGTAAGTTTAAATAAAGAAAATCAACAATGTAACACTGGAATTTGCTTAATTTTCCAGCTCTTCCAGGAGCTCCTCGACAGAATAGAAGGAGTGAGCCACGAGGAAACTCTTCAGTTTAGACTTAAATGCGTTTGGGCTACTGCTAAGGTTTTTGAGTTCTTGTGGTAGCTTATTGAAAATGGATGCAGCAGAATGGTGCACTCCTTTCTGCACAAGAGTCAAGGAAGTGCATTCCACAAGCAGATTTGATTTCTGCCTAGTATTAACTTAGTGAAAGCTGCTAACTCTTGGGAATAAGCTAATATTGCTAACAACAAACGATATTAAAGAAAATATATACTGTGAGGGCAATGTCGGAATTCCCAGACTATTGAATAAGGGTCGACAAGAGGTTCTCGAACTTACACCACATATACCTCGAACAGCCCGTTTTTGAGCCAAAAATACCCTTTTTGAATCAGAAGAATAACCCGAAAAAATAATACCGTATGACATAAGCGTACGAAAATATGCGAAGTAGACTACTTTTCGTGTTGAAGTGTCACTTATTTCAGATACTGTTCTAATCGTAAATAAAGCAGCATTTAGTTTCTGAACAACATCCTGAACATGGGCTTTCCACAACAGCTTACTATCTATCCGAACGCCTAGGAACTTGAACTGTTCCGTCTCGCTTAGAATATGCCCATTCTGTCTGATCAAAATATCAGTTCTTGTTGAATTGTGAGTTAGAAAATGTAAAAACTGAGTCTTACTGTGATTTAGCATCAAATTGTTTTCCAGCAGCCCGAACATATTTCATGAACTACATTATTTGATAATGTTTCAATATTACACACAAGATCCCTCATTACCAAGCTGGTGTCATCATCAAACAGAAATATTTTTGAATCATCTGTAGTACTAGAAGGCATATCATTTATATAAAGAAGAAACAGTAGTGGCCCCAGCACCGACCCTTGGGGAACGTCCCATTTAACAGTGCCCCATTGGGACTGAACATCACTACCACTCTCAATATTGCGGAGATTTACCTTCTGCTGTCTGTTCTTAAAGTAAGAGGCGAACCAATTGTAAGCTACTCCCCTTACTCCAAAATAGTCCAACTTCTGCAGTAATATTTTGTGGTCAACACAGTCAAAAGCCTTCGTTAAATCAAAGAAAACACCTCGCGTTCTCAACCTTTTATTTAATCCGTCCAAAACCTCACAGGGAAAAGAGAATATAGCATTTTCAGTTGTTAAACCATTTCTAAAACCAAACTGTACATTTGACAGCAAATTATGTTAATTTAAATGCTCCAGTAACCTTGTATATACAACCTTCTCGATAACTTTAGCAAACACCGATGGCATAGAAATAGGTCTATAATTGTCAACATTATCCCTGTCTCCCTTTTTATAAAGTGGCTTCACTACCGAGTACTTTATTCGGCCAGGAAACCGACCACTCCTAAAGGAAAAGTTACAGATATGGCTAAGTACTGGGCTAACATACATAGAACAATACTTTAGTATTCTGCTAGATACCCCGTCATATCCATGAGAGTTCTTGGTCTTTAGTGATTTAATTATTAACTCAATCTCCCTCTTGTCAGTATCATGGAGGAGCATTTCAGGTAACAGTCTCGAAACACTTTTTTCTACGAGCGCTGTATGATTCCCTGTTGCGACTAGGTTTCTATTTAGTTCACCTGCTATATTCAGAAAGTGATTATTAACTACTGTACATATATGCGACTTATCAATAACACGGACATTCCCACTACGCACTGATTCTATATCCTCGACCTGTCTCTGCAGCCAGCCACTTCCTTTACGACTGACCATATGGTTTTAATTGTATCCTGAGACTTAGCTATTCTATCTGCATACCACATACTTTTTGCCTTCCTAATAACTTTTTAAGCACCTTACAATACTGTTGCTAATGGGCTGCTGCACTTAGATTTTGACTGTTTCTAACGTTTTGATATAATTGCCACTTTGTTCTACAGGATATTCTTATCCCTCTAGTCAGCCACCCAGGCTGCCTGTTTGTGCTACTACCCTGTTTTGAACGTTCTAACGGAAAGCAACTTTCAAAGAGCACGAGAAAAGTCTTGAGGAAAGCATTATATTTATCGTCTACTGTATCAGCACTATAAACATCTTGCCACTCTTGTTCCTTGATAAGGTTTACAAAGGTCTCTACAGCAACTGGATCAGCTTTCCTAAAAAGTTGATAACTGTATTTAATATGTGTTGCAGCACAAAAATCTTTTAGAGTTAAAACTTGTGCATCATGATCTGAAAGGCCATTCACTTTTTTGCTAACAGATTGCCCTTCTAGTAATGAGGAATGAACAAAAATGTTGTCTATGGTTATTCTATTGTTCCCTTGCACTCTCATTGGAAAGAATACGGTTTGCATAAGATTATATGAATTAAGGAGGTCTACCAGCAGTCTTTTCCTTGCACAATCACTTATACAATTAATGTTGAAGTCACCACATATAACTAACTTTTTGTATTTCCTGTAAAGTGAACCAAGAACCTCCTCTAGCTTTTGCAAAAATGTTGTGAAATCGGAGTCTGGGGATCTATAAATAACAACAGTTAGAAGTTTAACTCCACTAAATTTAACCACACCTGCACAACATTCAAACACTTTTTCAGTGCAGTACTTTGAAACATCAATTGACTCAAATGGGATACCGTTTTTCACATATATGGCTACTCCCCCACACCGGAAAGAGCTCCTAAAAAAGCTGCCAGCCAACCTGTATCCTTGTAAAGGAAGCATCTGAATTATCTCCTTATTTAAGAAGTGTTCAGATATACCAATGATTTCAGAGTCAACATCTATAAGCAGTTCACTAACTTTATCTTAATACCTTGTATATTTTGATGAAATATACTAATTCCCTCATTACTCGGACACCTAAGCTTTGTCGAAAGTGATTTCTTTGTTAGAGAGACTACCCTTAAGCTGGAATACCTATCAGCTGACTTCAATCTAAAAAAAGGTGCAGCTCTAACACCCACTAGTACAGTAATTTTCCCATGAGTGATCCCACCACCCCCACCTATGCTGTCACCTATAAGCTTTGCCAACCTCCCCTTTTCATACCTGTTGAGGTGCAGGCCATGTCTAGTGAAACCCGTCCTGCTGATAGACTCCACCGACACCACTGAAATGTGACTCATGCCTTCTGTCATCAGCGCACCCCCAAGTCTCATGTTATTACGCTTGACGACTGTATTAAGATGAGGCCGATCGTGACGCTGGAACACTTCGACGAAATGTACATTCGTGTTGCCAGTCTGAGTGGCTATCCTTTCGAGGTCTCCATCCATGTCATACTCCCCATCCCTATCAATACTATAACCAGCCCCACTCACAATCACTACCTGATCCTCTTTAGTAAAATCCCTACATAACCCCCCTATGTTAACAGTCACCTGAGCCAATCCTGCATTAGGCTTCACAATGCTAGTGACATGGTACTCACTCCCCAACACTTCCTGCAACTGCTGGACTACACCTCTACCATGAGAACTACCTAACAGCAGGATCTTCTTCTTTCTCTTAGACTTAGCAACTGTCCTATCCACCGTAACTGCTGGGGTCTGCTGCATACTTCCTACATCTACAGCTACTAGAGATTCCTCTCCACTAGACTCTGACAGTTGGTCATATCTATTGCAAACACCAATAGTAAAATTATCTGAAAATCTACTTCTCCTTGCAGATCTCTTGCCAACAGCCAGCTCCCATTCCCCAACCCCCTTCTCCCTCCTCATCCTATCTAGCTCCTCCTGTGCGTTTTACAACTGCACCTGAAGGGCACAGATCTTACGCTCCTGCTCCTCTATCAACTTACTCTTGCTACATAACCTGCAGTTCCAGGAGAGGATCTCACCAGAATACCCACTGGCTTCCCCACTGCATTCCCCCCAGTGAAAATACTTCGAATAAGTCTCACACCGCAATCCACTACTCACGAACCTACGGCAAAGCCCACACTTACACTCATGGTAAAATTTTACAGTTGTTGAAACAAGAAAACTACTTAATGTAAGTTCCCCTAGTACAATAGGAGGATGTTAAAAAAAACTGACTACAATAATCACAAACTTACTCTGCAAGGGAAGTAACTACATTTATTAACAGTATTAATCAACAGAAAATGAGAAGATAACAAAAGACTAACACAGAAAGAAAATCAGACGTCTAATGACACAGTAATGAAACTGAAAACAGTTCCCGAAAATTTCTTCTGAAATTATTTCACCAGAAAACACCAAGAACACCGGTTGAAGACTACTAAAGCTCCCAAATAAACCGCTATACACAAACAATTAATTAGTACTTAGCTTTCGATGTGCCGCTACAGCTGCAACTGGTCAGCGTGGAACGTAAACACAGGTAAGTTGCTCGATACGAAACACTCACAAATATCAGGTCACAACACAAGAAAGGTGGAGGTGAATGAAGAAACCACTAATAAGTCACTTATATAGTAAATATTATCACAAAAACCGTTAGAATATGTATCTGAAACCTAAAAATATATAAAAACTTGGAGAGCGATCTCACATGCAGTCACGCGCTTATGACATCTCACCAAAGAATAATAAGTCACGACTGCAAAATACTAACGCGAATTCTTTACAGAGGAATGGAAAAACTGGTAGAAGCCGACCTCGGGGAAGATCAGTTTGGATTCCGTAGAAATATGGGAACACGTGAGGTAATACTGACCCTACGACTTATCTTAGAAGCTAGATTAAGAAAAGCCAAACCTACGTTCCTAGCATTTGTAGACTTAAAGAAAGCTTTCGACAATGTTGACTGGAATACTCTCTTTAAAATCCTGAGGGTGGCAGGGGTAAAATATAGGGAGCGAAAGGCTATTTACAATTTGTACAGACACCAGATGGCAGTTATAAGAGCCGAGGGACATGAAAGGGAAGCAGTGTTGTACCCTTTCCCCGATGTTATTCAATCTTTATATTGAGCAAGCAGTGAAGGAAACAAAAGAAAAATTCAGAGAATGTATTAAAATCCATGGAGAAGTAATAAAAACTTTGAGGTCTGCCGATGACATTGTAATTCTGTCAGAGACAGCAAAGGATTTGGAAAAGCAGTTGAACGGAATGGATAGTGTCTTGAAAGGAGGATATAAGATGAACATCAACAAAAGCAAAACGAGGATTATGGAATGTAGTCGAATTAAGTCGGGTGATGCTGAGGGAATTAGATTAGGAAATGAGACACTTGAAGTAGTAAAGGAGTTTTGCTATTTGGGGAGCAAAATAACTGATGATGGTCGAAGTAGAGAGGATATAAAATGTAAACTGGCAATGGCAAGGAAAGCGTTTCTGAAAAAGAGAAATTTGTTAACATGGAGTATAGATTTAAGTGTCAGGAAGTCGTTTCTGAAAGTATTTGTGTTAAGTGTAGCCATGTATGGAAGTGAAACATGAACGATAAGTAGTTTAGACAAGAAGAGAATAGAAGTTTTCGAAATGTGGTGCTACAGAAGAATGCTGAAGATCAGATGGGTAGATCACATAACTAATGAGGAGGTATTGAATAGGATTGGGGAGAGGAGGAGATTGTGGCACAACTTGACTAGAAGAAGGGGTCGGTTGGTAGGACATGTTCTGAGGCATCAAGGGATCACCAATTTAGTATTGGAGGGCAGCGTGGAGGGTAAAAATCGTAGAGGGAGACCAAGAGGTAAATACACTAAGCAGATTCAGAAGGATGTAGGTTGCAGTAGGTACTGGGAGATGAAGAAGCTTGCACAGGATAGAGTAGCATGGAGATCTGCATCAAACCAGTCTCAGAACTGAAGACCACAACAACAACGTTTCAACAAAATACCTGTGGATCGCAACTACGAACAACTTAAACTGGGATAGTCACAAAGAAAATGCTGCCGGGAAGGCGAACCAGACTGCGTTTTATTAGCAAAATGGAATATGCAACGAATTTACAAAAGAGTACTTGAATACTGCTACCGAGATCTTCAACGATCCTGTAGGGCAGAGCTGACGTACTAATAGTGTCGGACGTATGAAGTCGGTAGTGAGTGACCCCAGTGATCAATGAAGCTATTCTGCCAAAAAACATTTGTTTTGGTGTATGATCTTTGCACTTATTAGATTCTAGACGCAATTTTTGCTCCCTTCAGTGTTTACAAAGCGCGATTTTAGATATAATGTAACAGTACAGGAAAAGGAATCTGTGTTCGTTGGAAGTATTTTTAGTTTTAAATTATGCTTTCGTTCATCCTTTCAATCAAGGACCTCTAGAAAACTACGAACCATACACAGAAAAATTTTGCTTTCCTCTTCTATGAGACACTGCCACAGATATAACACAACTGGTGATGGAGATTTAAACCTAACTGATGATTGAGATTTAAACGTCCTAAAAGAGTCATGGAAGAAAATAAATCGTGACAGGTTACAGTAAACTTGTTGCTATATTCGATTAATACGTTTGATGATTGATAAACACAGTATTCCAACAGTTTTGCATTTCATTTTATAAGAAACTGTGCTTCGCTTACTCCATCCATCCCTCTCCCACGAAGCTAATACTGTATGAGTGGCACCTTTCCCACACGCTCCCCAGTTGAGATCCTAGGAACACTCTTCATAATGCAAGTAGCATCAATCGACTACAGGAATGCTTCACCTTCAGACGCAAACCCTTGTTTCATCAAGCCAGTCTGCTTTACAGTACTTATTGTTGGTGCCGTCTCTAGCACACAGACTTTATTTTTGTAACTTTTTTCATAGTAGCGCTTACTACAAGCGTCCCGCTGAGTACGGCATAGACACAATCTGGTCTTCTTGCTGCAGCTGGTCTACCGCAGTACCTGGTAAATCCATGTCCCGATGTTGCGTGGAAATGTGGGCCATCAGCCGTAATACAGCCATACTCGTTTCTGCATTACCTCATTTACAGCGATCTTCTATTTTTTTCTGGTTCCAATTACTTGCTGGCCACTGTGGTCGAGCCGTTCTAGGCACTTCAGTCTGGAACCGCGCGACTGCCACGGTCGCAGGTTCGAATCTTGCTCGGGCATGGATGAGTGTGATGTCCTTAGGTTAGTTAGGGTTAAGTAGTTCTAAGTTCGAGGGGACTGATAACCTCAGATGTTAAGTCTCATAGTGCTCAGAGCCATTTTAACCATTTGAACCAATTATTTAATTACAGATGATGCAGAACATCAAACTTTTTCTATGAAGGGCCGCTCGAGTTGTGTTATAGTGAAATGAGGGAGAGAGAGTTACGGATATGATAGCAGAGTTGGTATGGTAATCATTAGAACAAAGATGTCTTACTTTGTGGCTATATCTTTTTACTAAATTTCAATAACCAACTTTCTCCTCCGAAAGCCAAAATATTTTGTTGGCTCTCACTTCTATAGGATAAAATGGCCATCGTAATAAAGTAGAGAAACCAGAGCTCGCACGGGAAGATTAAAATGTTATGTACCCGACGTGCTATTCGAGAAATAATGTCAGAACACCGAAGTGTGAAATGCGGAGCAGTCGTGTAGAAGTATATGTAAATAGGCAATATACAGCAATTTTTCATCTTTAGCATTTTTTACCTCGGATTTAATAATATGACCTGACAAATCTTGCTGCCTAGCCTTCTAAGTACCGCATTTATTGATTTCAAATTCTTAGTAATCGACTGTTGTTTCTGTTAACCGCTAGCAGATGGGTGTGACGTGGTACTGGCATACAATATGACGTAATTGTGGCATTCACCAGAAAACGGCCTTACCGTAGTGGTAACACCGGTTCCCATCAGATCACATAAGTTAAGTGCTGTCAGGCTTGACTACCACTTGGACGCACGCTGTCCGGATCTACTGAGCGCTTTTGACAAGCGTTGTGCACTTAGCCCTTCTGAGGCCAATATTAAGGAGCTACTTTATTGGCAAGTAGTAGCTCTGGTCACGAAAATCGATATGGCCGGGAGGAAGACGTGCTAGCCACAAGCCACTGCATGTTCGTACCTATTGACGCCTGTCATCTGAGGTGGACACGACGGTCGGTCGGTACCGTTGTGCCTTCTGAGGTATGTTCGGACAGGGTCTCAGTTTAGTGGTATCCGCCACTTCCATATTTAAATCTCATGAGACATACTACAACCAATATAGTCAAATATTTTGATATTTCATACATAAAGTACTATAAATAATAATCTTCTATAGTCATTATACAGGGCTATTACAAATGATTGAAGCGATTTCATAAATTCACTGTAGCTCCATTCATTGACATATGGTCACGACACACTACAGATACGTAGAAAAACTCGTCAAGTTTTGTTTGGCTGAAGCCGCACTTCAGGTTTCTGCCGCCAGAGCGCTCGAGAGCGCAGTGAGACAAAATGGCGACAGGAGCCGAGAAAGCGTATGTCGTGCTTGAGATGCACTCACATCAGTCAGTCATAACAGTGCAACGACACTTCAGGACGAAGTTCAACAAAGATCCACCAACTGCTAACTCCATTCGGCGATGATATGCGCAGTTTAAAGCTTCTGGATGCCTCTGTAAGGGTAAATCAACGGGTCGGCCTGCAGTGAGCGCCGAGCGTGGGAGGAACTTGATTATCGGCTTGATGTCTGCCGAATCACTAAAGGGGCACATATCGAACATTTGTGAATGCCTAAAAAAACTTTTTGAGTTTTTGTATGTGTGTGCAAAGCATTGTGAAAATATCTCAAATAATAAAGTTATTGTAGAGCTGTGAAATCGCTTCAATCATTTGTAATAACCCTGTATTTAACATCCCATTAATACGAAAGACAGTGAGAATTTCAATCACGAATTTCAATTTCAATCAATTTTGACGTAGCCAGATGATGTGGTGTCACCACCACGTACTCATTTTGTTGGAGACCTTAGTGCGATGTCATCACAGGAATTTCACCCATGTTTCGTCGCACTGTAGCTCGTTCACCTTCCGCATTATGTTCATAAGATGAACGATGTTGTCCGTCCGAATTGCTGGGTGTTGAGCGTCGATAGTACACCTAATTAGTCAGGTATCTTGTAGAGTCCAGGTGACCTGACCATCAAAACTGTATACACGATAGCCACTGCCTCTGCGGTAAATGCTGGTTTGTTCGGAAGGAGCGAATGTGTCTGCTTAGAGGTCAGGAGAAATGAGGTAACACTCATGTATGGATGATCAGTTATTTTCGATCTGTCAGTGAATAGTTTAATCATGTCTGTCGACAGCAAAGGTGGAAAATTTAGTCTTGCTTCTTACCTACGACGGATGGCCTTGGAGAAACACAAACATTCACTTACTTTAGGAGGAATCAGTGGAAAAATGCTTGAAGTTGTCGTGGTATGAGAGACGGTTGTAGCCTCTGACACACCGTCATGAATAAATTGTCTTGAACTTATAAGGAATGGTGAAAATACCTAGGACGCAATAAAGGCACTGGTACAGAACTCAAGGAGTAAAAAGCGTTGCAGCATATACTCGTATAAATCACTCTGCATCAACACATTTAATCTGCGAGGATAGATGTTTTAGCATTATCTACGCGTTGAATTCCGCACCTTTATACATTTATATTAAGTTTTTGTTTGATTTCAGCAGAAGTAAATATATCTGTAGCCAATCGTGATGATTATTTTTACCCATTATCTAGTGGCTCGAGCTACGAATATTTCGCTTTGTAAAAATTCATTCCACCCAAGCGTCAGTTACTACCGGATATTCCTGGTCTTTCGATTCCTGATTAGTTACATGTTTCCGATATCGAATCGCTATCGCCGAGGGTCGTCACAGCCCTTTAATGGCGCTCATTTTATTTGACAGACGCTGACGCACATTGGCTCATCGACTTCAGATGCCAATCAGCAAAGAGAAATTTCCATCTAGAGACGTCGAGATAGAAGAAATGTAATCACAAACAGTATTTAACGTTTAGTTCACAGTAAATGATAAATTGCAACTTTTGGTGCAATGTAGCAGAGTATTTAGGGCCCAATAGAAGTAGATTTTACGAGACAGAGAGTGAATAAAGTTCGAATCTCATTAAAACAAACTGAGAAGAATACTGTAATATAGGATAAATAGTCCTATTATAGGGGAAGAACCCAGCTTTCTGACTAGTGTAAAAATGAATCGTATTCTACAAGAATTAATTAATTATTTTTTCGAGAACGTCTTTCTTTTTAATATGACGTTCAGGGGCAGATGACATATCAGAACAACAAACGACATTAAAGGTGACGTACTTAAAAGAATTATTGCACTGTATTCAGTACGATTTCTCCCTTAATTCTGAAAAAGTAAGTACTAGGGCTATTCGGAAAATAGGCTCCGATAGGTAGCGAAATGGAACCAACGGTCAAAATCCGGTGAAGTTCTGCACAGACGTGTAGGGCAGTGTATCTAGTACCGATCGCACTAAGTCGCTCTTTACAGTTCTGAGACTACAGTGAGCATTTACAGATGTCTAAAACAATATTGTCTCCCACGAAGTATGGGTGCCCGCTGAGATGTTTCGCCTGATTTTATGCAACCCTAGAAAATGGACCTGTTATACATTTACCTTGTTAAGACAATTCTCGGCCTCACACTGCAGGGGCAATGAGGATGCCATTGGAGCGTTGCCGATAGGAAATATTTGACCACCGACCATATAGTCCGACTTGGCTCCCTTTGATGTTCATCTGTGCTCACGTGAACCGCTGGCTATGAAAAACAACGTTGTGGCACAGATAAGGAACAATGGAAAATATTTTTGATTTTTGCAGTACTTTCTATTTCGCGATCGGTCGGACCCTACTTTCCGAATAGCCCTCGTATACTGAACTCTGCGCATGAAGAGAGAACAATGCCAGTGATAAATTCAGTGAATGACTAAGATTTAGAAAGTGCAGGAATATAAAATTTTTAGTGTTTCTGTGCTTATTAGCAAAGGAATTATATGAGTCACATTTCCGCTATGGCTTTATATTAAATGTTGTTGATGTGGTCATTAGTCCAAAAATTTGCTCAATAGAGCTCTGTGCGATAGCTGCCTCTATTCTTTGCAAGTTTCTTCATCTCGGCATGACAATTCCAACCTATTTGCAGTTGGGCCTGGTTACACCAACCAAGCCTTGATATTCCTATGCAATTTTTACACCACAGACTTCCCTGCATGAGCATGTCAACTTCTGCTCAATGCTTCGGAATGTGTGCCCTCAACCTATCGTTTCTTTTAGTCAAGTTGTGCCGTCAAGTTATTTTCTTCTCTGTTAGATACACCATCCTTTCATTAGCTATGTGATCTACAGCTTAATCTTCAGTATTCTTCTGTAGCACTACAATTGAGCAGCTACTCTGCTCTCTATCTGTACCGTTTATCGTCCACATTTCCCTTCTGTACAAGGCTATGTTCCAAAGAAACGCTTTCAGATAGGACTCCCTAAATTTGCTTCCTAGAATTATATTTATACTGATGTTGAAAACCAGCTCATTCTCAGAAACGCTCTTCTTGCTGTTGCATACATGAATTATATGTTTACTTTTCCCATTATTTTCCTTCCCAAATATCAAAAATCTCCTACAACCTTAGAGTGCATTATTTCGTAACCTAATTCCGTTACCACTACCTGATTTAATTCGATTACATTCCATTACCTTCGTTTCATTTCTTTGATTTTCACCTTATAACCTCTTTACCTCTTTTCAAGATGGTACCCATTCCGTTTAACTGTTCTCCCAACTTCTCAGTCGTCTCTAATAGAATTGTGGTATCATTTTTATTTCTTACTCCTGAACTTTAATGTCCTTTCCAAATTTCTCCATGGTTTTTTTTATTGCACGACCAGTGCATAGGCTGAACGTCATAATGGATAGGCTGCTAACTTCTTTGACTCCCTTTTCAAGCACTTACCTCCCTTTGATGTCATTTGGCTCTAAAAATTACGAACTGATTTCTTTAGAAGCTATTGATAACAATTGACCGCCCCCCCCCCCCCCCCACGTATTTTATCCTGATCTATCTGAAGTGGACGTCAGTCAAAACTATCAAAAGTTTTCTTAAACCTGCAAATACTATAAATGTGAGTGTTCGTTTTTGAACCTGCAAGAAGTAGGATCAGTACTGCATTCAGTGTTCCTACATTTCGTTGGAAGCTCTTACTGATCGTTCTCGTGAGCGAGTTTTGACAGTTTCCTCATTCCTCTGTAATTAATTCGTTTTAGTATACTTCAACCATGACTTACCGTATTAAAGTGATGGTTCGGTAATATTCATATCTCTCAGCTAAGAATCGTGGATGACCTCTATGTGGGTTTCTCATACTCTCTAGTGCCTAGTTACATATGCTGCACGCACACTTTGCAGCCGTAAGAGCCATATCTGCAATCATACGCTGTGACCTCAACTGTGAGCTTCACCAGACTGCTTCATGCCTTAAGAAACGTATACATTTTTCAAACGTATATTCGTATTAATTTTAAATCTCTCTCTCTCATATGGGGTCCAGAGTTTACAAGATTACATGTTTTCTCCATATTTTGTGGTACGGATGCCTTTCTTGCCGCCAGAGAGAGAGAAGTTGGGCCATCTGTCTGTGAATTATGTAAACTTCGTTCTTCGTGTTATGGTATTTAAAGTGATTCCATATCGTATTTTCTGAGGCGGAGATTAGGCATCAGCTCAGCATACCAAAACGGAAAACCGCTTACAACCACAACCAAGACTGACCGGTTTCACATACCAACGGTCGATAAATCATTGTATGAATTCGATCTGCGTACTCGTATTTCTCAGCTCCTTGTCTCGCAAAATAACCCGCTGCGAGTTAAGCTATAAGACCAGATCTTTTAACGATTTAACTATATATAATGTTATTGCATCATCTAACTCGCTGGGATGGACTGACAACCACATTTTTTTAAAAAATAAATCATATGTATTTTGAAAGCTATTCGATTAGTTGGTTCCTACGAGTTGACAAGATCTCAGAATTCAGCTGGTATTAGTTAATTTCATTCACAAAACTTAAATACAAATAGTTATGTTTCACTACACGAGAAAAATAAAGTACATTCTGTATTCTTTCTACTTCCATAAGGACTAAATGTCTTCCAAGTCCTCAGTCGTCTCTAACAGAATTGCAGTGTTATTTTTATTTTTTTCTCCTGAACTTTAATGTCGTTTCCAAATTTCTCCATGATTTCACACGAATTATCGGGCAGTTCTTGACAGATATGGGCAACAATGTTAAAAAGCAAACACTTTCCTACTGTTTTGAAACTTACAGTTATATAAACGCAAATCGTGTTACTCGGCTTGGCATTGATTGAAAGAGCTGTTGGACATCCTCCTAAGGGATATCGTACCAAAGTCCAGTTGGCGAGTTAGGTCGTCAAAATCCCGAGCCGCTTCTAGGAGCCTCCCCATAATGCCCCTAACGTTCTCAATTGGAGACGGATATGGGTACGTTGCTGGCCGAGGTAGTGTTTGGTTAGCACGAAAATATACAGTAGAAACTCTCACCACGTATGGGCGGGCATTGTTTTACTGAAATGTAAACCCAGGATGCATTACCATGAAGGGCAACAAAACGCGGTGTAGAACATCGTCTACTGGGCTGTAAGGGTCTTGCTGATGACAACCAGTGGGATCCTGCTATGAAATGAAGTGGCACCCCAAATATCACTTCTGGTTGTCTGATCGTATGGTGGACGACAGGCGGGTTGGTATCACACCGCAGTCCGAGGCGTCGCCACGCGTATCTCATTGACTGGAGTAGAACTGTGTTCAGTGATGAGTCTCACTTCCACCTGAGCCCCGATGACCAGCGAAGACATGTTGGAGACATTTCAGCAATATAATGGCCGCCCGCGCACAACAAGGGTTTCTAATGCTGGTCTTCGTGCTTGCCAAACCCTACCTTGGCCAGCAAAGTAGCTAAATCTCTTTCCAATTGAGAACGTTTGGAGCATTATGGGTAGAACCCTCCAACCACCTTGGGATTTTGACTATCTAACGCTTCATTTGGACAGAATTTGGGACGATATCCCTCAAGAGGACATCCAACAACTCTGTCAATCAATGCCGAGGCGCTAACTGCTCGCAAAACGTATACCGACGCGTTCTTGACTCGCTCAATTTTGTGAAACTCATTCTCTTGAATAGATAATCCAGTTATTCTGAAAATGTAATCATTTGTATGTCTGTACATGTATGTCACATCTACCGATTTCAGTCCCATTCGGATAAGTCCTTCGTGGTGTATTGTTTCGAACCTTGCTACTGCAACACTTCTATGTTAAAATAAGTTTCATCGGTCTTTTTTGTTTTTTTTTGTTTTTTCCTTTTTTTTTTTATCCAAGCACTGATGTCTCTTTAAGTCACGTATCATTCTACACTACTGACAAAAAAGGTTAAACACCAAGAAGACACGATCGGATATCACAGTAACTTCGTAGAGGGACACACCATCAAGGAGGAACGTTGCAGTTCTATGTGATGCATTTAACAGCTACCAGAGTGCATTAGTGGTATTCGTGTTAGATGTTGTTATCAGCTCTGGTAGGATATCTAAATGGCAGGAACAGGGTCAGATCTTCTGTCATCACAGTGAAGAACACGAAGATGACACGTACTTGTGTGAGGCAGCGTAACCAACACCTGCCAGACGGTGAGAGAGGTCTAATTTTGGATCTCTATTTGGCCCGATCGTCGAATCGTGCAGTATTCCTATTTGTGGAGTGTTTGGATGTGACAGTGATCTGAGGTTATGGTCCATGATTCGAGAGGACTCGTAATTCAAGGTTCTAGTCGACAACGTCTGACCACCACAAGGAACGATCGCCGTATTGTGCACCAAGTACATAACATAAACACCTGCCATGTGAGAACAAGTAGTGGACTTCCTGCAAAGTTATGTGTCATCATGCACCACTGGTCGGACATTGCCAACAGCCAGACTAGGAAATCATCATCCTATGCATACTCTGCCCTTAACCTGACAAACAGGTGCGTTTGGAGTGGTGCCGCTACAGGGGAGCATGGACTGCTGTTGGACAGCGTCGCACTGTTATGTGGTCAGCTACGAATCTAGGTTCTATACCACCCCGGATGACCATCGTCGACGGGTGTGAAGGTAACCTGGGCGAGACCCCATTCTCCAGTGTCTGTAAGGTCGCAGCCCGCATCTCGTGGTCGTGCGGTAGCGTTCTCGCTTCCCACGCCCGGGTTCCCGGGTTCGATTCCCGGCGGGGTCAGGGATTTTCTCTGCCTCGTGATGGCTGGGTGTTGTGTGCTGTCCTTAGGTTAGTTAGGTTTAAGTAGTTCTAAGTTCTAGGGGACTTAAGACCACAGCAATTGAATCCCATAGTGCTCAGAGCCATTTGAACCATTTTTTTGTAAGGTCGCAGCGGTGTCACATCTAGCGTCATAGTCTGGGAAGCCATCGAGTATGACTTCAGTTCATGACTGGCAGTGACTAGGCGCACTCTGCCGGCACAGTGGTGTGTTCAAAAATGGTTCAAATGGCTCTGACCACTATGGGACTTAACATCTGAGGTCATCACTCCCCTAGAACTTAGAACTACTCAAGCCTAACTAACCTAAGGACATCACACACATCCATGGCCGAGGCAGGATTCGAACCTGTGACCATAGCAGCAGCGCGGTTCCGGAATGAAGCGCCTAGAACCGCTCGGCCACCACGGCCGGCACAGTGGTATGGTTCAAATGGTTCTGAGCACTATGGGACTTAACATCTGTGGTCATCAGTCCCCTAGAACTTAGAACTACTTAAACCTAACTAACCTAAGGACATCACACACATCCATGCCCGAGGCAGGATTCGAACCTGCGACCGTAGCACAGTGGTATGTCACGGACGTCCTTTGTCCTCATGTGTTACCTCTCATGCGATACTACTGTGAAGCTGTTTTTGAAAAGGACAATGGTAATTCACATATGGTGCATGTCTCTGTGAACTGTCTTGACCAGGAAGATCTGAACTGTCCCTAGTAGAGCATGTGTGGGACCTGCTCAGACTTCAATCCCGTCCGAGGGCCAGTACTCAGCATATCATTGACATAGTACAATAGTTGTGGGCCATGTTGCCTCAGGATAAGTAACAACGGTTTTTTGAGCCCTTTCCCATCCGAATATGAGCATGCATCCTGATCAGATAGGATGCGACGTCGTATTTCCCAAGTCCTTTGTACATTCGATTTTACACTCACTGACATAACATTACGTACCGTCTCAATCCGTGAAGTTTCATTTCGTTTAATTAATACCCTACTCGAATGCCACCACACAGGCATGCATCAATGACACTGAGTGCGGGAGTGAGTAATTTTTCTCGTGTATCGATACGGCATAATACCCGTTGCGTCACATCCCAGAGCCATAGTGTACCGCTATTAGAACCGAGGACCTATTTATGTTGCAGGACGAAGGGCTACTTGTCACTTGACGTGAACGTGACGCCGTTGGAGGTGAACCAGTGCGAGGCAAGCAGCGAGCCACCTCCGCGCTCCGAGCTGCGGGCATTCCACAGTACGCACAAGTGCCACAATGACACCACGCAGGTAAGTCCGCAGAGACCGTTGTGTGACATTTACTAACCAAAATATGTCTGAGTGGTCCTCAACTTGGGCTTTGTCGTTCTGAGGGCGAGGGGCAAGGGAGTGAGTGAGGGGCCAGGGCGTTTTAATTTACCGATAGGGAGGTGAGACGAAAAGGGGGCGCTGGGGTGTGACCAGGTTGTGGGAGGGGGAGGGAGGGAGGGTTGTGTCTTAGCCTTCAAACTGGTTTGTAGTGAGCCGACGTGAACTTCTTTCCTAGGCAACTTCTTCATCGCAATCACTAACACTGACGGTCTCCATTATTTCCTGGATATCTCTAGAGCACTCTCAAGTACCATGGAGGCTGTACCTTGATATGGTACCACGTATCGTTTCATCCTGCCACTTATTCTTGTCAATGTTTTCCACGTATTCCTCTCCCCATTTTCTCATTTCTTGCTTTATCGGTTCACTTAATTTTCAACATTCTGCTGTAGCACATCACAAACGCGTTGACTCTCTTCCGTTCCGGTTTTCCCAAAGTCCATGCCTCACTGCCAAACAGTGCTGTGTTCCAAACGTACATTCTCAGAAATTACGTTTGATACTAGCATACTTCTCCTGACCAGAAATGCCCTTTTTGATAGTGCTAGTCGGGTTTTTATGTCCTCTTTCACGGGTTATTTTGCTTCCTAGGTTGCAAAATTCCTTAACTTTGTCTACTTTGTAATTACCAATTACGATGCTAAGTCCTCGTTGTTCTCATTTCTGCTACTTCTCATTACTTTCGTCTTTCTTCGATTTACTTCGATTTACTCGCAATCCATATTCTGTCCTCTCACTGAGGATGGCAACGTCATCAGTGAACCTTATCATTGACATCTTATCGCCGTGGGTTTTAATCTTACATCTGAACTTTTCTTTTATTTCCGTCATTGCTTCTTCGACGTATGGATCGAACAACGGGGCCGAAATACTGCATCTTTGTCTTACACCCTTTTTAATCCAACCGTTTCATTTTTGGTTTTCCATTCTTAATTTTCCCTCTGGTTTCTTGCGTAAACTGCGCAGTTCCTGTTTTTCCCTACAGCTTACAGTTCTTTTACGGAGAATTTCGAACATCTTCCACCAATGTATGTTGCCGAATGCTTTTTCTAAATCGACAAATCCTATGAAGGTATCTTGATTTTCCTTGACCCTCGCTTCCTTTGACGAGCATAACGTCTGAACTGCTTGTCTGGTGCCTTTACCTTTCCAAAAGCCAAACTGATCGTCATCTAATAGGTCCCCAGTTTTCTTCACCAAAAATTAGTACACTGAACCTGGAAGAGTAATAAATGAAGACTTTTTCTGATGAACTTTCAGTTTATCTCAAAACTCTTAAAGAAAGACGAAAATCCCTTGGTAATTCAGAAACATTTTAAAATACAATTTCCAAAAATTATAAAAGCGCATTTAAATATTTGACAGTGCTCAGGACATCTGTTCAATCTGAGAGACTTTTTCACAGGTGGTGTAAGTTTTAGATGGACAAGGAAACCTATAGAAGGATAACATATTGAATCCTCTCCTCTGATTTCTCTTGTGTATTTGTCACGCAGTGGTACAGGATCGGCATGGGTTGACCGAGATGACAACAGATTGAGTCAAACCCGGTTGTTGCGATGCGTAGAAAAAAAATATTGAGATTTTTAGAGAACTTTAATTTTTGTTATAAGTGTCTTAGTAATTTCTTATAAAAGGTATTAAACATTATGAAATTATCTGTTTTCCTCAGCTTTCAAGCTAAACCATATCTGTATCCATATGTAGAAACACAATTAATTTATTGGAAACATCCATACATTTTTTGGTAAATGACACAGTATCGATGGCGCCATGCATTATACTCCATCGAAAGAAATATCGATGTATACAAGTGTTTAAAAAAGAAGTGTCACATATACCCGCAAGAAGTAATGTTGATCAAAGAAGATTAAGAAGTGAGATGTCCAGAAACCAAAACCTGTCGAGATGTGGGCCAGTCTGTCCTCTCAATCCCATACGTTTTTGACGTTGAAGCAAACATTATAGGCAGTCCTGTAAATAACACTCTCTTTTGGGGATACCCACAAGTGTTGAAAAAATGTTTCATGATAAATAAATCCGCTACAGTTGTACTTGCTAAATATTGTATTTGGGGAAATCGTACAGACGACCCGATATTCCGGATACAAATTTCATCTTCAGACGCTTCATTGCGTACGAGAAAATCGTACTAGATGCATAAAAAGTCCAGTATAATTATCAGTGAGCATGGGGTAAACGGGGCGATATAAGTACCTGCATTCCGCACGTCGTGGAAGCCCAGGTCGCAATCTTGTTCCTCAAAACGGGATTTACATCTTGTAACCCTGGTTGTGTATACGATTTTATCAAAATAAAGCTTTTGTCAAGCACAGCTTGAGTGGATTTATGCACGATGGAAAAGTCCTGTGAGTGGTTATTTCATATCCTGACACATCCTTCAGCCCTTCTTCCTTGTGAATCATGCACTCTTTCAAACACGTTGGATTCCATTCAGGTTGCGTTACATGCATTAGTCATACACTACTATAACGTCTACACATTGTCGTTAGATTTGGCATGCACCATTGCCTTTAAATGTCTCCATGGCCGGAAATGAAAAAGACTCAGATTTGTCGCCATGCGACTGGACCTCCTCGATCAATCCATCGCCGATGAAACGTTATGGTGAGGTACTGTCGCCCGTCGTTCGTAAACCACAATTGCTGTCTTTTTGTAAGGATAACGTTCTCCAGCATCGCCGGTATTCATCACACAAGTATTGGTGATACACAGCTCCCGTTTATGTGTTTGGTCTAGAATGTGGCCATATGTCACCGACAATCCTGCCCACACACTGATTCTGATGCGATCCTGTTGCCTCACTTTCATAATTGCTGAAGGATCTGAGTCTGCGCACATGTACGCATTGTGATAGTTTACTATATCATATTTTGTGAGTTCTGTCTCATATGTAAACTAAAAGCAATCTGTGAAATACGGATCTTCAGCGATCGTTCTATAAATTATTGGTGGCACCTTGTAATCGGGCATGATGCTCTACTAGTAGAAGAAAATGTGGAAGTCTCATGCGGTATGGATAAATCAACTGCTCGTGCGGAACTGACCACGGCAACTCCAGTCATACGCACACTTGTTTGAGAGCATCATCTTCTACATCTCTATCTTCATCTCCAGTGTGCGAATTGTGCAAGACCTGCCGCGGACCGTTGTCCTTGCTGCAAACGATTTAGTCTTCGCAAGCCGCTGGAATAGCCTGCTGAACATTCTTGCGTATGTCGAAGTAAAAGTTTTCTGGGTGTGGTACCGCGTCATAATGTAAAAAAAAAAAAAAAGAAATACTGCTGCTGGAAAAAAACCAACGTTTCAGACACGGTTGCAGCGGCCCATTAGACCCAGAAGGCCGCTGCAACCGTGGCCGAAACGAAGCTTTTTCTCCAGCAGCAGTATATTTTTTTTTTTTTTTTACATTATGACGCGGTACCATACCCAGAAAACTTTTATGTCGACTGGCTCTGGCCGCGGAAGCCTACGCAATTATATTCTTGCGTATGGAATGGCGTTTTTTGGATGTCGTTCGGCATACCTTCCACTTGCTTGACGTATACTACCTTCAGCTAAAACGTAACAGAAGTCCATGCCTGCCATTTCCCTCGTGGAAGGCTTTCTTGCAACTGTTTACAGTACAGTTTGTTCACTTTGAACGGAACAATTGATCTTGTGCTTCTAAGGTAGTGAAGGAGCAGCACAACCTCAAACGATTCAAGTAGCAGATCGTTGCCCTGCTGTAACTGGTACCAGCGCCATCACCAGAGTCCTGCAAATTACAGACTTCGGACAGCCTACCCCATCCAGTACTACACATTACTCTCTACAGCTATTGGTTTCCGAACTTATACACTGTCCAGTCTTATTAAGGATATAGGACGACAAACGGGCCGACTTGGAGCAAGAGGGACACCACAGGACATTTTAATTTTCACTGTCTATACTTTCACAAATAAATACATAAAACTTTGTCAGCGTCACCAGGAAGGATTCAGAATTCACATTCACGGAAAGGGAAGTTCAAAAACATAACAAAATAATTTTTTTACATGTGAAATTTCATCGTTTTTTCACTTTCTATTGGCTGCATTTGTTGCTACAGGTGCACCTTTCTTCATAAGTAAGAGAGATTCTTCGACGAATTTTGCACAGTATACAAACCACACTTACAGGTGTATGAAACTCTAGAATTTATCTAATTTATGAAAAAATAATGAGCCATTACATTTTAATAAACTATGAAATTTGAGTTCTTTCTAAACATGAAGTTTAAACTGTAACAGCTCATTCATTTTTTCATAAATTAAATAAATTCTAGAGTTTCATACACCTGTAAGTATGGTTTGTATGTTGTGCAAAATTCATCGAATAATCTCTCTTACTTATGAAGAAAAGTGTACCTATAGCAACAAATGCAACCAATAGTAAGTGAAAAAAATGATGAAATTTCACATGCAAAAAAATTATTTTGCTATGTTTTTGAACTTCCACTGCTATGAGTGTGAATCCTGAATCCTTCCTGGTCATGCTGACAAATTTATATGTATTTATTTGTAAAAGAAGAGACAGTGGAAACTAAATGTACTGTAGGGCCTTTCCTGCTCCAAGTCGGCCCTTTTGACGTCCTACCCCCCTTAATGTGACCATCTTTCAAAAGTCTGAATAACCACTTCTGCAGCGCGGACCGCTGCAGGGCGTGCAGGAAGAGTGTCAGTGAGGTTCTGGAAGGTACCGGCAGCAACGTGGACCCATGCAACTCCAGTGCTGTACTCAGCCAAGCTAGGTTTCTTGGTTGAGGATCCATGGCGCCAAAAGCCAAATCGAGATGGTGCGTCTGGTGGCCAGGGGTGAAAAGTAAATCTCTTCGAACCACGCACGTACAATGTGAGCGTTGTATTGTCCTGCTGGAAGATGCCATCGTGCCGAGGAAAGACAAACCCCACATAAGGGGCGGACATGGTCCCCAATGATAACTGTATACCTGTGTTGATCCATTGTGGCTTCCAGAATGCCACTAAAACGTTCCCCAGACTCCCTCCTGGTTCCAGGTTGTTTGCTTTCAGATAATTCGCGCCCTACAAGCCAACGGCCATCTGTCGCAACCGTCTTCACTCGTATCATCTATGGCCCGTGGTGCACCACTGCGTCGGTTTTACGTAGCGCCATTTTACCCTAGAGGGTATACATTAACCATGGAGGCAGCCAACCTTTTTACAAACTTAGCCGTTTCGGAAATGCTCCCACCGTTGGGCCGAAAGCCAATGACCATGCCCTTCTGGACGTCAGATAAATCGCTCCGTTTCCGCTTACAGCGACAACTGCACGATTTCCCACGTCCCCCATACGCCTTAGTTACCCTCCGTTGCTAGTGCTATCACCGGCCGTCTGTGAGTGGTTATTCCACGGTGATGATAATCACAGGCGAGTGTAACTGGATAGTGCAGTTATAAGAATTTTTCTCCCACTTTTCCCTAATACTGCCTAATGTTGGAATCTTTGAATTTTCTTAAACACGCTGAACTTTTAAGGTGCACCCCTACTCGACGCTCTCTCGTGTTCACTTTGCAGTGCGAGCTCCGGCCGAGCCCCGGCTGGATGCGTGGCGGCTACGTTTGCCGCTGCCGGGAGGGCTTCTACTCGCCGCACCACGGCGGCGTCTTCAACGGCACGCTGGTGGAAGGTGAGTACTTGTCTGTCTGCTGTGGGTATCAGCTGTCGGGTATACAGGTGTTGGACAAAAATACGGAAAAACAGCGAGAAATCCATACTCGAACATAAATGCAGATGCTAGTCAATCCTTTAGATGGTGCTGTTGCATTTGACCACGAATGGCGCCCATTGAATGCCGTCAGTACATTGGAAGTGTCAGTCGTGGTCATAATAATGTTGTTATGGTGCATTACGTCTGACCTCAGTGAATTCGAACGTTGGCAAACTGTTGGTGCTCGTATGGTGCGTGCTTTCGTAACCAAAGTAGCCGAAGCGTTTGGTGTTTCAAAAGACACCACATGTTGTGTATGTAAGGGTAACTGATCATTTTATTTTGCATAACTTGCTATCAAATGTACAGTTCAGTTTTAGAATTGGTTTAACAACTGAAAACGCTATTCTCTCTATTCTTTGTAAGGTGCTGAATGGATTAAACAAAGGGCAGTCATCTTTTTTGATTTAATCAATGCCTTTGATTGTGTTGATCACAAAATATTGCTCCAGAAGTTGGACAATTAAGGAATATGGGGCGTAACGCATAACTGGTTCACCTCTTACTTCAATAAGAGACAGCAAAAGGTCATTCTCCACAGTGTTGAGATTGGCTATGACGTGGGGTCTGAATAGGACACGGTTAAACGTGACTTGCTCCAGGGACCAGTGTTGGGGCCACTCCTGTTCTTTATTTATATAAATGATATGCTCTCTAGTATTACAGGTGATTCTAAAATATTTCTGTTTGCTGACGACACTAGCTTGGTAGTATAGGATGTGTGTACCGTTGGTACTGTTTCAAATAGTGCAGTTCAAGACACAACTTCATTGGTTGCAGAAAATAAACCAACGCAAAATCACAGTAAGATTTAGTTTTTACAGTTTCTAAGACACAGTTCAACAATATCTGACGTTTTAATTTCACAGAATGGGCATATGATTAGTGAAACTGAACAGTTTAAATTTCTAGGTGTTCATATAGCCTGTCATGGAAAGCCCACGTTCAGGATCTTGTTCAAAGACTGAATGCTGCCATTTCTACTATTCGAACGGTATCTGATGTAAGTGATAGTTCAGCACAAAAAGTAGTCTACTTTCCTTAGTTTCATTCGCGTATGAGTTATGGTGTTTTATTTTGTGGTAACTCTTACCATTCTGAAATGATATTTTTGTCTCAGAAAGGAGCGGTTCGGGCAATAAGTGGTGTAAGTTCGCAAGCCTCTTGTCGATCCCTGTTCATTAGACTGCGTATTCTGACATTGTCCTCTCAGTATATACTGTCGTCTCTTCTTAACACTATCGGCTTATTACCAAGAATTAGCAGCTTTCATTCGGTTAATATTAATCAGAAATCAAATCTGCATTTGGATTGTACTTCATTGAATCTTGTGCAGAAAGGCGTGCAGTATACTGCTGCATCCATTTTCAGTAAGCTACCACATGAATTCAAAAATCTTAACAGTAATCAACGTGCTTTCAAATATAAACAAGAGTTTCCTCATTGGTCACTCCTTCAACTCTGACGAGGTGTTCCTTGAAAAATTAAGCTGGTTCTTGTGTTATATTGTTGATTGCGTTTACATAAACTTATAACTTGTCTTTTTTTGGTTCATAAACATTTTATTTTATCTATTATTGTAATTTTATGTACTGACACGTTCATGACCCTGGAAATTTGCTCCTAAATTTGGTCCTAAGGACCTAGATGTGTAAAATAAAAAATAAATAAAGATACTTATAAAGCAGCAAAACATCAAAATGGCTCTGAGCACTATGGGACTCAACTGCTGTGGTCATCAGTCCCCTAGAACTTAGAACTACTTAAACCTAACTAACCTAAGGACATCACACACAGCCATGCCCGAGGCAGGATTCGAACCTGCGACCGTAGCAGTCGCACGGTTCCGGACTGCGCGCCAGCAAAACATCATCCACATGTCACAACGCGGACGCGGACGAAAGTCTATGGTGAATGATCGTGACAGACGGTCATTAAACAGCATTGCGACGAAAAATAGAATGACGACAGCTGAAAAACTCACTGCAGAATTGAATATCGCACTCACGAACCGCGTCAGCACCAAAACAACACGAAGGCAGCTCCATAATAACGGAATTTCCGAGTGAGCTGGAGTTCCAATGATTACCCGTAACGGGAAAACGAGGTGGCAAAGCCATAAAACCGGGACTACGGAGCGTTTTAACAAAGCGTCCTTTGGACTGTTAACTCTTGTTACAAATTAATTCCAACTTCTGGTGAATCTTACGTCCAGAGGGTGAAACGTGGCGTGTGTTCGGTGATGATTTGCGCAACCTATCATGGTATTCCATGAGCCCTTTCGTTACTCTATCAGATCGCATTACTCCCAAGGGTTGTGTAGCCATTATGGGTGAGATTCATCCAATGGTACAAAGTGATGATGTGATGATGTGTTCCAAGAGGACAGAGCGCCTCTTCACACAGCACGCATCGTCCAGGACTGGTTTTGTGAGCACGATACTGAACTGTTGTATGTCCCCTGGCCACAACACGCAACAGATATCAGTATTACTCAGCCTTTGTTGTCTACTCTTGAGAGAAGGATACGTAATCGCTATCCACCTCCACCACCGTTACCTGAACTAGTGACCTTTTTGCAGCAAGCTTTGTAAACGATTCCCTTTAAAACTATACAGGACTTACATTTATCCATTCCAAGACAAATGGAAGCTGCTTTTTCTGCCAGCTGTTTTAATACTCAGAATTAGTCATTCTGGCGACTAGCACTTGGACTGTACGCTATTTTGTCAATGTCATTATCAGAAAACCGTGGCTTTTGTGTGGTACAGAATATTTCAATCTTTGGCTTACGTTTTTACCACTTACATATTTGCTGTGAGTGAACATATAGTCTTTCCCTCGTTAAAAAAAAATTATTTCTCAGAAACCATGCTAGGTATAGCTTTAGGGTTTGTAGATAACGGTAGCTTAACCCGTGCAGTTTTTGTGTATACACTCCCACATGTGTTCTGTTTGTTGCCCGTAGAATGATTACGCAGTACTTAATTTTCTCGATATTGTGGCAGTATTGGCTAGTAGGATTAAAGGATGGGTTGATTAAATCCTACCTTCACATTGCATAATCTACAAAATATCCCCAAAACCGGCACAAATTGCTGCAGCAGCCAAATTTACCTCAATGGACTTGATAATCCATTTTATGACAAACAAATTACCATTCTGGAGTACTGGCTCAACTAGATTATGAACATTTCCTGATTCTAACCTGCTTCTTAGTAATTCGTAAACCAGTTAAGGAAAGCTGGATTCCTTACAATACCAGGCAGTCTGAAAAATATCAAATCAGTTTATCAACCGAAATTAATTCATTATACTGTACCACTAATCAGGCAATCAACCACACTTTGCTACCACTGTTTTGCGATGGTACTGGCCAGCAGGATGAAAGGACTGTATCGACTGACTGAGTTCGAGATACCAGACAGTCATTATATATTTTTGAATAAGAAATCGTTGGGACCTTCAAATAATTACTCGTACAACTTCCTAAACGTTTTGAGAACGCTGCCAATGTTACAGCCGTTTTCGTGCTGTTTTCGATACCGATTGCCGTTTCAACAAAAAGCGCCCTTGTGCGTGTGGAACTGATTAATCTGCAAGATAATTCCCATTTGATGACAAATCCTTTTACGTTAACATTGTCCAGGACGTCTACATTGCTTTCCTCATGTAGAGTTTCCACGTCTCCGTAATGATATTTCAAAACTGTACAATAATTCGATCGACATATTGGTTTGGAAGACATTTTTCCGATTATGAAACAAAATATATCACGATTACGTGGTGTGGTATCATCCAGAGATCGCGATGCCACACCGAAGTCAGCAAAGCGAATCGAGGCCACAGGCATTAGCAAGGTGGCCCTGCGACCCGCAACAGTGAATAGGAGCCGCTCCAGAAAACCATGCCTCCTTCTCCACACGGCAGCGCCATCGCGCTGAGGTCAATATAGTGTCGAGTGTACAAGAGCTCTGCCCCAGTTCGTTAACTCAGCTGCAGCAGTCAACGTCATCATGTAGGACAATGATAGCTAAAGTTTCTCATTAAATATACAGGGTGATTCAAAAAGAATACCACAAATTTAGGAATTTAAAACTCTGCAACGACAAAAGGCAGAGCCAAGCACTATCTGTCGGCGAATTAAGGGAGCTATAAAGTTTCATTTAGTTGTACATTTGTTCGCTTGAGGCGCTGTTGACTAGCGTCAGCGTCAGTTGATGCTAAGATGGCGACCGCTCAACAGAAAGCTTTTTGTGTTATTGAGTACGGCAGAAGTGAATCGACGACAGTTGTTCAGCGTGCATTTCGAACGAAGTATGGTGTTAAACCTCCTGATAGGTGGTGTATTAAACGTTGGTATAAACAGTTTACAGAGAATGGGGGTTTGTGCAAAGGGAAAAGTTCTTGACGGCCGAGAACGAGTGATGAAAATGTAGCACGCATCCAGCAAGCATTTGTTCGCAGCCCAGGAAAATCGACTCGCAGAGCTAGCAGAGAGCTGCAAATTCCACAATCAACTGTATGGAGAGTCCTACGAAAAAGGTTAATTATGAAACCTTATCGTCTGAAATTGGTTCAAGCACTGTCTGCAGCTGATAATATTAAAAGAATCGATTTCTGTGATTTTATCCTTGCTCAAATGGAAACAGATGAATCTTTCGTTTCAAAGATTGTGTTTAGTGATGAAGCAACTTTCCACACTAACGGGAAAGTCAACCGTCACAATGTCTGTATATGGGTCACTGAGAATCCGCGGGAAACAACTCAGTATGAACGTGACTCGCCTAAGGTGAACGTTTTCTGTGCCATTTCAGCCAATAAAGTTTTTGGTCCCTTTTTCTTCGAAGGTGCTACTGTAACTGGACTACAGTATCTGGAGATGTTAGAGAATTGGCTGTTCTCTCAGCTCGAACAAGAAGCACAACAATTCATATTTCAGCAGGATGGATCGCCACCACATTGGCACTTATCTGTCCGTAACTACCTGAACGTCAACTACCCGAGGCGATGGATCGGCCGCCAGGCAGCCCGTGACAGAGCACACTTCATCACTGGCCTCCAAGAAGCCCTGATCTTACCCCCTGCGATTTTTTCTTATGGGGGTATGTTAAGGATATGGTGTTTCGGCCACCTCTCCCAGCCACCATTGATGATTTGAAACGAGAAATAACAGCAGATATCCAAACTGTTACGCCTGATATGCTACAGAGAGTGTGGAACGAGTTGGAGTATCGGGTTGATATTGCTCGAGTGTTTGGAGGGGGCCATAGTGAACATCTCTGAACTTGTTTTTGAGTGAAAAAAAACCTTTTTAAATACTCTTTGTAATGATGTATAACAGGAGGTTATATTATGTTTCTTTCATTAAATACACATTTTTAAAGTTGTGGTATTCTTTTTGAATCACCCTGTACTTTAGTAAATATCGTATTTTGTACTGTAAGAGAACAATTTATTAATCTTTCATAGTCAGTTACTGTTGTAAATTATCAAGCACTCCGGTGGCAAAGAACCTTGTCGAAGTAAGTCTTTTATTCATTTTATGTAATAAAGTGAACTAAAATTTCACGTGCTCAAATTTTATAAGCTGTCTCCCACAGCAATCAACGAACCCACAGTTATGGCTGGATCAAAGTAGTTTTGTCTGATCACAGTACGTGGCAAACTGTGTGTGAAAATCTATGAAACTCTGTGTGTCTGCCCGTAAACCGATAGTTTATACCGGATAAAAATTATATCTCCCAGGCACCAAAAGTAACTAAATAATACTGAAAATGTGTTTTGCAAGTGATATATGTAGTTACGAAATATGAATCCAAATCTCACGCAGCGTGGCGGCACCGGCATTTAAATGCGGCCAGTTCGCAGTTTTCCCTCTTCCCCTTCCTCGCTCTCAAATGTGTAGCCAGGTTGTGCCTATGGCATTCGTAGCAGGGCACGGTTCGCAAGCCGAATTCCTGCACCTACCTGTCGTAAAGGAATACACCCGCTAGCACCAGCCAGCCTGTGTGCACGGACACGATTTCTGCGCATCTCAGTGAACCGAGATCGACTGATTTTCAAACGTCCTTATCCTCCACGATGCAGTCATAGGTTTTCTGAACTGGTTTCAAGCTTCTGCACTGGTGCTCTCACACTTAGCTGTCAGTTTCAGCATGAGACTATACTAACAGCCAAACTATAAGTAAAGTAACTTAGCAGTGTGGCCCAGAAGTCTGTATGTGTGATATTTGGCCGTCTTGTGATTCTCTGCCATATGGCGTCATCTGCATACTGTACACAGGAAGAGGCAGCGAAGACAGGCCACCTCAAATATATCGAGAATGAATTAATGTGTCGAGGTGCAGTTTTCGCCAAGTTACGGCAGACAATATGGCGAATTTCCTGACGTTTACAATAAATTTTATCGTATTTTCTGATGGAACTATATATCTTTTTCTATGGAATTTTAAAAAAGTTTCTGACAGAAGTTCCACGATATAAGATGTAAGGGACTCGATAAAATAGCATCAAGACAACAGCGCCGCACATCAGTATCATGCCACCAGGAGAAGAGGTTCCACAAACGTCTGCCCTATTATTCCAAATGTGAGCCGACACGCAACTCTGGTTTTGTACTTGTGTTTACCATCGCTCTTGAAGTCCATCGGTCCGTGTTCTTATGTTATAGCTCTCAGATAAATTGCTCGTAAAACCATTGAGACAATCACAGTGTATACGACAGTCGAAAAAGTGAATATCGTTTGTGGCGAATATCGCCAAACTGCCAGACCAACGTACGGTTGTATGCTGAAAAGTATCCAGATCGCACCTAGCACTCAGAATCTTTCTTTGCGTAGAATACGTGTAAAGATTTCTAAAAACCGGACGTTTGATGTTTAAAATACACCAAGGAAAAAAAAGAACAAGTGCTGAAAGAAAAAAAATAACACTTTAGCAGCAGCAATACACAATACAGATGTCGTTAAGAGGTATCTCGGAAGTTCGAGATGGATGAACGAAACGAGTGTTCTGCATTCCACCACATTTCATCCTCTTCACATTTCATTGAATCTGCAGCTTCATAGCGATGACTTCCAAAATTTGTTACATTTCAACGAATGTTATCTACCATAAGTACAAAGTGATGCAGCACATCTACGTATAATTTTGTTTAAGGAAGAAACGTCGTTCATGAACCATGCGCAAGTCAACTTTCGCAACAGGCACTGCTACTCACAAGGGGAGGCCGCCAATTGTGAAATTCAGATTCGATTCATACTGCGCATAATAAAAGCTCATGGCCAGAGGTGTAATGTGGCAAAGCACCAAGATGCACTTCTCAGCCGTTGTCGAGAAAATCGACAGTTAAAAGAAACCGTTGCGGTGAAATACTCTCTACGATTTGTGATTTCCTACAGCGTCGTGGCGCAGCGGTAAGCGCTGGGGTTCGTAATCCGAAGGTCGCCGCATCGAATCTCGCGCCATGTAACTTTTTTTTAGTATTTGTTTTTTGTAATTCAAATATATATATATATATATATATATATATATATATATATATATATATATATATATATATATATAATTCCCGACAGTCAGTTGCAACAATTATGCATATAATAAGTTGTTGAAAGTCGTTTGTCGTGGAAAAACTGGCGACTTCGAACATGATTATGTTTTCCGCGAACAAAGTTGTATTTCACAAATGTTATTAATTATCTTCATAATGTTTACACGTGTAGTTAACGGAAGACGTAGTAACGATATTCCGAAACGAATACGTATAGTGTAAGTCAAACGTTCGAATTAGAGACCCCACGATATATATATATATATATATATATATATATATATATATATATATATATATATATATATATATATATATATGAATTACAAAAAACAAATACTAAAAAATAAAGGTTGGATGGCGCGAGATTCGATCCGGCGACCTTCGGATTACGAACCCGAGAGCTTACCGCTGCGCCACGACGCTGTAAGAAATCGTAAATCGTAGAGAGTATTTCACCGCAACGGTTTCTTTTAACTGTCGATTTTCTCGACAACGGCTGAGAAGTGCATCTTGGTGCTTTGCCACATTACACCTCTGGCCATGAGCTTTTATTAGGAGCAGTATGAATCGAATCTGAATTTCACAATTGGCGGCCTCCCCTTGTCAGTTAAAAATCCACGCTGACTCAAAGATGTGAGTCAAAACATCACTCTTGGTATATCAGCATCTGTTGCTTATTTTTCAAGACCTGCATCATGGATCCTCGTTTTATTTATGGGAATGTAAATACACCCAAACAGTTCGAATTCCTAAAATATGCCGCTGGCACAGTTATTTGAAGACACCCCTCTGGACATACTGGACATACGGTAATCCGTGTGGTACCAACATGACGGATGTCCATCCTACTCCGCTCATTTAATGACAGGCCCTCTTACGAAAACGTGTGGAGAGTGTTGAAATGGTCGTCCAGGAAACACCAAATGGTCTGCACATTCACCAAACTTAAGGCTTCTATACTTTTATCTGCGGCGAAAATTAAAGCAAGAGATCTATTACGAAACGCCAAAGACTCCCTAAGGTATGACATGCTTTGTATCCCAGGCTTGTGTTCCCGTAACTACAGATGAAACTCAAAATGCAGTTTTGTTTCTCCAGAATTACTTCACAGTGTGCAGCAATGCTCAAGGTCAACATTTTGACCACTGGTTATGAGAGCCATGATAATGAACACACGAACCACACCTGCGTTACGTGTTTACTTACATTACGTATAAGGGGCAGATGTGTTTTGGAACGTCTCTTCTCCTGTGGGGCCGGAGTGGCCGAGCGGTTCTAGGCGCTACAGTCTGGAACCGCGTGGCCGCTACGGTCACAGGTTCGAATCCTGCCTCGGACATGGATATGTGTGATGTTCTTAGGTTAGTTAGGTTTAAGTAGTTTTAAGTTCTAGGGGACTGATGACCTCAGATGTTAAGTCCCATAGTGCTCAGAGTCAATTTTTTCTCCTGTGGGCGGGACAGTGGTTTGGTGCGCTGTTATGTTGATACTTTTTGATCAAGCTCCATTCATGTTGTGTATTTGAATTTCTCTTAGAAAATTCTTTCAAATGCCACAGAAAAACTTGCGTAGTTCGATTAAATAAAGAAATAAATTCGGTGTTGTAATTCGGCGACTGTAGCGCGTGGGACGACAAATGTAGCTTACTTTCTGAAGTTCCTACGTATGTATCCACCGTCAGACGGCAGAGGTGCTTGTATCACAATACGTGGCAAGTTCGTTTATTGGCGAGTTTTCTCAGGATCAACAGAAATGCACAGTTTCAAAAATGTGAGAATGATGGTTGATCTACAAAGTCGAGTACGAATGAAGCTTCCGTGAAATGACTGGTTACAACATTTGATTTCACCGTGGTTCTCCGATGTATAGCATTTATATTGCTCTTGGAGTTTTCACATTAGGCGTAGTTATATTATTGTTTACGTTCGTTGAAGGAAGACGAAAACAAACGTGCTCGGCTGTTATTCCACGCAAGCCGCGTCCTAGCACGAGTTTGTAGTGCAACCATCATTATCACACTTTTGAAACTGCGAATTTCTGTATGTAATGTGAATCAACGTACTATGTACTGAACGCAAGTAGCCGACTGCTAGTGATGGCTGGTTCAAATGGCTCTGAGCACTATGGGACTTAACTTCTGAGGTCATCAGTCCCCTAGAACTTAGAACTACTTAAACCTAACTAACCTAAGGACATCACACACATCCATGCCCGAGGCAGGATTCGAACCTGCGACCGTAGCGGTCTCGCGGTTCCAGACTGTAGCGCCTAGAACCGCTCGGCCACCCTGACCGGCTGACTGCTAGTGAATGCACAGGTAAGCACAAAGTCTTTCCATGATTACCAGAAACTATTTTGTAAGGCACGACTGCGGTAAATACAGCTATGCGGTTTGCTGCAAATAGTAGATAAAGTGATGAAATGTCGTTGGCACACTTACACATGTGCTATGACTGCATCGGATATCTTTTCTTTCTCTCTTGTTCCAAGCAGCGTTGTTTACGATTGCTGCAGCAGCAGCAGCATTGTCTTTGGAGGAGATAGCACAATGTGTTTCGAGGTGTAGTGAAACACGGTCGCCTATTACAGTTCAATGCGATACGCCTCTGTTCAAGATCTGCCAGATATGAGGAGCATCGGAGGACGGCAACGAAACAATAAAGAGACGGCCGGTGTTAGTGGCACGCCAGAAGCGGCAGACCCGGAGCGAGTTACGACACTGTTGAACCGTGGGCACAACATTTCAACACAATCCGCAAAAATCGAAGCGCCTTGTTTCCAAGTAACAGGCATGCCTCAGAGCACGCTGGTGAAGATTTGACACAAATAGCTACGTTTACATGCGTATAAAGTTTAACTCCTGGAAGCCGGCCGCTGTGGCCGAGTGGTTCTAGGCCCTTCAGTCCGGAACCACGCGGCTGCTACGGTCGCAGGTTCAAATCCTGCCTTGGGCATGGATGTGTGTTATGTACTTAGGTTAGTTACGTTTCCATAGCTCTGAGTCTAGGGGACTGATGACCTCAGATGTTAAGTCCTATAGTGTTTGGAGCCATCTGAACCATTTTTTTAACTCCTGCAAACTTTGCAGCCAGCTGATAGACCCAGAGGCGGAAAGTGTGCTAAGAAGACGGTGGGACGAGTCGGTGTTGACAATGCCTAGTTTAGTAAAATTCGTTTTTCTGCTGAAGCGGTGTTTCATATCCGCGGAGAGAAAAACAGGCATAATGGCCTCCGACTCCACAAATTGTGGCACAGAAGGTAAGGGACAGCAGAAAAGTGAATGTGTGGTACGGCTCAATGAACAACACAATTATTTTTGACTGAGCCTACCATTATGGCAACAGTCTACTGGGACGTGTTGGAACTTCACGTTGCATCCAGTTACAGAAATTTCAAACGTGAATAGCGTTTCGATAAGATTGAGCACCGCCTGAGTGAGTGTTCTAGGATGAAACGTTTCCGGACAGATGGATTGGCAGAGGTGGTCCAACATCATGGCTAACATGTTCACCAGACAAAACCCGTTCCGCCTTTTCTATGCTGTTACATAAAGGATAAAGTGATCAGTTTACCAGCTGCTGATATGTAAACTCCTGCGGCGTGAATAAGTGATGCTATAGAGGCAGTGACGGAAGTGATGTTGGCATAGACATTGTGCCAAGGGTGGAGCTTTGTTTCCTTTTAGTAGAGAGGTTGGCACTACTCCAGTAAGACAATGAGCCCTCTCTTACGGAAGCTGTAGAACGTGGTGGCACCGAGTGGGCAAGAAGAGAGTGTTTTGTGAGCTGAACTGCGAGTCTGTTGACTGTGGATTCGGGCTACAATATCTAAGTTTGCTGCGAGCCGAATGCTGGATTTGTTCCACTTCTGAGGATGCGTGAACGCAGTGAAGCTATTTCGTGCCCTTGTTGGCAAAGCACACACTTGGAGTGGCGGAACATATGGCTTTCTTAAGTTGGATTCCAGAAACGGCCGCGTTTTCTACCGTTTTGGACACGTTGTGCTATGGCATAACCAATACATGGAAATGACTAGCTGTTCTAAGAAAGATAGTGTTTGAGCGGTTAAAGTGAACTGAGATTTTTGTAACGGTCATGGAAACAGTTTTATCAAGAACAGACTTCCGTAACTGATTCTGTTTACCTAACTCGTTACAGACAATGTTAAGTAAATTCTTAAACGCAGGCTCCTACAACAGAGTGTATTAAAGAGACCGGCTGTAGGGTATGACTGGCTACATGCACGTTATTAATGTTGATAGAGGATTGCTGCGTTCTGTGCCTCATTGTGAACTGTTTCAGGTAAATCATTGCTTTGTTAACTTTCATGTACCGGATACGCTGTACGTGAGGATATAGCTAGATTTTCTTGTACCAAGATGGATGTCAATGGCAGCCAAATTAAACAGCAAAAATTGATACTCTTTGTAAAAGGGGAGCTAGTGTTGTTAATTTTTGCAATTGTATATGTTAAAAATCCTATCGTCAATATTCAATACAATTTCTGAAGTTTGGTTTTTAACCTTGGTGTATCATTATTTAGCTTATTTAACTGTTCTCTACTATGGTGTTGACAGTTAATATAATATTTTAATTCTTGTTAGCATATTTTGTTAATCTTTTGGTACTGTTATGGATTTGTAGTCAGGCAGCCTTTGATCTATAAAACGTCGTGTGTCCTAGTTTTATTGTTTTACATAAAGTTAAAATCTGTGTCTGAAAACTGTTCTCTCTTTTTACATTACGCTGTTTCTCATCTTGCCATGTCTTACTGTGCGCAGTGTTCAGTCAATTCGACTTGCAATGGAAACTCCCCATCAGATTTGTGGTAATATGGCCCATCAAAACCTGAAAACGGATCAAGCATGAAAACAGGAAGAAGGTTTACTGAACTCTGAAAAAAGCAAAACAGAAACAGTGACCGTTCAAAGAACAAGAAGTGTAATAAAGAGCGGCCGTGGTTAATTGGAGCCGGATCGATAGCTGAGCGTATTCTGTCAGACGGTTGGTTGTTTTCTGAAATAAAAAACTGAGTAAAGGAATGCCATGCGGGAGAGCCGCATTCAAAACCCTCGCGCAATTTTTTTTTTCCACAACATTATGATCTGTCCGTCCGGTCACTGAAATGTTTGCTCTCTCTCTGTAGTCTTTGCAGTTGTCATACTATACATTGTTCATAGAATATGATTCAAGGGGTAAGAACACATTGCTGTCGCAAGTAAATGTGATGAATAGTAAGAGCAGGCGAGACACACACAGATGTCTCACAGAAATGAAAACAACAAATAAACGTGTGCGACATACGTTACAACAAAATACTTCAAGAGTCAAGACTTCCAAAACGGAACGCAACTTCGAAAACGTTAAAACATATGTTTCGACAGAGCACAAAGGAACTGTGTGATTGTGAAACTGCCCGCATCTCGTGGTCGTGCGGTAGCGTTCTCGCTTCCCACGCCCGGGTTCCCGGGTTCGATTCCCGGCGGGGTCAGGGATTTTCTCTGCCTCGTGATGGCTGGGTGTTGTGTGCTGTCCTTAGGTTAGTTAGGTTTAAGTAGTTCTAAGCTCTAGGGGACTTATGACCACAGCAGTTGAGTCGCATAGTGCTCAGAGCCATTTGAACCATTTGATTGTGAAACTGTTTTGTTCACTTGTTTCAGCTTATGTCACAAACTATTATGTTTTCATCATTTCCTTGGGAGTGATCACATTGACATTCATACAAACACCTATGTCGTGCAAGGGGGCATATCTCACTCACTTACCAATAGCGCAAATTAGGTGCGTCAATAAGAGATTCCTATCATATGACACAGGTAGTGTCTCTAATGCCCTGTATGACATTTATCAAGAACAGACTTCCGTAACTGATTGTGTTTACCTAACTCGGATTCGGCTCACTTGTCGCCTTGTCATCAAACGTTTGTGGTTCCCATTCTAAAGCAACATCCTTTCGACTGTTAATAAAGTGGTTGTGGAGAATCAATTGTCATCATAGATTACCTCAATGTTGCACACGGACGTTACACCACGACACAGATACAAATTTGAAAAAAAAAAAAAAATTGGCACGAGAGAGTCTGAAACACGGGCTCACCCAGTTGTAAGTCCAACAACGTAACCACTTAACCACGATGCCATTTCTCTTCCCGGGTGTTCTATATTGCACTTCTTGTTCTTGGACCTTTAATTGTTTCTATTTTGCTTTTTTTCACAGTTCAGTACATCTTCTTCCTGTTTTTTTATGCTTGATCTCTGTTCAGTTTTTCCAGGCTGTCCACTGGACCATCTTACCACTAAATCTTAGTGGGGTGCGTGTTAATTCGAGGTCTGAAATCAATTCCGGATTTTCTAATTTTCGTTCCTGCTATCGTTTATGCTTCGCATATTCAAGAATAGTGGTTTTTAAAACGAAAAATCGTTCCAGGCATGTCTCTTCGCTTAAACAACGAACTTCACTGTAACATACGAGGGCTATTCGGTAGGTAAGGTCCGATCGGACGCGAAATGGAAAAAAACAGTCAAAATCAAAAATTTTTTTTATTGCAGTTGTTAGCGACACCTTCCAGCTACCTCTCTAAATATTCGCCACTCCGACTTAGACATTTGTTGTGGTGCTGTACAAACGTTCCAATACCCTCACCACAGAAAGCAGCCGCCTGTGCTTTCCACCAGTTCTCTACGCTCGTCTGCCTTTCGTTGTTTGTGCCAAAGTGTTGTCTTCGTAGCCAGAAGTTCATGTGAGCAGAGATGAACATCGAAAGGAACCAATTAAGGACTGTATTATGGGTGATAAACACTTCCCATCTAAAACGCTGCAAGAGCGTCTTTATTTCCCCTGCAGAATGCGGCTGAGAATCGTCTTCAAGAAAGAAACGCATGACATTTATGTTATGTGGCCTGCATAGCTTCAGGCGAAATCTCTCACCAGGCTCCCATACTTGGTGGGAGACACTGTTGTTGTAGGCATCTCTACGCGCTCACTGTGCCCTCAGAACTGAAAAAAAAAAACAACGTGACGAGATCGTGGGCATACTACAGACACTGCCCAACACATCTGTGCAGAGCTTCATCAGATTTTCGCAGTCGTTTCAATTTCGCGCCAAGTTGGATCTGACTTTCCGAATACGCCTCCTTTAAAGTCTCCATACTTTTTGTTCAATTTCACTGAACACTGTTGCAACCCAGAGTGGAATAATGCACGTTACTTCAAAAACTTCACTATTCTTACCAGATGTTTCTTCACAAGCTGCATGCCTGCCAATTTCGCATATATTGATTCTTGATCTACTGAACAACTAATCCCGTCTGTCAGTCGTAATTTCTTGCTCCTTCATCTTCAATTAGTTCTTCAAATTCTTTCCGCATGGTGTTAATGTTTCACAGAAAATTTGCAGTGCATGTCTCTTAATGCGAATGCTTAATAAATACCGAGAATTCTCATCCCTCTATTCTGTCACTCAGCTGCATTTTTAAAGGCTTATGACTACTGATCGCTTCACTGCTTCTTTTCGTTCAAACATCCATTGGACCCCTGAACGTACTTCATACCACGAACAAATAGCTGTGGGTAAACAGAGCTTTAATCACGATTCTGCCGAACTGAAGAGAGTTGTGCCGACCGAAAAATGCCACATAGCAGTACTAAACGTTGCGCTGTACCGAGTACTTACGAGAAGGAACGAGCAAAGCAGAGACCAGCTGATCCTTGGCCCGCTTGTGGCCGGCACACTCTGCCTGTCTGGAGTTTGGCAAGCCGTGGCCGGTCCTGTTTTAAGGAATATGTTTGCTGCTGGTAGGTTGCATAGTTGTTGAAGACGTAATGGTGGAGTTGGTATATGATATATCGTATAACTGCCATGTGTCATGGCGGTTTTCAGATGTTGTTTTCCATAGCTGTTCGTCCGATTAGTACCTTGTGCTGGGGCACGGTTGCTTAAACCATTGTACACACACTTGGGGAGACTTTCAGGATAAGTCAATGAGTGATTAAACAGTTTGCGACCGATTCCCTCCGCGTCCTTGTCCAGTATCAATCTGCGCTCCGTCGCTAGCGACCTTGTCGTCGATGTAAAGTTAAACCCTAGTGTTCCTGCTTCTTGCCAGAATTCTCACATCTTTTGCAACCAGACTTAATACGCCTTAAGCAAACAGTTAAAGCTTAAAGCGTTAAAGCTGAAAGCGGCAGAGGTCGCGACTGGCACAGTTCCAAGATGGCAGTTTGAGTACGCAAGTTAATTAACGTTAAAGGAGAACGGAGAAGGTTTGAAATGAGTTGGCTACATCATTTTCACGACTTGTGTTCGGTAATCTCGATGCCGAAAGTAATGGTGAAACGTAAGGAACTGTGGAAAACATACATTTTCCGCAAAAACATGTGGCGTTTTAGTAATAAGCATGAACGCTGAGAGCATATTTTCTCACAAAACTTGAGCCATTATTACGTGTGTCTGCATTGACTTTAAACTGAGAACGGGCAACACGCTATAAAATATTCGATTTCATCTGCGCCACGATAGTAAAAAGAGGAACATTAGGTGTTCGCAAACGATTGACGCAACAAAACTGATGAATTTTCCATTGGCCTTAACAGTACTGGATACAGCACTGCTGTCGTAGATGTTTGGAGTGGGATCGAGGGAAACAGGGAAGTGGTTAAGACTAGCCTCTGCTATCTTATTGCTTCCATAGAGTTGGAAGTAATAGGGACGTCAGCTGCTACATATCTTACTACAGAGAGGAGTTGTTGTGGTTGTTGTAGTTTCAGTCCGAAGCCTGGTTTAATGCAGCTCTCCACATTACTTTGTCTTGTGCAATCCTCTTCACGCATTATATCACTACTTTATTAGATCGGTCAAGTCAACGAATTACTTGTTAATAATTACGTTTGATGCTGCGGTTCGGGCGTAACCACCATTAGAAAATCGTATGAAATGCTTTAATACTTAGTATTTCGTCGTGTAATTACATGCATGACATCTAGTTGTGCACCGACGTAGAGAATGTAATTACGAGGGCAGTTCAATAAGTAATGCAACACATTTTTTTTCTCGGCCAATTTTGGTTTAAAAAACCGGAAATTTCTTGTGGAATATTTTCAAACATTCCCGCTTCGTCTCGTATAGTTTCATTGACTTCCGACAGGTGGCAGCCCTGTACGGAGCTGTTAAAATGGCGTCTGTAACGGATGTGCGTTGCAAACAACGGGCAGTGATCGAGTTTCTTTTGGCGGAAAACCAGGGCATCTCAAATATTCATAGGCGCTTGCAGAATGTCTACGGTGATCTGGAAGTGGACAAAAGCACGGTTAGTCGACGGGCAAAGCGTGTGTCATCATCGCCGCAAGGTCAAGCAAGACTGTCTGATCCCCCGCGTGCGGCCCGGCCGTGCACAGCTGTGACTCCTGCAATGGCGGAGCGTGCGAACACACTCGTTCGAGATGATCGACGGATCACCATCAAACAACTCAGTGTTCAACTTGACATCTCTGTTGGTAGTGCTGTCACAATTGTTCACCAGTTGGGATATTCAAAGGTTTGTTCCCGCTGGGTCCCTCGTTGTCTAACCGAACACCATAAAGAGCAAAGGAGAACCATCTGTGCGGAATTGCTTGCTCGTCATGTGGCTGAGGGTGACAGTTTCTTGTCAAAGATTGTTACAGGCGATGAAACATGGGTTCATCACTTCGAACCTGAAACAAAACGGCAATCAATGGAGTGGCGCCACACCCACTCCCCTACCAAGAAAAAGTTTAAAGCCATACCCTCAGCCGGTAAAGTCATGGTTACAGTCTTCTGGGACGCTGAAGGGGTTATTCTGTTCGATGTCCTTCCCCATGGTCAAACGATCAACTCTGAAGTGTATTGTGCTACTCTTCAGAAATTGAAGAAACGACTTCAGCGTGTTCGTAGGCACAAAAATCTGAACGAACTTCTCCTTCTTCATGACAACGCAAGACCTTACACAAGTCTTCGCACCCGAGAGGAGCTCACAAAACTTCAGTGGACTGTTCTTCCTCATGCACCCTACAGCCCCGATCTCGCACCGTCGGATTTCCATATGTTTGGCCCAATGAAGGACGCAATCCGTGGGACGCACTACGCGGATGATGAAGAAGTTATTGATGCAGTAGGACGTTGGCTCCGACATCGACCAGTGGAATGGTACCGTGCAGGCATACAGGCCCTCATTTCAAGGTGGCGTAAGGCCGTAGCATTGAATGGAGATTACGTTGAAAAATAGTGTTGTGTAGCTAAAAGATTGGGGAATAACCTGGTGTATTTCAATGCTGAATAAAACAACCGCAGTTTCAGAAAAAAATGTGTTGCATTACTTATTGAACTGCCCTCGTATGTGCCAGAATACTAAGAGGGAAGACATCGAAAAAGTGGAAGGAAGGACACCTCATCTTGTGCATCATGAAGTAGGGAAGAGAGTGTCACAGACATGATACGCGAGTTGCATTGGCAATTATTAAAACAAGGCGTTTTTCGTTGCGGCAAGTTCTGGCCATGAAAATATTTGGTTGACGCCCTTTTACATACGGAGAAATGATCATCGTAATAAAATAAATCAGAGCTACCACAGCAACATTTAAGTACTCGTTTTTACCGCCCATCGTTGGAGAGTGGAACGTAGAGAAATAATGTGAAAATGGTTCTGTGAACCTTATGCCAGGCAATTAGGCGTGAATTGTACAGTAATCACGTAGATGTAGATGTAGATTGTCTAATCACAAAATATTACAGCAGAAATTGGACTGTTGTTGAATAAGAGAAGCCGGCCGCTGTGGACGAGCGGTTCTAGGCGCTTCAGTCCGGAGCCGCGCTGCTGCTGCGGTCGCAGGTTCGAATCCTGCCTCGCGCATGGATGCCTGTGATGTCCTTAGGTTAGTTAGGTTTAAGTAGTGCTAAGTCTTGGGGACTGATGACCTCGGGTGTTAAGTCCCATAATGCCTAGAGCCATTTGAAGAGAAGTAAGTCACAATGAGTTACCCTAATACTTTAAGAACAGACGGCAGAAGGCCATTCTTCACAGTAATGAGAATGGTAATGATGTGTCGTCTGATCGGGCACAGCTTAGCGGGGAAAGGGGGGGGGGGGGAGGGTAGCTTCGGGTAATTGTGCATGGTAGTCAGAAGGGGACTGAAGAGTTTATTAGGGTTTTGCAGGGTAGATTCGGCTGATTAATAATGGTTCAGAAAATAATTCGATACGTTGCACCGTTTCCGAGTTAATTATCGCTGAAGTTAGCCAGTCTGGCAGTTTCGCGTAAATTGAAGCGCCCCGCCACAGATGGTGTTCTCCGTTTGGTTTCCTAAAACCGAACAAGAGAGCGATACAAAAACTAGACATGGGAAGATAGTATGGATGGAACACGAGCCACAAGGCTGAACAGTCTCGCGCGCTATCATCGTAACTGTAAGAAAAATTGACTCTAACTGCACCTGGCGGGCCCTTGAATTTGCGCGTGCATCGGCCTGATTGGCTAACTTCAGTTAACTCGGGAACGGCGCAACTTACGGGATTTTTTCCTTAACGATAATTTCTCAGCACAACCTACCCTGCAATGCTCTTACAAGCTTTTCAGACTGTTTCAGAATCCTGTAAAGTTTTTAACAAGTGATCTGTTGATTTTAGCGACCTTGCGTGCTCAGGTATATATAATGGTCGCAGATCTCGTACACCTTAACCTCATCATCTCCATCTACCTGCACTTTCTTACTGTAGTCAAACCTTGATTCACTTCTACAATTTCTACGCACCACACTCCCCTTCCATGACTTAGGGTGTGTCCTGCCAACCGATCCCTTCTTGTATGCAAGTTGTGCCATAAATTTGTTTCCTCGCCACTGCCAGTCTGTACCTTGTCATTAGTTATTCAATCGTTCCATCTTATCTTCAGCATTGTTCTGTCGGACCACGTTTCAAAATCTGCAGTTCTTTTCTGTACTACTTATCATCCACATATCACTTTCCTACAAGGTTACACTCCATACGAATACATTCTAACCCTGAAATTTATATATCGTTTTTCAAAAAAGTTTGCCTTGTTGTTGCCACCCTGCATTTTTAATATTCTCTCTACTCCCTACGTTGACCGTAGTTAGTTCTTTGATTGCCAAATACCAAAACTCGTCTACCTCTTCGGTCTCATTACCCAACTAATTTTCCTCTGCATTGCCTGATTTTATGCACACAATTACCCTTGTTTAGCTTTTGTTGATATTCGTCTCACATCCTCAGTCCGAGATACCACCCATTCTGTTCAGCTGATCTTCCAAGCGATTTGCCGTATCGCGCAGAATTACAATTTCATTGGTTACTCAAAAACATTTTTATTTCTTCCCTCTAAACTAAAATTACCAGTCCACATTTCTCTTTGGCTTCCTTCACTTCCTGCTTAGTGTAGCGATGTAATAACATTGAGGATAGTCTGGAAACCTGTTTCACACCCTGCTCAACAACTGCCTAACTTAAATGTTTTTCGAGTATGATAGTTGCACTTGATTCTCTTTTATTATATATTTTTCTCCATTCAGTCGTATTTATTGTTACTCATTATGAGAGATCTGTCTCAAAGCACAAAAGGCTTCAGTCTCAGGCACATAGCATAGTAATCGATGTATTATACATACGCAAGTCTGTCAGATCATCATATGGCAGCAGCATGTGGCTTGGTACACCAGATGATGCTGCCTCATGATACATTCCAAGTATAGCTCCTACTTCTAGAATACCTCTATTTCCTGCTTGGAGATTCGGAGATTTCATGTATTCACGTTTCAGTTACCAAGTGGCAGTTTCCCTGCATCCATTCCGACCTTTCTGTCTTTGCGTGAAGTTACACAGTCTGTGGCGTGGGGAACAAGTAGTATATTTTGGGAGGGAGTCTTCTGTACTTCATAGCGAAGTGGTTCTGGATGGTACGGCTGCTCACAGGATGTTGCTCAGTAGTATATTGCCGAGTGCTTTTCTGTGGTTTTCTGTCCTGATGTTACAATAGGCCACATTGGACGAAGATCCCTGTCACCAAAGTGTTGCTGCCCTCGGTAGATGACTCACAGTGGTGGATGTATGTTGCTCTACTTAGGAGAGATGACGAGACTCACAATCCAGAATACAGCAAACGGAAATCAATGTGCGAACTAACGTACAATCAACTTAGCAGATTATGTTTGCAAGTTGCTGGAATGGATAATAAATAGAAGAATGGAAACGGTATGGATGTGCGTTTATGTGAAATTTTGTGGCAGATTATGCTTGTATGCCGGACTGAGACTCAAACCCGGAACATTAGTCCTTGAAGCTAGGAAGGTAGGAGACGAGATAATAGTGAAAGTAAAGCTGTAAGTACATGTCGTTGCCTCGAAAGATATGCAGCACGTAGTAATATTTCATTCTACGAGAAATGATTCAAAAATACCAAAAAAAGAACATATTTTTCGAGATTAAGTCAGTGAATCTGCTGTCTGAAGCTAGGGAGTGAAATCATTATCAGGCAGATGCGAATGGCCTTCTACTTGAAAGCATTTGTTTATGTCTAAAACTTACGAAATGGATCACAAGTGTCATTATATACCTGTCTCGAAAACATACATGCTGAAGTTAATGAAATATTAATTGTAAGGTATTTTTTCGATTGTGTTTCCTGTTCAGCTCCATAAATTTGTTTCTAAATAGTTTTAAAACCGGTTACAGTTTTCCATCTGAAGAAGCACGAACGAATATTTGGATCCATGGTTTGAAAAGCGGGAATTTTAAGACAAATGACTACACCAAACTATATACAAAGCATATTTAAAAATCTGTTTCCATCAGTGGAAAGGTGAACGTATGTTGGTCCCTCAGATATAACGCTCGACGAAGGACAAGATTTTGATGTTAATACCTAAATCATGCAAGAGATGTTCCATATGCAACATTTTCTATTGCATTATGATTCTTATTGTGATGTTACAATGCTGTGAAAAACTTCAGGACGAAAGTAACTTTCACATGAAGTCACTGCCAAGTAACACAGCTCGACAAAACTTTGACCATACGTAGAAAAAGCTACTCAAGTGAAATACGTCATGAGACGAGCAGAAAGACAGTAATTACACTTTCTTTACCGCGATTTATGAACATTACAAAAGGCGGGACATGGTTGTTAATCGGGTGTGAGATCATCACGGATAGCAATGCATGCTCTGCAAACTGCTCCCATGGTAGCCAGAAGGTTCCTAAGGAATTCTTGCGGTACGACGTTCTATTCCTCCACGAGCGCGGTTGACAACTGTGGTTGTCGTTGGTGGGTGTCGATATACTGAAATACGTCTCCCAAACGCATCCCATACGTGCTCGATGCGATTTCAGCCTGGGAAACAGGTAGGCCAGCCCATTCGCAAAATATTCTCTGGTTCCAAGAGCCCCTTCTCCAGGCTGTTCAGTGCGGTCGGACATTGTCATCCATATCATATGAAGTCGAGGTCGAACGCACCCCTGGAGAAACTCACACGGGAAAGAAGTGCAGTGTCAAAACAACGTTGACCAGTGGGTGTACCTTGATCAAGGGTCTGGAGGTCAGCAAGCCCATGCAAAATTATGTCTCCCGACAACCTAACACCTGGAGCACCAAAACGATCATTTTCTACAGATGGAACATAAGGAGGGAAGATAGGGGGCAGAGGGGGGTGTAATGCACGCAGGAGCAGTATCGAACATGATCGTTTTTGGTGGTCCACGTGTTACGGTGTGGGGAGGCATAATGTTGCATGGGCATGTTGTTGTTGTCGTAGTTGTTGTAGTCTTCAGTCCTAAGACTGGTTTGATGCAGCTCTCCATGCTACCCTATCCTGTGCAAGTTTCTTCATTTCCCAGTACCTACTGCAACCTACATCCTTCTGAATCTGCTTAGTGTATTCATTTCTTGGTCTCCCTCTACGATTTTTTCCTTCCACGCTGCCTTCCAATGCTAAATTTGTGATCCCTTGATGCCTCAGAACATATTCTACCAACCGGTCCCTTCTTCTTGTCAAGTTGTGCCACAAACTCCTCTTCTCCCCAATTCTATTCAACATCTCATCATTAGTTATGTGATCTACCCATCTAATCTTCAGCATTCTTCTGTAGCACCACATTTCGAAAGCTTCTATTCTCTTCCTGTCCAAACTATTTATCGTCCATGTTTCACATCCATACATGGCTATACTCCACACAAATACTTTCAGAAACGACTTCCAGACACTTAAATCTGTACTATATGTTAACAAATTTCTCTTCTTCAGAAACGCTCTCCTTGCCATTGCCAGTCGACGTTTTACATCTTCTCTACTTCGACCATCATCAGTTATTTTACTCCCCAAATAGCAAAACACCTTTACTACTTTAAGTGTCTCATTTCCTAATTTAATTCCCTCAGCATCACCCGACTTAATTTGAGTACATTCCATTATCCTCGTTTTGCTTTTGTTGATGTTCATCTTATATCCTCCTTTCAAGACACTGTCCATTCCGTTCAACTGCTCTTCCTAGTCCTTTGTTGTCTCTGACAGAATTACAATGTCACCGGCGAACCTCAAAGTTTTTATTTCTTCTCCATGGATTTTAATACCTACTCCGAATTTTTCTTTTGTTTCCTTTATTGCTTGCTCAATATACAGACTGAATAACATCGGGGAGAGGCTACAACCCTGTCTCACTCCCTTCCCAACCACTGCTTCCCTTTCATGTCCCTCGACTCTTATAACTGCTATCTGGTTTCTGTACAAATTGTAATAGCCTTTCGCTCCCTGTATTTTACCCCTGCCATCTTTAGAATTTGAAAGAGAGTATTCCAGTCAACATTGTCAAAAGCTTTCTCTAAGTCTACAAATGCTAGAAACGTAGGTTTGCCTTTCCTTCTTCTTCCTTCTAAGATAAGTCGTAAGGTCAGTATTGCCTCACGTGTTCCAATATTTCTACGGAATCCAAACTGATCTTCCCCGAGGTCGGTTTCTACCAGTTTTTCCATTCGTCTGTAAAGAATTCGTGTTAGTATTTTGCAGCTGTGTTTTATTAAACTGATAGTTCGGTAATTTTCACATCTGTCAACACCTGCTTTCTTTGGGATTGGAATTATTATATTCTTCTTGAAGTCTGTGGGTATTTCGCCTGTTTCATACATCTTTCTCACCATATGGCAGAGTTTTGTCAGGACTGGCTCTCCCAAGGCCGTCAGTAGTTCCAATGGAATGTTGTCTACGCCGGGGGCCTTGTTTCGACTCAGGTCTTTCAGTGCTCTGTCAAACTCTTCACGCAGTATCGTATCTCCCATTTCATCTTCATCTACATCCTCTTCCATCTCTATAATATTGTCCTCAAGTACATAGCCCTCGTATAGGCCCTCTATGTACTCCTTCCACCTTTCTGCTTTCCCTTCTTTGCTTAGAAGTCGGTTTCCATCTGAGCTCTTGATATTCATACAAGTGGTTCTCTTTTCTGCAAAGGTCTCTTTAATTTTTCTGTAGGCGGTATCTATCTTACCCCTAGTGAGCTAAGCCTCTACATCCTTACATTTCTCCTCTAGCCATCCCTGCTTAGACATTTTGCACTTCCTGTCGATCTCATATTTGAAACGCTTGTATTCCTTTTTGCCTGCTCCATTTACTGCATTTTTATATTTTCTCCTTCCATCAGTTAAATTCAATATTTTTTCTGTTACCCAAGGGTTTCTACTAGCCCTCGTCTTTTTACCTACTTGATCCTCTGTTGCCTTCACTACTTCATCCCTCAGAGCTACCCATTCTTCTTCTACTGTACCCCTTTCCCCCACTGCTGACAATTGTTCCCTTATGCTCTCCCTGAAACTCTGTACAACCTCTGGTTTTGTCAGTTTATCCAGGTCGCATCTCCTCAAATTCCCAACTTTTTGCAGTTTCTTCAATTTTAATCTGCAGTTCATAACCAATAGATTGTGGTCAGAGTCCACATCTGCCCCTGGAAATGTCTTACAATTTAAAACCTGGTTCCTAAATCTCTGTCTTACCATTATATAATCTATCTGATACCTTTTAGTATCTCCGGGATTCTTCCATGTATACAACGTTCTTTCATGATTCTTAAACCAAGTGTTAGCTATGATTAAGTTGTGCTCTGTGCAAAATTCTACTAGGTTGCTTCCTCTTTCATTTCTTAGCCCCAATCCATATTCACCTAGAACGTTTCCTTCTCTTCCTTTCCCTACTGTCAAATTCCAGTCATCCATGACTATTACATTTTCGTCTCTCTTTACTACCTGAATAATTTCTTTCATACATTTCATCAATTTCTTCATCATCTGCAGAACTAGTTGGCATATAAACTTGTACTACTGTAGTAGGCGTGAGCTTCGTGTCTATCTTGGCCACAATAATGCGTTAACTATGCTGTTTGTAGTAGCTTACCCGCACTCCCATTTTTTTATTCATTATTAAACCTACTCCTGCATTACCCCTATTTGATTTTGTATTTATTACCCTGTATTCACCTGGCCAAAAGTATTGTTCCTCCTGCCACCGAACTTCACTAATTCCCACTATATCTAACTTTAACCTATCCATTTCCCTTTTTAAATTTTCTAACCTACCTGTCCGACTAAGGGATCTGACATTCCACGCTCCGATCCAGTTTTCTTTCTCCTGATAACAACGTCCTCTTAAGTAGTCCCCGCCCGGAGATCCGAATGGGGGACTATTTTACCTCCGGAATATTTTACCCAAGAGGACGCCATCATCATTTAACCATACAATAAAGCTGCATGCCCTCGGGAAAAATCACGGCTGTAGTTTCCCCTTGCTCTCAGCCGTTCGCAGTACCAGCACAGCAGGGCCGTTTTGGTTATTGTTACAAGGCCAGATCAGTCAATCATCCAGACTGTTGCCTCTGCAACCACTGAAAAGGCTGCTGCCCCTCTTCAGGAACCACACGTTTGTCTGGCCTCTCAACAGATACCCCTCTATTGTGCTTGCACCTATGGTACGGCCATCTGTATCGCTGAGGCACGCAAGCCCCCCCCACCAACGGCAAGGTCCATGGTTCATGGGCGGGAGGGGGGGGGGGGGGGCATGCCAACTTTCAAATCTTGGAAATGGTATATACGCCATTCAACGGTACTGTGGCACCGTACTCCTTCCTCACGTGCGACTCTTCAGGAGTGCTTTCGGCTCTGACTTGATTTTTATGGATGACAATGCGCGACAGCTTAGATGGAGGAACTCTTGGGACGATATTCGGGGAATTAATTGGCCTGCTCGTTTCCCCGAGCACATGTGGGATGCGTTGGGGAGACCTATTGCAGCACGTCCATATGGTCTACATCTACATCCATACTCCACAAGCCACCTGACGGCGTGTGGCGGATGGTACCTTGAGTACCTCTATCGGTTCTCCCTGCTATTCCAGTCTCGTATTGTTCGTGGAAAGAAAGATTGTCGATATGCCTCTGTGTGAGCTCTAATCTCTCTGATTTTATACTTATGGTCTCTTCGCGAGAAATACGTGGGAGGGAGCAATATACTGCTTGACTCCTCGGTGAAGGTATGTTCTCGAAACTTCAGCAAAAGCCCGTGCCGAGCTACTGAGCGTCTCTCTTGCAGAGTCTTCCACTGGCGTTTATCTATCATCTCTGTAACGCTTTCGCGATGATCCTGTAACGAAGCGTGCTGCTCTCCGTTGGATCTTCTCTCTCTCTTCCATTAACCCTATCTGGTACGGATCCCACACTGGTGAGCAGTATTCAAGCAGTGGGCGAACAAGTGTACTGTAACCTACTTCCTTTGTTTATGATTGCATTTACTTAGAATTCTTCCAATGAATCTCAGTCTGGCATCTGCTTTACCGGCGATTAATTTTATGTGGTCATTCCATTTTAAATCACTCCTAATGCCTACTCCCAGATAATTCATGGAATTAACTGCTTCCAGTTGCTGACCTGCTATATTCTAGCTAAATGATAAAGGATTTTTCTTTCTATGTATTCGCAGCACATTACACTTGTCTGCATTGAGATTCAGTTGCCATTCCCGGCACCATGCGTCAATTCGTTGCAGATCCTCCTGCATTTCACTACAATTTTCCATTGTTATAACCTCTCGATATACCACAGCATCATCCGCAAAAAGTGTCAGTGAACTTCCGATGTTATCCACAAGGTCATTTATATACATTGTGAATAGCAACGGTCCTACGACACTCCCCTGCGGCACACCTGAAATCACTCTTACTTCGGAAGACTTCTCTCCATTCAGATTGACAAACTGCGTTATGTTATCTAGGAACTCTTCAATCCAATCACACAATTGTCTGATATTCAATTTGCTCTTACTTTGTTCAATAAACGACTGTGGGGAACTGTATCAAACGCCTTGCGGAAGTCAAGAAACACGGCATCTACGTGGGAACCCGTGTCTATGGCCCTATGAGTCTCGTGGACGAATAGCGTGAGCCGGGTTTTGCCGATCGTCTTTTTCGAAACCCATTCCGATTCCTACAGAGTAGATTTCTAGTCTCCAGGAAAGTCATTATACTCGAACATAATACCTGTACCAAAATTCTACAACTGATCGACGTTAGAGGTATAGGTCTATAGTTCTGCACATCTGTTCGACGTCCCTTCTTGAAAACGGGGATGACTTGCGCCGTCTTCGAATCTTTTGGAACGCTACGCTCTTCTAGAGACCTACGGTACACCGCTGCAAGAAGGGGGGCAAGTTCCTTCGCGTACTCTGTGTAAAATCGAACTGATATCCCATCAGGTCCAGCGGCCTTTCCTCTTTTGTGCGATTTTAATTGTTTCTCTATCCCTCTGTCGTCTATTTCGATATATACCATTTTTTCATCTGTGCGACAATCTAGAGAAGGAACTACAGTGCAGTCTTCCTCAGTGAAACAGCTTTGGAAAAAGACATTTAGTATTTCGGCCTTTAGTCTGACATCCTCTGTTTCAGTATCATTTTGGTCACAGAGTTTCTGGACATTTTGTTTTTATCCACCTACCGCTTTGACATAAGACCGAAATTTCTTAGGATTTTCTGCCAAGTCAGTACATATACAACTTTACTTTCGAATTCATTGAACGCCTCTCGCATAGCCCTCCTCACCCAATATTTCGCTTCGTGTAATTTTTGTTTGTCTGCAAAGCTTTGGCTATGTTTATGTTTGTTGTGAAGTTCCCTTTGCAGTTTTTTAACTCGGTTGTTGTACAGCTGTGGCTCTTTTCCATCTCTAACGATCTTGCTTGGCACATACTCATCTAATGGATATTGAACGATGGTTTTTAACTCTGTCCACTGATCTTCAACACTATTTGTACTTAAGACAAAACTTTGTTGAGCCGTCAAGTACTCTGAAATCTGCTTTTTGTCACTTTTGCTAAACAGAAAAATCTTCCTACCTTTTTTAATATTTCTAATTACGGCTGAACTCACTGATATTGTAACCGCTTTATGAGCACTGATTCCATGTTCCGCCTTAACTGTTTCAAAGAGTTCTGGTCTGTTTGTCACCAGAAGGTCTAAGATCTAATATGTTATCGCCACAAGTCGGTTCTCTGTTTAACTGCTCAAGGTAGTTTTCAGATAATGCACTTAAAAAAATTTCACTGGATTCTTTGTCCCTGCCGTTATAAACGTTTTAGTCTCCCAGTCTAAATCTGGAAAAATTAAAATCTCCACCCACATCTATAACATGGTCGGGAAATCTACTTGAAATATTTTCCAAATTTTCCTTCAGGTGTTCTGCCACAACAGCTGCTGAGCCAGGGGCACTATAGAGACATCCAATTACCATGTTTGAGCCTGCTTTAACCGTGACATTCACCCAAATTATTTCACATTACATATCTCCGTCAATTTCCTTCGATACTGTTGCACTTTTTATCGCTATAAATACGTCTCCCCCTTCACTGTCCAGCCTGCCCCTGCAGTATACATTCCAATCTGAGTTTAGAATTTCATTACTGTTTACATCTGGTTTCAATCAACATTCCGTCACTAGTACTATGTGAGCATTGTGACCGTTTATTGATGAGAACAGTTCTGGGACCTTCCTATAGACGCTCCTGCAGTTTACTATTACCACATTAATATTGTCTTTCCCTGTTACGTTTTGCCTACTGCTACTTTGTCACGTCTCAGGAGGCGTCTTGTCGGGCTTAGGGAGGGATTTCTCTAACCTAAAATACCCACATGTGCACTCCACGACCAGCCAGCAGTTGTTAACCACGTTGGTGGAGGAATGGACCGCCAGTCCACAAGAACTCCTTACCAACATTGTGGCCACCATGGAAATAAGTTGCAGAGCATGCATTCCCCTGTTTGTAACGTCCAAGGGATCAGCATGAATCGCGGTAATTTCAGTTTAATTATTGCCTTTGAATGAAGGTGTCGTTTCCGTTCTTCTCATCGCGTAATTTTGTTTCGGTTACTTTCTGTTCTACACTATATCAGCTCTACCTAAGTATGGTCCAAGATTCATCGAGCTATGTTACTTGCCAGTAACAACAAGCGAAAGCTACTTTCGTCTAAGTTTGGTACAACAGTCTGTTTTGGGATCTGTACTGGATAAAGCAAAAGTCATGAAATAGAAACAGCTAGTTTGTGTAAAAAGAGGACATTATGGATAGAAATGGACTTATTTCTTATAAAAGGTAATAAAACATTATATGCGGATTGCTGAGGAATCATCACAGAATTAAATGCTTCCTGCCAAACTAATACTTCGACTTCTACTCTTGTAAAACTTTGAACTAAATGAGTTACAGTGCAACAGTGACAGGAGTTCAATGAAGGACTGTAATTTTGTTGTTAGTAAAAAAATATAAAGAAGTGTCAGTACAAAGTTTCAATGTTTCACCTGCCCAGCTACAGAAAATTAATCATCGCGTTGATATTGGGAATTTCGTAGAAACCAGGTTAACCAAACTAACACATGTGTAATACTAATACAACACGCAGTTCAGTTGTTAAAATCAGTGGTTGAAACTTCCTGACAGATTAAAATTGTGTGCCCGACCGAGACTCAAAGTCGGGAACTTTGCCTTTCGCGGGCAAGTGCTCTACTATCTGAGCTACCCAAGCACGACTCACAGCCTGCCCTCACAGCTTCAATTGTATCAGTACCTCGTCTCCAAAAATGGCTCTGAGCACTATGGGACTCAACTGCTGTGGTCATAAGTCAGTACCTCGTCTCCTACCTTCCAAACTTCACAGAAGCTCTTCTGTGAACCTTGCAGAACCAGCACTCCAAGAAGAAGGGATATTGCGGAGACATGGCTTTGCCACAGCCTGGGGGTGTTTTCAGAATGAAATTTTCATTCTGCAGCGGAGTGTGCGCTGATATGAAACTTCCTGGCAGATGAAAACCGTGTGCTGGACCGAGACACGAACTCGGAACCTTTGCCTTTCGTGGGCAAGTGCTCTACCATCTTTGTTTTTTTTTAACATTTATTTAAGGAACAATGTTACACATTCCAAATACGTACTACGTACATGTGCTAACCATGCACACATCTTATACATGAAAAGATTTAAAAAACAAGTGCTTGATCTTTGCAATTAAGCTGATGTTAAAGAAATACAATAGAAAATTGTGTTTCTGACTAACTTTCCAAAAGGAATTAATTTGAACATCAAGAAAAGTTGTTTAAAGACATTCAAACTTCTTCAAACATGAATAAATAAAAAAACTGCACTTTGAATTACATGTGCTCCAATCTTTACAGGAGCATAAATAGCACTTTATTGAAGGATATCAGCTTGAAATCGTCTCAGTGAGAGACAGGTTAAGGGAAGAAACTGATCTTTAACCTTCTCAGGTCAATCATACTAGCTATGAGCATTTCACACAATTGTATGGAAGTCACCAAAACGTATACAGAATATGGAAGATTTATGACCATCGCGCATAAAAACAAATCATATTAGACAATTTCTTAAATACTTCACAATGACGGAAGAGATATGTTATAAAGTTGACTAGCCTTCCAATTACACTTTGTGGACATTAATGGAATGTTAATTATCTGAAGCGATCAGACCTATATAAGAGATCTTTCACTGGAAAACTGTCTTAGACATCACAGCGCAAAAATGAACAGGGCACTCTGCCAGCCGTTGAATAAATATTGCATTATATCAGTAACAATCTTACGATTTTAACCAATCGACAAAGACATTTCCATGAGAACTGTCAATTTTCATATTTATATTATAAACCAATAGTGCAGCTTTAACGTTTTGTGTTTTGACACTATTGGACACACACAATCTGACTATCACATAAGTTCTGTAGATTAGAAATTTCAAAAACTACTTTCTGAAGTAGAAAAAGCACACACCAAAAATTTACAGTAAAAATTTAAATAATATCTTTAAGGTAAGTGCAGTACATCACTGTCAACACAGTATTATTCTTTGTATTAACGAATGCCCATTCATTCAAATATAATATTTAACTTAATGCCGGACTTCATCAGGTTGCCCTCCATGCAATACTTCCTATAACGTACTTTACGTAGCCATATCAGTTTTATAATTAATTTTATCCCATGAGGCGTAAACTGTCACTGTTACGTGTTATAGTAATTTTAAACATCCAGCACATTACAGACATGAGAAAAAGTAAGAATTGTAATTTTACATAGTTTTACTCATAATAATTTCATGTTACTACTTAGTTACTATACAACATAAATATTACAAAAAATGTCGTCAAAACTGTAAACTTCAGGCGCAGCTCATACAGGGCACCATACGCAAAACCGATGTGTAGTGTGAAACCAACATATAATTTTACGACAGTTATGGTTGAACTGTGTAAGCATTCACTTGAGCACGAACAACTGCTACAATTCCGCACTGGTATGTAATGTTAACATTAAAAGACAACGATGTGATGGACTTATAACTTTTGTGAATCACATTGTAATATATACTCTTGTATTTGTTTTAGCATTGATAATGACCTGACACAGGTCGAAATCTGATCTGCGTTGTGACTATAAATGTCATATTAAAGCAACTTAATTCTACGACTGATTGCTGCTCTATCTAACCCAATAATGCCGAACTGTTTCTTGTGATTCGAATACCTACTAATTTTGTAGTATTCACACAGCAAGTGTACCTTGAACTCTACGGTGCTGTCCGATCCTAGTTTGTTAATGACGTAATTAACGAAATCTACCAGCAATCAGTATACAGCATTATTTTTGCCTCTGGGAAAAAGCGTGCTTCAGGCCTGTATACCAATGATTGAGATATATTCTCCGGGGAGGTCCTTGTAATCAGAGCTATTTGCTCTCGTATCCACTGCCAACTATTCACGTGGCCGCTGTAAGTTAATCTATGAATTATTGTGTCAACTAGATGGCATAAATTTGTTTCACAGAGTCCGATTGCGTACAGTCTTTCGTTGGTGCTTTGTTGTTAACTGTCTTGTTCCATGACGTTTTTATATTAGACGTGAGCACATTAGAACTAACGTTTTTCCAAACCTCAGTACAATCAACGTTTGGAAACTGTCCTTCGCTTTTCTTTCGTCCCCCCAGTACGGCTCTTGATATTAAGTGTCGTCACTGACTGATTTCGGCACTTACAAAACTGAATTCAACATAGAAAACCCTCACATGCTGTAAACAACTGTTGATATTCTGCGCGTCAGTCGGGGGAAGTAGGCTTCGAGGTTTACTGATCGCGAAACGTTGGCTGGTTATGCTCCCTCGAGAGTCTCTTATTAAATTAACTTGTCTTTTGATAAAAAGTGCAGACGCTTTATCCGTTATATCAGTCCACCATTTTTAGGATCTAATGTGGCTACTTTAGCAGGTACTCTAACACTTCATCTTTCCACAAAAGGTTTGTGATTTTGGACATTATTTTCCTCGCTGTCGTTCTTGGTACTGGAAACAATTGGGAAATATAATAAGCTTTAGAAAAGATGCAAAAGTTGATATTCTTTGTCCTTTGAACTTGGTTCGTATATCGAGTTAAATTCTCTTTCTCTGCTGCAACTTTCCAATTTAAAGTCGGCCATCTGACCTATCCAAGCACGACTCATGCCCCGTCCTCACAGCTTCAATTCCGCCAGTACCTTGTTCCTACCTTCCAAACTTCACAGAAGCTCTTCTGCGAACCTTGCAGAACTACTACTCCTGGAAGAAAGGACATTGCGGAGGCTTGGCTTTGCCACAGCCTGGGGGATGTTGACAGAATGAAATTTTCACTCTAGAGCCTAGAACGAATCACGCCCCGTCGTGCTTGGATGGCTTAGTTCGTAGAGCACTTGCCCGCGAAAGGCAAAGGTCCCGATTTTGAATCTTAGTCCGGCACACAGTTTTAAACTACCAGGAAGTTTCACGCCGCGTCGTGCTTTGGTAGCTCAGTTGGTAGAGCCTTTGCCCGTGAAAGGCAAAGGTCCTGTGTTGGAGCCTCGGTCCAGCACACACTTTTAATCTTCCAGGAAGGTTCAAATGGCTCTGAGCACTATGGGACTTAACATCTGAGGTCATCAGTCCCCTAGAACTTAGAACTACTTAAACCTGACTAACCTAAGGACATCACACACATCCATGGCCGAGGCAGGATTCGAACCTGCGACCGTAGCGGTCGCGCGGTTCCAGACTGAAGCGCCTAGAACCGCTCGGCCACTCCGGCCGGCTACCAGCAACGTTCATGTCAGTGCACACTCCGCTGCGGAGTAAAAATTTCATTTTGGAAACATTCACGATATTTCTTTGCTTCTTCCGATAGGTTGTATTTATATTGTTTGCTAGAAAAAAATGAGATAATTAAGTCTGCTTTGTGATTTCATGCTTACTCATTACATTATGATTTCGTTTCGTTAGTGAACTAAATGTCTAGAAAACGTCCAAATCCTTCTGTTACACCAGAATGGTTAACAGACTGAGTAATGTGCGCTCTTAAGAAGCCACTGAAGAACGTGAAGTCAGATTTGTTGCTGCTCAAAATATCAGGCCGTAACTCGCTCCTTGGAAAGCGTGGCGCAGCGCAACTCTGGTCGAGAGTGTTTATGCACTGTCTCGCTCCGCGGAGACCTTCACTCACAGAGGCTTAAGGTTACTACGCTCCAGCATAACATCATAGAAGCGGTAATTTTGATGGGAAGCTGCGAAGTTTTGTACAACAAATTCCTCTTATTCCTGCCAATTAACCATTTCGATTTAAACTTCTACAATTCTCGGTGTGCTTATGTTATCTCATAAAGCGAACAAAAGGCCAGACGCTGCTTGTCGCACGAGTGGACTTTAGCGTCAGTTGCATCTGCACGGCCAGTTCTATGTGGCTCTCTCCCATGTTAGTGAAGCAAACATGCTCTTCGCTCATGTCCCCAGCCATACTACTCCAAACATTGTTTACAAAAAAGCTTTATAAGTCAAAATTAAATTCCACGCATACCAAGTCTCGAGGACAACTATAATTAAATACACTGCTGGCCATTAAAGTTACTACACCAAGAAGAAATGCGGATGATAAACGGGTTTTCAATGGACAAATATATTTTACTAGAACTGACATGTGATTATATTACCACGCACTTTGGGTGCATAGATTCTGAGAAATCAGTACCCAGAACAACCACCTCTGGCCGTAATAACGGCCTTGATACGCCTGGGCATTAACTCAAACAGAGCTTGGATGGCGTGTACAGGTACAGCTACCCATGCAGCTTCAACACGATACCACAGTTGATCAAGAGTAGTGACTGATGTACTGTGACGAGCCATTTGCCAGGCCACCATTGGCCAGATGTTTTCAGTTGGTGAGAGATCCGGAGAGCATCAGTCGAACATTTTCTGTATCCAGAAAGGCCCGTACAGGACCTGCAACATGCGATCGTGCATTATCCTGCTGAAATGTAAGATTTCGCAGGGATCGAATGAAGGGTAGAGCCACGGGTCGTAAGATATCTGAAATGTAAGTCCACTGTTCAAAGTACCGTCAATGTGAACAAGAGGTGACCGAGACGTGTAACCAATGGCACCCCATACCATCACGCCGGGTCATACGCCAGTATGGCGATGACGAATACACGCTTCCATTGTGCGTTCACCGCGATGTCGCCAAACACGGATGCGACCATCATGATGCTGTAAACAGAACCTGGATTCATCTGAAAAAATGATGTTTTGCCATTCGTGCACCCACGTTCGTCGTTGAGTACACCATCGCAGGCCCTCCTGTCTGTGATGCAGCGTCAAGGCTAACTGCAGTCATGGTCTCCGAGCTGATAGTCCTTGCTGCAGCAAACGTCGTCGAACTGTTCGTGCAGATGGTTGTTGTCTTGCAAACGCCCCCACCTGTTGACTCAGGGATCGAGACGTGGCTACACGATCCGTTACAGCCATGCGGATAAGATGCCTGTCATCTCGACTGCTAGTGATACGAGGTCGTTGGGCTCCAGCACGGCGTTCCGTGTTACCCTCCTGAACCCACCGATTCCATATTCTGCTAACAGTCATTGGATCTCGACCAACGCGAGCAGCAATGTTGCGATACGATGAACCGCAATCGCGATAGGCTACCTTTATCAAAGTCGGAAACGTGATAGTACGCACTTCTCCTCCTTACACGAGGCATCACAATAACGTTTCACCAGGCAACGCTGGTCAAATGCTGTTTGTGTATGAGAAAGAGGTTGAAAACTTTCCTCATGTCAGCACGTTGTAGGTGTCGCCACCGGCGCCAGCCTTGTGTGAATGCTCTGAAAAGCTAATCATTTGCATATCACAGCATCTTCTTGCTGTCGGTTAAATTTCGCGTCTGCAGCACGTCATCTTGGTTGTGTAGCAATTTTAATGGCCAGTAGTGTAGAATGGCAACGCTGGTTTCTCAGTTAGTTTATAATATGTACAAATGCAGAATTTCATTTCAACTACCGAGCGAGGTGGCGCAGTGGTTAGCACACTGGACTCGCTTTCGGGAGGACGACGGTTCAATCCCGTCTCCGGCCATCCTGATTTAGGTTTTCCGTGATTTCCCTAAATCGCTTCAGGCAAATGCCGGGATGGTTCCTTTGAAAGGGCACGGCCGATTTCCTTCCCCATCCTTCCCTCACCCGAGCTTGCGCTCCGTCTCTAATGACCTCGTTGTCGACGGGACGTTAAACACTAATTTCCTCCTCCTCCTCCTCCTCCTCATTTGAACTTTCGTTGCTCTCTGGAGCTGCGAAGTCGATTTACTGCTTTTCTCGCCAGATATCACCTGCTCTAGAAATGACCAGCTCACAGCTGCAGTCATCGCCACAGGATGTCACGCCAAAATCCAATTAAATTGTAACAGATAACAATTCATATTTTACACAATCCTCATTACCTTCACTATAAATGTATACGCAAACCTTTCTTTTGAACATTCCATCAATCATTGAGAACGGTATCAAAATTTCTACAACAGTTTTGAGATTAGCCTTCACACACATCCAAGAAAACGCAACGGGTGACTCCAATTTATAATACAGGTGGCGTGAGCAGTCTATACTCTGAGGTAACAAAAGTCATGGATAGCGATATGGACGCGCGGAGTGGCCGCGCGGTTAGAGGCGCCAAGTCACAAATCGTGCGGCCCCTCTCGCCTGAGGTTCGAGTCCTCCTTTGGGCATGGGTGTGAGTGTTGTCCTTAGCGTTAAGTTAGTTTGATTAATGTGTATGTCTAGGGAGCGATGACCTCAGCAGTTTGGTCCCTTAGCAGTTCACACACATTTGAACATTTTTTTGATAGCGATATGCACATACACAGATGGCGGTAGTTCCGCGTACACAAGGCGTAAAAGGGCAGGGCATCAGGGCATCGCCGGAGCTGTCGTTTGTACTCGTGTGAGCCACGTGAGAAGGTTTCCGACGATATTATTTCCTCACCACGGACATTAACAATTTTTTAATGTGGAATGGTAGTTGCAACTAAACGAATGGGACATTCCACTTCGGAAATCGTTACGGAGTTCAATATTCCGAGATCCACAGTGTCAAGGGAGTGCCGAGAATTCAAAATCTGAGGCATTAGCTCTCTCCACGGACAATGCAGTGGCCGACGGCCTTCACTTAACGACAGAGAGCAGCGGCGTTGCCTGGATTTGTCAGTGAGTGCTAACGGAAAATCAACGTGAAATCAATCAGGGACGTACCATGAACGTATCCGTTAAGATAGTGCGACTAAATTTGGCGTTAACAGGCTATGACTAGGCAGGCGACCTGTGCGAGTTCCTTTGCTGACAGGACGACGTCGCCTGCAGCGCCTCTCCTGGGCTCGTGACAGTATCTGTTGGACCCTAGACGACTGTAAAACTCTGGATAGGTCAGAAGAATCCCTGCATCAGTCCGTTAAGTTTCTCACTGTTCTCATCTCTGCCACTTCTCATTACCTTCGTCTTTCTTCGATTTACTCTGAGTCCGTACTCTGTACTCATTAGATTGTTCATTCAGTTCAGCAGATGATGTAATTCTTCTTCACTTTCACTCAAGATAGCAATGTCATCAGTGAATCGCATCATTGATATCCTTTCAACCTGAATGTTACTTCCTATTCTGAATCTTTCTTTTATTTCCATTATTGCTTCCTCGATTTACAGGTTGAACAGTAGGGGCGAAAGGCTACATCCTTGTCTTACACCCTTTTTTAATGCGGGCACTTCGTTCTTGGTCGTCCACTCTTATTATTTCCTCTTGGCTGTTGTACATATTGTATATTACCCGTCTCAGCTATAGTTTACCCCTACTTTTTTTCAGACTATCGAACATTTGCACCATTTTACATTGTCGGAAGTTTTTTCCAATTCGAAGAATCCTATGAAACGTGTCTTGATTTTGCTTTAGTCTTGGTTCCATTATTAACCACAAAGTCAGAATTGTCTCTCGTGCCTTTACCTTTCCTAAAGCCAAACTGATAGTCATCTAGCGCATCCTCAGTTTTCTTTTCCATTCTTCTGTATATCATTCTTGTAAGCAACTTGGATGCATTAACTGTTAAGCTTATTGTGCGATACGCGTCGCACTTGTCAGCTCTTGCTGTCTTCGGAATTGTGTGAATGATGCTTTTCCGAAAGACAGATGGTATGTCACCAGACTCATACATTCTACATACCAAAGTGAATAGTCGTTTTGCTGCCACTTCCACTAATGATTTTAGAAATTCTGATGGAATATTATCTATCCCTTCTATCTTATTTGATCTTAAGTCCTCCAAAGCTCTTTTAAATTCTGATTCTAATACTGGATCCCCTATGTCTTCTAAATCGACTCCTGTTTCTTCTTCTATCACATCAGACAAATCAGACAAATCTTCTCCCTCATAGAGGCTTTCAATGTATTCTTTCCACCTATCCACTCTCTCCTCTGCATTTAACAGCGGGATTCCCGTTTCACTCTTAATGTTATTACCCTTGCTTTTAATGTCACCGAAAGTTGTTTTGACTTTCCTGTATGTTGAGTCTGTGCTCCCGAGAATCATTTCTTTTTTTTAATGTCTTCACATTTTTCCTGCAGCCATTTCCTATTTATTTCATTCCTCAGCTATTTGTATTTCTGTATTTCGGAGTTTCCCGGAACGTTCTCATACTTCCTGCTTTCATCGATCAATTGAAATATTTCTTCTGTTACGCATAGTTTCTTCGAAGTTACCTTCTCTTTACCTATGTTTTCCTTCCCCACTTCTGTGATGGCCAGTTTTAGAGATGTCCATCCTCTTCAACTGTACTACCTACTGAGCTATTGCTCATTGCTGTATCTATAGCCTTAGAGAAATTCAACCGTATCTCGTCATTCCTTAGTACTTCATTATCCCAGTTCTCTGCGTATTAATTCTTCCTGAATAATGTCTTAAATTTCAGCCCACTCTTCATCAGTACTATATTTTGATCAGAGTCTATATCTGCTCCTAGGTACACCTTACAATCAAGTATCTGATTTCGGAATTTCTGTCTGACCATGATGTAATCTAACTGAAATCTTCTCGTATCACCCGGCCGTTTCCAAATATACCCCCTGCTCTTGTGATTTTTGTTCTGAGTATTCGCTATTACTAGCTGAAACTGGTTACAGAACTCAATTAGTCTTTCTACTTTGTCATTCCTTGTCCCAAGGCCATACTCTCCTGTATCCTTTTCTTCTACTCCTTCCCCTACAACAGCATTCCAGTACCCCATGACTATTAGATTTTCATCTCCCTTTACATTCTGTATAACTCTTTCAATATCCTCATTCACTTTCTCTATCTTTTCCTCTTCAGCTTGCGGCGTCGGCATATATACCTGAACTATCGTTTTCGGTGTTGGTTTGCTGTCGATTCTGGTAAGAACAACCCTGTCCACTGAACTGTTCACAGTAACACACTCTCTGTCCTTCCTTCCTATTTATAAAACATCCTACTCCTGTTACACCATTTTCTGCTGCTGTTGATACTACCCTACACTCATCTGACCATAAATTTTTGTCTTCTTCCCACTTCACTTCACTGATCCCTACTATATCTAGATTCTTTCCTTTTCAGATTTTCTAGTTTCCCTACCACGTCCAAGCTTCTGACAGTCCACGCCCCGACTCATAGAACGTTATCATTTCGTTGTTCATTCAATCTTTTTCTCATGGTAACCTCCACCTTGGCAGTCTCATCCATGAGATCCGAAGGGGGGACTATTCCGGAATACTTTGCCAGTGCAGAGATCATCATGACACTTCTTCAATTACAGGCAACATGTCCTGTGGATACACGTTACGTGTCTTTAAAGCAGTGGTTTACGTTGCTTTCTGCTTCCTCTTGCCGTTGATCATTGTTTATTCTTCCGCCTGTAGGGGTAGTTTCCCTCCCATAGGACAAGAGTAGATGAAGGAATTCTGCTACCTAGGCAGAAAATAACCAATTACGGACGGAGCAAGGAGGACATCAAAAGCAGACTGACAATGGGAAAAAGGGCATTCCTGGGCAAGAGAAGTCTACTAATATCAAATATCGGCCTTAATTTGAGGAAGAAATTTCTGAGAATGTACGTCTGGAGTACAGCACTGTATGGTAGTGAAACATGGGTTGTGGGAAAACCGGAACAGAAGAGAATCGAAGCATTTGAGATGTGGTGCTAAAAACGAATGTTGAAAATTAGGTGGACTTATAATGTAAGGAATGAGGAGGCTCTGCGCAGAATGGGAGAGGAAAGGAACATGTGGGAAACACTGATAAGGATAAGGGATAGGATGGTAGGACATCTGTTAAGACATAAGGGAATGTTTTCCATGGTACTAGAGGGAGCTGTAAAGGGCAAAAACTGTAGAGAAAGACAGAGATTGGCAAATAATTGAGGATGTAGGTTGCAAGTGTTACTCTGAGATGAATAGGTTAGCACAGGAGAAAAATTCGTGGCGGGCCGCATCAAACCAGTCAGAAGACTGATGATAAGAAAAAAGAAATTAAATCAGTTGGTATGAGCTTATGGTAGGGTTCGAGTGTGGTGTAGTCCCCTCGAAGCCGTGGACCGAAGTTATCACCAACCACTGTGGAAGCTGGTAGTACTTACATGATTGTGCGGACGGTGTTTACATGGAATGGACTTGGTCCGCTGGTCCGACTGAACCGTTCATTCACTGCAGATGGTTATGTTCGGTTGCTTGGAAATCATCTGCTGTCATTCTTGAATTTGATGTACCCAAACAACGATGCGTCATTCACCGGGCCACAGTTGTTCGCAATTGCTTTGAAGAACATTCTGGACAGTTCAAGCGAATGGTTTGGCCACCCAGATTCCCCCACCCCCAACATAAATTCCACCAAACGTATTCGAGAGGTCAGTCTGTGCACAACATCCTGCACTGACAACGCTATCGTAATTATGGATAGCTTTAGAGGCATCATGATTCAATATTCCTGCAGGGAACTTCCAGCGACCTGTTGAGTCCATACCACATCGAGATGTTACACTACGCCAGGCAATAGTAGGTCCGACGCGATATAAGGAGGCGTTCCTTGACTTTTCTCACCCCAGTGTATGTGTTTCTGTGGTATAATTTTTTCCTCGCCTCTCCGTCGTTCAGCTCACTGTGCTGTTTGTCGACAGCTGTGGAGGTCGCGGTCGGGGTTCCCCCGGCCGGGCGCCGTCAACTGGCTTCTGCGCCTGCTCGTCTCGTCCGGCGACGGCCCTTGTATTACGGGGAACAGGCGGGCGTTAGCGGCCAGGGCCGGGCCCTAAGTGGATCTGATGCGGCCTTATCTCGCGCTAATGGCAGGACGCTCAGGGGGCTGGGCGGTTCCTATTAAATAAATTACGGCCAGTGGAAACTTTAAATTAGGCGGAAAGTAGATAAGCGGGCGGACCGCGGAGCGCTCGCCGGCGGAAACTCGATTACGCGTTCCTGTTGCGTTTTCTGATGTTCTACCGCCTGTCGCTCGCCACTAAATTCTCTTTTCTCTTAACTTCTCCCGCAACCTACTTACGGGGGAAAAGTCACACTAAAACAGCACGCGTGCGAGGCTGTTTGCCATTCCGGAGATTTTAGTTCAATAACCAGTTCTAAAGAAGGCAGGTGCTGCCAGGTGTAAATGTTACCGTACTATCAGTCTGGTGACTCGTCGTTGCAAAGTGCTGACAGCTGTTTGCAGAACAACGGAAAAAGTGCAGTGGTTAAAATAATGTTGCTTGTTGCCTTTTTGTCATACTGGACATAATAGTTAACAAAGCTGACCTTTTTTGTCGAGCCTACATCTACATGTACAGTCTTAGACAATAAAACTGACCGCCGGCCGGCCGCCACAGAGACTAAGTCCGAGTCATTCACTTAAGGTGGCCAATAAAACTGACCGCCCCTGACAACTCTAAGTCCGGCCATATGCACAATCTGGCAACACTGTAAGATGCGGAAGTGTTAGGAGGAAGTATTGTCTACTTCCGAGACGTTGTCGGACTATGTGAGCCCGTGGTCTAGTAGCAAGCGTCGTGCGTTCTAAGCTTAAAGTCGCCTGTTCGCGTCCAACAGTTTTTTTTTTTTTTTTTTTTTCCCACAGTCGGTCTAAAGTTATGAGTCTGACTGAACATCAAAGATAATTCGCTTAACATTCTACCCACCAGCAATAACAAGTATTCCAGAAACAATTCCGCAGGACAGCTCGTGGCTGCGTCGCGATCATAACAGCTTACGCTCGAGCGTTTCCTCGCGCTGCAGCGGCTACCGGCCACCGGCCAGGCGCCACCCGCCGCCTGAAATCCGGCACCGCTCGGGTGAACGCGGCGCGACGCTGTCAGTGTATGTATCAACTGTCATTTTCGAATTTGAAGTTCTAGTTATCATCTTGCAGTTAAGCATTGGATTTTGCATACTTGAGAATCATGAACTACAGTTAAGCATTGTAAAATTGAGTCGCAAGTGGAAATAGGTGTAACATCTGGAACACAACGTTTACTTTTGGTATAACAGAGGGGTGAATGCAGAGGAGGCAGCTAGAAGGATTTGAATTGTGTGTGGAGCGAGTGCTTTTGGGAAAAATACGCCAGAAAAAGATATTCTTGTTTCAACAAAGATCGTTCTGGCATCAATGATTTTCCACATTAAGCAAGTCTCGACTACTGATATATGTGATAGATTACCATTTTACCATCATGCGACATTTGCATTCAACAGGCAAAGTTCAGAAGTCTGGTGTACGAGTACTACATGCTCTAATTCGAAACAACAAAAATCAACGGAGTGACTATTATTGAACGTCATCAGGTCGCTCATTGAGCATTCGTATGCAGTACTGTAACTGGTGACGTGTTATGATGCCTTTATCATTAACTTCCTAAGAAGAAATGAAAGGCTGAGCCCCTCCAAAAGACATAAACTCGAGCAAAGAGTAGTGTGAACATAATATTTTACATCTGGTAGCTCCAAAAGTGAGTTTTGGGCTACGAATTCTACCAAAACACAGCTGGAATTTGTTGCCAACAACTGAGACACCTTTCGGTCTCAGCGTAAGAAAATCGACCAACACAACTACATCACATGTTCTACTGCATGATAACGCACTTCTTGATTTGAGAAACAAAACTATCCAGGAGTTTGAAATTAAAGTCGTCTCTCAGGCACTTGTATTGATAGAGAAGTCCTCTCTCAAGCACTTGTCCCTCTCGTCATATATTCGTTAAGTTTTACCTTTCCCGCTCTTGATCGATCAACCGTCGACGCAATTCATTTCTAGACGAAAATACTCTTAAAACTACTCTGGTATAATTATATCGTGGAAACCAGTAGGTTTCCACTGGCGTAGAATTTGTAAACAACTTTAGCATTGTCAGATCGTTTTAGATACCGTGAAAGAAAATTCTTTTGCTGATTAATTTCTCATTGATGATTACTGTTGCGTTTAGTAAACTATCGGAAAATCCAATTAAAATATTCACTGTACTAATACAAAATAAATTCAGCTTACTACAGAAACATCACGACGGCAGACTATCTTAATAAAGCATTAAGTATCTGTGAGACGATTGAGCGTATTTTAACACGAATTAGTAGGACATTACCGACTTTTGACTTCGAAAAGATCCGTATTTACTTCATTTCCTGTATCATCCGCTATTATTATGAAAAGTGGCATTTCATAGATATAATTATGTATTCACAACAACAAAAAATATGTCGTCATTATGAATTTGGCAGTACCGTAAGGTTTTCGCTCTGACACTAAGGGTTACTGAAAGTAGCAAGGCGCGTTGTCTTACGATTCCCTTATTGCGTTTGTATCTGCCTGCTTGTAGCTCTGCTACAAAAGAATTAAAAATCTGGCTTTCAGCGAGTCTCGAAAGGCGAACGAAAGCAGCTTGCACCTGGTAGCCAAACATGTTTCTTGGGAACAGGCTACTTCCTAAGTGGGAAGACATCCTTTTGTGGTTGAATTGTTGGAAAATGTCAGTCAGACGTGTGCTGTTGGTCTAAGCGTTTCGGTGTGTTGAATTTGTACCAATGATTTTTCTACAGGTTTTTTCTGTCCCAAATAGAGAGTTGAAGCCTCCCATTAGTATTTTCACGTCATCTTGGTAAATTTTGCTCATAGTATTTTCGAGTGTGTTCCACAATTTTTCGACATTTTCGGTGTTTTCCTTATTTTCGATGTTGGTGGGGGCATGTGCATTTATGAGTGTATATTTTTTATAGGGGCTCTGAATGAGCATAGTCATAACTCGATTGCTGATGGGTGTGATTTCTTCGACAGAGTTGTTGATAGATCTGTGTTCGAGAAATGCAATGCCGAGGATTGGTGCGAGTTTCGCTACCTTTTGTTGTATTTTGAAGATGCCATGGTTTCCGTAATGCAAGTTTTAATTGTCAATTAATCGTGGTTCTTGAAGAGCAAGGATGAGAATTTTTTGGCGGACGATATCTTTTGTGAGATTATTTAGGTTTCTTGTTTGGATCAATGTATCGATGTTTAGTTTTCAAATGAATGTTTTCTGCTTGTAGGGAAATTTACCAGAGATCTTCGATATTCTCTGCCGTGCTAACCTGGACTCCCCAGAGTGCGAAAATCCAACTGCCGCCTATCGGTGGCCAGGTTGTGTACCACCTGGGATAATGTTACCTTTGCTTGCATAGTTCATGTTTTCTTGTGTTTCATTGGTTTGGCCTGGGTGATACCAGGACCGGACAGGATCAGAGGGTGTTTAAGCCTTTGGAAGCAAATATTTTCAGCCAAGCTCATTGAGCTAACAGACGGTGACCAGAGTAGCGGTGATTTTCACTCAGATGTGTCTGGATTTTGGGTTCAACGGATTGAGTAGCCGTTCAGGATTGTGTTAGTATTTGGTTCACCACAAGTATTTGATTTCCACGGTACCATCCATATGGGGGAGGGTTTCCCCTATCGGCCACACGGGATTTTTATTATTATTATTGTCATTATGTCATCAGCAAATCCGATATGGTGTATCTTCCCTCCACTGAAATAGATGTGTGTTGTTCGATTCAGTATTTCCATCACATAAACATGGTTTATAATTACGTTACATTGCTGCTAGTAGACATATTTCTCACTTTTTCTTAGACAGTTGCTAGCTGTTACCCCATCATAGGAATTTATGTGCGCAGCATTGTTGCAATACAGACGTTCAAATTATCCGATTTCTGTAATTTCATTTCGATACAAGATCGTCCTAATCGGATTCAGCCAGTCAGTCTTAATGTGGCTATCCGACTACGACGCTCATCATATGATAGACTGGGTGAACCACATTCTTAATCGGACTGTTGAATCCAGATCACTTATCTATGACAGGGAATGAATTCTTAAACACTGTGCTTATTACAAATACGTTATTTAAATATAAATATATGAACTAACGACATAACAATGTATTTACAGGAGCAGAGACCCATCCATCATAGTAGAGCAGTGCGAGATTGGTTTCAGGGCCAAGAGAGGATGAAGCTGTTGCCGTTTGTTCCACGATCACCGAGCATCAACCAGATAGAGAATATGTGGGCAGAGGTAACAAGGTCATTGCCATGTGTCCCTACAAATGCAAGCGACCTTTGGACGAATATAGAAAACGTATGGTGGGAAGTAAACCATCACGCTACACTGTCGAGGACTTAATGAAATCAATTCCCCTACGCCCTCGAGAAATCTTACGTAATGATCGTGGGTGGGTTGGTTACTAAAAGTATACTCGTCCACAAAGCCCATGTGGACAGTTATCTGATAATCAGTCAAGCTTTGCTTTGTCGCAGCCCTTTAGCATACATAAAGTCCACTTACTTTCAGTCCCCTCCTTACAATTCTTGCAGTGCAAGGTAATTGAAAAATCTCATCCACTCGACGCCAACTGAGGAACTGACTGGTGCATGTGTTGTTCAACACACAGTAGTTGTCACCCTCACAGGAATCAATGACTGTTTGTGTGTGTGTGTGTGTGTGTGTGTGTTTTCGTGTTAACGCACGATGTGAATCAATACTATTAACATTAGAGAGACAACCAACAATAAATATTGCATCAAATATGACTGTAAAGTATTTTAATGCGATGGGAAGCTACAAACTGAATTTTTACCCATCCCACGTCCTGCGTATTCCGTTAAGTAAGATCTATTAACTCCATAGTATCGTTAGCAGAGACAGTGCGCTCTTGTTGTCGAGGCTCGCGACAAGTGCAGCGATTAGCAGTGCCCAATGCCGCCGCGATTTGTTTATGTTGGCTGAGCGTGGACACTGCAGCAGACGCTTCGCCCTAAACAGAAAGAAATCACCTTGGCTCTGACTCCAGTGAGCGGATATCACTGCCTGCGTGTTCTTATAGTAACCAACGTGAGACTCTACTCACAGGTGCCATGGAGCAATTGCAACGGGTATCATGTCATTAGTCATCAGAATATTAACCAGTGATGAAACGTCCACTCTATTTGAATCCCAAGACAATAGGAACCGCCGGCCGAAGTGGCCGTGCGGTTAAAGGCGCTGCAGTCTGGAACCGCGAGACCGCTACGGTCGCAGGTTCGAATCCTGCCTCGGGCATGGATGTTTGTGATGTCCTTAGGTTAGTTAGGTTTAACTAGTTCTAAGTTCTAGGGGACTAATGACCTCAGCAGTTGAGTCCCATAGTGCTCAGAGCCATTTGAACCATTTGAACAATAGGAACCTTGTCACAAAGGAATGTGAGGTGATATCAAAACTTATCCAACATACAAAAATTAACTGCAGGGCTTTCATGTTTGCAGTAATAGCACACAAGGAAATATTATGTCTTGGAAGCGTATATTTCATTTCCTCTTCTCATATTAACGCCCTTGTTTTAATATGAAGTGAGAAAATAAACACGAAAAACTAAAGTTCCTGAGAAGCATATAAGTCATTTCCTCGTCTCATATCACAACTTTTGTTTTAGTATGAAGTAAAAAAATAAACAGTTTAGAGTTCTGAAGCATAATATGACACCAGATTCTTATCGTAGGCGCTATCGGAAACGCCAAAAGCAGGGAGCTGTCCATTCTTTCGTCCAACAGTCTGTTTCCTTTCATGTATTTACTCCTCCCGCTAGGAGATTATTATTTAAGGACTTGTGGGCATCAAGTTCTTCAGCAGAACAAGCCTTATGTTATTGTGCTAATTACCGTATGGAAAAAATGCAACAAAGACGAGTTCCGCTAGAGCAGTGAGGTTATTTGCACATGTGTGTATTCAGCAATGACTGCCAGCTGCCACAACACTTCACAGAATCCTTGCGGCAGGCAACACAACTGTGCGTGCACTTCAGACTTCATTCAGTGAGACGTCAGGAGATGGATGAAAACGTCAAATTAACGTCGCTTTCATAGTCGTGTTCAATCCAGAATGAGGTGTTATTAAGGTAGTTGGGTGATCTAGCAATTCCACTTTTATGATTCCCATATGAGTATTTCGATAGCCAAAAGAACCCGTTAGTGTGAAACTATCGGGAACTGCATTATATCAAACTGCAAGAACTTCAGACAATACGTGGACTCTACTCTTCGCTGGGTGACCTATTACTGATATTTAGCATTCTCTCCGTCCTAGTCAAATGGTTCAAATGGTTCTGAGCACTATTGGACTTAACATCTGTGGTCATCAGTCCCCTAGAACTTAGAACTACTTAAACCTAAGTAACCTAAGGACATCACACACATCCATGCCCGAGTCAGGATTCGAACCTGCGACCGTAGCAGTCGCGCGGTTCCGGACTGAGCGCCTAGAACCGCTAGACCACCGCGGCCGGTCACGTGCTAGTCGTAATGCAAATGGAACTTCAGAGGCGCTTTCCGCTATTCTTGACAAACATCAGTAACCTGTAATCACTGAGAGTCACAACTGCGTGATGATAATGGTTCAGGTTGTCAGTAGTTGTGGTGGTGTTACGTTGTCAAACTGCTTACAGTAACGTTAATGGTGGCGCACATACTTTAGCGCTGACTACCTACTTAAGTAAAGATAGTGTTGTGGCGTCGTCGCTTGTCTTTATTTGGCCTCAGCTTGAGTAATCCGATTTAACGAACATGGTACTCCAATCGCGGGCTCCTAATAAAGTATGACTGCAGAGATTATCGTGCGGATATTACATTAATTCTGCAATGAAATGCGTAACAAATCTTACCCTCAGATATGCAGCTGGAATGACTAATTACACAGGTACTCCATGTTGCACTAAGTGATCAGTTCGCTGCAATCCTGCTTGTACTGTTCGTAAATACTCGTATACTTCAGAAATGGTTCTAATGGTTCTGAGCACTATGGGACTTAACTTCTGAGGTTATCAGTCCGCTAGAACTTAGAACTACTTAAACCTAACTAGCCTAAGGAACTCAGACACACCATGTCCGAGACAGGACTCGAACCTGCGACCGTAGCGGTCGCGCGGTTCCAGACTGTAGCGCCCAGAACCGCACGGCCACTCCGGCCGGCTTGCCATATGAACCATTTGAACTATTTAACACAAAATGACATTAAAAATTTAAGTTATTCACGAGCAGCTAGTTGAGAATATGTATGAACATTAAATGACACGACGAACCGTCTTGTTCTGCATATGGATTCAAACCCAGCTCATGCAGACTAAGCAAAGATTTCGTGACTGACGGAAACCAACAGTCATTCCTGATTAGGCATACAGAGAGTGATATACCTCGATTTTAGACAGTATCAGTTAGCAAATATCAACTTTAAATTGCATAACGCAAACATTTTTAACAGACGCGAATTCCTACCCAGCATCTATTGTCCCTGTTAACGAACTACGAGAGATGTTAAATATTGCTTCTTCACAAGTAACTTACTTGAAATGCCGTGAGGTAAAGCTGTGTGTTGGACACGGATTAGAACCCGGAACCTAATCGGATTGCTATCGAAGCACAGTCAAATGTGACATATCGGAATTTCGCGGCAGTAGCTAGATGTTTTAACTGAAATGACGAGACGGAACATTAATTTTTTCCTTCCCAGGACTCCAACCCGGCACCTATCGCTGTTATATTCTAGAGAAAACGAACGTTAAATATGGGTTTGTTGCACCAGCAGTGACATGTGAGCATGTTTGAACTGAAATAATATGACGAAGAGTTCAGCGCTCACTGGGAATAGAGCCCCACACATATCGTTGTTGACTACACACAAAGAGACGTCAGCTACCGAATTTTTCTCCACCAGCTGCTCAGAATAGCATCTTGAACTTACAGTCATCTCGCAAATAATTCTGTGTCTCACTGGGAGTTAAAAACGTCAGATATCGTTAGTGTTGACAGCGAATGAAAATACATTAAAAATCGAAATTATTATCCACCAACAGATAGGTGTTCTCATGCTAGAGCTTGATAATACATAATTAAATCTTTAGTGCCGGGCCAGGATTCGATCCCATTCACGCGTAATATGTGAAGGTGTTGAGGAATCTGCAGTTTTGAACAAACAACAAATTGTAGCCGAGCTGTATTGCCACGAAGGGACCAAATTCCGCGTTAAGGGCGGTCTGAGTTGCATTCCCAGTTCAGAACCAATTTTATCGACATACAGAAGCTCAAATAAAAGATGGAATAAGTGTCCTGTGACCCTACATAGCGTTTGTGTCGTCACTTGAAATAAATAACTAGTATAGGAAAGGTTACTGGTGATAGAGTTTCTACATGTCGCCACTCCAGACTTTATTGTGGTTCAACCTACCGTCTACTTGGTAAAGAAGGAATATCATCTTTAATGTGAATTTCCAGACCACGCAGCCATTATATCTCCTTCACTTGGTGTAGCCAGGAGAGAATGGAATCTGTCTCTCCCTATCTAAAATCATTGACAGAAGTGGGAATCGAACCCAGACCACAGGTATAACAACCTACCATCCGTCCAACAGACCATGAAATCCTCTTCTCTGCAAGTCATTTTTCTATCGTAACGCAGTTGCGCCACACTGGATGAAAATTCTGACACACAGGCTCCCTGTAGTAATTTGCAGCATGTTCAGTAAATTCATTTACTTGGTTGACCGAATCACCATGAACTAGCTGCCTCGCCTACCCAGTGCATACATTCGACTATTTTGTAATCACAGAAATAAAATCACGTAACTGCCACCTACACACAACTGCCAACAGTGTAGGATGCAGAAGTTTAAATAGGAAGTGTTCCTTTCCACTTGAGCTATTCTATTGCGCTATCTGTTACTAGAAAACGTCGTTCAGTCCAAAAGAAAAGCTGTAACTGTTTGTCTCTCAGAAGTCACGACCTGGCCATATGCATAATCTCACAGTGCTGTGGAATCCAAAAGTTCTGGAGGAATAGTTGCCGAGCTCTGGAGCTGTTGTAGCTACGTGTCAGCGTGTAGCATAGATAAGATGTCGCGAGTTCGAATACATTCAGTGCTACATTTTTTAAAACGCAATTCTGCTCTCTGCTGAAGTTATCAATCTAATGGAACTTTGAACATAATTCCCTTCACTTCTCAACCCAAAGTAGTCGCATGTGGAAAAAGGACTAACTACTGTGACATTTTGTTCTATTCAGGTTTAATAGACAGCAGGCAGCAGATGCATCTCGAAGATGTGCAGGGAGAGCGCATCGTGCCATAATATGTCAGAAAAGTATTTTCTACATTAGCCGTCGTGTGGTAGTGATATTTTATTCTTCTTCAAACTTTGTTTGACAGCTTTAACTCCGAACAAGTTTTCTACATGCATGTAATCAATAAACTGCATGTGCATTGTCAGACTGTCACAGGTAACATCAGAGAATTCGCATGTATCGTTGATGATTAATGTCTCTCTCATGTTTACTATTGTTTTAACAACACTAAAGGAAACCTTACGAAAATTGTGCACTGTATTATAAGAAATGAAAAAGAACTAACCATGATAATCTTACGACGAAAGTATCTGTACACAAGCATGCCTCTATCGACACGAATTAGTAAAATACTACTCACTTAGATTTTGATTGGGTCTGTGTTTAATTGGTATGCTGTGTCATACTCAAGAGGGATGCAAATGTGGCATTTCATAAATATAGTTACGTATTCCTAGAAACCCAAAATTCGCTTGTCAGCAGTGGAAAGAGGCGTTACCTGTTGTGCAGCATTGTAAGTTTTTCAACATTGCACTATGAGCTGAAAGCATTTTCTTGCGATTTCCTTATTGATGTTTGATCTGACTGCTTGTAGCTCTTTCACAGAAGGGATAAAAACGTTACCAGTCAGTGAGACTGGAACTGCGAACCGTAAAACACGCTGTTTCACAGGTCAGCACGTTACCACAGAGCTGGCGAGGAGGTATGGGTCTCAGCATTCTATTACGAGGGCAATAGTAACTAGAACTCGTAAACCGCTATTTAAAGGTCGAGATTAGTTGCGATTTCCACTTGCAACGACTTTCCTGGGCTGAAAACCGTAAATTTTCAATCTTTTGTTACCCTTCAAGCGATAATAACTCAGATTATTCAATGGAAATGACAGGTAAAATCAAGTGAACTTTGAGGCTTAATTCCGTGCACACCAGGAAGTAACTCGTCGATCACAGAGTTGCCAAACATACGTTGCCTTGTTGCCAAATCTCAGTTACAGTACCAGCAGGAAGAAGACGAACCGATGTGATCCTACAGCGGTCTGGGAAGTGACCATAGCTGGTGTCTCCAAGTCGCGGCTGCTACGGCCTGGAATACGTAATGCGTCTGATTCGCTTTCTGTAACTAGGTTTAGGGACTGGAGCGTAGTTACTAATAATACTCAGAACTGACTGCAAACTGAGCATCATAAATCAGCAACTCTCATTGTTGTTTTTATATTTCTTTCGTAAGTGTACTCAAAACTAAGAAAGTCATTCACAGGCGTTTTCGTGCCTCGCCGATAGTCGAGCACAACATACAAATAAAAATAAAAAAGAATGTGTGTGTGTGTGTGTGTGTGAGAGAGAGAGAGAGAGAGAGAGAGAGAGAGAGAAAGAGAGAGAGAGAGAGAAATAAAAAGCAATGAGAGAGAGTGTAAAAAATTGTTGTAAAGAAATTGAATCATGGTATTTAAGGAAATCTTTCATTAAAATGACACGTTCCACATCATTACGAAATGTCGTATTCATGATCTATGGAACAAGAGTTAATCTAATGTAATCTAATGTAATCTTCTCACATCATATTGATGATTAGCCATGAAGAGTCATGAATTACCGAAATTTTTGCCAATACCAGTAACCCAATCTAAACTTGACAATAAAAGACGACAATTTTTGTAATAAACCGTGACTCCTATCAAGACCCTTTCGTGCCTGTTATCTAACCACGAAAGATGTCTGATATACCTCCATTCTGAAATAACAAAGTGTGCATGCATTTAAAGATGAAGTGCATGATGTGAAGTTCTGTGACGGAGATACGAACCCAACACGTAATCCGATTGTTAACTAAGAAAAATCAAATGTTACGTATCGGTTTTTCTTACGAGCCGCTAGGTGTCTGAATCTAAAATAAGGATACAAACTTTTGTGCCTAAGCGACAATCGAACTGCACACCTACCGTGCATCCACGAATATAGCTTAAGTATCAGTTGCTTACTCATGAACAGTAAGATGTGTGCGTGTTTGACCAGAAATAACGACACCTGTTGCGATTGTTGGCAACACATGAGGAGACATTGAAATTGCGCGTTAATTTTCACTAGCAGGTGGGTGTGCGCTTGATAAAGCTAGAAATGAAATTATGAATATTTTTGTACTGGATCAGGTTTCAGACCCACATACTTACCTTTGGAGGAGACCTAGAGAAGATTGCAGTCTTGGGAAAAGGAACGAAATGACTGAACTACTGTTCCGAGAGAGTCAGATCCTCGAAAGAGGAGATACGAATTCGAATCACAGTCCAGCACCAAATTTTTAAACGTCTCTAGTTCAATCAAGTACAAGTAAAATAACAGCCCTGTCCCTTTAAATGGCTATCGGTTCATCAAATAAAATAAAATTTTCTAATGTAAGTAAGCTTACTGGCGACTGTATTTCTGGTTACCATGACTTCCGCTGTGTCATTTCCCAACGTAAACCGGCTCTGCCTAGTTGGTAATGAAGGAACGTGATGTTTAATGCGGATTCTGGATTATAACGTCTTTCTCTTGAGGTTACCAGAGGTAAAATAAATCTGTTTGTGCCTCTTAAAAGTAAATGCCTGAACCCACGCATTGCACCTGTGATAGTTCGTTCCACCAGACCATTGTGGCCACATTACCCAGCCCCAGGAGTGTGCTGTAACGGATGATGTGCTTAGCTTACAAAATTAGTCACCGGTGGAAAAAATGCGAGTCTATTAAATGGTCAAGTAGAAGCAAGCTTCTGACGCAGAGATTATGCTATTCTCATGTCAGCAGGATGTAAAGACTCTTCTAGGCATCATAGGCTGGATGTGAAGCCATTTTGATTTTTCACAAATTCAACAAATTCCTTATTTCGAGAAAATCCACTGTGAAGCGTGAAGTTGCCGGATACTTCGATTATTACTGTTATTATTAATATCATTTTATTCATACCGCTGCTGTAACACAAGTGCTTGAACATCATTTAATGCCTTTTGGTCACTATAGAAGTAGATTCCCAAGAACAGGTTCTTTCCCTGTCTACGGAATCGTTTTCATGTTAATATCAAACACCAGCAATTACTCGTAGATTACAATAAAACTAAAGTAATTGACGAAGACGCTACTTGGTAACACAAACGCACTGCCTTTCTTCATTTACTTTCGCCTAGAAATGGCTATCGAGTACTGACAAACCAAAAGGCAAGAGATCTTACTGCCTTCCGGTATACGTTGCTGTCAGTTCTAAAAAATGGCTCTGAGCACTATGGGACTCAACTGCTGAGGTTATTAGTCCCCTAGAACTTAGAACTAGTTAAACCTAACTAACCTAAGGACATCACAAACATCCATGCCCGAGGCAGGATTCGAACCTGCGACCGTAGGGGTCTTGCGGTTCCAGACTGCAGCGCCTTTAACCGCACGGTCACTTCGGCCGGCGCTGTCAGTTCTGCCACATGATTTGTTCGACATGACCTGTTTCAAGTTGTGTATGACAGACAGTGTTTTAGAAAATCTATTGTTTCCCTTTGCAATAAACAGAAGTATTTTCATTCTAAGCTGTCCAAGTACAAAATTTTCGCAATATTAGTTCAAATTTAATATTCGCTTCTATAATGTAGGAAAGTATTTCACAGTCGCAAAACTCGCATCCGAAACGTTGACCTTACACTTAGTCGCTGACCATAAATTCTAGCTCAGAGTGACGCCAGTTTAAATAACCTAATGTAGTGAAGACTGTTTGCCAGTGCTCTTTCTCCCCGGAAAATACGCAATTCACTCATTTGGCTCCATAAGTACACTGTAACAGTAATTTCTGTGTGAAATTATTCAGTATGCTTTCGCCTTCCAACCGGCAAAATACGGAAGAGTACGGCCGGTAAACAATTCACAAACCACGATTTAGTGCCGATAAGACGATTTCTTTAAACATTGTCGAAGCTGAGGGACTTTAGTTTCTGCTTAAATCGTCTTAAGCAGCAACGTTCACAGATATCTCAAATAGGAAAAAGCTGAATATCCAGGTACGAAGGTTGTAAAACAAACTTCCCACAGTTTGTGTCAGGTTGATCTTTTCGTCTGATAACATTGCTTAAGTATTTTGCCTAAGAGGTATCACAAGTACTATCCCTGTAGCTATGGGAATCATTGGTTGAAAACGAGTTTAACACCAATGGGTACAGTGCTGCTAAATTTTCAAAATTATTATCAACCTAAGTCTGAGTTCATCCACAAACTGAGGCGTATTTGTAATATTGAAGCTAGACTGTGTATCCTTGTCTTCCTTGAGTGGTCATTGGAAGGCGTTTACACACACGTATACAATACTATGGATACTTCGAACGCTATGGTTAACGTTGCTCTCATAAAATACTTTTTTTTTAAATTCTTCTGGGTCTTCAGTGTGCAATATGTGTTGTAGATACAGTCTCAGACCAAAAAATTGACCGCCGAGTCGTTCACGTAAGGTGGACAATACAGTCGTGCTCCTCTCAGAAATCTATGTCCGGCAATATGCTCGATCTGGCAACATATAGACTGCGGCACTTCCCAGAGGAGGTCTTGACTCCGGTCTTAGTTCATTACTCTTGACTACGACCGTAGTCTTGAGGTAAAACGCGAGACCAGCTAATATGATATTGTAGATTCGCTTGAATTACACTCATAGCTTCAGCACCGAGAGGAAAGAGGCGATAAAAATTTTGTCGATATATGCTTTCGGTCGCCAGACGTCATATTAGCTGGTCTCGCGTTTTACCTCAAGACTACGGTCGTGTTACAGCGGCGGTATGAATAAAATGATATTAATAATAACAGTAATAATCGAAGTATCCGGCAACTTCACGCTTCACAGTGGATTTTCTCGAAATAAGGAATTTGTTGAATTTGTGAAAAATCAAAATGGCTTCACATCCAGCCTATGATGCCTAGAAGAGTCTTTACATCCTGCTGACATGAGAATAGCATAATCTCTGCGTCAGAAGCTTGCTTCTACTTGACCATTTAATAGACTCGCATTTTTTCCACCGGTGACTAATTTTGTAAGCTAAGCACATCATCCGTTACAGCACACTCCTGGGGCTGGGTAATGTGGCCACAATGGTCTGGTGGAACGAACTATCACAGGTGCAATGCGTGGGTTCAGGCATTTACTTTTAAGAGGCACAAACAGATTTATTTTACCTCTGGTAACCTCAAGAGAAAGACGTTATAATCCAGAATCCGCATTAAACATCACGTTCCTTCATTACCAACTAGGCAGAGCCGGTTTACGTTGGGAAATGACACAGCGGAAGTCATGGTAACCAGAAATACAGTCGCCAGTAAGCTTACTTACATTAGAAAATTTTATTTTATTTGATGAACCGATAGCCATTTAAAGGGACAGGGCTGTTATTTTACTTGTACTTGATTGAACTAGAGACGTTTAAAAATTTGGTGCTGGACTGTGATTCGAATTCGTATCTCCTCTTTCGAGGATCTGACTCTCTCGGAACAGTAGTTCAGTCATTTCGTTCCTTTTCCCAAGACTGCAATCTTCTCTAGGTCTCCTCCAAAGGTAAGTATGTGGGTCTGAAACCTGATCCAGTACAAAAATATTCATAATTTCATTTCTAGCTTTATCAAGCGCACACCCACCTGCTAGTGAAAATTAACGCGCAATTTCAATGTCTCCTCATGTGTTGCCAACAATCGCAACAGGTGTCGTTATTTCTGGTCAAACACGCACACATCTTACTGTTCATGAGTAAGCAACTGATACTTAAGCTATATTCGTGGATGCACGGTAGGTGTGCAGTTCGATTGTCGCTTAGGCACAAAAGTTTGTATCCTTATTTTAGATTCAGACACCTAGCGGCTCGTAAGAAAAACCGATACGTAACATTTGATTTTTCTTAGTTAACAATCGGATTACGTGTTGGGTTCGTATCTCCGTCACAGAACTTCACATCATGCACTTCATCTTTAAATGCATGCACACTTTGTTATTTCAGAATGGAGGTATATCAGACATCTTTCGTGGTTAGATAACAGGCACGAAAGGGTCTTGATAGGAGTCACGGTTTATTACAAAAATTGTCGTCTTTTATTGTCAAGTTTAGATTGGGTTACTGGTATTGGCAAAAATTTCGGTAATTCATGACTCTTCATGGCTAATCATCAATATGATGTGAGAAGATTACATTAGATTACATTAGATTAACTCTTGTTCCATAGATCATGAATACGACATTTCGTAATGATGTGGAACGTGTCATTTTAATGAAAGATTTCTTTAAATACCATGATTCAATTTCTTTACAACAATTTTTTACACTCTCTCTCATTGCTTTTTATTTCTCTCTCTCTCTCTCTTTCTCTCTCTCTCTCTCTCTCTCTCTCTCTCTCTCTCACACACACACACACACACACACACACATTCTTTTTTATTTTTATTTGTATGTTGTGCTCGACTATCGGCGAGGCACGAAAACGCCTGTGAATGACTTTCTTAGTTTTGAGTACACTTACGAAAGAAATATAAAAACAACAATGAGAGTTGCTGATTTATGATGCTCAGTTTGCAGTCAGTTCTGAGTATTATTAGTAACTACGCTCCAGTCCCTAAACCTAGTTACAGAAAGCGAATCAGACGCATTACGTATTCCAGGCCGTAGCAGCCGCGACTTGGAGACACCAGCTATGGTCACTTCCCAGACCGCTGTAGGATCACATCGGTTCGTCTTCTTCCTGCTGGTACTGTAACTGAGATTTGGCAACAAGGCAACGTATGTTTGGCAACTCTGTGATCGACGAGTTACTTCCTGGTGTGCACGGAATTAAGCCTCAAAGTTCACTTGATTTTACCTGTCATTTCCATTGAATAATCTGAGTTATTATCGCTTGAAGGGTAACAAAAGATTGAAAATTTACGGTTTTCAGCCCAGGAAAGTCGTTGCAAGTGGAAATCGCAACTAATCTCGACCTTTAAATAGCGGTTTACGAGTTCTAGTTACTATTGCCCTCGTAATAGAATGCTGAGACCCATACCTCCTCGCCAGCTCTGTGGTAACGTGCTGACCTGTGAAACAGCGTGTTTTACGGTTCGCAGTTCCAGTCTCACTGACTGGTAACGTTTTTATCCCTTCTGTGAAAGAGCTACAAGCAGTCAGATCAAACATCAATAAGGAAATCGCAAGAAAATGCTTTCAGCTCATAGTGCAATGTTGAAAAACTTACAATGCTGCACAACAGGTAACGCCTCTTTCCACTGCTGACAAGCGAATTTTGGGTTTCTAGGAATACGTAACTATATTTATGAAATGCCACATTTGCATCCCTCTTGAGTATGACACAGCATACCAATTAAACACAGACCCAATCAAAATCTAAGTGAGTAGTATTTTACTAATTCGTGTCGATAGAGGCATGCTTGTGTACAGATACTTTCGTCGTAAGATTATCATGGTTAGTTCTTTTTCATTTCTTATAATACAGTGCACAATTTTCGTAAGGTTTCCTTTAGTGTTGTTAAAACAATAGTAAACATGAGAGAGACATTAATCATCAACGATACATGCGAATTCTCTGATGTTACCTGTGACAGTCTGACAATGCACATGCAGTTTATTGATTACATGCATGTAGAAAACTTGTTCGGAGTTAAAGCTGTCAAACAAAGTTTGAAGAAGAATAAAATATCACTACCACACGACGGCTAATGTAGAAAATACTTTTCTGACATATTATGGCACGATGCGCTCTCCCTGCACATCTTCGAGATGCATCTGCTGCCTGCTGTCTATTAAACCTGAATAGAACAAAATGTCACAGTAGTTAGTCCTTTTTCCACATGCGACTACTTTGGGTTGAGAAGTGAAGGGAATTATGTTCAAAGTTCCATTAGATTGATAACTTCAGCAGAGAGCAGAATTGCGTTTTAAAAAATGTAGCACTGAATGTATTCGAACTCGCGACATCTTATCTATGCTACACGCTGACACGTAGCTACAACAGCTCCAGAGCTCGGCAACTATTCCTCCAGAACTTTTGGATTCCACAGCACTGTGAGATTATGCATATGGCCAGGTCGTGACTTCTGAGAGACAAACAGTTACAGCTTTTCTTTTGGACTGAACGACGTTTTCTAGTAACAGATAGCGCAATAGAATAGCTCAAGTGGAAAGGAACACTTCCTATTTAAACTTCTGCATCCTACACTGTTGGCAGTTGTGTGTAGGTGGCAGTTACGTGATTTTATTTCTGTGATTACAAAATAGTCGAATGTATGCACTGGGTAGGCGAGGCAGCTAGTTCATGGTGATTCGGTCAACCAAGTAAATGAATTTACTGAACATGCTGCAAATTACTACAGGGAGCCTGTGTGTCAGAATTTTCATCCAGTGTGGCGCAACTGCGTTACGATAGAAAAATGACTTGCAGAGAAGAGGATTTCATGGTCTGTTGGACGGATGGTAGGTTGTTATACCTATGGTCTGGGTTCGATTCCCACTTCTGTCAATGATTTTAGATAGGGAGAGACAGATTCCATTCTCTCCTGGCTACACCAAGTGAAGGAGATATAATGGCTGCGTGGTCTGGAAATTCACATTAAAGATGATATTCCTTCTTTACCAAGTAGACGGTAGGTTGAACCACAATAAAGTCTGGAGTGGCGACATGTAGAAACTCTATCACCAGTAACCTTTCCTATACTAGTTATTTATTTCAAGTGACGACACAAACGCTATGTAAGGTCACAGGACACTTATTCCATCTTTTATTTGAGCTTCTGTATGTCGATAAAATTGGTTCTGAACTGGGAATGCAACTCAGACCGCCCTTAACGCGGAATTTGGTCCCTTCGTGGCAATACAGCTCGGCTACAATTTGTTGTTTGTTCAAAACTGCAGATTCCTCAACACCTTCACATATTACGCGTGAATGGGATCGAATCCTGGCCCGGCACTAAAGATTTAATTATGTATTATCAAGCTCTAGCATGAGAACACCTATCTGTTGGTGGATAATAATTTCGATTTTTAATGTATTTTCATTCGCTGTCAACACTAACGATATCTGACGTTTTTAACTCCCAGTGAGACACAGAATTATTTGCGAGATGACTGTAAGTTCAAGATGCTATTCTGAGCAGCTGGTGGAGAAAAATTCGGTAGCTGACGTCTCTTTGTGTGTAGTCAACAACGATATGTGTGGGGCTCTATTCCCAGTGAGCGCTGAACTCTTCGTCATATTATTTCAGTTCAAACATGCTCACATGTCACTGCTGGTGCAACAAACCCATATTTAACGTTCGTTTTCTCTAGAATATAACAGCGATAGGTGCCGGGTTGGAGTCCTGGGAAGGAAAAAATTAATGTTTCGTCTCGTCATTTCAGTTAAAACATCTAGCTACTGCCGCGAAATTCCGATATGTCACATTTGACTGTGCTTCGATAGCAATCCGATTAGGTTCCGGGTTCGAATCCGTGTCCAACACACAGCTTTACCTCACGGCATTTCAAGTAAGTTACTTGTGAAGAAGCAATATTTAACATCTCTCGTAGTTCGTTAACAGGGACAATAGATGCTGGGTAGGAATTCGCGTCTGTTAAAAATGTTTGCGTTATGCAATTTAAAGTTGATATTTGCTAACTGATACTGTCTAAAATCGAGGTATATCACTCTCTGTATGCCTAATCAGGAATGACTGTTGGTTTCCGTCAGTCACGAAATCTTTGCTTAGTCTGCATGAGCTGGGTTTGAATCCATATGCAGAACAAGACGGTTCGTCGTGTCATTTAATGTTCATACATATTCTCAACTAGCTGCTCGTGAATAACTTAAATTTTTAATGTCATTTTGTGTTAAATAGTTCAAATGGTTCATATGGCAAGCCGGCCGGAGTGGCCGTGCGGTTCTGGGCGCTACAGTCTGGAACCGCGCGACCGCTACGGTCGCAGGTTCGAGTCCTGTCTCGGACATGGTGTGTCTGAGTTCCTTAGGCTAGTTAGGTTTAAGTAGTTCTAAGTTCTAGCAGACTGATAACCTCAGAAGTTAAGTCCCATAGTGCTCAGAACCATTAGAACCATTTCTGAAGTATACGAGTATTTACGAACAGTACAAGCAGGATTGCAGCGAACTGATCACTTAGTGCAACATGGAGTACCTGTGTAATTAGTCATTCCAGCTGCATATCTGAGGGTAAGATTTGTTACGCATTTCATTGCAGAATTAATGTAATATCCGCACGATAATCTCTGCAGTCATACTTTATTAGGAGCCCGCGATTGGAGTACCATGTTCGTTAAATCGGATTACTCAAGCTGAGGCCAAATAAAGACAAGCGACGACGCCACAACACTATCTTTACTTAAGTAGGTAGTCAGCGCTAAAGTATGTGCGCCACCATTAACGTTACTGTAAGCAGTTTGACAACGTAACACCACCACAACTACTGACAACCTGAACCATTATCATCACGCAGTTGTGACTCTCAGTGATTACAGGTTACTGATGTTTGTCAAGAATAGCGGAAAGCGCCTCTGAAGTTCCATTTGCATTACGACTAGCACGTGGCCGGCCGCGGTGGTCTAGCGGTTCTAGGCGCTCAGTCCGGAACCGCGCGACTGCTACGGTCGCAGGTTCGAATCCTGACTCGGGCATGGATGTGTGTGATGTCCTTAGGTTACTTAGGTTTAAGTAGTTCTAAGTTCTAGGGGACTGATGACCACAGATGTTAAGTCCAATAGTGCTCAGAACCATTTGAACCATTTGACTAGGACGGAGAGAATGCTAAATATCAGTAATAGGTCACCCAGCGAAGAGTAGAGTCCACGTATTGTCTGAAGTTCTTGCAGTTTGATATAATGCAGTTCCCGATAGTTTCACACTAACGGGTTCTTTTGGCTATCGAAATACTCATATGGGAATCATAAAAGTGGAATTGCTAGATCACCCAACTACCTTAATAACACCTCATTCTGGATTGAATACGACTATGAAAGCGACGTTAATTTGACGTTTTCATCCATCTCCTGACGTCTCACTGAATGAAGTCTGAAGTGCACGCACAGTTGTGTTGCCTGCCGCAAGGATTCTGTGAAGTGTTGTGGCAGCTGGCAGTCATTGCTGAATACACACATGTGCAAATAACCTCACTGCTCTAGCGGAACTCGTCTTTGTTGCATTTTTTCCATACGGTAATTAGCACAATAACATAAGGCTTGTTCTGCTGAAGAACTTGATGCCCACAAGTCCTTAAATAATAATCTCCTAGCGGGAGGAATAAATACATGAAAGGAAAACAGACTGTTGGACGAAAGAATGGACAGCTCCCTGCTTTTGGCGTTTCCGATAGCGCCTACGATAAGAATCTGGTGTCATATTATGCTTCAGAACTCTAAACTGTTTATTTTTTTACTTCATACTAAAACAAAAGTTGTGATATGAGACGAGGAAATGACTTATATGCTTCTCAGGAACTTTAGTTTTTCGTGTTTATTTTCTCACTTCATATTAAAACAAGGGCGTTAATATGAGAAGAGGAAATGAAATATACGCTTCCAAGACATAATATTTCCTTGTGTGCTATTACTGCAAACATGAAAGCCCTGCAGTTAATTTTTGTATGTTGGATAAGTTTTGATATCACCTCACATTCCTTTGTGACAAGGTTCCTATTGTCTTGGGATTCAAATAGAGTGGACGTTTCATCACTGGTTAATATTCTGATGACTAATGACATGATACCCGTTGCAATTGCTCCATGGCACCTGTGAGTAGAGTCTCACGTTGGTTACTATAAGAACACGCAGGCAGTGATATCCGCTCACTGGAGTCAGAGCCAAGGTGATTTCTTTCTGTTTAGGGCGAAGCGTCTGCTGCAGTGTCCACGCTCAGCCAACATAAACAAATCGCGGCGGCATTGGGCACTGCTAATCGCTGCACTTGTCGCGAGCCTCGACAACAAGAGCGCACTGTCTCTGCTAACGATACTATGGAGTTAATAGATCTTACTTAACGGAATACGCAGGACGTGGGATGGGTAAAAATTCAGTTTGTAGCTTCCCATCGCATTAAAATACTTTACAGTCATATTTGATGCAATATTTATTGTTGGTTGTCTCTCTAATGTTAATAGTATTGATTCACATCGTGCGTTAACACGAAAACACACACACACACACACACACACAAACAGTCATTGATTCCTGTGAGGGTGACAACTACTGTGTGTTGAACAACACATGCACCAGTCAGTTCCTCAGTTGGCGTCGAGTGGATGAGATTTTTCAATTACCTTGCACTGCAAGAATTGTAAGGAGGGGACTGAAAGTAAGTGGACTTTATGTATGCTAAAGGGCTGCGACAAAGCAAAGCTTGACTGATTATCAGATAACTGTCCACATGGGCTTTGTGGACGAGTATACTTTTAGTAACCAACCCACCCACGATCATTACGTAAGATTTCTCGAGGGCGTAGGGGAATTGATTTCATTAAGTCCTCGACAGTGTAGCGTGATGGTTTACTTCCCACCATACGTTTTCTATATTCGTCCAAAGGTCGCTTGCATTTGTAGGGACACATGGCAATGACCTTGTTACCTCTGCCCACATATTCTCTATCTGGTTGATGCTCGGTGATCGTGGAACAAACGGCAACAGCTTCATCCTCTCTTGGCCCTGAAACCAATCTCGCACTGCTCTACTATGATGGATGGGTCTCTGCTCCTGTAAATACATTGTTATGTCGTTAGTTCATATATTTATATTTAAATAACGTATTTGTAATAAGCACAGTGTTTAAGAATTCATTCCCTGTCATAGATAAGTGATCTGGATTCAACAGTCCGATTAAGAATGTGGTTCACCCAGTCTATCATATGATGAGCGTCGTAGTCGGATAGCCACATTAAGACTGACTGGCTGAATCCGATTAGGACGATCTTGTATCGAAATGAAATTACAGAAATCGGATAATTTGAACGTCTGTATTGCAACAATGCTGCGCACATAAATTCCTATGATGGGGTAACAGCTAGCAACTGTCTAAGAAAAAGTGAGAAATATGTCTACTAGCAGCAATGTAACGTAATTATAAACCATGTTTATGTGATGGAAATACTGAATCGAACAACACACATCTATTTCAGTGGAGGGAAGATACACCATATCGGATTTGCTGATGACATAATGACAATAATAATAATAAAAATCCCGTGTGGCCGATAGGGGAAACCCTCCCCCATATGGATGGTACCGTGGAAATCAAATACTTGTGGTGAACCAAATACTAACACAATCCTGAACGGCTACTCAATCCGTTGAACCCAAAATCCAGACACATCTGAGTGAAAATCACCGCTACTCTGGTCACCGTCTGTTAGCTCAATGAGCTTGGCTGAAAATATTTGCTTCCAAAGGCTTAAACACCCTCTGGTCCTGTCCGGTCCTGGTATCACCCAGGCCAAACCAATGAAACACAAGAAAACATGAACTATGCAAGCAAAGGTAACATTATCCCAGGTGGTACACAACCTGGCCACCGATAGGCGGCAGTTGGATTTTCGCACTCTGGGGAGTCCAGGTTAGCACGGCAGAGAATATCGAAGATCTCTGGTAAATTTCCCTACAAGCAGAAAACATTCATTTGAAAACTAAACATCGATACATTGATCCAAACAAGAAACCTAAATAATCTCACAAAAGATATCGTCCGCCAAAAAATTCTCATCCTTGCTCTTCAAGAACCACGATTAATTGACAATTAAAACTTGCATTACGGAAACCATGGCATCTTCAAAATACAACAAAAGGTAGCGAAACTCGCACCAATCCTCGGCATTGCATTTCTCGAACACAGATCTATCAACAACTCTGTCGAAGAAATCACACCCATCAGCAATCGAGTTATGACTATGCTCATTCAGAGCCCCTATAAAAAATATACACTCATAAGTGCACATGCCCCCACCAACATCGAAAATAAGGAAAACACCGAAAATGTCGAAAAATTGTGGAACACACTCGAAAATACTATGAGCAAAATTTACCAAGATGACGTGAAAATACTAATGGGAGGCTTCAACTCTCTATTTGGGACAGAAAAAACCTGTAGAAAAATCATTGGTACAAATTCAACACACCGAAACGCTTAGACCAACAGCACACGTCTGACTGACATTTTCCAACAATTCAACCACAAAAGGATGTCTTCCCACTTAGGAAGTAGCCTGTTCCCAAGAAACATGTTTGGCTACCAGGTGCAAGCTGCTTTCGTTCGCCTTTCGAGACTCGCTGAAAGCCAGATTTTTAATTCTTTTGTAGCAGAGCTACAAGCAGGCAGATACAAACGCAATAAGGGAATCGTAAGACAACGCGCCTTGCTACTTTCAGTAACCCTTAGTGTCAGAGCGAAAACCTTACGGTACTGCCAAATTCATAATGACGACATATTTTTTGTTGTTGTGAATACATAATTATATCTATGAAATGCCACTTTTCATAATAATAGCGGATGATACAGGAAATGAAGTAAATACGGATCTTTTCGAAGTCAAAAGTCGGTAATGTCCTACTAATTCGTGTTAAAATACGCTCAATCGTCTCACAGATACTTAATGCTTTATTAAGATAGTCTGCCGTCGTGATGTTTCTGTAGTAAGCTGAATTTATTTTGTATTAGTACAGTGAATATTTTAATTGGATTTTCCGATAGTTTACTAAACGCAACAGTAATCATCAATGAGAAATTAATCAGCAAAAGAATTGTCTTTCACGGTATCTAAAACGATCTGACAATGCTAAAGTTGTTTACAAATTCTACGCCAGTGGAAACCTACTGGTTTCCACGATATAATTATACCAGAGTAGTTTTAAGAGTATTTTCGTCTAGAAATGAATTGCGTCGACGGTTGATCGATCAAGAGCGGGAAAGGTAAAACTTAACGAATATATGACGAGAGGGACAAGTGCTTGAGAGAGGACTTCTCTATCAATACAAGTGCCTGAGAGACGACTTTAATTTCAAACTCCTGGATAGTTTTGTTTCTCAAATCAAGAAGTGCGTTATCATGCAGTAGAACATGTGATGTAGTTGTGTTGGTCGATTTTCTTACGCTGAGACCGAAAGGTGTCTCAGTTGTTGGCAACAAATTCCAGCTGTGTTTTGGTAGAATTCGTAGCCCAAAACTCACTTTTGGAGCTACCAGATGTAAAATATTATGTTCACACTACTCTTTGCTCGAGTTTATGTCTTTTGGAGGGGCTCAGCCTTTCATTTCTTCTTAGGAAGTTAATGATAAAGGCATCATAACACGTCACCAGTTACAGTACTGCATACGAATGCTCAATGAGCGACCTGATGACGTTCAATAATAGTCACTCCGTTGATTTTTGTTGTTTCGAATTAGAGCATGTAGTACTCGTACACCAGACTTCTGAACTTTGCCTGTTGAATGCAAATGTCGCATGATGGTAAAATGGTAATCTATCACATATATCAGTAGTCGAGACTTGCTTAATGTGGAAAATCATTGATGCCAGAACGATCTTTGTTGAAACAAGAATATCTTTTTCTGGCGTATTTTTCCCAAAAGCACTCGCTCCACACACAATTCGAATCTTCCTAGCTGCCTCCTCTACATTCACCCCTCTGTTATACCAAAAGTAAACGTTGTGTTGCAGATGTTACACCTATTTCCACTTGCGACTCAATTTTACAATGCTTAACTGTAGTTCATGATTCTCAAGTATGCAAAATCCAATGCTTAACTGCAAGATGATAACTAGAACTTCAAATTCGAAAATGACAGTTGATACATACACTGACAGCGTCGCGCCGCGTTCACCCGAGCGGTGCCGGATTTCAGGCGGCGGGTGGCGCCTGGCCGGTGGCCGGTAGCCGCTGCAGCGCGAGGAAACGCTCGAGCGTAAGCTGTTATGATCGCGACGCAGCCACGAGCTGTCCTGCGGAATTGTTTCTGGAATACTTGTTATTGCTGGTGGGTAGAATGTTAAGCGAATTATCTTTGATGTTCAGTCAGACTCATAACTTTAGACCGACTGTGGGGGAAAAAAAAAAAAACTGTTGGACGCGAACAGGCGACTTTAAGCTTAGAACGCACGACGCTTGCCACTAGACCACGGGCTCACATAGTCCGACAACGTCTCGGAAGTAGACAATACTTCCTCCTAACACTTCCGCATCTTACAGTGTTGCCAGATTGTGCATATGGCCGGACTTAGAGTTGTCAGGGGCGGTCAGTTTTATTGGCCACTTTAAGTGAATGACTCGGACTTAGTCTCTGTGGCGGCCGACCGGCGGTCAGTTTTATTGTCTAAGACTGTACATCTACGTGATTACTCTGCTATTCACAATAAAGTGCCTGGCAGAGGGTTCAATGAACCACCTTCATGCTGCCTCTCTACCGTTCCACTCTCGAACAGCACGCGGGAAAAACGAACACTTTAAATTTTTCCGTGCGAGCCCTGATTTCTCTTATTTTATCGTGAAGATCATTTCTCCCTATGTAGGTGGGTGTCAACAGAATGTTTTCGCAATCGCAGGAGAAAACTGGTGATTGAAATTTCATGAGAAGATCCCGTCGCAACGAAAAACGCCTTTGTTTTAATGATTGCCACTCCAGTTCACGTATCATGTCTGTGACACTATCTCCCCTATTTCGCGATAATACAAAACGAGCTGCCCTTCTTTGTACTTTTTCGATGTCATCCGTCAGTCCCACCTGATGCGGATCCCACACCGCACAGCACTACTCCAGAATAGAAACCGAGCGAGCAAGGCGCAGTGGTTAGCACACTGGACTCGCATTCGGGAGGACGACGGTTCAATCCCGTCTCCGGCCATCCTGATTTAGGTTTTCCGTGATTTCCCTAAATCGCTTCAGGCAAATGCCGGGATGGTTCCTTTGAAAGGGCACGGCCGATTTCCTTCCCAATCCTTCCCTAACCCGAGCATGAGCTCCGTCTCTAATGACCTCGTTGTCGACGAGACGTTAAACACTAACCACCACCACCACCACCACCACCACCAGAATAGAGCGGACAAGCGTAGTGTAAGCAGTCTCTTTGGTAGACCTGTTGCACCTTCTAAGTGTTCTGCCAATGAATCACAGTCTTTGGTTTACTCTACCCACAATATTATCTATGTGATCGTTCCTATTTAGGTTATTTGTAATTGTAATCCCTAAGTATTTAGTTGAATTTACAGCCCCCAGATTTGTGTGACGTATCGCGTAATCTAAATTTAGCTGATTTCTTTTAGTATTCATGTGAATAACTTCGCACTTTTCTTTATTCAGGGTCAATTTCCACTTTTCGCACCACACAGATATGTAAATCATTTTGCAAGTCGTTTTGATTATCTGATGACTTTACAAGACGGTAAATGACAGCATCATCGGCAAACAATCTAAGACGGCTACTCAGATTTCTCCTATGTCAAATAGACGGCATACAATTCCTTGGGGAACGCCGGATATTACTTCTGTTTTCCCGGGTTCCCGGGTTCGATTCCCGGCGGGGTCAGGGATTTTCTCTGCCTCGTGATGACTGGGTGTTGTGTGATGTCCTTAGGTTAATTAGGTTTAAGTAGTTCTAAGTTCTAGGGGACTGATGACCATAGATGTTAAGTCCCATAGTGCTCAGAGCCATTTGAACCATTTTTTTTACTTCTGTTTTACTCGATGACTTTCCGCCTATTACTACGAACTGTCACCTTTCTGAAAGGCAATCATGAATCCAGTCGCACAACTGAGGCGATATTACATAGGCACACAGTTTGGTTAGAAGACGCTTGTGAAGAACGGTGTTGAAAGCCTTCTGGAAATCTAAAAATATGAAATCAATTTGACATCCCCTGCCGAAAGCACTTACTACTTCATGAGTATAAAGAGCTAGTTGTGTTTCACAAGAACGATATTTTCTGATTCCGTGCTGACTATATGTCAATAAATCGTTTTCTTCGAGGTGCTTCATAAAGTTCGAATACAGTATACGTTCTAAAACCCTACTGCAAATCGACGTTAGTGATATAGGCCTGTAATTTAGCGGATTACTCCTACTTCCCTTTTTGGATATTGGTGGGACTTGAGCAATTTTCCAGTCTTTAGGTACGGACCTTTCTGTGGGCGAGTGGTTTTATATAATTGCTAAATATGGAGCTATTTTATCAGCATGCTCTGAGAGGAACCTGACTGGTATACAATCTGGACCCGAGGCCTTGCCTTTATTAAGTGATTTAAGCTGCTTTGTTACACCGAGGATATCTACTTCTATGTTTCTCATCTTGGCAGTTGTTCTTGAATGGAATTCAGAATATTTACTTCGTCGTTTTTGGTGAAGGAGTTTCGGAAAACCGTGTTTAATAACTTTGCTTTAGTGGCACTGTCATCAGTGACTTCACCGTTGTTATCCTGCAGTAAACGTATTGATTGCGTCTTGCCACTGTGTGCTTTATGTATAACCAGAATCTGTTTGGGTTTTCTGCCGGATCTCAAAGCATAATTTCGTTGTGGTAATCATTAAAAGCATCTCACATTGAAGTACGTGCTATATTTTGAACTTCTGCCAATCTTGGGGATTTTGCGTTATTTTAAATTTGGCATACTTTTTTCACTGCTACTGCAACAGCGATCTGACCTCTTGTGTACCATGGGAGATCAGTACCATCACGTACTAGTTTGTGGGGTATATATCTCCCTTAATTGCTGTCAGTACTATCTCTTTGAAACCATTCCAAAACTTTTCTACGCTAACATGGTCAGATCAGGAGTGAAGACTGTCTCTTAAAAAGACGTTAAGAGCATTTTTATCAACTTTTTTTAAATAGATATACTTTGCGTTTCTTTTTGATGGTTGTAGGTGTTATGGTATTCAGCCTAGCAGCAACTGCCTTGAGGTCGCTAATCCCTGTATTCGTCACAGCACTCACTACTTGTCCAGGATTATTTGTTGCTAAAACTTGCGGTAGCGTTCTCGCTTCCCGCGCCCGGGTTCCCATGTTCGATTCCCGGCGGGGTCAGGGATTTTCTCTGCCTCGTGATGACTGGGTGTTGTGTGCTGTCCTTGGGTTAGTTAGGTTTAAGTAGTTCTAAGTTCTAGGGGACTGATGACCATTGATGTTAAGTCCCATAGTGCTCAGAACCATTGTTGCTAAAAGGTCAAGTATGCTTTCGCAACCATTTACGCTTCGAGTGGGCTCATGAACTAATTTTTCAAAATAATTTTCTGAGAAAGCATTCAGTACAATTTCGGATGATGTTTTATGTCTGCCGCCGGCTTTAAACGTATAATTTTTCCAGAATATCGAGGGTAGATTGAAGTCACCACCGACTATAATTGTATGAGCGGGGTACTTATTTGGATTGAGACTCAATTTTCTTTGAACTGTTCAGCAACTATGTCTTCTGAGTCGGGGGGTCGGTAAAACGATCCAAGTAATAGTTTAGTCCGATTGTCAAAAAATGGTTCAAATGGCTCTGAGCACTATGAGGTCATCAGTCCCCTAGAACTTAGAACTACTTAAACCTAACTAACCTAAGAACATCACACACATCCATGCCCGAGGCAGGATTCGAACCTGCGACCGTAGCGGTCGCGCGGTTCCAGACTGTACAGCCTAGAACCGCTCGGCCACCCCGGACGGCAGTCCGATTGTCAGGTCTAACCTCTACCCATACTATTTCAAATGAACTATCTACTTCAATTTCGCTACAAGGCAAAACACTCTGACTGCAATAAATACTCCACCTCCAACTGTATTTAATGTATCCTTTGTGAACACTGTTAGATCGTTTGAAAAAATTTCGGCTGCACTTATTTCTGGCTTTAGCCAGCTCTCTGTACCTGCAACTATTTGAGCTTCAGTGCTTTCTATTACGGCTTGGAGCTCTGGTTCTTTCCCAACACAGCTACGACAATTTACAACTACGATACCAATCGTTTCTGCAACTACCTTACTGTGTTTTACCTGCCCAGTTTCTGACGGACGCCTCTTCTGTGGTTCCCTGAGACCCTCTAAGTCATAAGATGACAAAAATAAAGAAGCACAATTTGACTTAAAATGAACTAAATTCCGTGCGAACGGACCTTGGAAGGCCCAACGGTACCGACCGGCCGCCTTGTCATCCTCATCCCACAGGCGTCATTGGACGCGGATATGGAGGAGCATGTGGTCAGCACACTACTCTCCCGGCCGTATGTCAGTTTCCGAGACCAGAGGCGCTACTTCTCAATCAAGTAGCTCCTCAGTTTGCCTCACAAGGGCTGAGTGAACCCCACTTGCCAACAGCGGTCGGCAGACCGGATGGTCACCCATCTATGTGCTAGCCCAACCCGCCCGCACTTAACTTCCGTGATCTGACGGGGACCAGTGTTACCATTGTGGGAACCCGTTGGCACAATTCCACTTGATAAATGAAAGAAACTTAGAAAAAATAAATAAATAAAAAACTTACAAAAGATTCACTTTGAATAGTATAGTTTCTTCTCACGGTCATATTGCATAACACATTGTTTACGAAACAGTTCGCCCTCCTCGTAACTGGAGACACTTTTGAATGCAGTTAAGCAAGCGTCCTCCCAAATTGTCCAGATAAATCTGTGTCATATTGTTGTATTCCTCCACAGCGATCTCTTTGATGCCCTGTAAGGTCTTTGCTGTTGTAACGGGAGTATTGAAAACCGCTCGTTTTAGCATGACCCATGCACTCTCAGTGTGGTTCAGATCTGGAGGATTTGGAGACCACTCCGACCCACTCATTCTGTGCTCCACTAGGAAGGTGTTCACAAGATTGTAAGGATGAGGATGACCATTATTGTCTATAAGCGTGAATCCCGCTCCAATATGTTGACCAAATGGAGCCACATTGCGAACAAGGATGTCGTCCCTATACTTCACACCGGTCACCCTCCCACGTATTGGCAAAAGATGTGTCCTGCGGCCACGCATGACTCCATGCCAAAACATGACTGAACCTTCTTAACGGTGGCGGTCTGCGCTAGAGTTAGGATGTAAAAGTTGCCCTCGATCCCTCCGCACACGAGTATCATTATCGTCAGGGTGGAGAGTGAATTGGGTTTCATCAAAAAAAGAGCGTTGTGTCCCACTGCTGCCTCGTCCACAAAGAGCTGTTTCATGCCCACGTGACACGATCCCCTCTTCGCATCCGATTTAGAGTAGGAGCCTTGAGAGGACTTTCGGGACCTAATCCCTGATCATGGGGCCTATTCCGTATCGTTTGTGTTGACAATTTCACTCGTATGGCTGTTTGGAACTGCTGCTGTAGCATCGTGTTGAGGCTTTCTGATCGCCATTATAGGCAGATATCAAACCTGCACACCTATTGTTTTTCTTCCACAGCCACTTCTGTGATGCTCTTCAACTGATCCTGTGGCCAGATACTTCTTCCAGTTTCTAGAGAGATCACTTTGACTCACAGCGGCGTCCACCTGTGCCATTCCCTGCTTCACTGAAGTGACTGTACTGAGCCTATGACCGTTCGTTATTGTTTTCCGAACCATCCTGAAGCAACAGAATTCTCGTAATGACACACTTTACTGCAATGTTTAGATGTGACACGTTTGCCGTAGACTGCCTATACTGCCCCCTCACGGTAGAAACATGGGACTGTTTCCGCTGGAATAACTTCATAAATAAACTAATGTACTGATATCACAACGTATTTCTGGATCACGTCGTAAAATACACGTATCAAAGTTTCGGCAATATGCAACTTTTATTTTGATCACTGTTGTAGAAGCCAATCTCTGGGAAGATCAGTTTGGGTTCCGGAAAGTTATAGCAACACGTGAGATGAGTTATCCTAGAAGACAGTTCAAGAAAGGTAAACCACACTTGCAAATTGGTAGATTAAGACAGACATTTTGACAAGAATGCACCATTTACAATACAGACGGTAGCACAGATAAGCACGAGGAGAAAAAGGTTGTCTACAAACCGTACAGAAACCAGACTGCCGTTTTGTAAGTCAGACGATATGAAGTAGCAACGGTGGTTGAAAAAGGGAGTGAGATATATTTGTAACAAATCCCTGACGTCACTTTGAGCAACCGGTGAGAAAAACCAAGGAGAAGTTTGGACACCGAATTAATATTCAGGCAGGAGAAATTATATGTTGCAGACGACATTGTCAGAGATGGCGTAGTGCTTGTAATAACAGTGGTACGGAACGGACATTGTCTTGAAAAGAAGTTATAATATGTAAGCAAAAGTAAAATGAGGTTAATGGAATGTATTGGAAGTAAATCAGCGATGATGAGGGAATTATATTAGGGAATGGGACACTAAGAGTATATATGAGTTTTTCTAGTCATGTGGCAAAATATCTCATGATGGTAGATGTAGAGGAGATATACTGTAAAATGCCGACTGACAATCGCCGGAAAAAAACATTTCTGGAAAACCGAAATTTTTCAACATCAAACATAAATTTGATTGTTAGAAAGTATATTTTGAAAACATTTGTAGTATAGCGCTGTGAGGAAGTGAAAGACCGTATGGCATTTATTGACCGGGATATCCCTTTCGGGATTCGGCCGTCGTATTGCAAGTCTTTTTAATTGACGCCACTTCGGCGACTTGTGTCTCATTGATGATCAAAGACACACAACACCCAGTCTCTCACCGGGAATCGAACCTGCCCCCCCCCCCCCCTGGCGTGGTAGGCAGTAACGCTACCGCTGAGCTACGGAGTCGGACGTTGTGAGGAAGTAAAATGTGGATGAAAAACAGTAGAACAAGAAGAGAATAGAAGCTCCTGAAATGTGTTGCTGCAGAAGAATGCTGAATATCATACGGATAGAACAAATAACTTCAGGAGGTACTGAATGGAAATGGGGAGAAAAGAAGTCTGAGGCGCAATTTGACCAAATGAACAGATACTTTGATAGAACATATTCTCAGACATCAAGGAATTGTCAGTTTCGGTGTGGAATTAAGTGTGAATGGTAATAATTGTAGACGGAGACCAAGGCTTGAATATAGCAAGAAGATTCAAATGAATGTCGGTTGCAGTAGTTTCGCAGAGATACACAGGCTTATTCATATAAACTCTCGTTCAGAGTTGCATCAGACAACAACATGTGTAACAAGTCGCACAACTTTAACTTCGGAATTTTTTTTTCATCAGTGGTCTGGATTGATTGATGGGAACTGCTATGATTTCCTTCTTGTTCCAACCTCTTAATCTCTGAGTACCACTTACACACATTGTCTTCTATTATTCGTTGTATATATTCCAGTCACTGGTTTAAACTGCAAATTTTACCATATACTGTTGTTTCTAGTACCGTATAAGTTGTTCCCCGCTGTCTTGCCACATGACCAACCGACCCATCCGTACTTCTAATTTAATTTTTCTTCACATTCCTCTTCTCGCGAGTTCTGCGTAAAACCACCAAATTTTCCACATACTTCTTTAATACAACGCCTCAAACATTTCATTTGCCTTCTGGTTTTCCAACATTTCATGATTAAATTCCGCATCATATTGCGCCCCAGATGTACATTCTCAGAAATTCTGTTCTCAATTTGTAAGATATATTTGATTCTGGTCGGCATCTTTAGACGACAAATGTTCGTCTGTGCTAGTTTAGTTCTTATCTCCTCGTTGCTTCTTTGAAGGTAACAGAATTTTTTAATTTGGTGCACTACAAGCCCCATTTTCGATATTAATATTGTTACCTATCTCAATCCATGTGCTCCTTAATACTTCTGTATTATTTTGATTTACTTTCAACGTATATCCTGTTCTCAACAGATTATAAATTCCATTCAAAGGTCTTGTAATGCTTGCTCGCTTTCACACTGCATAAGAAGTTTTGTTTGGCGAATAATTTTTATATCTCACTTCAAATTACAGCATTTTATACTCCTCTAAAAATAGCCTATTATTCTTAGAAACATTTTCTTGATCGATGGTCATTTTAGAACTTCACTGTTCGCACTGATTATTTGTCATACACGATTTACTGCAATGAAGTCTAAAAAGTGAAAGGCGGTTGGAGTATGTATGTAAAAGCACCAAAAAACTGACACTTCTAAACTGACCATGCGCAAAAATCTCTACAGTTGGCTCAAAAGGAACAATAACGATAATATATAGAATTCTTTCTTTTGGAAATATGTCTTTTTGTACATACCCTTGATGGATTATACCTAAGCGTATTCAGTAGCTAAGCTCATCGCAATTCCATTGTTTTCTAATTCTCTACGGAACAAGTCTAAGTAACATAAGTTTGTGAACCGTGAGGTTAAATCAGAGTAGTTCGGTGGGAGCATATCAAACACCTGTTTCACTCGGTGTCGTGAACCATAGAAACTTTTAATTAAAGTGTCTTCGTATATATCTGATTTGACTGGGACGTTGTTTCACATTTTATATAACTTTTTAATATTTCTACAGATCATATTCACCTGTTAACATCATTCATTTGTGTTGTTTAATGTTGTGATGGGAGGACACGCCTGCGAGTGAGTACAACCTTTTCGGAGCGAATGAACCATGAAACAGGCAGTAGCCGCCAACATCACGGAACGGCCTTATGCAGTGTGCAGAGTACTGCCAGAAACATCGATCATTCGATGCAATGCGCTGTACGAAATTTGCTCCCTCGCCAGCCAGACTTTGATCAGATTGGACGGCTCAGCGGCAGCAGCGAAAGTCCAACTAATGGCCCGTGGCACAGCTTTCCGCTCTAGGCTGGCGTGCGATCTGGTCAGGGACTTTCAAACGCCTGCCTGGGTCATAGAGGTACGGACACGGAACACTGCACTTACTTGTTCTCTCTCTCTCATTTCTCTCCGCTAAGGCGAGGGCCTTTTGTGATAGAATATTGTTATCACAGTCCCGTCGATAGTGTCTCGGCAATAATGCTGAGAATAAGCTCGTATCAGCAGAATGGCGTCTGATTGTCTGCAAAGCCCTGTGGGAACTCTGGACCTTACGGAACCTACATTTCGTAACCGTTCACTCTGTTACATAATCGTATGCGAACGGTCGTGTGGTGGATTCTCAAACTACCAACCCTCAGTATTTCTTTTCTCTTACACTAGCCGCCACTTTCACCACCAGTGATAATTTGTTCATATGAAGTACGTTGCAGATAGTGAAGCGAGACGAAAATTTTATTGTGGTAGCGGACTGGAATTCCATAGTATGAAATGGAACAAAATGGAAAGTAGTAAGAGAACGTGGCTGGGTGAAAGGAATAAGGAGAGAGGAACGAAACCGGAAGTTGCCCAATAGGGTTTTGCACAGATGACAATTTAATAATTGCTAATACTTTGTTGGTCAGCTTACGTAGCTCCTTGGTCAGCGTGTTTGGCTACTATGCGGATGACCCGGGTTTCATTCCCGGTACTGCTGGGGATTTTTCCATGGCAGGAGGGTTGGTATGGGAAGGAGTCAGCGTCGTGGGAATGACTGAGGAGCTCCTTGAATGAGAAGTAGCGGCTCCGACGTCAAGAAAGCCGCCAATACCTGGGAGAACCGTGTGCTGACCTCGTCCACTCTACATCACATCCCATGACGCAACTGGCAATGGATGACACGGCTGTCGGTCGGGTCCCATTGGTCCATGAAGGCCAGGATAAGGGTCTTTTCTTTGCTAATGCATTGTTTAAAATTTGTGAAAGAAAGTTGTATAGGAGGAAGAGGTGGTTGTTGTTGTGGTCTGAAGTCCTAAGACTTGTTTGGTGTGGCTCTCCTCACTGCTCTATCCTGTACAAGTCTCTTCATCTTCGAATAACTTCTGCAACCTAAATCATTCTGAATCTGCTTACTGTGTTCATCTCTTAGTCTCCCTTTACAATTTTTAGCTCCCACACTTTCCTCCAGTACTAAACTGGTGATCCCTTGATCTCTCAGAATGTGTCCTAACAATCGACACCTTCTTCTAGTCAGATTGTGCCACAAATTCCTCTTCTCCCCAGTTCTGTTCTGTACCTTCTTATTAGTTACGTGATCCACCCCTTTAATTTTCAGCATACTTCTGTAGCACGACATTTCAAAACCTTCTACTCTCTTCTTGTCTAGATTCTTAAGTGTCCATGTTTCACTTCCACACATGGCTACACTCCAGACAAACACCTTCAGAACGGAATTCCTAACACTTACTCGACGTCAACAAATTTCTATTTTTCAGAAATGCTTTTCATGCTATTGCCAGTCTAAGTTTTATATGCCGTCGTCAACTATTTTGCTGCCCAGACACTAAAACTCATCTACTACTTTAAGTGTCTCGTTTCCTAACCTAATTCCCTCAGCATCACCTGATTTAATTCGACTACATTCCATTATGTTTTGTTTTTGTTGATGTTCATCTTATATCCTCCTTTCAAGACACTGTCAGTTCCGTTCAACTCTCTCCCAAGTCCTTTGCTTTCTCTGACAGAATTAAAGTGCCATCGGCAGTCCCTAAAGTTTTTATTTCTTTTCCCTGAACTTCTACTCCAAATATTTCTTTGGTGATAGGCTACAGCTCTGTCTCACTCACTCTGAACGACTGCTTCCCTTTCATGCCCCTCGACTCTTATAACTGCCTCCTGGTTTCTGTACAAATTGTAAATAACCTTTCGTCTCCTGTATTTTACCTCTACTACCTTCAGAATTTCAAAGAGAGTGTTCCAGTGAACTTTGTTAAAAGCTTTTTCTGAGTCTACAAATGCTATAAACTTAGATTTGCCTTTCCTTAAGCTATCCTTTAAGATAAGTCGTAGGTTCGGTATGGCAAGTAATAACGCTGACGCAGAATTTGAAGCTTTTAAGTATTTGATCTTATTTAGTATTATTTAGACATTGTTATGCTTCTTTGTAATAATATCATTCTGCGTTCAGCGCTCCCGTCTTTTGCGACTTTCTAGTACAGGGGTCCCGACAAGAGAGTGAGAGAGAGAGTGAGAGATCAGCATTTTAAAAGAAGCGCCAAGCTCTTGTTGGTACCAGTAATATACTCTCCTACATACATACCTACTTCCAAGGCAGATACGTATTTCATATTAATGATTTCAATTTTTGTATCACGCGAACCATGCAGAAGCAGTAAGTAAGTGTGTAGTGCCAGGAATTCGCGATGAGAGCGCAGCCTGTTCCCCTCCTCCCTCCCCCCCCCCGTCCACACATACACATACACATACACACACACACACACACACACACACACTCACACGGTCACTCTTACCCGAACCATCCCTATGTTTGGTGCAGATAGGCGGAGATTCCTTTGTCTGCTACTATCTCCCTTGAAACTTAGCGTGTGGAGAACAGGTTGTAGTGTCCGATAACGACTAACGACCGCATTTATATTTATTGTAATTTTATTCGTGTTAAACTTTCAGCTAAAAAACTGAAGTAGTAATTAGAATGATAAGCGAAAATGCACAAAAGTAGTAAACATCTTTATTTTTTGAAAATCGCAGAATTTGGGTACCGTCTGTTGAATCGTAAGCCTTCCTAACAATTATAAACAAAGACTTTTTCCATAACTTTTCCAAAATTTACCATTGGTATCAACTGAATTTCATTTCTTATTGCTATTTTCAGATCATCTTAGTTGTTGGTTTATTGACATATACTTTAGACTAAACCCCACAACAAATATCTGGGAGGCCAATGTATGTCACCAAATCTCGAAATACTTGATCACATTGCAAATGTCTTTTGCAATAATTTCCTTGTCTAAAGATTTTCATGGCTTGTTGAAACGTCTTGCTGAAAGAAAATGTTCCCATGTTAGGGGTTCCGACTCTATAGCTCAGAAATTAAATATTCTCTAGACATCTGTTTGTAACGGTCGCCATTAACAATTAAAGTAATACTATTTTCGTTTCAAAAATCTATGAGCCTGTTATCCTTGGTCTTCATACTGCGCACCATACGGTAACATCTATGAAATGTAAAGGTCGTTCACGAATCTCACGTGGGATTTGTCCAGACCATGATCAAACATTCTGTTTATTCACGTAACTGGATAAAAGGAAATGTGAATATAGGTGGGCTCCTACAGAGGAGATAACAGCAAACAGCCACTTTTTATAATGCTATTCATTATTTAAATACGGCCGTTACCGGTTTCGAACCGACAGGTTCATCATCAGATGGCTCGTTCACGTTAAGATACATTTTACATTAGCTTTCACTTTTTGTTTTCCCAAATGATAAAATTTCATTGGGTTGCGGTACCGTTGAAAAATGCGCGCCCTTGCATTCCAGTGTTGAATGTTTGTGTTCATGCAGCAGCGAAGACTATATGAAGCACTTCCATATATGCGGTGAGTGGTGCTTTAGATTATGTACATGTATACACACAATCTAAAGCACCACTCACCGCATATGTGGTGAATCTTCATCGTGTGTTAATGGTGCTTTACATTATGTGTATACATATATAAGGGGCGTTCGAAGAGAAACGATCCGGAGGCATAATTACAGAAACCAAGACCTGTATCTTAGAAGTATTGACCCTAGCTGCTGAGACACTTGTCCCATTGACACACAAGGTGGTGAACGGCTGTCTCATGAAGTTCCCGGGGCTGCGATGTTAACCAGTTCCGCACGTACAGCTAGACGTCGCCGTCCACACGAGTGCAGGAAAGGTTATGCTGACATTCTTCTTTCAGCAAGATGGGCCCCTTCCGATTCACTTCCTGCAGCACGGGATAACAGTGAGTGCCCAGCGTTACTCGCAAACCTTACCACCCTTCGCCTAGCGATCAAATCAAAACGACCAGGCAATCTCACCCGTGGGGTCATTGTGCTCCACGACAATGTAAATCCTCATATCGCCAACACAGTCGCGGCACTCTTGCATAAATTCAAATGGGAGGTTCTCGGCCACCCTCCATACAGCCCGGACCTCTCTATCTATGATTACGCCATTTTTGGTCCCCTTAAAAAGGCTCTGAGGGACAAACGATTCAACTCGGACGACGACATCCAACTGTACCTATGGAACTGGTTAACACTGCAGGCCCGAGAACTTTGTGAGACAGCCATTCACCGCCTTGTGTCACAGTGGGACAAATGTCTCAACAGCCATGGTCAGTACTTCTAATATACAGATAAGGGTTTCTGTACTTACGTCTCCGGCTTATTGCAGTAGTGTAAACTAGGCTTTACGTTCATGCGTTTGACGAAAACAGGAAAGCCGTCTGATGATCAGCCGTATAAATTCGAAACCAGCACCGTTACCTTTTGTATAAAGTAACCTAAAGCCAATTTGTGGCTGGTTGCTGTACACCGTCAGCAGTTTTCGTATAACAGCCACGGTCACCAATCATCTCTTTATTTGACATTGCAGCAGGAATATTTATAACATGAACAGAGAGAGGCCATTAGCAACGTACAGGGGTTTGTGTTCATATTCCGTTAGAAAGGTATATAATAAAATTTTAAACAATAACACGCACACAGCTTGCACTAAGACAGAAAATTGAATCTGCCTCTATGCTGAGCACACATTACAGGAACGACTAATAATATTCATAAATTATCTAGGGAACACAAAGGCAACAGAAAGAAATAAGCGTAGAGTAAAGGCAAGTTTATCAACATGACTACCGACTAACGCATCTTAACAACACTGGGATTAAAGGAAACAGAAAACACACAAATGGTAACCACTCGGCACGACAGGTAACTACAAATAGCTTCACGTAGAGCTTACACACAAAGATGGTCACAAACTGTCTGTCTGTTAAGAACCCTTTTTCTCAGGAACAGATAGACGAATCAAGTCCATATGGCACATATAGTCCACCCTGTCTGTACTGTATGTAGCTGTGACACAACACACTCAGTACCAAGGTCGTCTCCACCAAATTCGAGTGTCACATTTCTCAGGCATGTAATTCACAGATCAGTAATGCAGACTCTCTAAGTGCTACTCAGATCCGGCAATTGTTCGCGGCGGCCATGTGTCATATAACTGCCAGGAGCTGCTGTTGAATGGCCGTCCTCCTGTTAACAATCGACAACAACTGAGGCCGAGTTGATTCTGTGCGGCGTTAAGTCAACGCGATGGACCACGTGCGTAGGCTGTTACTAATCGCGCTTTCGACACGTATCGGAGGCGTACATGGCTCAAAATTCGTACCACAGAACATACAGTGTAGTTGTGGTCATTAATTAATTAACTGCCATTCTGTAATAATATGGTCGTTAACATTACTTATACAGGGTTGACGGAAAGTTTGTCCCTTTCTTGTGTTCCGTGCCTCAATCTATGAAAACGCAGCCCTTATAGGATCGCTCCTTTTTTCGTCTGTCTGTCTGTGTATCTGCCTGTCTGTTAAGAACACTTTTTCGCAGGAACAGACCGACGGATCGAGTTCAAATTTACGTCACGTATTACGTATTTACGTCTGTTGTCCATTGTAGGTGTAAAGATTTTAAGCTTCTAAGTCACTTCAGTCAAAAAGATACGACCATTTATATCACATATTTTTATACTCGAAACTCACTCATCAAAAGATGTGGGGTGCTTCGCCGGCCGAAGTGGCCGTGCGGTTAAAGGCGCTGCAGTCTGGAACCGCAAGACCGCTACGGTTGCGGGTTCGAATCCTGCCTCGGGCATGGATGTTTGTGATGTCCTTAGGTTAGTTAGGTTTAACTAGTTCTAAGTTCTAGGGGACTAATGACCTCAGCAGTTGAGTCCCATAGTGCTCAGAGCCATTTGAACCATTTGTGGGGTGCTTCCTGTTGACCTAGAATCATGAAATTTGGCAATATGCAAGGTTTCACAGTACACGTTCAGGACAACATCCGAAAATATCATAGGACTTTTTTTCTCATTGTTTACCCATATGTCTATCTGACCGTATTTGAAAACGTCTTTTTCTCTGGGACAGGTTGGCGTATCGAGTTCAGATTTATGTCGCATCTTTAAGTTATGGTTGTTTGGCGGTGTAAAAGTTTTAAGCTACTAAGCCATAAGCAACCAAAATATTCGGTCATTTATCCCACAAATTTTGATATCAGCAAATTCACTCACAAAAACCTGTATGATTCTTCCCGTTGACCTGCAATCAAAAAATTCGGCAGGAAGATAGGATTCATAGCACAAGTAAAGTAAAAAAAAATCTTTAACTTGTTGAATTGTTGATATGACACAAAAAATATCTTTTGCAGTTTGAACAATTATTGCATTCATCATCCGTCAAATCATAATAGACGAACATTATTGGACGTGGACATAAAATATAAGTTGCAGTCATGTTTTAGTAAGTAAATAAAAATGTTTTATTTCATCTTCTCTCTCTACGTGCATAAGCTGAAGTCCCCTCCTCACTTCCTTTTGTATGTCCAGGCTAGTCTGAGGAACTACTGTAGAGATTTTGATACGGTCTTGGAATTCCCGGGACCAGTATCCCGCCAGGATCTATACTGATAACAGGCAAAAATCATTGCGATTCTCGATTCCCATACAGATAGTTAAATTTTCACGGAACCCTCAGTGGACGAGTCCTACTAGCAGTTGCCCTTTTTTTTTTTTTTTGTAAACAAAGCCACCAACGTTTGATTTTACTACCACTTTGGCTGTATGAACTTTATGCCATTGTGTTTTACTTGATGAATAATAATGAACACATTCCGACAGTTGATTGTCTGCTATTGGTAAATGTTGTTGTTGTGGCGCAGTTCTTTTTAGAAGATTATTTTTATATGTTTAACACACTTGTACCTGAGAAGTTAACGAAAATTTATCGTTAAATAGTTTCGTTGGGTACTCTCATGTATTTATCCAATGGAAGAACAGAAAAAATTAATGTCACCTCTAAATTTTAATTAAGGAGATAAAAAAAGACATTGTTGTAAAAGATTAAGTTTCTTCAATTTAATGGATTTACACACTGCTTATTTAAATTAATTTTTAAGGTTGTCTTTTTGCTGCTGTGTGGTTATTTGTGTTTTTCGTCTATTTTAAGGCTGCAATTAAAAACAGGACCAAAACGAGAACATCTTCGTTTTAAGATTCAAGGCCACCCTGCCACTAGAGTTTATAATACAGAAATTGCTCAAACACTCAACGTTGATTCAACAACCGTCAGAATTTGGATACATAGAGGTGACTGTAATGTTAGAAACAGGAACAGAGTTAGACGACCAACAATAGTCCAACAAAACATTAAATAAAATTAGGCAAATGGTAAAGGACATGGCGTTGGTAGTCGAGCAGTTGACTGACAGTAAAACAGCAGACTATCCGTTGGACAACTGTAACAGATAGACAAAACATACTTACGTAGTAAAATGGCACACCCACAGCCGTCCTTTCGATATTATTTATCATTGGACGACCAGTTTCGGAGATTCAATACACCACGTACAAGCCTCAACTGACGCTGAGGGGCTTAACTCCAATAGTTTACGATTCCATCACGGGCCAACATCTATGAACTGGTTTCCGTAGACTATAACAAAGATGCTGTGTCTCCTACCATCAACTATTTGGTAGCTGATAATTGTAGTTAGCCCCCTCAGCGTCAGTTAAGGCCTGAGGATGGCGTATTGAATCACCGAAACTGGTAGCCATATAATAAATAACATCGAAAGGACGACTGTGGATGTTCCATTTACTTACATAAGTGAACGGCCGAAGTCCCTCAAACATTGTCAGAAAGATGGGCATAAAAAAACACACTTACGTCCGATCAACAAAACCCATGCTGTCAGAAAAAAAATTGTTGATCATCAGGCATTTTGAGAAAGAAGAATGTCTGATGGTTCCAGCGATGCCAACCCTGAAGGAAAGAGCCAAAGGATGGGCATTTTGTTTAAAGATATAGGTCTAGGCAGAGTCAAACAATCAAAATGCCTAATCCTATACATGATCCAGAGAAAATTTCAACAGTCCACAAACGAAAACAAGATAATATTCACTGCTGGCAGTCCTGAGACTGCACGCGGCTGATGCAAAAAAGACCGTCAGTGTTGATCGTTGTCAGGAAAGGATTGCTCCCGTCTTATGTTGAAGCACTCCAGAATGGTCTTTCCCCAAAGCCAGACAACGCTCTTCTTATGGAAGACGTAACAACAGCTAACACACCCAAATAACAGTGCTTCGGAAGAGAACATTCGCTGATGCTTGGAATGACTGGCCTGGAAGCAGACCAGACCAAAATCCTATAGCGCACTCTATGGACCAGACTCTAGGATGCAAGCTAGACGCAGTGCAAATACTGAAAAAATGGACAAATGACTGCCCAGATCATGAATTCAAATATGGTAATTTGTTTGTTATTTTTTTTTACAAAAAAATTGTGTCATAAAAATATTAGAATAAGAAGGAACTTTATGTCCACCCTGTAGTAACAGTAACAGTGTTATTTTGCTGTAGCTACTTCGTTATTGTTCAACTTAACGTAACTGTAGAAAATACAACTTATGGTAGGTATGCTGTGTAACAGTCCATAACGCAGACAAATGGTGTTGCAGCGGCATGGCAGGAGCGCGAGCAGAACGTGAGCTCGCTGTACGACGAGCTGTTCCGGTGCTTCCGCTGCGCCCCCGGCTGCGCCACCTGCCGCGACCTTTCGCCCTGCCTCGCGCCCTACAACTGGCCCTTCAGGTGAGACGCCACTGCTATGCCTTCACTACCCGTCTGCTGCTTCAGTGACGATTACTCTTTCCTTCATGTAACCGTAGGGCCAGTGTACCGGGTGATCAAAAAGTCAGTACAAATTTGAAACTGAATAAATCAGGGAATAATGTAGATAGAGAGGTACAACTTGACACACATGCTTGGAATGACATCGGATTTTATTAGAACCGAAAAAAATACAAAATTTCAAAAACTGTCCGACAGATGGCGCTTCATCTGATCAGAATAGCAATAACTAGCATAACAAAGTAAGACAAAGCACAGATTATGTTCTTTACAGGAAATGCTCAATATGTCCACCATCATTCCTCAACAATAGCTGTAGTCGAGGAATAATGTTGTGAACAGGACTGTAAAGCACGTCCGGAGCTATGGTGAGGCACTGGCGTCGGATGTTGTCCTTCAGCATCCCTAGACATGTCGGTCGATCACGATACACCCCAAAGCCAATAATCGCGCGGACTGAGGTATGGGGACCTGGGACGCCAAGCATGACGAAAGTGGCGGCTGAGCACACGATCATCACCAAACGACGCGCGCAAGAGATCTTTCACGCGTCTAGCAAAATGGGGTGGAGCGCCATCCTGCATATACATCGTACGTTCCAGCAGGCTGGGGATGATGCGATTGTGTAACATATCGGCGTACCTCTCACCCGTCACCGTAGCAGTTACAAAACCAGAATCACGCATTTCCTCGAAGAAAAAAGGCCCGATAACGGTAGATGTGGTAAATCCAACCCATACCGTGACTTTCTCGTCGTGCAATGGAGTTTCCACGACAGTTCTAGGATTTTCGGTAGCCCAAATTCGCAGTTGTGGGCGTTGACAGATCCTCGGAGCGTGAAATGAGCTTCGTCGGTCCACAACACGTTACTCAACCAATCGTCATCTTCCGTCATCTTTTGAAACGCCCACACCTCAAATGCCCTCCGCTTCACTAAATTGCCAGGTAACAGTTCATGATGCCGATGGATTTTGTACGGATAGCATTGGAGGGTACGCCTAAGTGCCAACCAAACAGTAGTGTACGTAATGCCGGTTCGACGTGCGACTGCACGAGCGCTGACTTCCCCGTGCATAGATGAACCCGCTACAGTCTCCATTTCTTCCTCAACTGTCTCAGTAGCATTACGCCTTGTGCTTGGTCGGCCACTACGGGGTCTATCGTCTAAACAACCCGTGGCTTCGAACTTCGAAATCATTCTCGCGACAGCTGCATTTGTCAACGGGCCTTTACCCGTTCGAATCCCCTTCCTGTGGCGATAGGATCGTAACGCTGAACTAGCACATTCCCCATTCTGATAATACAGCTTCACTAAAAGCGCCTTTTCAGGTGACGTCGACATGCTGCGACTGCTGGCGCATCTGATTCTGTATCTCATTACAGCTCCTTTTATACACGATTGCCATGCGCAGTCATTGACGTTTTGCTGTCCAGCGCCATGTGTCGGACATTTTGTGAACTCTTTTTTTTTTAGTTCTAATACAACCCCATGTCATTTCAAGCATGTGTGTCAATTTTTACCTCTCTATCTACATTATTCCTTGGTTTATTAAGTTTTCAAATTTATACTGACTTTTTGGTCACCCGGTATACTGGTTTAGAGTACGGGTGGGCAACCGGCGGCCGACGGGTCGGGTCCGGCTCGCAGTTCGTTTAAATACGGCCCTCGGAAAAACATTCAGGGAAGACAGAGCATGGACGCGTTAGAATATTGCAGCTGTTGATACTAAAGGTAATTTTTAATGAACTGGACGGAACCAATTACGTTTGTAGACATTTATTCTTCCATGCTGATATTTCAATATGCCCGGCATTCTGTTTTCGGTGTTTACATTTTGAGCATTGTTTCTTCACTAACGGCGTTATAGAATTTCGCATCGTAAGTCTTAAGACAGTTGTTGTAAAACGTCATTGTTCACGATGCTTAAATAAATATAAACATATCAATATGGGATGAACATGAAATGAATATTCTTTCAAAACCGGCAGATTTGAAGCATAATTCGTTGGCATGGCGTGTCGTGAAGGGGTGCCATTCAGATGGGTACATTACTACACGAACTCTATAGTTATGACTTCATACACTATGAGCGCTGCTGTCCCGTCACGTGACGAGGCGGCCCACGAACTTAATTATGTGAATCAGGCCTGCAAGTCACGAAAGGTTGCTCGTGTCTGGTTAGAGCTACTAGAAGTACTTACAGATCAAATGAAGTAGTATTTGTGCAAAATTTTTCACTCAATATCGCGTTTCCTTTCGTCTCCACATCTGTCTCACGGTGTTGTTATTATATAGCCAAAAAGTTACATTTTTCGCCAAATAAAATTTAATCACAGATATAATCTAACAGAACCACTGCAAACAGGAGACTGAATAAATAATGTATATACATATCCTGTGTTATAGTGGCTCAGTGACACGAATTATGTTTCCGATACATTTAATAACGAAAGGAACTGATTAAATTATTTCTTTATGTTGCCCGTTTAACTATTGTAAATTTCTGTGTAACAGCAAAATGAAAATGAAATATAGCTTTCTAAATTGTGGGAATATCCACAGAAAAAGGCACTTACAAATTGTCTACACATTGTAATAGTATTGGTTAAAAACAGTCTTGGTTGCAATTTTAGTTTTTATTTTTCAACGACGCATTTCGCCTTATTTAGGCATCTTCAAGCTATCTACATAGAAAACAGGGAACAAATACATCTATTTAAGAATCGCGATCACGTTGTGCAGACTTGTATAACCTATAAGCATGTATAAACAGATCACCTATTGAAAGAGCAAATACCTTAGTTTGGTATTTCTTAGAAGAATCCTTCAGTCAGTGTAGCCAAAGGGCATCGTCAAATATATCAAGCCAACATCGCCTTCGTTAAACTCAGTAAAAACTAGAAATATAAAATAGTAAAATCACAACCTTTTGTAGATGGACGCGACAGGAACGAAGATTTGCATGACGCGTTCCCGTTCACAGGAGCGAGTAACAGAGTAAGATGGAGGCTCTGGTAGTAAGCATAATGCATACATTGTAATGTTATGACTCTAACAATGGGATACATGACAGTATATTTACATGTTTTAATATGTACAGAATTTTAGTCTTATGGTTACATGATAACTTTTATTACTATAATGGGGCACCTGTGAAGAGTATCACAATTTACATAGCTATATTTCATTTTCATTATGCTATTGTATAGAAATTTATAACAGTTGAATGGCGCAACATACAGAAGTAATTTATTCAATTCCTACTGTTGTTAAATCAATTCAGAACATGTTTCTTGTCACTGACAAGGGGAGGCCGCCAATTGTGAAATTCAGATTCGATTCATACTGCGCATAATAAAAGCTCATGGCCAGAGGTGTAATGTGGCAAAGCACCAAGATGCACTTCTCAGCCGTTGTCGAGAAAATCGACAGTTAAAAGAAACCGTTGCGGTGAAATACTCTCTACGATTTGAGATTTTCTACAGCGTCGTGGCGCAGCGGTAAGCGCTGGGGTTCGTAATCGGAAGGTCGCCGGATCGAATCTCGCGCCATTTAAACTTTTTTTAGTATTTGTTTTGTTTTTTGTAATTCAAATATATATATATATATATATATATATATATATATATATATATATATATATATATATAATTCCCGGCAATCAGTTGCAACAATTATGCATATAATAAGTTGTTGAAAGTCGTTTGTCGTGGAAAAACTGGCGACTTCGAACATGATTATGTTTTCCGCAAACAAAGTTGTATTTCACAAATGTTATTAATTATCTTCATAATGTTTACACGTGTAGTTAACGGAAGACGTAGAAACGATATTCCGAAACGAATACGTATAGTGTAAGTCAAACGTTCGAATTAGAGACCCCACGATATATATATATAGGAAATCGTAAATCGTAGAGAGTATTTCACCGCAACGGTTTCTTTTAACTGTCGATTTTCTCGACAACGGCTGAGAAGTGCATCTTGGTGCTTTGCCACATTACACCTCTGGCCATGAGCTTTTATTATGAGCAGTATGAATCGAATCTGAATTTCACAATTGGCGGCCTCCCCTTGTGAGCCACAGTAACATAAGAAATGTACATACTTGCCTTAATCAGTCTCACTTTTTCAATGGTTCAATTGTGTAAAATCTGTAGTTTTGAGTATCTTTGCCAAAAAATGTAACTTCTCTGCTATGTAAAAAAAAACCTTACGTGACTATTGTACAGCGGGAAGAAACTATGATTTTAAGTGGCAAAATGTAGCACAAATACTGCTTCACTTGCTCTGTAAGTACCTATAATATCTTTAAACCACCTGCTATATCACATCTGTGGATGATCGCTCACTTATCAACAGTGCCAGTCACAATGTACCCTCTTGGCCGTCTCTCACATTACTGCACAAGATCATCAAAACATTCCACTAACGACAACCACGGAGAGGTCGCCTTCCACCAGACGATAATAATGAACGTATGGCATTGGTGGCCGGGACACCCCTCGCGGGGCGGTTCGGCCGCCGCTCCACAAGTTCTTTAACGCCACTACGGCGACTTGCGAGTGAATGAGGATGAAATGATAATGAAAGACAGACAACACCCAGTCATCTCGAGGCAGAGAAAATCCCTGACCCCGTCGGGAACCGAACCCGGGACCCCGTGCGTGGGAAGCGATAACGCTACCGGAAGACCACGAGCCGCGGACACATGACGATAATGATTATTCATCGAATCGCTTAGTGGATAACATAAGTTTTAGTGATGCACACAGAATTAAACGGTGTTTCATTTAAAGAGAATTTGTTATGAGCAGCGACGACACTTGCTGTACGGCATACAATGTATCACAAATACTCTTGTTTGGTACAATCAGTACCTTGCAATCCTGACAAGTTGCTGCAATGATCCGGAAAACATGTTCTGTACATTGTGTGCTTCATGAACAACACTTGAATGTCATTTTCGTCGTCTAGGTTACAAGCGATATTTCTTAATCCTTATGGTCATCTCGAAATTGTTTTGGCTGTTATCTGTTCACTTCACGCAAGTTATCTCAAAACCGTATTGTTACAGTGACAGTGACCAATGCATTTGCCACATGTGCAAAAGTGTACAACCAATCAAAGAGCTTAGAGCTATATAGTCATAGTATACTTTTCTGTGGTGTCCAGTTGAATAATAGGTAAAACACTTAAATCCCTTCACCACTGCTATTGTTTCTAACACTATTATGGAATAGGTACGTGCATAACTATAGAAGACAGGGCTGGCAAAACTGATGGTATGGACGACAGTTCTGCCATTCATTTGTTTAGTATGGAATAAACAGCATGCGAAACCTATCGATGAGGTATCTGTCGCTAGAGAAAAATCGGTACTCACATCAGGATGATACAGCATGTGTTTTGGATAGGCCTTTATCTTAACACTGGCTAACACGTCACTATTGAGTTGAGCAACTCATTACGGACGGATCTTCCATAAAGTGACCAAAAGGCCTAGAAATGACTCCAGCTGCTTCCTCGTCTGTGAACATGAAAATCTGTTTTTACACTTATCTTTTCTTTATCAGGGAATATGCCTTGTTGTTTGTCCAAGAATAATGTATAACTTTGTGGAATACACTCAATTATAAATTAGCTTCCGGGACAGTACTAGCGAAAACTTGTACAAATCATTTACTCCATCGCAAACATCAGGATATGTAAAATTCTTAATCCCTGTCTAATGTTATTGCTAAAGAAAATGTTATTTTGTTCAGGACAGCTGCAGCGTTCAAAATACAACATAAAGAAAGGCAATAATGATGAAGTTATAAATGTATTACGCAAATTGGAAAAAAAAACTTTTGATGTGTTCAAGCAAAAATGAACTTTTACAAAAAGTAATTAGTTGATGTATATTTTCAAGTAATTTCTTGTTCACCACCGTCGGAATGGTATACTCCAATAAGAGGACACTTCCGTTTGCAACCAAAGCTTCTCTTGTGTTGCTCAGAGCGTACAGAACACTGAAATCACATCAGTATCCAAACCAAACATGTTAAAGAAAGCCTATCGTTTACAAAAACTGACTTCAGCGAATGTGTTACTTTTGACTAAGTCCAAATTACGGAAAAATGGCTCATTTTCTGTTACTACTTTCTCTTTTTTATATTTCTGTTGTGTCCACCAAATGCTCTTGGTGTCCAACTTAAATACTTGGCTGGAAGAGAGTCCCTTTCCAACTGAAAGCAGTTTCTGTTCTTAGGTGATTTCCTTGCCCGCAGAAACTCTACAGCCTCATCGCAGGTTCATATAGGATTGCAAAACGTATTACCAACAGTTTAGAATAATTTAAAAAATAAACTTTACAAATATTAATTTACTGCAGTATGAAGATGGTGTGTGACAGTAGTTCAAGGTTCACCTGCACTGATCCGTCTTTAAGTCTGGTCTAGTCCTGAAACCTGTGAACGATAACTGCCATCATTTGAACAATGTCAAGCCTTGTTCTTCTTGGTGGTGACTGTAATTCTGTCCTGATGCTGTCCTGACATTCTTTTGGCACTGTATGACACTGTTGATACTGATTTTAGTGAAGCCGTATGTCGGCTTATATCCAACTTTGGTGAACGGGCGTAACTTGGAAACTATTTCCATTACGTCAGAAGAAACGCATAAAATAGGCCTTCACGAGTACTGCTAACTGTTACAGGCTAGTCATAACTCATAAGGAGATCACACAGCTATCGAATTTTTGTATTTTTTATATTTATGGTACGTGAAATTCAGAAGTCAAGTATCAATCAGCCAAAGCTAATCGACACAGCTCTAAAATATTCTCGAGAAAATCAACTTTGAAATTTTCCGATCGTCTTTAATACCCTGAGGTAGGATCGATATTCTAGACAGGCAATATAGCTGTGCGGTACAACGTTCGCCTGCCATTTTGGAGCCCTGTATTTCATTCCTCAATGATGCAGATTTTTAAACAAAATTGAATGTTCTACTAGCATTTCCGTGAAGCATTAGTATATGAAGACGGAAAAAAACAGTATCGCTTGAGAGCGGTTGTCATTGGTTCGAGTCTCACTCCAGCCATTAGCTTTTTTGGTCGGTTTTTTCATTCTTCCAGTTTGAACAGCTACATCATTTGAACATAGAATTTTCAAAATATATCATAAGTAACACACATCTAATTGTCATTTTTACGAAAAATGCACATCATCTTATTTCTAATAACAAATTATGAACAAAAATCCGGTTTTCATTGCAAATATAAATTCATAATTACCGATCCTCTGTAAAGGTTTGTTAATAAGGGTCTGTTAAAAGTTACACTTCACGAAAATGCTCTAGCATCATGCACCTTTGTTTAAAATTTTCCACGGATGGGAATCGAAACCAGGCCATCCATCTGGTAAGTGAGTACTTTACCACATAGTCACGTGGCGTTCAGAATGGTTACCTTGCTTTATGGTATTAAAGACGCTCGATATTCTCGACAATTTTTCACAGTTGCATCGAGCTGCTTGGACTGATTGATATTTGACTTCTGAACTTCACGTACCATAAACATGAAAAAATAAATCGCTGAATATTTGGCGTTGTCTGGACATGTATTTATTCCAACAACCTATTAGTTAACCTCCTTGTTCCTCCTTTCTCTGTGCATCCCCTCGTGCATCCCCTATATATCCATCTCCTTCACCCCCTCTTCCTGTTCATCTGCTCCTCTCTCTCCCTTTGTCCGTTTCCACCTATCCCACTCTGTCCATCTCCTTCTCCCTCTCTCTCTGTCTATCTCCTCTTCTTCCTTTTCTGTGTACAATTCCTCGTCCCCTCCCCATCTTCCCGCCCCCATGTCCCTTAGCCTGTCTTTTCCTACTCCTGTCATTGATCATCTCCTTCTCTTTCCTTTCTTTGTTCATCTCCTACTCTCCCACGCTCTGACCATTCCCCTCTCCCCCTCTCTTTGTCCAACTTCTTCTCCCCTTTATCTCTGTCCACCTCCTTGTTCCCCATCTCTGTGAGGCCATCTCCTCTTCGCCGCCCCCCTTCTCTCTCCACATTGTCACCCTCACATCAATAGCAGGCTGGTGGTTCTATCCCCTACAATATACCTTTCCAGATTATAATTAATATATGTACCAAATATGGTTGAAATCGTTCCATATGTTTAGGATGTGCTTTTTTACATATGTCTTTCCCATGTATGCACATGTCAAATAAGTTTCACAAATATGTAAGATATTTCACATGTATTGTTGCATATTTCACCTGCATCTCTAGCGAATTACACCCTGCAGTTTCATTTTCAGGCAGCTAAATGTTTACGATGTCGTATCTCCTGAACTGTGTGTCGCACAATTATATAATTTTGCACGTACATCCAGTGGTATGTATGGCTGGTATATGCCAAAAGTGTTATAAACAGAGTAAGTAGTAAAGAAGTAATAACTTAAAACGTCATACTCAATGCTGCAGTTTCTCACGCATATCAATATTTGACGTCACATCTTCTGAACTACGTGCTTCATGATGATTTATTTTTGAAAGGAACATTTATTGGAATATGTAGATACTAACTGTGAAATGTGTTGAGAATAAAGTTGTTAGTGAATAAGTAATAAATTAAAACGTCATGTCTGATGTGGCAGTTTTCTACGCATCTAAGGGTTTATGACGTCATATTTCCTGACCTGTGTGTCGTACAACAATGTAATTCTGCAGATACATTTAATGGTGTACGTTAATACTGTCTGAAAAGTGTGTCGTCCATACAGTTAGTAACACAGAAGTGATAAATTAAAACGTAATGCCTGAAAAGGTAGTTTTACTTGCATGAACAGTGAAAATGCAGAAAGCAAAATGGTTCAAATGGCTCTGAGCACTATGGAACTTAACTGCTGAGGTCATCAGTCCCCTAGAACTTAGAACTACTTAAACCTAACTAACCTAAGGACATCACACACATCCATGCCCGAGGCAGGATTCAAACCTGCGACCGTAGCGGTCGCGCAGTTCCAGACTGTAGCGCCTAGAACCGCTCGGCCATTCTGGCCGGCTGCAGAAAGCAGTAAACTTTTATCCTTGTGCCATTTTACCGGGATTTTCAGCGAGAAAAGATTCGTAAAGGTTTGAAATGATGTGTAAAGTTCGTTGCAAGACATTAAGTGTTCTCATGTTCACTTTGCGAATTTGCACGTCCTGAGCTTCGCTACTTTTTCACCCCCATCGCAGTCCCTCGATACGTGGTTATCCCCCACAGCGATTCTTTCCAGACAGGAAGTGACACGTTTACCAAGTTAGATTGAAATCGGTCTTGTGGCCGGCCGGAGTTGCCGTGCGGTTCTAGGCGCTGTAGTCTGGAACCGAGCGTCCGTTACGGTCGCAGGTTCGAATCCTGCCTCGGGCATGGATGTGTGTGATGTCATTAGGTTAGTTAGGTTTAATAAGTTCTAAGTTCTAGGCGACTGATGAACTCATAAGTTAAGTCGCATAGAGCTCAGAGCCATTTGAACCATTTTTTTCGGTCTTGTGGTTTAGGGGGAGATGTGGAACGTATATACGCTGTGATGATGATGATGTTTGGTTTATGGGACGCTCAAGTGCGCGGTCATCAGCGCCCGTACAAAGTCCTGATGCAGCAACGCTAGCAAATAGACCACATACATACGCTGTGGTGACACAAGTAACGGGATGGCGATATGCACATATACAGGTGGCAGTAGTATCGAGTACACAAGATACAAAAGGGCAGTTCATTGACGGAGCTGTCATTTGTACCCAGGTGATCCATGTGAAAAGGTTTCCGACGTTACTGGGGCTGCATAACAAGAATTAACAGACTCTGAACGTGGAATGGTAGACGGAGCTAGAAGCATTCCATTTCGGAAATCGTTAGGTAATTCAATACTGCTAGATCCACAGTGTCGAGAGTGTACCGAAAATACCAAGTTTCAGGCATTACCTGTCACCATGGACAACGCAGTGGTTGATATCATCACACAACGACAAAAATCAAATGGTTCAAATGGCTCTGAGCACTATGGGACTTAACATCTGAGGTCATCAGTCCCCTGGACTTATAACTCCTTAAACGTAACGAACCTAGGGAAATCACACACATCCATGGCCGAGGCAGGATTCGAACCTGCGACCGTAGCAGCAGCGCGGTTCCGGACATAAGCGCCTAAAAGCGCTCGGCCACAACTGCCGGCACGACCGATAGCAACAGCGCTTTTCACGTCTCTCTGAAAAAAAAACTATATCTGTTGCTGACTGCCCTTTCGTTAATTGTTGCTTTTATAAAACTTGTTTTTGCTCCTTCTGGTTTATTTAATTATTTTTAATTATTATTGGCGTAACAACGCATATATGGAAAGAGTGACGTGAAATTCTTTTAACAATGCTGTGCTTTTAATTGCTTTATCATCGTTACCTTTTTTAGCAAAATAAAATGATGGAAGTATTATTGTTCTGAATCTGGCCTACAATTTAAAGAACGATTTTTTAGTAACTGCAACTCATGCTAAGTATCAATATATCTTTCCTACTTCGTAATTATTCAAAGTTGAAATTAATATCCTATGATCACTGATGTTACAGTTCGTACGATCGTTCACAAATACAAGTTTGCAGTGGATTTTATTTCTTACTAAAATGCTATTTCATACCACGGCTAGCCCAAGAACATGAGACTCTCATTAAAGAAAATTACGTATTCACTATAAAATTTAGCCGTGGTCAGAACGGAGCACAGCAAGTTTCCTATCAGATTCTTTAGGTACATAAAATTATTTGCACTGAAAATTATATCCTATCAGCAGCCCGCGTCAACCTGCAACACATCATAAAATCTGCTGATCTTCACTGCCAGCCTGGGAGCTAAAAGAAATAATATTATTTTTTACTATTATTTTACCGCTTCCTTGCGGTATACTCGACTATATTGTAAGTCGTTTAAATATGCCGCGGCAGCGGCTCTTCTTTCTCCACACAGCTCAGCTCCACAGATAATATTTTTATATGGCTGAAAAATATCTTAACAGGATGGGATAATAGGCAGGCACACTTTAACATTTAAGTAATACAAGTTTTCATTTAAACAACTCTATTTAAACATTTAAATATCTTAATAATTACAGACCTGTGTACATTCACGCGCAATGGCGTCCAATTCACAATCTCGACAAAAGAATGCTACCTTCGCGCTCTCTACGACAATAACAGGAGATCTTTCTCTCACAGCTTTCAGATTAAGAAGACAAAGACATTGCTTTACATCATGCCTTATATACAAATTCATTTGGTGATCTTTGTACAACATTTATCTTCTGTGTCGGTCTTATTACTCGCCGACACAGACGTTCTCAAAAATAAAAAATAAAGAAAATAATACATAATTTTACATAATGACACAATATGACACCTCTAATATTTTAATTATTACATAATATATTGTCTTTGTTTATTACAAGACGTTACACTGCCCCCTGGCAGCATTTGACTAACGATGAAAATGTTCGGCAATATGCTGCCACTAACGTCTGTCTTGTTTATGGTTTATTACTTTGGTTGGAACATTCACTTTACACTACTCAGTTCTTTTACACTGTAGGTTTAATTACACTTCGTATACTGTTCTTACACTTTGCGAGGTGACCGTCAACCTAGTCCCAGGGTCATTACATTTATTTGGCTCCCCCATTCGGGCTACGTGCGATCAGAAAACCTGGGAAAACTGCGCCGGAGCCATGGTCATCTCACGAAAAGTTTAGACTCTATTCAATGTCCACATATAACAAAGGCTATTTGTGATAGCATGCTACACTTTTAGTCTCTTTGTTATCAATATACTACTTGTATTCTGGATTGTTATGAAAGTCACTTATTACACATTTTTACAATAGTATAATGAACCGTCTTTGCACTTACTCGCGACAGTTGGTTTAAAATGTCTAGCATTCGTGCGAGTATCTTTCATTAACATGACGCAAACATATTAGATCGATACATCACTAAATCCATGAATATTGTGAGTTCGTGTTGGATAACAACAAAAAAAATGTTTATCACGTCATTGCGTGTCCATTAAACACCATTCATGTTAGCACATTATACATATAGTTAATCGTTCATTTGAATGACAACAATGTGGTATGGAGCTGGCGGCGCGAAGCAATTGTTGAGTAGCGTCGTCTGGAACGCCGCGTACCGACGGCCGCTGGGTTCGACGACCGGCTCTCAATAACAGTAAGGTCGTGCTAGCGTGGCGCCCAAGCAGTCGCGAACCGCGCTGAACCATTCGCTGTTGTCGGCGAGTGGCAGTGGTTTACCGCAACCGGCTGGATGGCGGCACGGCACTCGTCTCTGCTTCTCCGCATGGCTCCCCGTCGTGGCGCATGAAACAAACATTCCACAACGGTGTACTGTCTTTAAGGACACAGATTACTAGCTGTGGAAGAAGAGGCAATTTGTTAAAAGCGTTTATTGTTCAGTAAGCCGTCGCTTCACTGGTATGCACAGGATGTTTTGGCGTGATAACAGGTTTTTTGTGGCATCGTGACACTGGTATTCAGAGTTCGTCACACGCACATTGTACTACACGTTTTCACTCACTTCCACGGTTGATGCACTGCCAGAGCGTCTTTCAACACGCGAAAATGGTTCGTTACACTCATACTACATGTCTCCGTTGAGCGATGTTTGTGTAAATCGTCTCCGAACGGATCAATAACTACTGTTTTTATACACTGTCTATTGTTCGTTGAGCGCTGCACTAGGACAGTCTATCACTCAACACTAGATTTATCGACGTATATATTGGTGCAGATACAACAGTCATTTTCTGTCCCTACTACACACAATATTCCGTCCTGTCCTTAAGTGTTTATGCACACAGTTTATTTTTTAACACCTTTTAACTGTTCTTTGCATAGTCACTCTGATTTACATAGCATTTATTTGTTTTCACTTTATCACAACATACTCTTCATATTGTTGCTAGGCGTATTTGGCCCTTTTGTAAATTTTTTTTAACGGTGTGTGAAATTTTTTTTTTTTTTTTTTAATACATATGTTTTTTTTTTTTTTTTTTTTTTTTTTTTTTTAGTGTAGCTTGCCTGATTATCACCCATCTATCAAACAGATTTTACCATGTGCATGACAGCTTGACTCGGGCATATTGTTCAATAAATACTTCGTTCAGCAATAACATTATTTTTAATGATTTTTCCTATATGACTACAGTGTAGGTTCTGCATTGTCTGACTTAACTCGCGTATCGCGTAATGAATATTCAAGGTCGTGTACCAAGTACACAGGCTTCAATTGAAGCATTGCTACATACAGAACGGAGTTTCCACGGAACGGGCTCGTTTTTAATTAGGTTCTGCTCCAGTGTCGTTCTCAAATCACTACTGGCAGCCAACATCACATTACATCATTGTTGCATATTGCAAAGTCAATGTCTGGCTAGTAAAGACTCTCTCTCTCAGGGTTTCTTATCCTAATACAATTACAGCAATTCCCTTACTCTATAAGGTTGCATCATTGATTGCACTTACACACTACACATAGAAAATGGTTCAAGAAATTAATCCTTTATACAACAAGAAAATTGTTCATTTTTTAATAAGCACATAATATCTTAATGACTAATTGTCTGTAAACAAAATCTGTCCTGTGTAAGCTATTGCTCACTTTCTGGTTCCACTTCCTCCCAACTTCATTACACACAAATTTCTTTCTAAATACTAACACACTTATATTCTAAAACACAATTAAAATCTTTTTACACCTATTACTCTTTATATATTATGTGTCACTGAATAAATAACTTCACGTCTTTACGTGGATATAATCCTTTGATCTTCCCCGTATGGGGATGTGCTAACAAATAGCTACTAATTCCCTCCTCGACCAAGGGATGGAGTAGGTTGCGCGACAGTATGTATTATGGGGTATCACCTCTATGTGATAGTGGTACCCTTTGACTATTCCTGGACGGTCGGTAAATACCATAGTATATTCCGATAGCAGCTGCGTCAACTGTTGCTTTTGCGTATCATTTAAACCTTCCGATTCGTGCACTTTAGTCTGAAATGCCTCAACATTTGTTTCGAAATTTTGATCCTCTAAGTTCGGGTAATAGAGGTCTGTTGCATGTGAAAAATCATCGATGTGTAGTACCCAAGGGTTCCTACCTTTGATATCGATTCGATTACAGCACGGCACAAGTACCTCCTTCGATTTCATCATAGATAATTCAATCCTTCTACCCCTATTAATTATGCTTAGTTTCCCCACGGAGAGGTCGATCAATGCGTCCCTCTCACGGAGAAAATCTACTCCCAGAATGCAGGCCACCTTCAATCCTTTAACCACGAGGAACGAGCTCACTATGGCTTCGCCCTCCTTATAAATCTCCACCTGCACCTGGTACTTAACTGATTGGCTCTGTGCACTAATGGCTCCAGACACCTTACAATTATTAACCGGGAAGGTCGGAATACTATGTCCCTTTCCCAGTGCTTTAAATAGCTCCATACTCATCACACTTACTGAGGCACCTGTGTCGATAATTATGTTTACTGCAACATCATTGATTCTAGCTTCAATAATAGCTTGCACATTTTCGTTATTATCCTTCTTACATTCGTGCGATTCGTTCAGCAGATCTTTATCCATACTGACACCTTCGTTGTATCGCAGCATGCGTATCCCAGGTCTATTACTGTTATTACTCGAGTTGCTCTCACTCCATCCCTCGGCCGTCGATGGAGAGCATATCGAGGCCGATTCTAGTTTGTTGGATTAGTTACTTGGGAGGTACTTGGACGGCTATTGTCCGCGACCTCCACTATATGTACGTTCTGATTTGTAGGCCGCCACGGCTGCGCAATAGGCGCGTTTTGCGGTGGTGGTCTATTGTTGTCATACCGGTCACTAGCCTGTCGCTCTGGGCTTCTACACTGATTCTGTTGCCAATTTCGATTACTATCATTATAATTACTCTGCCACTGACCTCGCGCATTTTTCCAGCGGTTGGTCCCTGACATTCCGGATTCGTATCTGTCGTCAAATCGACGCTTTTTGTTATAATTTGGTTGTCCATACCCGTTTTGGCCTCTACCGTTACTACCATTTTGCGATTGTTCTTGTCGCTTGCTACCACCCCCACCATTTCTATGGTTGTGGTTCTGTGCACTACTGTTTCTGTCGTGATTACATCCCGACCCATTATTCCGCAAATGGTCGCACGCCGATTTTACATCTTCCTGTATCAAATCTATGGAATCTAGGACCGACAGGAAGTTTTCCATGTCGCTTTCTGGTACATGTATTAACTTCTCCTTGATCTGAATTGGTAAATGGGATTTGAGTAGTCTTATTATGTCTCTCGGTGATATAGGCTCGTCCCAGTAGCGTGTTTTGTTTATATATTTTTCAAAGTACCGCCTCAAATTCCCAAGACGGGGTGAGTACGGTTCGGGATTATATACCTCTTTTCTTAGTCGCTCTTGTATACACGGCGACCAATATTTCGATAAAAATGCCCTTTCAAACTGTTCGTATGTCTTGCAGCTGTCTGCTACTTCTGTAGCCCACAGTGCTGCGTCACCTTGAATGTACGACATTACGTATTGTATTTTCTGTGTTTCGTTCCATACACTGGGTAAGATATTTTTAAAGCTTTTTATAAATACCACTGGGTGTACTGATTTCCTTTCAGTAGTAAATGTTTGAAATTGTCTATTTTTAATTAAACTTTCTTCCACTAATATTTTTGAACTACATGGGTTCGCTGCTGGGACATATGCTGTGTGCTCCGAACCGGAGCTACAGCTCTTCGCATTATCGGCTACAGATTCCCCATTGTTGTATCGCATATAAGTTTGTGCGTTGCCAAAACCATGGGCTGTTGGCGACAGAGGTTCCTGTTCCACTGGTTTCCTGCTTTGTGCTAAACCCTTCTCCAGATCGGATATCCGTTTGTTAACATTCACTTGCCACTGCGGAATATCCTCACTGAGTATTTGTTTAATGGTTTGCACATCGTTCTGTACCTGACTATTTACGGCGGTACTGAACGATTCTGAATCCCTATTTGCTATTGCTGCTTCTACTTTAGAATTAATATTCATGTCAATCTCAGTCTCCTTCACTTCTAGCCATGAGTTAAATTCTGTTTCAATTTTATTTGCCTGTTCATTCCACTTCTGCTCTACAAGCTGTGTGGAATCTATTTCTAGCTTTTCTACTCTGTTGGCTAAGACACCTATTTCATCTACCATGTTAGTGTTTGCTACTTGCAGGTGGGTGACCTGTTCAGTCAGCTCCTGCACGGCCTTAGGTATCGACTCGTAATTCTTTTTCATATCTGCTATCTCTTTTTTCATATTTTCTAACGATTGCACAAGTTGCTGGTCCCGCTCGGCTTGCTGGCGATCTCGCTCGGCTTGCTGGGCAAGTAAATTTTCTGCTAGCTTACGATCTCGCTCAGCTTGCCGGCGATCTCGCTCAACTTGCTGTTGCGCAAATTTTGCCTGGTAATCTAGCACACGCTCTAATATAGTCTGAATTGAATACCCACCAGGCAGATTACCACTCTCTGGTTCCTGCTTTTCTGGTGGTGGTACAATTTCTTTATCTACATCAACTTGATGACTAGTGGGCGGTGGCACTACTTCCTGTGGCCCTGCCCCCACATTTTCGCCAGTTATATCTTCAAAGAGCGTACTAGTACTACTTGAGGCACCCGGTTCCACATTTCCTTCACTAGCTAATTGTTGTTCTTCAGTATCCATATTACTTGGACGTTGACTACGCAACTTAACCATATTCCTAAATTGCTTACTAAAACACAAAATCTAACAGTTTTTCCCCTTGCACACAAAATACATCACTTTATATACACTACACTGCACACTAAAAATTACTATCTACATCAACTTTGTCCTGTCACAAATACTAACATCAAACTACGTACAGTATGCACACCACTAGCGATATGAGATTACTTCACTGGAGCTCAACTTCTACAAACAGGACAACTACACTGTAGTCTTACCTTTAGTTTCTATTATCTCGGGGTCCGGCTGCCCCCGGATTACGTAGTCGTTAGAGCTTCTCAGTACAATCAGGATCGTCTTCTCAAACTCGCTTGCAGTAGTACGTTTTGTCATGTAAGAGTGTTTGAACATTCATTAATCCATAGCATAGATCATGATATACATACATTTAACACTAAATACATATACATATACACCTACATAACAATAGACACTGAAAGAAAATACATAAAATTTTATAATTGTGGCCACTGCAAATTCGGGCCCCGCGTTTTTTGGGCGACAGTTTCACGTCTCTCTGAAAAAAAAACTATATCTGTTGCTGACTGCCCTTTCGTTAATTGTTGCTTTTATAAAACTTGTTTTTGCTCCTTCTGGTTTATTTAATTATTTTTAATTATTATTGGCGTAACAACGCATATATGGAAAGAGTGACGTGAAATTCTTTTAACAATGCTGTGCTTTTAATTGCTTTATCATCGTTACCTTTTTTAGCAAAATAAAATGATGGAAGTATTATTGTTCTGAATCTGGCCTACAATTTAAAGAACGATTTTTTAGTAACTGCAACTCATGCTAAGTATCAATATATCTTTCCTACTTCGTAATTATTCAAAGTTGAAATTAATATCCTATGATCACTGATGTTACAGTTCGTACGATCGTTCACAAATACAAGTTTGCAGTGGATTTTATTTCTTACTAAAATGCTATTTCATACCACGGCTAGCCCAAGAACATGAGACTCTCATTAAAGAAAATTACGTATTCACTATAAAATTTAGCCGTGGTCAGAACGGAGCACAGCAAGTTTCCTATCAGATTCTTTAGGTACATAAAATTATTTGCACTGAAAATTATATCCTATCAGCAGCCCGCGTCAACCTGCAACACATCATAAAATCTGCTGATCTTCACTGCCAGCCTGGGAGCTAAAAGAAATAATATTATTTTTTACTATTATTTTACCGCTTCCTTGCGGTATACTCGACTATATTGTAAGTCGTTTAAATATGCCGCGGCAGCGGCTCTTCTTTCTCCACACAGCTCAGCTCCACAGATAATATTTTTATATGGCTGAAAAATATCTTAACAGGATGGGATAATAGGCAGGCACACTTTAACATTTAAGTAATACAAGTTTTCATTTAAACAACTCTATTTAAACATTTAAATATCTTAATAATTACAGACCTGTGTACATTCACGCGCAATGGCGTCCAATTCACAATCTCGACAAAAGAATGCTACCTTCGCGCTCTCTACGACAATAACAGGAGATCTTTCTCTCACAGCTTTCAGATTAAGAAGACAAAGACATTGCTTTACATCATGCCTTATATACAAATTCATTTGGTGATCTTTGTACAACATTTATCTTCTGTGTCGGTCTTATTACTCGCCGACACAGACGTTCTCAAAAATAAAAAATAAAGAAAATAATACATAATTTTACATAATGACACAATATGACACCTCTAATATTTTAATTATTACATAATATATTGTCTTTGTTTATTACAAGACGTTACACGCTGCATAGAGTTGTCAGTGCTTACAGAGGTAACACTGCGTGAAATAACAACATAAATCAATGCGGGACATACAACGAACGTACCCGTTAGGACAATGCAGCAGAATTTGGCGTTAATGGGCGATGGCAGCAGACGATCGACGCGAATGCCCTTGTTCAAGATATCGTCTGCAGCGCCTCTCCTGGGCTCGTGACCAAATCGGTTGGACCCTAGACGACTGGAAAACCGTGGCCTAGTAAGATGAGTCGTGATCTCAGTTGGCAGGATTCGCGTGTGGTGCAGACTCGCGAAGCCGTGGACCCGAGTTGTCAACAAGGCACCGAACAAGCTGGTGGCGATTCCATAATGGCGTGGGCTATGTTTAAATGGAATGGACTGGGTCGTCTGGTCCCATTGAACCGATCATTGTCTGGAGCGTTACGTTCAGCTAATTGGAGACAATTTGTAGCCATTCATGGACTTCATGTTCCCAAACAACGATGGAATTTTTGTGGATGACAATGCGCCATATCACCGGGACACAATTGGTCGCGATTGGTTTGAAGAACATTCTGGGCAATTCGAGCGTGACGATTTGGTCACGTAATCGTTCAGGTCAGTTCGTGAACAAAACCCTGCACCGCCAACACTTTCGCAATTATGGACGGCTATAGAGGCAGTATTTCTGCATGGGACTTCCAACGACTTGTTGAATCCACGCCACTTCGAGTTGCTGCACTACGTCGAGCCGACACGATTGTAGGAGGAATCCCATGGCTTTCGTCACTTCAGTGTGTACGAGGTGCGGCTAGAAAAAAACCGGACTGATGCTGGAAAAAACATTTATTTACAATTATTTACAATTTCATGTTATCTCCTTCAATGTACTCTCCTCCTCGGTCTCTACACCGCTCCATACGAATTTTCCACTGTTCATAGCAATGCTGCAGATCATTTTCGGCAAGTCCATACATTACTTCCGTCGCTTTTTCTTTTACTGCTTCAACAGTCTCAAATCTAGTTCCTTTCAAAGCTGACTTGACTTTAGGGAAAAGAAAAAAGTCACAGGGGGCCAAATCAGGTGAGTAGGGTGGATGATCTAAGATGGGAATGTTGTGTTTTGCCAAAAACGTCTTCACTGACAACGCACTGTGAGCTGGGGCATTGTCTTGGTGAAGGATCCATGACTTTTTTCTCCACAAATCGTTCCGTTTTCTCCGTACTCGCTCACGTAGGGTAGCCAGGACGCTAATGTAGTAATGCTGATTCACTGTTTGTCCCTCTGGTACCCAATCAATGTGCACAATCCCTTTGATGTCAGTTTTTGCTGACAATGGTCTGCCAGTGCGAGTGTCATCACTGGTGTCTTCGCGGCCATCTTTAAATCGTTTAAACCACTCAAACACTTGTGTTTGCGATAAACAATCATCGCCGTACACTTGTTGTAACATTAAAAACGTTTCACTTGCAGATTTTCCTAGTTTGAAACAAAATTTGATGTTAACACGCTGTTCTTTCTGTACACTCAACATTTTCCGACGCACAGACAAAACGTCAATTACTTAAAACAGACGCCACGGGCAGACTGAGTGCAGGAGGCAGATGAAACTCGAGCAGTAGGCGGAGCGAGAGTCACGTGACAGGCCACGCGACTTTCAGCCTTATTGCATTCGTTTTATTATTTCACCAGTACTAGTCCGTTTTTTTTTCCAGCCACACCTCGTATACGCAAATCCAGTTCTATAGTATGTATGGATACGAAATCCGATTGTCGTGTTGTCTCCTTGTTAAATGCACCTGAATACTTGGCAGCAAGGTGCTATTCTGTGTATGTCTGTGTATCGTGTCTCCCGGAGGACACAGAAATTTGGTTAATTCTTCCAGATTACTCCAACGGCTGTCACACGATGCAGTTCGTTATCCACGTGAGAAGAGAGAACAAAAAAGGAACTGCAGCACGATGTGCAAAACAGAAGATTCTGTTGTAGACTACGGCGAGGGCTCGACCACAGCTCAGTAGCTTAGACCAGCCACAAAGGAAATATGATACTATTGTACTGTTGGGCGCGCTCGCAACAACGGCTTTTCCGAGAATCTCAGGGGCGGAGTGTAATCCTCTTAGCAGGCCGATCATAACTGCGCACTGCGCACCCTCAGGCCGGATTAACGTCTATTGTCTTCGTAATTGGAGAAGTTACGCATGCGTAACGCCATTGCAGCGGGTCAGACGCATTAGCCAGTGCTGTAACCACCACACATGAGTAACAGCGGCCGTAAACGAAACTACATTACAGAATGGAAATATCTGAACCTGCGATTTTCGGGCTCAAATTATTCACGACGTCGAATTATAATAACGTGTACCTGATGCTTCCAAATTGTTTCTCACTGCAACCTAAACCTACTCTCTTAATTTACACATTTCGCCCAGAAGTACTTAATAAAGCGTATGGCCGACGACCACACACCCTTCGCATTGTCAGGTTAATTTTTTGATAACTTCCAGCTAACTGACTAAAATGACGCGAGGATATGGTTGGCGAAATATAACGTCCTTAACAATGCGCACATATTGTTTGAAAATAAAAATATTTCACACTCATTTAACTGCTATGAGAGTACAGACAGATTGATCAGTGCGCTAGTTCAAGAATCCACCAAGTCCTGAACATCACACTGCGGTTCAGAGACAATGTCAAAGAAATTCTGTTATTGAAAAGTTTTGTGAAATATTCCATTAACACGTGAAATTCATTGCAATGCAACAGGTGCCTCAAAAACAGTTATGCCTTTGGTAAAATAGTGGAAAAAGAAGACATCAGCCGTAAACAGACGATTAGTTACGCTTAAGAACAAAACAGAAGATCAACATAATAATATAGAACTTGTGGTGAAAAAATTCTTAATACCACGTTGGTGTGGTTTTTAATGTGCTCATTGATTTGTTATACTATCCAGCCCATTAAATTTGGACGCTACGTGCCATTAAAAGTGCCATTCAAGTAACCGGTCAGTAGAAATTTTTCCATTTGCAACTGATGGATAAACAAGTGCACTGCTAACTTTTTTATCGCCTCTGCAGTGTGTCTTATCCCCATATTAGAGAATCAGACTTCTAACAGCCCACAATACAATGCTTCGTCAAAGAAATCTGCTCATAACAGCCCGTAGGCGGATTTTAGATGAGGATGATGAGAACTGATTTGATATGCCGCTCATTGGCAAGATACTGCAAACATACATTGAGTCTACAAAGGAGATTGCTTACAAAACAATCGTGTCATTCATCATAGAATATTGCTCAAAAAATGGTTCAAATGTCTCTGAGCACTATGGGACTTAACATCTTAGGTCATCAGTGCCCTATAACTTAGAACTAATTAAACCCAACTAACCTAAGGACATCACACACATCCATGCCCGAGGCAGGATTCGAACCTGCGACCGTAACGGTCGCGCGGTTCCGGAGTGAAGCCCCTAGAACCGCTCGGCCACACCGGCCGTCTATTGCACAAATGCATGGGACACACATCTATGCATGGGACACACATCTAGATAGGACAGATAGGAAATATCTAACGTATACAAAGAAAGCACTAATGGACACAGATCCGTTTGACCCAAGGTAGAGCGTCACCGAAAATGCAACAGACCATGTCTGGCAGGCACACGACGATGGACGTCGAGCGTCTGGCGAAAGCCTTCTTACATAGTTTCGAGAATTATAAATGAGGAATCAACTAGCAGATACCGTGAAGAGTAGCTTAGAATAATTACTGGTAAATCCTCGATTGTTTAAAGAATCGAACCCCCTTGTATAAAACTGCTTCAAACGTCTGACTGTTTTACATATGAGTTAGTGTAATAAATATTAGGCTTCAAGCGAGTAAGCGAGAGAAGTCTAGCAAAGATTTGAAATTAACGCTTCAAACTTGTAAGTCGATAAGTTCTCTCATTATGAAACACTGGGTGAGTGTAGTCTGGACAATCTGCGCTCCATTTGAAGCAAAAGCAAGTTTTTCAGGCCTCTCAATGTTTACGATGTTTTATCTCCTGAACTATGTGTCGTACAATTATATAATATTGCAGATAGATTAAGTGATATACGTAGACAGTTTCTGCAAAGTATGTTTCGAATAGAGTCAGTAGTAAAGGAGTAATGAATTAAAACATCATGCCTGATACTAGAGTTTGCCTGCGCGCCATTTCATGCGAAAGCTTCTAAATAGTTATGACGTCTCATCACCTGAGCTGTATATTGTACAGTGTCGGCAGTACAGCAGTAACAAATTAAAACGTCATGCCTGATGTTGAAGGTTAAGCGCGTGAAAAGCGAAAATGAAGTAACCGATAATCGTTTTTCTTTCCTTTCAACATTTTGTGGGGTATGTCAGGAAGAAACAGTTTTGCAAAGGCTTCAATTTACGTGTAAAGTATGTTGCAGGCTTCTAAGTGCTCCCATCCTCAGACACTGGATGAATATAGTCCGCGTATTTGCGGGCTGTTGGTTGCACTGCTTCAAGAAAAACACAGTTTCTGATTGTAATACCATTCTAATTGGGTTAAAGCTCTAACATAAGATTGCACCGCTTCATGAGTAGATTATGACAGCATTTTAAATTTTTAAATTCGGTCAATAATTACAAAAAAAAATTAAAAATAAAATTTTATGCCTTTCGATAGACAACCCGCAACTGTTACCGGGTTCCAGGGTAGCGGTTTAGTAATATAGACGGCGCGCATGGAGGCATTTAAATAATCACTCTTGCCACACTCCATACATGAAGGCAATGGGAAGAAACCCTAGTATGAGTTCCAATGAGAAGTACCCTCTGACATGTGCATTACACTAGATTGTAGAGTGTTGACATAGGTGTAGATTTAAATGTAGATGATTTAGCTGTAGAATGTTGACCGGAGCGTACCTCAGCCATCATATAGTTCATGCGGTCTCTCCACCAGCACGCTACAGTTCTGCATTCTTTGCCGCTGCTTTTGTCACTCCCCACATAACCTGTTTACGAAATTTCGTCTGAAGAGAAACAAATCCGAAACGGGTTGTCGTAAGGGTGACGGGACTTTACGGCCCCCCTGTAGATCGAAACGTGATCACATTTGCTGTGAAGCGATTCGAATTTCGCGGCTCATATCCCCTCGGCCAGCCAGTAATGCATTCACCATCGGTAATGTTATCTCCCGTGCATGACCACCCATCGCTCATCATAATTTTCGACAACACACGTCATTCTCATGGGTGACAGAACCTTTTATTGCTCTAAAGCGATTCGCTGTACACACGGTGTATTGGTTGCGTAGCGGTCTAAAGAGTTTAGAGAAGGCTGGCTGGTATAACATACTGAATGGTCTAGGGAAAAAATGCTAAAAATACCCCTCTTCCGTGAAGTAATACCATACTGACTCTTGTTCATTAATGAGGTTTCTCAGATTACTCTCAGTAATTATAAGCTCCGAGACTGTGTTATGCGTTACATAGGAGAAGAAAACTGGCCTTGGTCTTTGCTGTCATGGCCACTAGCAGTGATCTTAGAACTTTTTCACAGAATACGATGACGAGTGAGGCACAGTGCGCTTCTTATATTTTGAGAATTTATAATGTGCAGCGGAAGTGTCATCAGTTCAGTGTTACCAATTATAAAACAAGTTTCCTGTGTGCTGAAGTTAAGGGTGCTATTCGCATATTATGTCTTGATGTTCTGATTAATTATTTCGCACGAGAACAACAGGGTTTTTCTTTTTTCCTTCCAATTATTTTGCATCGCAATGGCTCTCTTCTGTGCTAAATTAAGTACTCGTGAAAGGAAACGTCATAGCAAAGTGGCAATTATTGTAGTGATTATTTTCAAAAGACTGTTTTCTTCTCTATCTCGTCCAAATTCCCATTTATATATTAACCAGTTGATTTTAATATACTGTAATAGCACCTGTTTCAGTTGTACCATCGTAATTTTTCTTATTTTCTCTTTAAAGCGTTTGTTGTTCAAAATAATCTCTCCGTTACATTAAAAATCATACCTGCTTTTTACGTTATTGCCGAAGTGATGTCTCATCTGCAGAACTTTACATTAGTATCTGTTTCACATTACACTTTTTTTCTCGATTTTCACAGCTCTCTCAGATTTTTCATAGTCTCTTCGGCGTAGTATGGCTTACACTTTTCGTACTAGAACCATGACTTTTCCGATTTTCCAGTTTTACCAATTACTTTTTTGTCCGTCTTTAAGTACTCCCTAGTCGCTGGTATTTCATTTTCAAACTGTTAAGGATTAGGATTTTTTTTCTTGTCTTACCATATTGTAGGTTTTTATCTAACCATAAAACTCCTATCAATTGACGATTATCTTTTCTTTCTGTTGATGACTGCTTCTTGAATGCCAAGACATATTCTGAAATCGCGTTGAGCTTCACTCAGAAGTTGCAGTACCTATGTTAAGCCTTTACTGCCTTTTCTCCGCTGTATAATTGTAACGAGAGATACCGTGCGAATCATTTATTGATATCGCAGTTATTCACATGTGCACTTATTTCTTCAGATCTGATTGTTATCTCCGTTGCTGAGAGGTTCTAGGCGCTACAGACTGGAACCGTGCGACCGTTACGGTCGCAGGTTTGAATCCTGCCTCGGGCATGGATGTGTGTGATGTCCTTAGATTAGTTAGGTTTAAGTAGTTCTAAGTTCTAGGGGACTGATGACCTCAGAACTTAAGTCCCATAGTGCTCAGAGCCATTTGAACCATTTATCTCCGTTGCTTATATTTTATGCAACAAGCAGCCTTTTAGACTCCAATTCTACCAGCAATTTTAGCGATTTCACCATTCATATCAGCGCCCAGTCCCATAGACACATTTTGCTGCTTCAGTCTCGTTTAATAAACATCCTTAGTTTGGCACGTTGCGTTTCGGCAGCGTTCTGAGATCATGTAGTGGCAATCTGTTAATCAAAGAGTAATTCGTACGTCTATATATATCACAAGTGCGGTGTTCCTGTTGTTTCTGAATATGCCAGTGAGGTTATGTCTGACGAGAAGTTTACTGTGAGTTACGATCCGACAATTTTTGTACTTTTACGTACCATATGTTGAGTTACATAACTCGTTACGTACGTATAGTGGGAATCTATTTTTCCGATTTCTCGTACACAGAGCACCTATCGAAAGCAGTAACATTGTTTCCATTTTCGAAGAGCTATATTTATGTCTGTGACAAAGATGACATTACCGGTCAGATTTATTATTACTCGTAACTAGTACAATTATCTTTGACTCCATTGTAAACATAGCTCTGTGGAAGTGAACATCCATCTCTACAGGATGCATACACGTCCGAAGGAACATTGCATCATAATTTTGAACAACACAGGCACTGCAATACTGTATTTATCTGCCGATAATAAACAAGTGACATTCAATTATAATGTCCTCCTTGTACGGGAATATACATAATGGATGTACGAACACAAGTTGTAGACACGTGGTTGACGACATATGTAAGCCTGGTCAGACCGTGAGTCGTACTCGGACAGCTCACGATAAGAGGAAAATCCGAGTTATCCGAGTTCGTGTCCCGGGGCGGCATAAACGTTCATTGTCGTCATTCCACCGTACAACTGATGGTTAGCCATATTTACAACTGCGGATAAATTTAATGCATTTGATGATGGATGTTGTCGCCGCAGTGCTTGTTACTTCGGACATGTATACATGTTCTCGGAAGTTTTATTTTATTCTCAACATGTTCGGTGATGGCAGAAAATGGTGATTGTGCCGGACAATAAACCAGTTTAAGACGGCTTGAACTCTTGAGGACTCTCTCAGTGAGGTGTCTGAATGTATCTGTGTGGAGGAATGGCAAATCAATCTTCCTCAACGGCAGACACCAGACACAGGGGTCTGGAGAGACGTTCTAGAAGGTAGGTGTTCCACCGTGTTCAGGTCAGGATTCTGGGCAGGCCAGTCCGTTTCTGGAATGTAATTATCAATAAGCTGTATTCTTGCACATGCAGCTTTATGACACGATGCACTGTCATGCTAATACAATCAATCATCATCTCCGAACTGTTCCTTTGCAGTTCGCAATACACAATGGTGTAAAACGTTCTCATATCCTTCCGCATTTATCGGTTTCTCAACGGCAATAAGAGGACGATCCCCCAACAACAAAAAACTCCCATGAACCTTAACACCACCTTCCCTATAGTTCAATGTTGACAGGTAACATTCTCCAAGCATTCGCCAACCGCAAACGTTTCCACTGAATTGCCAAAGGGTAGAGCGTGATTCATCATTCCACATCATTTGTCTCCAGTCATCTACAATCCAGTGGCATCGCGCTTTACATCACCTCACGACATCATATTGACTTCAGAAATGTGTGGCTTATAGGAGCTGCTCAACCACGTACACCATTACTTTTTAACTCCCTACACAAAGCCATTGTGCTATGTGGACTGCTGGTACCACTTTGAAGCTCACGAACTGATTCCTTCTTGTGAGTTCACGTTAATTCTTACAACTACCTTCCCCAGTGCTCGACGGCCCCTAATCATCTGTACAGAAGTTCTGTCTAGTCTCGGTTTAGCTGTTGTTGTTCATTCGCATTTCCAATTCACAGTCACACACCAACAGCCGGATTGGGCAGCCTTAGAAGGGTTTAAATGTCCCAGGTGGATTTCTTACCCTGGCGGCATCCAATGAGTAGTCGACGTTTGAATTTACTGGGCTCTCCTGACCGAACCAATCTGCTGTTACTGCTTCTCTACTGACAATACAACACTCCCCACCTACTTTTATACTGGCGGGTCCACCTCTCGTTTCATCTTGTGGTCAACTATGCATTACTTAGGGGTGTCTGGATACTTTTGATTAGCTAGTGTGTTTCAAAAGTCAGTGACATCTCGTCCGAAATGTTCTTTCCAAAATCTGTATAATTTTCTATTTATCAGTGCTAGAAGCATACGATCATCTTCCTGGTTCCAGATGTAGGCTGCCCGTTGATTCTAAAGAACAGCAATTGATCCCACGGCGGCCGCATCGTAAATTAGAGCTATACATGCAACTTAATTTTGTAGAACCACCCAAGTTTCAATTTTTAGAGCTTTCTCCGTCTGTATCATCCTTTCGTTAATCTGCACTTGATTTCAGTTCTTGTATTTTTTCTTTCAAGTGTAGAGTCTTAATTATTTCTTTTTTAAGTATGCTGCTTTGAATGTGGTACTACCTTAATAGTCTGTTAACACTAACCCTACTTAGCAGAAGGAGCCCTATTTTAGTTACTGACTAATTGAAGTTTTTTATTTTTTTGTCGTCGGTCTTATGACTGCTTACCTGCGTCCCGCCGCGAATCCTTGTCCTGTGCCAATTTCTTCAAAAGAAACAAATTTGGAAATTTGTGGTATGTGGTAAGTTCCTATGGCACCAAACTGTGTGGCTTACAAACTCGCTGTGACCGAGCCACAACGCTGATTAAAGAGATGCCTCTGTAGTTGTTACAATCTTTTCTCTTTCCATGTTTAAAGATTGGTGTGATTACTGCTTTTGTCCAGTCTGATGGAACCTGTCCCGACTCCCAGGCCATTTCAATTATCCTGTGTAGCCATTTAATACCTGACATTCCACTGTATTTGATGAGTTCCGACTTAATTTCATCCACCCCAGCTGCCTTATTGCACTGCAATCTGTTGACCATTTTCTCCACTTCCTCAAATGTGATCCTATTTCCATCATCATTCCTATCCCATTGTACCTTGAAATCTGAAACATTAATGATCGTATTTTCACCTACATTGAGCAACTCTTCAAAATATTCCCTCCATCTGGCCAAGGAATCCACAGGATTCACCAGCAGTTTTCCTGACCTGTCCAAAATACTTGTCATTTCCCTCTTACCTCCCTTTCGAAGACTGCTAATTACACTCCAGAATGGTTTTCCAGCAGCTTGACGCAAAGTCTCCAACCTGTTTCCAAAGTCTTCCCAAGATTTCTTCTTGGATGCTACAATTATCTGTTTGGCTTTGTTTCTTTCTTCAACATAACTTTCTCTGTCTACCAGAGTTCTAGTATATAGCCATTTTTGATACGCCTTCTTTTTCCTTTTACAGGCTGCCTTGACTGTGTCATTCCACCAAGCTGTTGCTTCATCCTACCTTTACACTCTACTGTTCCAAGACATTCTTTAGCCACTTCTAGTACTGTGTCCCTGTACCTTGTCCATTCCTTTTCCAATTACTGTAATTGACTACATTCAACTATCTGGTACCTTTCTGAGATCACTGTTATGTACTTGTGCCTGATTTCCTTATCCTGAAGTTTCTCCACTCTTATCCTCCTACATATGGACCTGACCTCCTGGACTTTCGGCCTCACAATCCCAATTTCACTGCAGATTAAATAATGATCGGTGTCATCAAAGAATCCCCTGAATACACGTGTGTCCCTCACAGCCTTCCTGAATTCCTGATCTGTTAATATTTGGTCAATGACAGATCTGGTTCCGCTGCCTTCCCAAGTATACCGGTGAATGTTCTTATGTTTAAAAAAGGAGTTTGTGATTACTAAGCCCATACTGGCACAGAAATCCAAGAGTTGTTTACCGTTCCTGTTGGCCTCCATATCCTCTCCAAATTTACCCATAACCTTTTCATAGCCTTCTGTTCGATTTCCAATCCTGGCATTAAAATCACCCATGAGCAGAACACTGTCCTTGTCCTTTACTCCGGTAAAAGCAAATAAATTCATTGAAAGTTTAATTCTTCAGGCTTTCCCGGCGAGGCGTTGTCATGTTGATCAATCGGGTTTCTACCGGTTATCCGAGTGTTTTCTGCACGATATTTCAACTGCGTGACTCGCAGTCTTCTTCAGGTGTTGTGCGATACTGACTCCAGTCTCTCTCACTCTCATCTAATACTTTCCCCTCTTAGGGGAAGTGTGCGGGGGAGTTTGTAGCCTTGCGGCTTTTACTCCACTTTGTACATGTGTGTGTTTTTATTTCTGTGATTTTTTTATTGTCTATGTGATGTGATGATTGTTCTGTGTGTATCTGGGACTTGCTTGGGGTTGGGGGAGGGAATTGGATATAGGGATTTTCTCTTCGACTTAGTCGTCGAAGATCGTCATTGGGCGTTTGTGCTTGGCATGGGACATGTCATACCGACCTAGGGAGTGGATGAGGACGTTTCCTGACCTAGAAGGGCCTTCATAGAAGGCCCTGACCAGACCTTGGAAGCGCTCTTTTAGGACTGGGATTTCAGCTGCGGCGTGCAGATCGTCAATGAATCCGAGGGGTAGACGCAGTGCCCTCCTGAGGGCGTGGTTCTGCAGCCTCTGGAATTGGTCCAGGTGCTGCTTCGCCACGTATCCACAGACAGGGCATGCATACTCCATTACTGGCCGTATCAGGGCCTGATATACGTTCACACCCACAGAGCAGGGAAGGGAACTGGTTGAGTTGAGGATTAGGTATAGGATGGACATTCTGGCACAGACCCCCCTGTGGACCGTGGACCTCGTCTATGTGGGGTTTCCACGTAAGACGAGAGTCCAAGGTTACGCCAAGTTACTTGTCGGTTCTGCGCCAGGGGAGTTGGGTTCCGTTTAGGTGAAGGTGGGGCGGAGGGGAGGGGGGTGACGTTCAGGAGGTCCGCGCCTTACGAGCCTCCGGGTGATCAGCATAGCCTGCGTCTTTTCAGAATTGATGGTAAGGCGCGAGCGACGGGCCCAAGTTTCTGTGTCATCTAAAACCCTTTGTAGCCTACGGATGACCAGGTCCTTGTTCGCATTTCGTGTGTAGAAGGCTGTGTCATCTGCGTACTGCACTGTGTGCACCAGGGGGGCCGTTGGTGTGTCCGCAGTGAACAAACTGTATAAAACGGGCCCCAGGATCGATCCCTGTGGCACCCCAGCACGAATACGCCTTTTGGTGGAGGTGGCGATTTCTACTTTGACAGAGAAAGTCCTATTCGTGAGGTAGCTTTTGATCTGCTCAACTATGCTCCCGGGGAACCCTTGTGTGTATAACTTGTAGAGTAGCCCTGTATGCCATACTGAGTCGAAGTGATTCCAGTGTGGAACGAGTCCATTATTTATGCCTAGGTTGTGCTAGGCGTTCCCTCTGCGGTCCGCGCCGCGTCTGGTGCTATGTCCGTGGTGTGCGCCGACCAATAGCAACGGCTGTAGCATTTTCTTCCAGCCGCGGCAGTTCCGAACGCTGTGCGCGTATTTTGTGGCTATTATCCGTCTGTGGTGTAATCAGCAGATAAGGGGAATGCGACCGTCGTCCTACAGAAAGAGATTACGATAGTAAGGTGCGACAACTTCTAGACGACCCGGCATACAGACTAGTAGAAAGCGACTCCACAGACAAGGTGTATAAGAAGACCACGGCTCTTCTAAAGGAAACCAGCCTTCCAGAAAAGACCGTTAAGCAGCTAAGGGTTAAAGCACCAGTACCACATTTTATGGCCTGCCCAAGGGAGGGGGTTCCTCTACATCCAATAGTCACCAATATTGGTGCAGCCACTTAACTCACTGCTCAACACCTTAAGAAGATGCTCTCGCCATATGTGGGGAAGTGTGCCCATCACATTTGCAACTCAGAGGATTTCATACAACGCCTCCGGCAGCTACAGATCTCGGACTCTGACATTATGGTCAGTTTCGACGTGGTCTCCCTGTTCACACGCGCACTACTGAGTGGTGCACTTGAGCTGATTGAAGAAAAGTTCGACTGTGCTCGCCTGGACTTATTCAGGCACATGCTGACTTCGACGCACTTCCTATATGGGGGTCAATTCTACGAGCAAACGGAAGGGGTGTCAATGGGCAGCCCGCTCGCACCGGTGGTGGCCAATCTCTTTATGGAAAGATTTGAAGAGGACGCACTTACGTCGACCCAGATCAACCGAAATGCGTTTTCAGATAAGTGGATGACACCTTTGTCATATTACCACACCGGAGGGAAAAGCACGATGTTTCCTTGGACCACCTAAACTCACGCCACCCAAACATTAAATTCACCGTAGAACTGGAGAAAGTTGGACTACTCCCTTTCCTAGATGTACTAGTTAAGAGGAATGGAGATGGTACCTTCAGTCACGGTGTGTACAGCAAACCCACTCACACCGACTTGAACCTGCAAGCGAGCAGTTGCCACCATCCGGCACAGAAAAACGGTGTAATCAGAACACTGGTTCACCGGGCACGAACTCTGTCAGATCGGGATAATTTGACGACGGAGATAGAACATCTACAGTCTGTGTTCTGCAAAAATGGATACTCTTCTCGAGATGTTCAAAAGGCACTGTACCCTGTTTCGTCACCAGAGTTCCTCAAGAGATAAAAGAAGAAACGCAAAAGGTTGCACATTTGCCATATGTGGGGCCGATATCTGCCAAAATCAGCAGAATTCTCCTCAAACATAACATAACAGCTAATGTGTGTTCCATTCATCCACCAAGATTAAGGCTCTGCTAGGGAGTGTAAAGGATGACCTGCGTCTACAGAAACCGGGCATTTAGCATGTACCGTGTGAATGCGGGACGGCATACATCGGCCAAAGGACCAGGACCGTTGACATCAGGTGCAAACAGCACCAAAGGCACACCAGACTGAGACAGGCAACCAAGTCAGTGACCTAGGCATAAATACCGGATTCGTTCCACACTGGAATCAATATCGGGCAGCACCTGAAGAAGACTGCGAGTCACGCAGTTGAAATATCGTGAAGGAAACACGCGAATAACCGGTAGAAACCCGATTAGACAACGCCTCGCCGGGAAATCCTGAAGAATTAAACCTTCAATGAGTTTATTTGCTTTTACATCGTATCAGCATCCTATGTTACGTTTTATTCGTAACCTAATTACGGTTATCACTGTGATGTATGAATGTGTGGTTAAATTAGAGTGCATATATCATCATGTGATTAGTACACCTTTCTTCGTTCTCCTTGTAGAAGCGTGGAAAGTCCGTTGAATTTTTAGTTTTCAAAGCTGGCTTGTGGCGTGACCGTACTGTAGACAACAGTTCGGTCCACTATTTTTAAAAGTTCGTCTTGTGATTGGTCAGTCAAACGAACGTGTGAATTGTGGAATTTTCCACCGAACTCTTCTTCGAACTTTTTTTTTTTTTGGTGGGGGGGGGGGGGGAGGCTGAGTAACGGGCATCGGCACTTTAAGCATCCACCCGACGGGATAAAGTTTTTGGCACCGCAGAGTCGTTTTTCGTGATGATAGACTGGCAGCCACCCTCACTGAGGAATGTTGCACCAGAGCACAGTTTGTGGGATGTTTTACAAATTTTTCGTTGACAGAAAGTCGCAGTCTGACGATATGCTGAGTAACACGTACTGTTCTCGAGCGCACTTAGGATAAAACACTTTGGTTCGTAATATAGCTACTTCGTGCAGTAGTTAAATTCAGTTATCAATGGAGTAACGTAGCTCAGTTTCTTATGTGTAAATTTAAAGGTTTTCAACTTAATTTTCGGAAGGGGAACTTGTTTCCCATTAGCCACCACCCTAGTAGCATTTGTGCTCTACAGATTTTCTTGTAGACAATGAATGGTCACAAGCCAGGTTTAACGGCAACATCTCGCAGTTCGTAGGAATTACTGGTGAATTTACCTTCTAGTGTCTTCCTCCAACCGCTGTAGAGAGTGTTCGGGTTTTAATGCTTTCACAATAGCAACCGTGTAACATCTTTCCGATAGCAGGCACGATCCTTTGCTGGCAGAAAAAGACCACGAAATTTGTTAAGAAACCACAATATTTATGACAAATTTGCTCGTTAAATCAATGTTAAATTCGAAAAGAGCACACTTGGTGTTAACAAATATCCTTTTTCATGGAGTCTGTTTCACTAGCCTCGTCGCCTATGTGCTTTCCCCCGCTCCTTACCATCTCCTATGCTTAATGCGAAAAACTGTCCAGCTTGAGAAAAATTACCAATGAAATTCATTCCCAGATCAGTTGTACTGAAGTTGTTTAGTCAGATTCCGTTGCGCATTTTAGAGAAATCATATGGTTCAATCTCATATTCTCTTACCGACTTCAGACGACATAGCACGCAGTGGAACTTATCAATAGAGTTTCACTGCCTGCTATTGACAGAGATGATGTATGGTTTGTGAGGCCCTGAAATGAGCGGTCATCAGCGCCCGAACAAAGTCCCAAGCTTTACACGGTCCAATTTTTAACTCAATCGAATCTAGCAACCGTCACGCATGATGATGATGATGATGACGATGAAATGATGAGGACAAGCCAAACACCCAGTCCCCGTGCAGAGAAAATCCCCAACCCGGCCGGGAATCGAACCCGGGACCCCTGATCTAGAGGGAGCATCGCTGGCCACTAGACCACGAGCTGCGGACTGCTATTGATAGAAACCACAATAGCTCCACCAAGTACATTAGATATGGCGAAAGACGTATCGCGTATTTTGAACAGTGCTAAAGTTCAGAATAAATGTTGAATCTAATTAGAAGAACGTCGGACATCTATTACTGTATCTCTTGGAAGTCTGAGACAAAGAGTAGCGCTGGTTACCAATTTATTTATTTTTCTTCAGTCTTCTAACTGCTTTTCTTCGGCCTGCCACGAATTCGTCTCCTGAACAAGTCTCTTCTTCGCAGAGCAGCACTTCACTAATCGTGATAGTAACCCTCGGTCAGCCTCTGCCGGGGATTAATTAATTGCATATGGTTCACTGATTCCTTCAGCTGCCTGTGCGCTTAAGGCGAGCAAAAATAATTCTATAATTTACAGTCGCCAGGTCAATACTACTCTACGATTCTGCTGAAACAATTATCGATCAATGTTTTACGTGTGTTACTCAACTCTAAATTGCAACTCTTATACGACAGAACAACGAACAATTAGCTAACTCTAACATATCGTTAGATTCTACACTGAATATAAGTTTCCTTATTTATTTGGTAGAAGAAATACGCTCACGGTGGGTTGTCATATAATAATGAAACACTCTGTGATTCCACATCTGCTTATCGCAGCTCTAGATTAATGGTAAATTTCTGTTACGCTGGGTAATCACTTCAGTGAGTCTTAATACGCTTTGACTGCAATAATCTCTATTCCGATAACGCTGACATGAGGCTAGACAGCTTCATCGCTATGCTTATCTGCAACCTTCATCGTAGGACGTATAACAAGTCGTGATATCAGCGTTTCAGGATTAGGAATATTCTTCCATACTAAACTACGTCGTAAAACAAAAGCCTGGAAACAAAGCTGTGAACCTGAACTTGTCTTCTTGTACATTAATTTGTTCCTCTGATTCTCTTGGAAAAATTTCTGCCCATAAATATGTAATTGTTTAGGGAATCACAGATATAAATAAAATTAAGGGCTATTCATCTTGTGACCATAACAACTCCTTAATTAATATTAGTGAATAATGGTTTCAAAACATGTAACTGTTCTTGAGATACCTATGTCGACGGAATTGTTGAGTGTTACACTATGAAACACCAGTCCGATATATACCATACTTTTTATAGATGTTCATCATATAACGAGTGTTGACTGATTAAACTTTAATTCCGTTCAGAACTGACGTCCGTCATCATCATTATCATCATCATCATCATCAGAAAGAGTGACCTCTACAGGCACGAATACGCTCTTGTATTCGTTGTGGCATGCAAGCACACAGTCTCCTAATATCATATTGAGGAATTTGTTGTCATGCCTTAAACACATGCTGTGTCAGTTCATGAGAATGCAGCCTGTGAGCCTGGTGTGGAATATGTATCCTCTTATCACATCCCAGACGAGCTGCGCGCGTGGCAACTGTGTGCGTCACTAATCATGTGAACGGGGAGGCAAATCAAGGGTCGGTGTGTAAGGTCTTGCACTATCCTGCTGGAACATTCCATTTGGTTTGCTAATCATGAAATAATTGATAAAACAGTTTTTTTTAATATACTGACGAGCATTGAGCCTCCTCTGAACAGTAACCAAATCAGTCCTGTTGTCATACACTATTGGCCATTAAAATTACTACATCAAGAAGATGACGTGGTACAGACGCGAAATTTAACCGACAGGAAGAAGATGCTGTGATATGCAAATGATTAGCTTTTCAGATTCACACAAGGTTGGCGCCTTTGGCGACACCTACAACGTGCTGACACGAGGAAAGTTTCCAACCGATTTCTCATACACAAACAGCAGTTGACCGGCGTTGCCTGGTGAAACGTTGTTGTGATGCCTCGTGTAAGGAGAAATACCTACCATCACGTTTCCGACTTTGATAAAGGTCGGATTGTAGCCCATCGCGACTGCGGTTTATCGTATCGCGACATTGCTGTTCGCGTTGGTCAAGATCCAATGATTGTTAGCAGAATATGGAATCGGTGGGTTCAGGAGGGTAATACGGAACGCCGTGCAGGATCCCAACGGCCTCGTATCACTAGCAGTCGAGATGACAGGCATCTTATCCGCATGGCTGTAATAGATCGTGCAACCACGTCTCGATCCCTGAGTCAACAGATGGGGACGTTCGCAAGGCTAAAACCATCTGCACGAACAGTTCCACTACGTTTGCAGCAGCATGGACTATCAGCTCGGAGACCATGGCTGCAGTTACCCTGGACGCTGCATCACAGACAGGAGCGCCTGCGATGGTGTACTCAACGACGAACCTGGGTGCACGAATGGCAAAACGTCATTCTTCGGATGAATCCAGGTTATGGTCGCATCCGTGTTTGGCGACATCGCGGTGAACGCACATTGGAAGCTTGTATTCGTCATCGCCATACTGGCGCATCACCCGGCGTGATGGTATGGGGTGCCACTGGTTACATGTCTCGGTCACCTCTTGTTCGCACTGACGGCACTTTGAACAGTGGACGCTACATTTCAGATGTATTACGACCCGTGGCTCTACCCTTCATTCGATCCCTGCGAAACCCTACATTTCAGCAGGATAATGCACTACCGCATGTTGTAGGTGCTGTACGGGTCTTTCTGGATACAGAAAATGTTCGACTGCTGCCCTGGCCAGCACATTCTCTAGATCTCTCACCAACTGAAAACGTCTGGCCAATGGTGGCCGAGCAACTGGCTCGTTACAATACGCCAGTCACTACTCTTGATGGACTGTGGTATCGTGTTGAAGGTGTATGGGCAGCTGTACCTGTACACGCCATCCAAGCTCTGTTTGACTCAATTCCCAGGCGTATGAAGGCCGTTATTACGGCCAGAGGTGGTTGTTCAGGGTACTGCTTTCTCAGGATCTATGCACCCAACTTGCGTGAAAATGTAATCACATGTCATATCTAGCATAATATATTTGTCCAATGAATACCCGTTTATCATCTCCATTTCTTCTTGGTGTAGTAATTTAAATGGCCAGTAGTTTATTTAGTAGTTCCCCGCACCACGGTTCCAGGCTTTTGAGAGCCGCTGCTTCCTGTGACCTTCCACCAGGGCGTATACACATCCGTTGTCGTCGATATGACCACATCAAATAGAAGGGTCATTCATCGCTGCACGTCATAAAATGTCAGTCACAAGGAATGTCACCGACTGGACCTATTTTATAAGGCGAAAGGTAGACACTGTCAAGATTTCAGCCCCAGAAATCAATCCTGAGCTAAACTTTGGGCCATAGTTATAACAGTATGTAGTTATGACCATTCGAATGTCACTGCTAAGAGTCGTTATGCGCATTTTCTCTATTTCAGCAGATATCTGCAATTTCGTTTTTGCGTTCTGTAGATGGTGCCAGGCCAAACAAATAGTTTTCTCAAGTCTTGTATGCGGCGCCCAATGTCGATGGTAAGTGTCGGTTTGTTTCCCATTATAGAGAAAATGATTTTTAAGGCGGAATTTTACGTGGCCATTTGATAGAGCGGTCTCAGATTAGTGTAGTGCGATATTTGTTATCACTATGTATTAACTTAAATAGTAGCACTCGGGGAATAACCAGTCCTCCTGCAGCGACAGGGCTGCACTGGCCCGCGCTGACTGCCAACGCCAAGCTTAATAGATATCGATAAAACAAACATCGCTTTAGGCTAATCTGTGGCCACACTATCGACTTGTTACGTAAAATTTTGCTTTAAAAATGGTTTCATTTGTAACGGGAAACAAAGCGATACTTTCCGTCGACACGGGGCCTCACATGAAAGGCATGATGACAACTATCTGTTTCTGCTAACTCCACCTAGACAATGTAGAAACGTAATTGCAAATATCGTCTGAAACCCCAGAGAAAATGCACCTGGCGACTCTAACGAGAGATATCCGGTGTGTGTGTTGTGTTCTTCAGTCCAGTGACTGGTTTGATGCAGCTCTCCATGCTACTCTATCCTATGCAAGCTTCTGCATCTCCCAGTACCTACTGCAACCTACCTCCTTGTGAATCTGCTTAGTTTATACATTTCTTGGTCTCCCTCCACGATTTTTACCCTCACACTGCCCTCCAATACTAAACTGGTGATCCCTTGATGCCTCAGAACATGTCCTACCAACCGATCCCTTCTTCTTGCCAAGTCGTGCCACAAATTCCTCTTCTCCCCAATTCTATTTAGTACTTCCTCATTACTTACATGATCTACCCATTTAATCTTCAGCATTCTTCTGTTGCACCACATTTCGAAAGCTCCTATTCTCTTCTTGTCTAAACCGTTATCGTCCATGTTTCACTTCCATACATGGCTACACTCCATACACATACTTTCAGAAAAGACAAAATGGCTAATGGCTCTGAGCACTATGCGACTTAACTTCTTAGGCCATCAGTCGCCTAGAACTTAGAACTAATTAAACCTAACTAACCTAAGGACATCACACACATCCATGCCCGAGGCAGGATTCGAACCTGCGACCGTAGCGGTCGCTCTGTTCCAGACTGTAGTGTCTAGAACCGCACGGCCACTCCGGCCGGCCAGAAAAGACATCCTGACACTTAAATCTGCACTCGATGTTAACAAAATTTTTTGTCAGATACACTTTCCTTGCCTTAGCCAGTCTACGTTTTATATCCTTCCTACTCCGACCATCATCAGTTACTTTGCTCCACAAATAACGAAACTCATTTACCACTTTAAGTGTCTCATTTCCTAATCAAATACCCTCAGCATCACCTGATTTAATTCGACTACATTCCATTATCCTCGTTTTGCTTTTGTTGATGTTCATCTTACATCCTCCTTTCAGGACACTGTCCATTCCGTTCAACTGCTCTTCCAGGTCCTTTGCTGTTCAGTATTATATAGACAAGGTGTCCCAAGAGAAAAGGTCACTATCCATCCTTCCACACTACCCGCACCAAGAGCGTGTCATTTCGCGTCCGTAAGTCCCTCTCATCTTCTCAACAGGTTACAGAAACTTTTGCTTACAATGTTGGCAAAGCATAACGTAGCAACTCTAAAATTGCCGCCAATACAACGTTTCCCTTATGAACTCTCTCTTTGATTTTCAAATATATTGTATTATTTTCACGCCGCGCGGGATTAGCCGAGCGGTCTAGGGCGCTGCGCTCATGGACTGTGCGGCTGGTCCCAGCGGAGGTTCGAGTCCTTCCGCGAGCATGGGTGTGTGTGTTTGTCCTCAGGATAATTTAGCTTAAATAGTGTGTGAGCTTGGCGACTGATGGCCTTAGCAGTTAAGTCCCATAAGATTTCACACACATTTGAACATTTGCATTATTTTCACATCCTTCTGAAAGCTTTACATTACAGAAATAAATCTACAGCAGACAGGATTTAGATAAGTGTTTTCAAAACTGCGTAGTGCACATCTCTGTGAAATTAGCATAGCTCAACAATAAGTAGCAGCTACTGTGATATTGTGAATATTATTACCTGTATCTTCTGACACCTTTTACTCTCGTTTGGAGAAAAAGCAGAACTTCTAAAGGCACAACAACAAAAACAAGTTTCAATACACAGAGGAATCAATGAAATGAGATGTAGTTCAACATGCAGTGGAGACAGATAAGCATTTTCAGGACCAATAAGAGAAGTGTTCACCACATTGTTCTGTCCAGAAAGTAGTTCATTCCGAGCATGCCATTTGGTTTTTTTCCCGCCTCTGACGAATTCCTCGCGTAGAAAGCAGCGGTTATTTTGTGTATCTGAACTGCATGCCGAGAACTGCAGTTATAGTACACAGAATAAGGAAACCTACAAGGTGGTCACGATAAACATTTTCGAGTCGCGAAGAATAGAAATCCAACATTTTTATAATAAACGTAAAATTTAAATGACGAACAATACTACTGAGATCCCCTGGAGACAAAAAGTTTGACTTATTTGATTTACCGTGACTTTGAGTGTTGGGTTGGAATGTACTCCGCTTCCACTGTATTCTGCGGTTCGTCTTTCTATTCACGTTCACTAACAAGAGGATCGCATCTACTCGTCGACACCGATTTCGGCAAAATTTATGGTATACGCAGGGCTTGGCGAGAAATAAAAGTGATGGAAGTGGTAGCTCCACATGATGAAACGTTTATAAAAAATGACAGTTTTGTCGCGGGTCGGGGAGATCACGGACCATTTATGTTGATGCAAGTTCCAGCGATCTGCTGGCACAGCAGAAGGAATGCAGAACGGTTATCCGATGATCATTGGGTGGAGTCCCTATGCAGGAACATTTTTATTTTCTACTTCTACGTTAGTTACACTTCAAATAAACTGAAATAATGCTCAGCATATTGTATTTAGTAATATGTTGATAAAAACCGTGAAAACGAAAGATAAAGGAAAATATGTTATTGGAAATACATTTTCAGGAAAGGACTGTGAGGAGTACACAGGAACTTCGTGTCTAAATCTGATACTTTTATTATATTACAGTTACTGATTTACACGTCTTGGGGTGATATTCTTGGCAAAAAAAGGAGAAGCAGTAATTTTCTTTTCCATATTGGACACATTATAAACGCCGCACGTTTGGTGTTACACAGTTGTTTTGAAGTTTCTATTTTTTAGAAAAAACTAGTTTTCTGTTCATAAAAGATTCTCCCTCATCGCAGAGTATGAAGGCAAACTAGGCATAACGCATCATATCGGCAAATATTGGCGAGGATAGCTGATAACGTACAACGGAATGTATTTTTATGTAGATTCCTTTTTATCTCAGTTTTGAAACTTATTGATCATATTCTTCATCTGACGATAAAAATGGAAATCGCAGGTAGCACTATCAGTGTACATCTGGGAGGTATCACTATAACACTGCACGATGGCAATCCTTGCTCATCTTGAAAAATCTTCTCGTACAAAGGTGGATTTGTTCGTCCCTGCCGCGAGTCAGTTAACTGAATTCCAGGCATGTTTTTTAAGTAAGTACCGTTTTGAAATTTAAAAAATACGTGCTAAGATATCTCAATAATTTTATTTTTACATGAAAGCCTGTACCTTAATCTACTTTTGTACATAATTTCCGACAATATTGAGGTACTTGTCCTAACGTTGTACCAGTTTTTGAATACCATTCCCATAGAAGCCTGCCGCCTGAGTTGTTAACCACTGCAACACCACTGTTTTGACTTCGTCATCGTCTTGAAGACGCTGACCGCCCAGGTGTTTCTTCAAGTGCAGGAACAGATGGTAGCCACTGGGTGCAAGATCATGGCTGTACTGAGGATGGTCTAGAGTTTCCCATCGAAAAGATGTGATGACATCTTTGGTCTGATTCGCCACATGCGGACGGGCATTGTCTTGCAGCAAAACGATGCCCTTGCTCAACTTCCATGGACTGTAGATTTGATTCTGGTGTGACGTAGGCCATCCATGTTTCATCGCCCGTAACAGTTTGGCTTAAGAAATCATCACCGTCGTTGTGGTACCGCTCAAGGAAAGTCAATGCACTGTCTAAACGTTTGGTTTTGTGCACATCCGTCAACATTTTCGGTACCCAACGTACGCACAATTTTCGGTAATTGAAGGGCTCGGTCACAATGCCATATAAAATACTACGAGAAACATCAGGAAAGTCATCCCGCAAGGAGGAAATCGTAAAGCGTCCCTTTTCTCTCACCTTATTGTCCACTTCCTGCACCAAACTTTCATTAACGACCGAAGGACGCCCACTCCGTTGTTCATCATGCACATTTGTGCGGCCATCTTTATATGTTCTCACCCACTTTCTTACCATTCCATCACTCATAATGTTTTCTCCGTAAATTGCACAGATCTCACGGTGAATATCGATCGCTTTTAGGCCTTTAGCACTAATAAATCTTATAACAGTCGGTTCTTCACAGTCGGCGAGACTCACGATTATGGGAGGCATCCTAAATACTCAGTACACAATGAAAACAAGGAAGAATCAGACTGTAATGGCGTCAGTGCGTAGATAAAGGTACAGGCTTTCGTGTAAAAATAAAATTATTCAGATGGTTTAGCACGTCTTTTTTAATTTCAAAACGGTACTTACTTAAAGAACACGCCTCGTAAATGTGTGCGCCTGCGCGGGTAGGGCCTCATCACATCAGTATAAGGCTGTAGTAAGCTCCCCGGATTTTGACGAAGTAATGATGGCATTCCTATATTTTTCAGGGTGTTCATCCACCGTTTCTGGAATCCTCGGTCCAGAAGTTTCTTCCGCCGTTTCTTTTAATGCCTTGTATGAAAACATTAATAAATACGTTATATTGAGCACTACCTCGATTAATTTCCAATGCAAGTAACGTAATAGTTTTATATAAAAGAAATTTCCCGCATAGGAAGTCGAACATACGACCCTCGGATTACCATTCTGTATGCTTTCCGTTGCGCCTTCTGGGGCCTGGAAACAACACAAATATAAATGGCCCGCGCCTAGCCCGACCCGCACAAGAAAATGCTATTTTTGCTAAACGCTTGACAATTTGGAGCTTCCACTTCTGTCACATTCATTTCCGGCCAATCCCTGTATATACCATGGACGAAAGCGGTGGTGTCGAGTAGGCGCAGTCCCCTTTTAAGTCACATTCTCATGAGATACTGGCTCTGACAATTCCTGCAAAATACAGACCTTATAGCAGATGGTAAATTAATTAGTTCCACCTACTTTTGTAAGACAAAAATAACAGTCCATTGTTTGGCAAAAATCAAATCATGGGAACGGCGAAGGACATGTGAGGTTATCCTTTTAACCAGATGGTTACGAGAGTCGTACACAACGAAAAACATATATGGGGGATTTATTAAATAAAAAAATTTTAAAAGTAAAAACTTTTAATGCCTCGATCGCAATTAAAGTTCGATAACTGAACTACTGGCCATTCAAATTGCTACACGACGAAGATGACGTGCTACAGGCGCGAAATTTACCCGACAGAAAGAAGATGACGTGACATGCAAATGATTAGCTTTTCAGAGCATTCACACAAGGTTGGCGCCGGTGGCGACACCTACAACGTGCTCACAAGAGGAAAGTTTCCAACCGATTTCTCATACACAAACAGCAGCTGACTGGCGTTGCCTGGTGAAACGTTGTTGTGATGCCTCGAGTAAGGAGAAATGCCTACCATCACGTTTCCGACTTTGATAAAGGTCGGATTGTAGCCTATCGCGATTGCGGTTTATCGTACAGCAACATTGCTGCTCTCGTTGGTCGAGATCTAATGACTGTTGGTAGAATATGGAATAGGTGGGTTCAGGAGGGTAATACGGAACCCCGTGCTGGATCCCAACGGCCTCGTATCACTAGCAGTCGAGATGACAGGCATCTTATCCGCATGGCTGTAACAGATCATGCAACCACGTCTCGATCCCTGAGTCAACAGATGGGGACGTTCGCAAGGCAACAACCATCTGCACGAACAGTTCCACTACGTTTGCAGCAGCATGGACTATCAGCTCGGAGACCATGGCTGCGGTTACCCTGGACGCTGCATCACAGAGAGGAGCGCCTGCGATGGTGTACTCAACGACGAACCTGGGTGCACGAATGGCAAAACGTCATTCTTCGGATGAATCCAGGTTATGGTCGCATCCGTGTTTGGCGACATCGCGGTGAACGCACATTCGAAGCTTGTATTCGTCATAGCCCTACCGGCGATTCACCCGGCGTGATGGTATGGGGTGCCATTGGTTACACATCTCGGTCACCTCTTGTTCGCATTGACGACACTTTGAACAGTGGACGTCACATTTCAGATGTGTTGCGACCCGTGCCTCAACCCTTCATTCGATCCCTGCGAAACACTACATTTCAGCAGGATAATGCACGACCGCATGTTGCAGGTCCTGTGCGGGCCTTTCTGGATACAAAATGTTCGACTGCTGCCCTGGCCAGCACATCCTCCAGATCTCGTCACAATACGCCAGTCACTACTCTTGATGAACTGTGGTATAGTGTTGAAGCTGCATGGGCAGCTGTACCTGTACACGCCATCCAAGCTCTGTTTGACTCAATTCCCAGGCGTATCAAAGCCGTTATTACGGCCAGAGGTGGTTGTTCTGGGTACTGATTTCTCAGGATCTATGCACCAAAATTGCGTGTAAATGTAATCACATGTCAGTTCTTGTATAATATATTTGTCCAATGAATACCCGTTTATCATCTGCAATTCTTCTTCTTGTAGGAATTTTAATGGTCAGTAGTGTAGTTTCGATTGCTATCTACAACCACCTTCAGATCGTTCAAAATATGAAGAGTTTGTGAATAAGCATTGGAAAGAATTGTAAGCTGTAATCATGTGACAACACGCGTTTGTAGGTACCAAAACAGTAGTTGAAAATGTGACCGTGAGCAAGCCAAGTAGTAGACTTGAGTTTCGCAGGTTGAAGTTCATATAGGAAATGGTTTAGTTGCATGAGTAGAAGTTGGATCAAAATCCCATTAGTTGCAATAGTGTATCAGGTATTATCGTGAGTTCCAAAAACTGACAGCTGTTCCGTAGCCTGCCTTAGAGAAGAATCATCCTACGCGACGGATGCCATGGTCGTCTTTACAAAATATGTACAACTTGAAGGATAATATGAGAACGCTTCACGCCACCAGTCTGACAAGACACGTCAAAAAGAACTCATCTAACGATCATTTCCAATTCTTATTCACCGTTTTCATATTTTGAACATATGAAGATGGTTGCAGAGAGCAACCGAAACTAGTTATCGAAATTTAATTGTTTTCTACGCATTAAAAGTTTTTACTTTTAAAACTCTTTTATTTAATAAACCATATTAAAACCATCGTCTTTCTCACCTGATCATGTCAGGCTTTACTGATATATGGGGGACCCGATTTTTATCTTGGTCGTCAACCTAACACCCGAATGAAGTTCGTAGCACTTCTTTCCTGGACGATGAATATTCCGTTCAGTTCTCCATCTATATAATAAAACGAATTTGCGCTATTTCTACTGGCACGAGGCATTTCTTCTTCTGAATTAACTCAAAACACAAGCTTTCACTCCATCGGAGGTTCGAGTCCTCCCTCTGGCATGGGTATGTGTGTTGTCCATAGCGTAAGTTAGTTTAAGTTAGATTAAGTAGTGTGTAGGCTTAGGGATCGATGACCTAAGCAGTTTGGTCCCATAAGGCCTTTCCACAACTTTACAAACAAACGTTCACTTAGCACAACCAGTAGTTACTTCCAGCAATTTTCAGAACTCTCAAAGCTCAGACGCAAGTAGCAACAAACACGTCGTGGTCTTAAGCGTTGAAGCATAATTCATCGCGTCCTACCAAACCACCTCCATTTCACGGAGGAAGATTTCTGAACTGATAATAATGTGTGGTAATTCTTTGTACAAATTTTGTTAATTTTGTGACTTTTAAATGTGCAGAATTTTTAAATTAAACCATAGGCCAACAATGTAGCGCTTTCAAGGATTTCGGTGGTTAGATGGTAGTGTGTCATAATATAACCGAGTCCAATAGCCAAAACCTGATTTCATTTTCGAATTCCGCACTCACGACTTAGCAAGTAGAAGGCCAGCTGTATTCATTCTAACAAAGATGTTGTTGACTACCGCTACAAAATGTGTCAGACATACCAAAAAACAAGTGCAGAAAGTGCATGATGGTGCATTGGACTAGGCTACCGTACTGATGCTTTCTTCAGTTATCAGTTATGTATGATACGATGCGAATCCGATTATGCGAACATGATGTTAATGAGTCGGTTATTAGGTAATCGGATTTGCCGGCTCCAAAGCGATTTGCCAATAGTGAGCGCTCGATGCAGATTACCCATACGATCTACCGGAGCAGCCTTCATACCGCTGGCACAGATTAGTCGCTGAGATGCTAATGCACTGCAGGATACGGGTCGTTTCTTTTTCGTTATAATGATTTTGAGGATTCAGTTGGGCACTTCAGAAAACATAGAAACAATACGAACGAGTCCTGATGAAATCAGACTTGCTTATAATTGTTTGTGTGTAAAGATTTCTAGAGGATTAATGTGTAGGCATAGTCGTTGGTAAATCTGGTGGTTGACTTGCATTACTTTGTTGGAATCTGGAAAGAGACTGCTGAGAAAGCAATCGTGCGATGCATCCTAAAATATTGTTCAAGAGTGCGACCCAAACCAAAAGGGGCTTGCAGAGGATATAGAATGTATACAAACAAGGGCAGCACGAATTGTCACGGGTTTGTTTGACTCACGGGAGAGCTTCACGGAAATTTGGAAAAACTAGGATTGATATAAATTTTAAAACAATTCCATCTCACCCCTGACAGACTACGTACACAGTTTCAAGAAACAGTATCAGGTGAAGATTCCATCACAACTTCAGAAGAATAGTGGTGTCCATACCTACAACACTAGACAAAAGAACGACCTTTATTATTAGTTATTAAAGCTGTCAGTGGCTCATAAATAGGTTCAGTATGCAAGAACAAAAATATTCAATCAGTTTCCCCGTTGCATACTCCTAAAATATCTAGCAGGTTAGCAAAGCAAGCTTCAGATATAAACTACAATCATTTCTCTGGACGATTCTTTCTGTTCCAGAGGTTACTTTTTATTTAAATTCTGATAATCTGTAAAAAGAGGCCTAATTTTTAAATGCAGTTCCATGAGTAGGGCTGATGAATAACATGTTCATTAATGTTAACGCTAATCATGTATACGTATGATGCAGACTGACTCCTTCCAAGATATTTCGATAAAAAATTGTACAAATAATCTATGGAACTTGTAACTAACTAACTAACTACTACTTCTACTACTACTACTACTACTACTACTACCACTACTACCACTACTACTACTACACTGCCTATTTATCTCTCCCGTAGGGACAGTGGAGACAAGATTGGACTAATCACAGTGCACCTAGATGCACCTAAGCAGAAATTCTGCCCGCACTTCATACAAGAATAGAACGGGAAAAAATACATGACGCTTGGGTTGGTTTGTGAGGCTCTCAACTGCGCCCGTACGAAGTCCCAATTTTTTCACACTCCAATTTGTTACGCAGTCCAATCAAGCCACTACACGAATGATGATGATGATGATGATGATGAAATGATGAGGACAACACAAACACCTAGCCCCGGTCAGAGAAAGTCCCCAACCCGGCCGGGAATCGAACCCGGGACCCCGTAAACCAGGGGCAACAACGCTAGCCACTAGACCACAAGCTGCGAACGAAAATGCACATGTTTTAGTGGGTTGTACCCTCTGCCATGTGCCTGACTGTGGTTTCTGTACTAGAGATCTAGATGCAGATGCTAAACAGCTAAACAAGATATTCATCTGTTTCACAAAGAGCTGTCAATTTGATCACTCTCCATAAAGCATGTTTTTTTGATAAATGTAAGCGATTAATTTTACGGAGATGACATTAGTTTTACAGCAAAATAAATGTGACATCTCTTTGCATTTTATAAATATTTCAATGCTAGATGATTACTTGGTGTTGCACCTAAGCACCTCGTCTTCCATTTATGAATGTGTTCGTGTTCCACACCGTTGTTTGTGCAAACCAGGGTGTGGAAAAACAAGGAAATCAAAATTTGTAACTCTAATATGGTTAGAAATTTCTTTAGTAAATGGAAATGCATCTTTTAACTTATAAAAGCAGGACAGGAAGTGAAGGAATGGTCAGGACAGACAAAATGTAACTAAAAATTGACTCATGGTATGTATAAAGCGTAAAGCGTTCGGAAATTAAATGGTAATATCGGAGTAAGAAAAAGTGGTTTAATTAATAAACGAATATTGACATATTTGCTGCGGAAAATGGTTAAATCAACAGACTTTAAATACACTCCTGGAAATTGAAATAAGAACACCGTGAATTCATTGTCCCGGGAAGGGGAAACTTTATTGACACATTCCTGGGGTCAGATACATCACATGATCACACTGACAGAACCACAGGCACATAGACACAGGCAACAGAGCATGCACAATGTCGGCACTAGTACAGTGTATATCCACCTTTCGCAGCAATGCAGGCTGCTATTCTCCCATGGAGACGATCGTAGAGATGCTGGATGTAGCCCTGTGGAACGGCTTGCCATGCCATTTCCACCTGGCGCCTCAGTTGGACCAGCGTTCGTGCTGGACGTGCAGACCGCGTGAGACGACGCTTCATCCAGTCCCAAACATGCTCAATGGGGGACGGATCCGGAGATCTTGCTGGCCAGGGTAGTTGACTTACACCTTCTAGAGCACGTTGGGTGGCACTGGATACATGCGGACGTGCATTGTCCTGTTGGAACAGCAAGTTCCCTTGCCAGTCTAGGAATGGTAGAACGATGGGTTCGATGACGGTTTGGATGTACCGTGCACTATTCAGTGTCCCCTCGACGATCACCAGTGGTGTACGGCCAGTGTAGGAGATCGCTCCCCACACCATGATGCCGGGTGTTGGCCCTGTGTGCCTCGGTCGTATGCAGTCCTGATTGTGGCGCTCACCTGCACGGCGCCAAACACGCATACGACCATCATTGGCACCAAGGCAGAAGCGACTCTCATCGCTGAAGACGACATGTCTCCATTCGTCCCTCCATTCACGTCTGTCGCGACACCACTGGATGCGGGCTGCACGATGTTGGGGCGTGAGCGGAAGACAGCCTAACGGTGTGCGGGACCGTAGCCCAGCTTCATGGAGACGGTTGCGAATGGTCCTCGCCGATACCCCAGGAGCAACAGTGTCCCTAATTTGCTGGGAAGTGGCGGTGCGGTCCCCTACGGCACTGCGTGGGATGCTACGGTCTTGGCGTGCATCCGTGCGTCGCTGCGGTCCGGTCGCAGGTCGACGGGCACGTGCACCTTCCGCCGACCACTGGCGACAACATCGATGTACTGTGGAGACCTCACGCCCCACGTGTTGAGCAATTCGGCGGTACGTCCACCCGGCCTCCCGCATGCCCACTATACGCCCTCGCTCAAAGTCCGTCAACTGCACATACGGTTCACGTCCACGCTGTCGCGGCATGCTACCAGTGTTAAAGACTGCGATGGAGCTCCGTATGCCACGGCAAACTGGCTGACACTGACGGCGGCGGTGCACAAATGCTGCGCAGCTAGCGCCAATCGACGGCCAACACCGCGGTTCCTGGTGTGTCCGCTGTGCCGTGCGTGTGATCATTGCTTGTACAGCCCTCTCGCAGTGTCCGGAGCAAGTATGGTGGGTCTGACACACCGGTGTCAATGTGTTCTTTTTTCCATTTCCAGGAGTGTAATTTATTGTATTGTATTTGTCTTTCTGTTAGCATATTTTTGTCTTTCAGAGAATAATTATTTTTCCGGAAGAAATAAGTATTGTCATAAAAAGAAGATTTTATTTTGTGAGAAGATTGCAAATGTGCCAGGCGGACTAGGTGAGTTTAAAAAACGACTGAAGGGAGAGGTAGAACTTCCGCGGAGGGGGGGTTAGGTGGGTTGATTTGGAGGAAGAGACCAAACAGCGAGGTCATCGGTCTCATCGGATTAGGGAAGTATGGGGTAGGAAGTCGGCCACGCCCTTTAAAAGGAACCTTCCTGACATATGCCGGAAGCGATATAGGAAATCACGGAGAACTTTAATCGGAGTGGCCAGACGTGGGTTTGAACCATCGCCCTCCCGTATGCAAGTCAAGTCTGCTAACCACTGCGCCCCTCGCTCAGTATAATGCCCTGTCGAAGGAATCATCCCGGAATTTGCCTGGTCCGATTTAGGGAAATCATGGAAAACCTAAAATCGATGGCCGGACGCGAGAAGAACATCCGGGTAGAGAGTATATGTTAAGAGAAACTCAAAGTGCGAAAGATGATACTTCTCTTGAAACGTGTTATCCCAAACTTCCACTCGTACGTACATTTACGTGCCAAAACATTATGACCACTGCCTGCTGCGACGTTGGATGCTGCCTGGGGGCGTTGCGGGCACGTGACGAGGTAACAAATATATGTAAGCTGACCAGACGAGGACGGAGGTTCACACTAGCGAGGACATGGGCTGCAAGTGCGGAAATCCATTGAGATAAGCGACTCTGACATAGGACAGATTACTATTGCGCAGATCCTGTGAACGAATATCTCGAAAACGGCGAAGCTTGTCGAATATTACGTGCTACAGTCGTGAGCTTCTATGGGAAAGGTAATAGGACAGTGAAACTAGCACTAGGCGCTAGATGGTTGGACGTCTACGACTCATCACAGAATATAGAGTTCGGAGGCTTGTCTGCTTTGTAAAGTAGGATAAATGGTGATCTTTGGCACCTCTGCCGAAAGAGCACAATACTGGTGCACGCACAAGTATTCCGGAGTACATCGTTCATCGTACATTGTTGAATACGGAGCACCGCAGCAGACCACTCCTACGTGCTCACATGTTAACCCAACGACATCGTCAGTTACGATTGCAGTGGGCACAGCACCATCGGGTTTCAAACGTCGATCAGTGGAAACGTGTCGGCTCTTCGCGTGAATCACAATTTTGCTACACTAGGCCGATGGTCGTCTCCACAAACGCCGTTATCGAGGTGAACGGCGACTCGAAACGGCGGCGCGCCACTGACGCCGTCTGGTGGGAGCAGTATTGTGCTATGGGGGACATTCCATGCACTTGCATGGGGCCTGTTGTAGTACTCGAAGACATGCTGACAGCTGTGAACCACTTGCATCCCGTCATGCACGATGCCTTCCCCGACAGCTATACCATTTTACAGCAGTATGATTCTCCGTGTCTCTGAGCCAGAACGGTGCTACCGTGGTTTGAGGAGCATTATAGTGTACTAACGTTGATACCTCGGCGACCAAATTCGCCTGGTGTAAATCCTATGCAACCCATCATCGGGAGTCATCATCGCGTACGAATATCGGCGGCCCGTTGTTTGTGCGAATTGCAAGACCTGTGCCAAGGCATCTAATGCCACGTACCTCCACAAACTTATCAGGAAGCTTCCGGATCCTGATACGCAGAATTTCGTTCCAAAGACGTACAAACAGTATATTAAGCTGATGGTCAAAATGTTATGGCTCATCAGTTTATGTGTTACGTCCTCTGGCGCCCACCGAGGGACATTCCTTTATACAGTTCAGCGTCACCGGCTGCATAATCAGCAGGCGCAGCTGTTCGCTAAGACTGTTCGCTAAGGCTGAAGCGACGGTTGCCTCGAGTGGGCACCGCAGACGATGGAACTATATTGCGACGCCCTCCATGGATGCCAGTCACTCGCCGGATGACATCACATTACGCGAAGAGCTAATGAGCAAACAGCTTGTAATCCCAGCATGCGACAGCCAGTGTACTCATGCGCATGGTATTTTAACCACATACACTGGCCCTCTGCAGAGAGTATAAACTCAGTCCACAGCGAATTCAGGTGCGACCAGTACACGGTTAGAGTAAGCGCTAACAAGCCAGCGATCTGCTGTCTATGGTAGTCACCAGAGAACAGTGCCACCGCCAGTACACTATACTTCCAGGAAGCCAACTGAGAACTCAACTACATAGATACGAACTTGAAAGAGGAGCTATCAGACTTGTACTGAACGTCAAGTTGAAGACTTATTAACTGAAAGTTACCTGTTCTAGAAATAGCTACTTGTGTGCAGTTCTACCACAGATGTACCTTCTGCCTGAGTGTCTTAATAAACACAGTTATTGTACTTTGATTATTTGTGTAGTTGTCTCCGACACTACGCTGGTGCAGTTGAACTGAGGTGGCATGCTACTGGACAGGCAGACACATCACAAAAATATTATAAAAATTCAGTCGGCTCCTCTCGTTTTCTATGTAGGGACTACAAGAACTAGGTAAAAGTAACAACGAGATAAAAAATCTAGGAATACAGAGTGATGTAAGTCAACAAACGGGAAAATATTCACTGGTAGCCGTTGAAATAGCAGCACCAGGAAGATTGAAATTAACAAAGTTTTAATTATAGTGCATATACAGTACAGTCGGAATGATACATGATTAAATTCGTAGGTGATATGATAGTTAAAAAGATTCCGAAATTTATTACACGGAGTTACTACTTCTGACAGCAACAGCTGCACTAATTTCGCTGGGTGTCGAGACGAATTTAGCTTGAATGACAGATATGAGTACGTCACTTCATGCAATTTCATCTCAGTCCGAATTCAGCTGTACTGGTTGACGAGTTGTGGAGTGCCAGGCTCTCGGCGATGCATAATCCGATCTTTTTTGTGGTTGAGAGATTTGGAGAACGTGCTGGCCAGGACAACAGCAACAACCTCTTTATCGACTTACATTAGGACTGCACGGGCATCGTACTGTCTTGCGTTGTCTTTATGCAAGATTACATCACGGTGACGGCGAAGATAGCGCACAGTCACCGAGATGTCAGAAATGTAAGAGTTTCCGTTTAAATTCTCAACTGTATGAACCAGAGATGACGGCTTTTTGTACACAGTGGCACCTCGAACCACCATCCAGATGTTGCTTCCGTATGAAGATGACGAAGACTATCTGACTATCTGACAAGGTTCGTTTCTTTTCGAGCCTCTATGTCGATCGTGATGCTGTATGCAGAACCGATACCTGTCTCGAGAGACGACTTGAAGCCACGGCCGTGTCCATTATTTCTGCTGCCACATCAATGGAAGCCGCAGTGGTCGCCGTGCTGACAGTAATTGGTGCTCCACACGTTATCGCACTGCCCATGCGGATACTTGATGTAAGGACCGCATTTCCTGATTCAGAACACATGACATGACTGTACAGACGCAGCACAGCCGACCAAGTAACATATCTGTCCTCTTGAGAGGTAGTCACGTGGGGCCCTTGAGCTTCTGCACGGCGTGAGTGTGGCCCACCTTAACCAATCGATTCTATATTCACATGACAGTTGTGGGATACCGATCAACGCGAGCAGCAGTACGATAAACTGCTATCACGATAGACCACAATGCTGCAGTTGTCAAATTCCGAAACGTGATTTTTGTTTCCTATGAGAGTAGTAACACGATCTCCTCACAAAGAAATGCCATTAAATAACAATTTCCGAATGGAAACCCACTCGTAATGCATCCAGATAAGTATAGATGACATTACTCGTAACCACTTCATGCAGTTGCGCAGAAATAGTAATCATTCGCGTATCCAACGAAGAAGAACACTTTACGCAAATTTGACGTTTGTTGCATCTAGTATTCACGGTGTAATTTTAAAGGCCAACAGAGTATACCCTTGCTCCCTTCTCAAAATATTTAAGATTTAGTTGGGACTGAGATAAGCGAAAGCTGTTTTGATGACTGGATGGGCCACAATTTCTGTGATCTCAACAAATCTCCATCCTGGCTTACTCCTAAAGTGAGTTTGGACAAACCGAGGAAGCTAAAATCTGAAATGTCTTCACAACGAATAATTTTAATATGCATGCCTACTGATTACGCATTTAAGCCTGTATGTGTTTCCCAGTTGATATTCTTACACTCTTCGCCATTACATTCAGCGCCATTAGTCGGCAGTGACGTCGAATTTCCCATGTCTTTTTTTATTTCTGCTTCGGCCTACGCTCAAGAAACAACAATTAAAAGCAGTCATGGTTCTGTTGATGCTTCATATTACTTGAACATTGCGTTATACTTGAATTATATGTAAGATCAGCGCAATCATGAATTCCTTTAATAGAATTTGCCACTTAAATTTATTCGTGTTATGTGGAATGTTTTGAGGTCTACGACTGTATTGTAAATTTATGAAATAATTTCTGCTGCTTCAGTCAAATATTACTAATATTTAATTAGCACAACGCGTTTCATATGGCTCTGAGCACTATGCGACTTAACTTCTGAGGTCATCAGTCGCCTAGAACTTAGAACTAATTAAACCTAACTAACCTAAGGACATCACACACATCCATGCCCGAGGCAGGATTCGAACCTGCGAACGTAGCAGTCGCTCGGTTCCAGACTGTAGTGCCTAGAACCGCACGGCCACTCCGGCCGGCCAACGCGTTTCGGCAGCATGCTTCCGTCATCAGGTGAATGCCAGATACACGTACATTACAACAATCTAAAGTGTGATTAGGTTCTTTTTCTGCGTGTGCCAGTGAGATTATGTATGGAAATACAACTATATACAGAAAGTTCCACATATTTTAGTGTGTACATTAAATGATTTTCATGTGTAGATCATTTCATTATGACACTTACTTACAGTTTTGTTGGAAGCTTACTTGTCTGGCACATAGAGCACGGTGACAAACACGCCACAACTTAACACTTCCACATACAGGATGTTTACACCGCTGTAAAGAGTCTTAACTGCTAAGATAAGGTACTGTAGTTTTGATTGCTGAGATAGTACTATACAGTGGTGATGAAACCCTTTTCTACGTGGATACATTTATTTCATGGCACATATTAGATAATACTGTTAGTTTGTAAGGACAATTTTAAAAAAAGCATTCACCACTAAAGAAGCTTTTTAAGACATTGATACTGTTAATTTCTATATCATCACCTACCTAACATGTTACCATGTACTGCGCCATGAACAAAAATCTCTAATTCTTCATGTAAGTCCATTTGGTGTTCCTTGACTATTTTATGTAAGATACGAAGATCATTCACGGAATGAGTCGCCAGGGTCCTTACGTGGGTAGCTATTGCTGATTTATTACAATCGTCTGTGTAGCAGGCATTTATATGTCCATTTCATCTTTTCTCGAAATCGTACTGTTTGGATTTGCATATACTACATAAGATTCTATAAATGCTTGATTGTGTGTATTTATCTGTCTGTATGAACATGTTGTGTCTAAAAAAGGTTCAAATGGCTATGAGCACTATGGGACTTAACATCTGAGGTCATCAGTCCCCTAGAACTTAGAACTACTTAAACCTAACTAACCTAAGGACATCACACACATCCATGCCCGAGGCAGGATTCGAACCTGCGAACGTAGCAGTCGCTCGGTTCCAGACTGTAGTGATCAGAACCGCTCGGCCACACCGACCGGCGTTGTGTCTCGCTGTGTGTTGCTTATGTTATGTGTTGTCAAGGCAATGTTAATGTTGTGTAGTCTGAAAATGTTTGCTATTTTCTAACAGAATTTGTCTGTGAATTTCTCATACTCTCGACGCCATTCAGCAGATAGTGTTTCTGGCGTTACCCCAAATCCATATTTCGTATTCCTTAAGACACACTTGCCAGTTACTGTAACGGTACGTAGTATACTTCTTCGGAGGCTTGTATTTTGGAAGAAGCATTTCTTGTAGAATACGTCGTTACGTTAGCGAGGGCTGCTAACAAGTTTCCTGCCGCTATACCGTTTTTATATTAGAAATTTTCTGGCGCACCTCAACTATCGCTTGGTCTCACATATTGCTTTTTGCAGTGGCTGGGCGAACGTTAATTAAATTTCTCCAACATGGTGGGCTACGTCCCGGTTTAAAACCCTTTCACAAAACCTCGTTTCACGTTAAATTTTTTACTGCTTTCTAAGAGAGTGGTTTTTTGTCTTTTGTCGTAAGTTGTGCAAAATGCTCAGTTCTCGCTGCTTTACACTCAGAAATTTCATTGTGTTTCCCCACGCACAAGATCGCTAGCCTAATTCATATACTCTTGCTCAGTACGGTATACCAATAATAAAACCTTAAACCCGTCGTGTCTGTCTGTTTGTCTGTTTCTACACGCCAATCTCCGAAACTACTACATGAATTTTCATGTGGTTTCCACAGGTAATTTGAGCGTAGCTTTGGGAAACGTATAGGCTTTATTTCGCCAAAATCGTTTCCCGAGAACGAAAAAGATAAAAGTATTACGTAAAACGGTCATATCTGTCTGTCTGTTTGAACGTGCTAGTCTTCAAAACAAATATACGAATTTCACACGGTTTTCACCGGTAACTTGATCGTACCTTGGGGTAGCACACGGGCCTTATTTCGTCAAAATCGAAACACGAAAGAAAAATGTATATCGGAATTAATATTTTCTAAAATAGTCTGCTCAGCTTGGTAATTCGGATGTTTAATCGTCACAGCATAGTACACTAAGCAACCAACAGATGGCACTGGTAGTTATGTAGTACACCAGAGAGTCAATAGACGGTATTGTTAGTGTTCTTTTAATTCATTGACAGATGTAGTTTCGGAAATTTACGTCAGAGACAGACTTAATTGTCGTAATCTTATCATTATAAATACAAACTAACAGTGGATTTGCGTGGTTAAGATAAACGGATTTACTTATTTTGTTTTTGTATATTACAAACTTAACGATAGGTTTTATTGATATTCTTTACTAGTAAAAACTAATTTATTAATTTTGATTTTTGATTAGGGTGGCTACCCATTACATTTTAATTTCGTTTTGTTTATGAATAAAAGGGTCTAGGAGACGGTCGAGTCTTTCCAAATACACTAGAATGATTAAAAATGCATTGAAGATACTGAGACGAGACTTGTTCCAGCTGAATGTATCTGGCTTTTACTCGTTCTTTGGATACTACTTCTGACAGCGAGGGGCAACGTAAGTCTCTCTGATGGGGAGTGTCATGGTTTACCTCGCTCCTCAGAACTCTTCATTCAGAGAGGCTTCAAGTTACTTCCCTCTAATGTAACATCGTAGAAGCGAAAAAGTGGCACGTGCACTCGAGCTTTCATATTTCGAATTCCTCTTATTCCAAACGATCTATCCTCTTGCTTTAAAAGTGAACAACGCCCGATGAGCTTATGTTACGACATGGCAATAAACACAGCTCAAGTTCTGACCCTGCGTGTTGCAGTCCCTTAGCGTTATTTGCTTTTCACACGGGCAACTCTATGTGGTTCTCTCCCGTATTAGTGAAGCAAACAAGCTCTTCGTTCATGTTCCCGATCATACCACGTCGAATGTTGTATACAAAAAAGGTTTACACGTCAAAAATAAATTCCAAGCATACCAAGTCTCAGAACAGCTGTAAATGGATACATACCTGGGCAATATTGGGTTTCTCGGCTACTATGATACAATTTTTCAGGAAAATGCAGGTAAAGTATAAAAAGTATTCTACAGATGACTGAAATAAGCAGATACGAGGTGAACATTAATAAAATCGACGAACTTAAGGGACGGATTCCTGACTGAAAATGGACGAAAAAAGTCCTATGTACACGTGTCCGGAAATGCATCGTTGGCAAGGTAGATGGCGCTGACAAATGAAAGTTTCTCCGACCACGTGCCTTGTGTTCCTTGTCTGTTTCAGTTTGTGTGACAGACGCAGCGTACTGTAAGCAGCAGTATGGTACGATATTCATGTAGGGAACAAGTCGAGATCGTGTCTGTGTAGGCCAAGTATATGGAAACGGTCGAGAGGCAGAACCCGATCTTCCAGACCAACTGCACACAAGGTCCGCCGCCCCCCTGAACGTTCATCTGTCTGAAAGGACCTGTGATCACACAAACGTCCAAAAATATCTTGAAATGTTGTGTGATGTGGTTGGTGTGTGTGAGGCTACTCGTTTTGCCTTTACTGTGCTGCCTCTCGAGCGATTCCATCTGCTTGGCCGCACACAAACACCGTCGCGGCTTGTTCCCCACATGAACACCGGACCATTCTGCTGCTTACAGTACGCTGCGTCAATCACACATACTGCAACACACAAGAAACACACGACATGTGGCCAGAGGAACTTTCATTCGTCAGCGCCATCTACCGTGGCAATGATGCATTTCAAGACGCATGTTCACAGGGCCTTTTTCCCTCCATTTCCAGACAGGAACTTGTCCCTGCAGTTTTTCGGTTTTATTAATGGTCGTGCGGGGAAGCAACGCGGTCTGGGGCACCTTGTCACAGTCCACGTGGCTCCCCGTCGGAGGTTCGAGTCCTCCCTCGGGCATAGGTGCGTGTGTCTTAGCGTAAGTTAGTTTAAGTTAGATTAAGTAGTGCGTAAGCTTAGGGACCGATGACATGAGCAGTTTGGTCCCATATGACGTTACCACAAATTTACAATTTTTATTAATGGTCACCCTATATATAGCGTTAAGTTGAAAACTGGACATCTTGCAGAAGACTCTTCAAGGACCTTAAGAGTCTTACATATATGTTCCAAAGTATTTCTTGCGTAAATATATTTATTTTTAATAGTAAGTGTGATTTGAGGATCAAATGTGATATTCAAAATCATATTGTCAGTAGACAAGTACACATCACCCTAATACCTCGTAACATCGTCTGAAATCTTGATAATGGTCTCAGTTCGAAAAGCCAACAAGTTACGGTAATGCCGTATCTAGCTAAAGCCACTCGTTGATGATAAGATCAAGCAGAGATACCAAACCGCTTGGACGCTAATCGCGACGTTTCACCCACTGTCAAAATAACCCCAGGATTTTCCTGTGGGAACGTTGGGTGATTTAGCGGGTTAGTAGAAATGCGATGAAGTTGGTGCCTGATTATTCGGCACATCAGGAACACACGTATGCAGTTTTGTGAACACAGCTGTGATCATTTTGGAAGATAGGAGAGCCCTGAGCATACTCTTCACGAAGAGGCAGAAAAAAAGGACAACTCTTGGTTACCAGGAGTGTTGAAATAAACACCTGGTTCAAGTCTGTGTTAACTTTAATTAGTGAGCGCGAGTCATGGTACGAAAATCACGTCGGAAAATATGACACAATCACCTCCGGCTTGAACTGTAACTATAACAATGGGTCGCCGGTTCAGTCAACGTAATCCATCATTTATAAAGAAGGTAACATTGCTAGTAGCCGAGCCACACTACTCGGCTCTGGTCAGATATCGTCCAAGATCTGTGCTGTTTGGGATACTGATAACGTACAGCTCTACGAGCTGCTATGAGCAGTGGGCTTTTGCTAGGTGCCCATTGCATGCAGTTCCCTTTACAATGATACTCGGAAACTGACTGAGATACACCTATATGCACTATCAAATTGGGCAACTTATTTCGAGGTGTCGTCGTCTGCGCGTCGAAGAACGGCAGCTCTTTTCTACCATTCAGTCACCCCACCAAGCCGACCCATTTTACAGCGCTGTTTCCATACAGCCCACTGCCGCACACACACCACTTCAATGCCATGACTTGCGTTAGCGGTGAAGGGTCAGTCGCATGACCGCCCGGTACCAGTTCTACACCGTGCGTCTGAAAAGTTCCGACACTGATTTTATTCGTGATGTATGAGTGACGTCAGGGCAATAACTTCGGTGGCAGCTCGAACCAACATCTGTAAACAACAGATGAACAATCGACCACTTAGTTATGAGCGTATTTTGTGTGTGTGTGAAATCTTATGGGACTTAACTGCTAAGGTCATCAGTCCCTAAGCTTACAAACTACTAAACGTAAATTACGCTAAGGACGAACACACACACCCATGCCCGAGGGAGGACTCGAACTTCCGCCGGGAAGAGCTGGGCTATGAGCAGGCAGTGTAGAAAGTGGACATGCAGCTATCGTGTGTCAACGTTGTTGTGTCACAAATCGCAAAGGAGCAACATTTCTTAACAGGGAGACCACAAGGCAATCGGATTTATGTAATTTTTTACACCCGTAGCACGTGAAATTCAGCACCCAAATATCAATAACCAAAGCAGTTCGATGCAACTCCCGTAAATTCTGGAGAAAATCGACGTTGAAGTCAATACCCTAAGGTTTGATCAGTATTTCGGGAGATAGTGTGGCTCTGTGGTGTAATGCTAGCCTGTCATGTGAGGGCCGTAGGTTCAGTTCCCAATTGATCCAAATTTTTAAACAAAACTGTGTGACTACATGCATCTCCGTGAGCCACAATATGCATAAACACGAAGAAAATCTGTGGTGCTCGAGATTGGTATTCGCTGATTCGAGCCACGCTTCAGTCATTATTTTTTCCTTTTTTTCTGTTCAGTTCAAATACCTATTTCATTTAAATGAGGTGTTCAATGAGTAATGCAACACATTTTATTTCTCGGTCATTTTCCGTTGAAAAATGCGGAATTTGTAGCGAGACGTCATGGAATATTCCCGCTTCACCTGCTAGAGTTCCTTGGAGTTCCGATAGGTGTCGGCGCTATAGGTAGGTTTCAAAATGGTGTCTGTAACGGAGGTATGTTCCAAGCAGAGTGCTGTCATTGAGTTTCTTTAAACTGAAAACCAGAACACTGTAGATATTCATAGGTGTCTGCAGAATGTCTATGGAGACCTGGTAGTGAACAAAATCACGGCTTGTCATTGGACGAGGCTTCTTTCATCATCTCAACAAGATCGCGAAAACCTGTCCGATCTCCCGAGTGCCAGCCTGTTGCACACAGCTGTGTCTAACGAAATGCTGAAACGTGCGGATACTCTCGTTCGAAGAGACCGACGTATCACAATCAAACACCTCGCTGCGCCACTGGACATATCTGTGTATAGTGCTGACACATTCGTCCATCAACAAGACTTTGGCTTTGGCGTCGTCCAGTAGAGTGAAACCATGCGGGCTTACAGGACCTCCCAGTAAGGTGGCGTAACGCTGCCTCATTGAACGGAGATTATACTGAAACAGAGGGTTTTGTAGCCAAAAGAGTGGGGAATAATATGGTGTATTGGAATCCTGAATAAAACCAACCCCCTTTCAGAAAATGTTATACATTACTTATTGAATGCCCCTCCTACACACATCAAAAAAGTTTTGCATCACCTCGGTTCCGAAAGTTCCGGAACCTGTACGGAAAACTGGAGTAGAGATCAACATAAACATTATTTCCGCCCTTTCTATTGTTCATGAAAACCACACATTGCATGTTGTACCACCATACAGCGAGACCTTCAGAGGTGGTGATCCAGATTGCTGTACACACTGGTACCTCTAATACCCAATAGCACGTCCTCCTGCATTGATGCATGCCTGTATTGTCGTGACAAACTATCCACTAGTTCATCCAGATTGCCCCACTCCTCAACGGCGATTCGCGGTAGATCCCTCGTAGTGGTTGGTGGGTCACGTCGTCCATAAACAGCGCTTTTCAATCTATCCCAGGCATGTTCGATAACGTTCATGTCTGGAGAATATGCTGGCCACTCTAGTCGAGCGATGTCGTTATCCTGAAGGAAGTCATTCACAAGATGTGCACGATGGGGGCGCGAGTTGTCGTCCATTAAGACGAATGCCTCGCCAATATGCTGCCGATATGGTTGCACTGCCGGTCGGAGGATGGCATTTACGTATCGTACAGCCATTACGGCGCCTTCCATGACCACCAGCGGCGTACGTCGGTCCCACATAATGGCACCCCAAAACATCAGCGAACCTCCACCTAGCTGCACTCACTGGACGGTGTGTCTAAGGCGTTCAGCCTGACCGTGTTGCCTCAAAACACGTCTCTGACGATTGTCTGGTTGAAGGAATATGCGACACACATCGGTGAAGAGTACGTGATGCCAATCCTGAGTGGCCCATTCGGCATGTTGTTGGGCCCCCCTGTAACCGCGCTGCATGTTCTCGTGGTTGCAAAGGTGGACCTCGCCATGGACGTCGGGAGTGAAGTTGCGCATCATGCAGCCTATTGCGCACAGTTTGAGTCGTAACACGACGTCCTGTGGCTGCACGAAAAGCATTATTCAACATGGTGGCGTTGCTGTCAGGGTTCCTCCGAGCCATAAACCGTAGGTAGCGTTAATTCACTGCAGTAGTAGCCCTTGGGCGGCCCGAGCGAGGCATGTCATCGACAGTTCCTATTTCTCAGTACCTCCTCCATGTCCGAACAACATCGCTTTGGTTCACTCCGAAACACCTGAACCCTTCCCTTGTCGAGAGCCCTTCCTGACTCAAACAATGCGGACGTGATCAAACTGCGGTATTGCCCGTCTAGGGATAGTTTAACTACAGACAACACGAGCCGTGTACCTCCTTCCTGGTGGAATGACTGCAACTGATCGGCTGTCGGACTCCCTCCTTCTAATAGGCGCTGCTAATGCATGGTTCTTTAAATCTTTAGGCGGGTTTAGTGACATATTTCAATAGTCAAAATGACTGTATTTGTGATACAGTATCCACAGTCAGTGTCTATCTGCAGGAGTTCTGGGAACTGGGGTATTGCAATTTTTTTATATGTGCATAATAATTCCTCAAATATATGCTAATTATCACATATATAACTGTTACGTTTATGAAAAATGCACTTGCTCTTATTTCTAATTACACATCGCACACAAATATCCTGTTTACGTTGCAAACATAAATTCTTAATTACCGACCTTTTATATAAGACTGTTAATAACGATTGTTTTAATTTAAAGAAAAAAGATTACAAATTAAACTTTTCTTTCATCTTTATTTATTTTACGCATCACTGAAATGCTCGTAAAATATGTATTTTTGTTAAAAATTCCACATCAACCAGGCATAGAATCCACACCCTCATGTGCGACACAAGCAGTCTACCACAAAGCCAAGCTGCCTGCTGAAAATTTATCTTACTTTTGGGTATTTGAGGCGCCAAGAAAATTTCAAAATAAATTTTCTAAAGAACTTTTGAGGGTTGTATGAATCTGCTTAGGTGGACTGATATTTGAGCTATGAACTTAACGTACCATAAATATAAAAAAACATTTAAAAATCAGATTGGCGTGCGGTCTCCCTATAAATCAGAAGTGCAAACATCCTCCAGAATGTACTGAAGATGAGAAAAGTGTGTGGAAAGTTTGTCCCGTACACCTTGACTGCTAAACAATAACAACGATGCGGGGACGTCTACTGCGACCTGGTTGATATGCAAAATGTGGGCAATCATTTTCTCAAAAAAATCATCACGGGTGACGAGACTTGTTGTACTAACATGAACCGATTACGATACGACTCGGTGCAGATATTCTCAAGAAAGATCAGCTCTTTGAAGACGTAAACGACAATAAAGAGTACTTGAAAAACATCCCAAAAAAGAAATTTTCTGACGGTTTTCAGTTGGTTGTATGAACGTCCTGTGCGTTGTGCCCAAATGGAGAGGAGATTGTGTAGAACACCTGAAGCACTAAAATCACTATATAAACTTTTCTCTAGCCAAACTGGTTGGTCACCCAACTGCCTGTGAGCCTTGGTACAAGCCCTAATATTACTTTCCTTGTCTTTACGGTCCGTTGGAAGTTCTACAGGATAGACATAAGATCCCTCCCTGAATAAAAAAAATTCTTTCTGAGGAACTGCGCTAGATACAGTTACGCAGTTTGTTGAAAATGGTAGCTTCATTTGATTTAATCAGGGTTACAAAACAAAAGCGACCTTAGCCCTCTGTTGCCCACACCGATTCTACGGAATCTCTCCGTGTCATCCTAGTAAAACCAGCCAGTACCACTGAAAAGTAGTAGGATACCCTTCACTAGGTCTTCAGGAATTATTGACCCCAATATTTTGTGTCATATGCCCTCCAGAGTTCCCACTGGAAGATTTAACTGGTGCAGTTTCATCCACCACGCCACATAGTCTGCACTTAGGAGCTTAGCTAATGAAGTTTGTCATGTGTACACATGCGCAGATGTTGCTTTTGTTGCCTGTAGAATGTGTGAGTTATGCACAATTTCTTTCCATGGCTTTGCCAAAATCTCTTTCGTCGGCGCCTCTACAGTATCTCGTATTCTTGCCGTTAAGATTTTACACAACAGAAACTGGTGAACCAAACATTTTCTTTAAACTTCTGATACCATCCTTCCAGAGTCTTTACATCTGGCGGATTTCGACAATTGAACTAAATTGCAGTACCTGTGAACATAGTGAACTGTCGCTGAAACGTAACAGACGATCGTATTTTATGAAACCACAAAACACATAGCTCTTTGTCCTGAATGGACTCCATTGTGACAGCAGCACTCCTGAATTGCAGTACCTGAGAGAGAAAGGAAATCCCATGCTGTCAGAGCGACTGTTGAAGTACATCCACATAAACATGAGTTAACCTACCATTTGCAAAAATCCTCATAGAAATGTTGTAGTATATCACTAAAAGGGCAGTGTGAGTTAACTAAAGATTCCCACCGAGCGAGGTAGAGCAGTAGTTAGCACACTTGAGTCGCATTAGCTATGACAATGGTTCAAACCCCTGTCTAGCCATCCTGATTTAGGTTTTTTTGTGATTTCCCTAAATCGTTTCGGGGAAATACTTCAATGGTTCCTTTGAAACGGTATCTTTCCCTAATCCGAGCTCGTGCTTAATCTCTAATGACCTCGCTGTCGACGGTACATTAAACACTAATCTTCTCCTACTCCTCCTCCACAACCACCACAACCACTACCACCACCACCACCACCACCACCACGATTGTCAAAAAACCGCATAGCTGTGCCTGGCATGTTTCCTCAGAGAGGGGGGGGGGGGGGGGGAGAGACTTTATCCTCATCCTGTAGAATCATCTGTTTTGAGGAAAGAGTGTTTTTTTCTTTTTTTTAATTCAGGAGTCACCATCTAAACTCATGGAACAATTACTTAAGGGTCTCAAACTGATCTAAACTACTGTTAACAACTCCAGCAGCAAGCATCTGAGTATCTTTGATGTTTTCCTTTAATCGGAGCTGGTGATAATCCCAAACAATCGAGTAGTTTTCAAGGAACGTGTCGCATACGTATGCGTTCTGCATGCGGTCTCATTTATGGATCGGTTCCACTTTCCTAAATTTCTCCCAAGAAACCGAAGTCGTCCATTCTTCTTCTCGACAATATTTATCATATGTGCTCATTCCATATCATGTCGTTTCGCTGCGTCGAAAGTAATTCTGAAGAAACATGAGGCGCGTTTGAAGTTCTCTAAAGCTGTAGATACTGAGACAGTGAATGTCACAGTAGACAGTCCAGTTGTGGAGTAATGGGCATCTCTAAATAGGGTTATCACAGAAGTTAGACAAGAAACTTTAAGAAACCAAGAGATGGCTCAAATGGTTCAAATGGCTCTGAGCACTATGGGACTTAACACCTGTGATCATTAGTCCCCTAGAACTTAGAACTACTTAAACCTAACTAACCTAAGGACATACACACATCCATGCCCGAGGCAGGATTCGAACCCGCGACCGTAGCAGTCACGCGGTTCCGGACTGAGCGCCTAGAACCGCTAGACCACCGCGGCCGGCAAACCAAGAGATATCAGTATAAAATAAGGCGATGGTATTTGAATAGCTGATTAATGAATTTTTCTTGCAGTTTTGTCTAGTTCAGTGTTTTGTAACTATCAGTAATCTGGATATTTACTTTCTTCTTCTCTTCTGTAATATTTAACAATTCATCTTCCGGACAGATATTTGGATTTCCATTAACGATTGCCCGCCAGCCGTACCGAGTTTCATCAAACTGTCAGCTACAAGCCTTGTAATCCGCAGCGTCTATTGCTCCACAGAAGATAAATGAGTTCTGGCGCTTATACTCCAGCTTCGAACCGAAATGTTAACGATTTCGTGCTGCTGCCGCATGTTACGGAACTTTCGCCACATTATCTAAAACATAACGCGTCTTCTGCGTGTTCCCATTGATTGACAGGCTTTGCTGCACTACGTATTACGTATGTAGGGTCGCATATTATTTTTAAGCAAAATCAGGACATCTCAGCATTATTGCTCTAAGAATGCAGGACAACTGAGTAATAATTAGGTCACGATTTAATTTTCACTCATACCTGTACTGAGTGTTTTAGAATTTGTACTACATACTTCTAGGGATTGTAGAGAGGAGTCAGTTGATAAAGTTTTAATAAGGAACCCAAGTCAGGAAATTTATCGTTTGGGTGTAAAATAGGTGTGAAAATCGTATGTCTTCAAATCTCCCACTTCAAACAAACTCTGACCCGTGTGCTCTTTAGGAACCCCGGAGGAGCAGTGTTTCTAGTCGTCAGATTCTCTTATACGCGGTGAAGGACACCCTCTACAAAGCCGAAGGTATGGCCCACAAGTAAGCCTCCTAGTTGTGAACATGCCAGTTGAGAGAATGTAGTCAGACAAAATTTGTGTGTGAGGTTATAATTACAACAGTGGTAGATGATGGCGCCCTCTTTTCAATTTGTGTTCTTACTGTGATGCGGGAGAGTTGAAAGTGATCCGATGTTCAAACTTACTTTTCTTCCAAACGGCAAATTTTTGACTACGGTTTTCGTCAGGAACAGTTTCAGTGGAATACTTAGCAACACACACAAGGTCACCTGCATATGGTACTGCTGAAAAATACCATTTCTTTGAATACACCATTGTTAAAAATTTGGAAAAAGTCGCGTTTTTAGTAGTTTCGAAATGTGTATATGATACATTTCAGTATATTCGTCGCAGCCTTGTCCATTATCTGACATACGTTCTCTGAAATAATCTTGCAGTTTTAGTTATTATGAAGAGATGTGCGTTAAGCGCACTTACGTGACGTGAATATGTACGCTGTATGTCTATGTATTATCATAACGTTTATTTGGCATTCACATTTGTTGGCTTGACAAACTTTCAATCATATTATCTTTTAACGTAAGTAGAGTCAGGACTGGTTGGGTGAGGGAGGGAGGGGGGGGGAGTAGGTTGAGGGGAAAAAAATGGTTCAAATGGCTCTGAGCACTATGGGACTCAACTGCTGTTGTTATAAGTCCCCTAGAACTTAGAACTACTTAAACCTAACTAACCTAAGGGCATCACACACACCCATGCCCGAGGCAGGATTCGAACCTGCGACCGTAGCAGGTTGAGGGGAAAGGAGAGGTGTCCAACATCACACCATCACACTCTAGTCAAACACATCAATGTTGCTATCAAATGAAACACCTACTGTAAAATGTTTCGCAGGGAAAATTAGATCCTTGGTTAATTTATTCTACGTTAATTATGGTACACATCCATAGCTTGAGGCAAAAGGTTGATATAAAAAAGTATAAACGTCGTTCAACAGATGGTACACAGCGCTGGCTGTTAAATGCTACTTCCACTCGCTACATGGACTTCTAGTAGCAACTGAAATCGCAGCCACACTCTGCAAAGCTGCTATTGTGAAAACAGCGACTCCCCAATCACTGTTATTTGTAACAGATATGCTATGTCTTGCTCACCGGAGCGGAAGTTTTAAATGTGTTGCGTGCATGATTTCTAGATTGATCGTTGTCGATGAGTAAAGCTGTTCTTCAGCAACGGAAAACTGAAAGTATCGGCAAGTGCGTTTCCCTTGCATGGGTGTGAATGGCACTCAGCTGTTTTCTGATTTCTGTGAAAAAGGCTGCGACTTAAGGAGCGAGCACTTAGATGCACAGAGGTGTAATACTGACCAACCAGAACATTGCGGCCACCTACCTAATAGCCGGTATGTCACTCACGGATAACAGCAGCGACGCGTCGTGGCATGAAAGCAATGAGGCCCTGATAAGTCACCGGATGGAGTTGGCACCACATCTTCACACAAAACTCACCTAATTCCCGTAAATTCCGGTCAGGGGAGCGATGATTTCTGACGCCACGTTCAGTCACGTCCCAGATGTGATCGATCGGGTTCGGATCTGGCGAGGTGGGTAGCCGTCACATCAATCTGAACTCACCACTGTGTTCCTCGAACCACTCTATCACACTCCTGGCATTGTGACGTGGCACATTATCTTACTGAAAAATGCCACTGCCGTCGGGAAACATGATCGTCATGACGGGGTGTACTTGGTTTGCAACCAGTGTACGATACTCCTTGCCGTCGTGATGCTCCATTCGACTCAAGGATGCCGGCGCGAATGTTCCCCAGAACCATAATGGAAATGGTTCAAATGGCTCTGAGCACTATGGGACTCAACTGCTGAGGTCATTAGTCCCCTAGAACTTAGAACTAGTTAAACCTAACTAACCTAAGGACATCACAAACATCCATGCCCGAGGCAGGATTCGAACCTGCGACCGTAGCGGTCACCATAATGGAGTTGCCACCAGTTCGTCTCTGTCCGGCAGTACAGGTGTCACGGATCTGTCCCCCTGGAAAACGACGGAGTCGCGCCCTGCCATCGGCATGACGAGGATGGTATCGGGATCCATGAGACCATACTACGCTCTGCCACTGCGCCAACGTCCAGTGCCGATGGTCACGTACCCATCTCAGCCATAGTTGCTGATGTCGCGGTGTTATCATTAGCACATGCACGGGTCGTCGGCTGCGGAAGCCCTTCGTTAGGAGTGTTCGGTGGTCTATGTTTTCAGACACAGTTTGCCCAGCATTAAAGTCTGATGTTAGTTTCACCACAGTTAGCCGCCTGTTCTGTTTTACCAGTCTGCCCAGCCTACGATGTCCGACATTTGTAATGAGAGGTAGCCGCCCAACCCCACGACGTCTGGACGATGTTCCATCTTCGTTTCGTTGCGTGTCGAGGACTCTCACCGCAGCACTCCTCGAACACCCAAAAAGTCGTGCAGTTTCCGATATGCTCGTGCCGAGCCTCCGTGCCATTACAATCTGTCCTCGGCCAAACTCAGACAGATCGCGCGCCTTCCCCATTCTACACACGGACAGCACGCTCACTGATCCTACATGCACCATGCGTGTGTCTCACTAGAAGTAATTCCTCGCCAGGTGACGCTGCTATCGACTGGACGGGTTCATGCTGATAGTAGATCGGTTGTCATAATGGTTGATAAGTGTATATCAGAACGCGGAGACATAAATTTACATCACACATGTGAAAAACGACGACACCGACTTGGCCACGTGTTACAGAACATAAATCCAGTTAATTCTAGTGAAAATTTGTAATGTTTTCGTGTGTACTCTTCTCACTATTAACTTTTAGACCATGATCTGGTGCTATTAATACAGGATTCAAGCGACTCGGCCGGCTTCGCAAAGCCAGACGACTTGTGTGGCATAGCCTATTTTGTTTTCGGGCCACGGTGTAGAGTTGTGAACAAATTTCAGCAACAACTTTCATATAACTTACACAGCGCACGGCAAGAATGTTTTCTAGAGGCGTGAGTGGTACGTGTTTCTTACAGAATTGGCATTTGGGGTGGCATCTCATAGCAAATGGGAACGCGTCGTAAAGTAAGTAATAGGATTACAACCAGTGTAAATACTGCATGAAAGTCATAGGTATACGTAAGTGTGAGTATTTCAATATCTATTGAAGGATTGCCGACACGGCACAAATAAAAGAAGAAATAAGAAAAAACATGTTTAGCTAGTGTTCAAGCACCCCCCCTTTGAGGCTTTGTACACACTGTGATGCACTGTTGACATTCAGTGCTACAATCCTTTGCCGTGCACTCTTTATGACAGATTTCTTCGCCTTGCCAAACAAAGAATAGTGTCCACATGTAGGTTTGATTCAATAAGAGCAGAATGCTGAAAGTTGAGTCATCTGCTATGCTGGTGGAAGAACAAATATGTAAACTAAGCAAAGTTGCTGAAGCAGTGTTTCGTAAAACGTTTAAGTTGTAGCATAAAAAAATAAAATATGAATTATTGTGGACTAGATAACTGTTCTCAGACGATTGCAGGGAAACTATTGGTAAATATACCCCTTTGATTATTTCAAGTTGTAGCACCCACTTCACACCATTATGATGAGGGGGTTACCTTTCTATTGTTGGTCACATTTATTTCGATAGTTCGGAGATGAGTAGCTCACTGCCCGTTGTTCGAAAAATTTACAATGAGTTAAGAGTACGAATTGTGATTGCTAATCGGAGGGAAGCAGATTTTGGCAGTCTGAAATGGTCATATTTTGAAATGCGTTTCTCCACCTCATTAAGAGGTGAATGCTAGTTTAAAAGGCAGAAGAAAGAAAAGTGACACAGCTGGTATTCGATTAATTAATGTTTTTCAGGTCCAGTGTTTACATTTCTTCTTCCTGAGCTTCTAATTTGTTTGGATTTTTGATTGAGAGTATGCTTTGCTTCTCTTTTCCTATATTTCCGCTTGATCTACTTGACCCCGCAATTCCCAGCTTCTGTGATTTCTTTCCTCCAGTACAATTGGCCACAGACAATTTATGTTCGCCTGTGAGATAGCTCCTGAGTCAGACATTGTTATATCTTCAATCTCGCTTGTCCCTGGGTCACTAATGGAATTTGTTTTGGACTCCTTATTTAAATTGTTTCGTCCACCTTCCCTATCCCTCCTCTGTTACTACTCACTGAGATTTTCGCCTTAGACTTTTTAGTCGGAACTTGACCCAACTTCTCTGTACCAGCATACACAGTTGGGTCCACCTGTGATTTTTCTGTTGATTCTGACGGTGAATCCGCAGATGTTTCCGCTGGATGTATCACCGATATAGTTTCAAGGCTTGGCTCCGGAGCACCGCCTATCGCCTCACATAGCACTACGTCCATCGCTGTCATTTCTGTGTTGGTTGTTGGAAAATGTGTGACAGCGACTGCAATGTCTCTTTGATAGTCGGATAGTGTACCGTTTGTTGTCTCGACTGGGCTAATATGAGCTGCGTTGTCATCTTCAGCTATAATACTGACATAAATGTGATCATCAGGTAATGGGACAGTAATCACCCGTTCCTAAATCGGTCTGAATCTTCCCACGTACCCATAAAGGCGGAGAAACATTTGGAATATCGCTACTGTGTTCGAACTTATTATTCAGAGTGGCACTGTCCGCTTCCGGTTCACTTCTTATTCCTGCTAAGAGGTCAAAAAATAAAGGTTTAGGTTTACTTATATCGAGTTAAAGGCGGAGTTTTCTTCTGGGACAGTTTTATTTAACGTGATCTCTTTCATTGCACATTAAACACGCTGGTAGGTGACCCATTTATGTTATGTATGCTTGATAGCCCCCAGTATTCATTACAGATGGGATCGATATTTTAATTTCCATTTCGATAGATCTTATTCCGTATCGGCTTCGAGCTCATTCCGAATGGCCGAATGTTTCCATAATGCTGCAATTTGAGTTTCATTATTTCGTTTATAGCCTCCAGGAGAATGTTGAAGGTACGCAAAGTTGAAAAACTGCATTCGACTGGACTGACGGTAAACTTAGCGAAAGAGCCTTCCCACACTACCTCTCAGGGGGTACCCCATTTGTTTGCCATCTCACACAAATATTCTCTGCATTTGAACATCGCCTGCAGGAGACAAGAACGTTCACAGCAAACATTTACATCGGTTCTCCGCGAACGGACGTGCAGTCTGTGGTGGACGGTACACGGAGAACCAGTCTCATTTTGCCCTTTTCAGTTACTACTTACGAATGGCAGCCCGAATGAAAGACTGTCAGGACCCTTCTGTATGAACCCTAAATGCTTAGTGTCGTGGTGATTACGCTAGATGTATGCTGCAGTGAGCAGTATTAACAGAGCTTTTGGGGGACATGAGATAAAATAAAAAGGAAGGCGCAGATAGTGCTCCTTCGGAACTTATAAAATCGTGACAGAATTGGGGACCAAACGACAACTCAGACTGATTTGTAGGATGTCTGAGACTTGGCAATACCATAGGACATCCCGAAGATAGCAAAGGCGATAAGTGTGAAAACTGTCGTACAGTCATCTAACAACACAAGCATCCAGAAGAATAATACACAGAAGAATGGGAAAGATAAAACTGCACTCGTAGATCTGTTATATGACGATCAGCTTGCCGGATCTGTGGCCAAAAGGTTCTAGGCGCGTCAGTCCAGAACCGCGCTGCTACTACAGTCGTAGATTCGAATCCTGCCTCAGGCATGGATGTGTGTGATGTCCTTACGTTAGTTAGGTTTAAGTAGGTCTAAGTCTAGGGGACTGATGACCTCGGATGTTAAGTCCCATAGTGCTTAGAGCCATTTGAACCACTTTTGACGATCAGGTTCGGTTTACAAAAGGTAAATGTACAAGAGAGAGAGTTCTGACACTGCCTAATAATGGAAGGAATACTTAAAAGAAATTAGACACCTTCATAAGGTTTGTCGACCACAATACTCTTTCGGCAGTGTAAAATGGTGAAGAATGTTCGAAATTATGAGAGAAATGTGAGTAAGCTATATAGAATAACGGTTAAATGGTTCAAATGGCTGTGAGCACTATGGGACTTAACTTCTGAGGTCATCAGTCCCCTAGAACTTAGAACTACTTAAACCTAACTAACCTAAGGACATCACACACATCCATGCCCGAGGTAGGATTCGAACCTGCGACCGTAGCGGTCGCACGGTTCCAGACTGTAGCGCCTAGAACCGCTCGGCCACCTCGGCCGGCAACGGTTAAAAAACAAAATGTACATGAACCAGGAAGCAGGAAGGAACAAGAAGTATGGAAAACGAAGAACGAAGTTTTTTTTTTTCATCAGTCTACTGACTGGTTTGATGCGGCCCGCCACGAATTCCTTTCCTGTGCTAACCTCTTCATCTCAGAGTAGCACTTGCCACCTACGTCCTCAATTATTTGCTTGACGTATTCCAATCTCTGTCTTCCTCTACAGTTTTTGCCCTCTACAGCTGCCTCTAGTACCATGGAAGTCATTCCCTCATGTCTTAGCAGATGTCCTATCATCCTGTCCCTTCTCCTTATCAGTGTTTTCCACATATTCCTTTCCTCTCCGATTCTGCGTAGAACCTCCTCATTCCTTACCTTATCAGTCCACCTAATTTTCAACATTCGTCTAAAGAACCACATTTCAAATGCTTCGATTCTCTTCTGTTCCGGTTTTCCCACAGTCCACGTTTCACTACCATACAATGCTGTACTCCAAACGTACATCCTCAGAAATTTCTTCCTCAATTTAAGGCCGGTATTTGATATTAGTAGACTTTTCTTGGCCAGAAATGCCTTTTTTGCCATAGCGAGTCTGCTTTTGATGTCCTCCTTGCTCCGTCCGTCATTGGTTATTTTACTGTCTAGGTAGCAGAATTCCTTAACTTCATTGACTTCGTGACCATCAATCCTGATGTTAAGTTTCTCGCTGTTCTCATTTCTACTACTTCTCATTACCTTCGTCTTTCTCCGATTTACTCTCAAACCATACTGTGTACTCATTAGACTGTTCATTCCGTTCAGCAGATCATTTAATTCTTCTTCACTTTCACTCAGGATAGCAATGTCATCAGCGAATCGTATCATTGATATCCTTGTATTTTAATTCCACTCCTGAACCTTTCTTTTATTTCCATCATTGCTTCCTCGCTGTGCAGATTGAAGAGTAGCGGCGAAAGGCTACAGCCTTGTCTTACACCCTTCTTAATACGAGCACTTCGTTCTTGATCGTCCACTCTTATTATTCCTTCTTGGTTGTTGTACATATTGTATATGACCCGTCTCTCCCTATAGCTTACCCCTACTTTTTTCAGAATCTCGAACAGCTTGCACCATTTTATATTGTCGAACGCTTTTTCCAGGTCGACAAATCCTATGAAAGTGTCCTGATTTTTCTTTAGTCTTGCTTCCATTACTAGCCATAACGTCAGAATTGCCTCTCGCGTCCCTTTACTTTTCCTAAAGCCAAACTGATCGTCACCTAGCGCATTCTCAATTTTCTTTTCCATTCTTCTGTATATTATTCTTGTAAGCACCTTCGATGCATGTGCTGTTAAGCTGATTGTGCGATAATTCTCGCACTTGTCAGCTCTTGCCGTCTTCGGAATTGTGTGGATGCTGCTTTTCCGCAAGTCAGATGGTATGTCGCCAGACTCTTATATTCTACACACCAACGTGAATAGTCTTTTGTTGCCACTTCCCCCAATGATTTTAGAAATTCTGATGGAATATTATCTATCCTTTCTTCCTTATTTGACCGTAAGTCCTCCAAAGCTCTTTTAAATTCCGATTCTAATACTGGATCCCCTATCTCTTCTAAATCGACTCCTGTTTCTTCTTCTATCACATCAGACAAATCTTCACCCTCATAGAGGCTTTCAATGTATTCTTTCCACCTATCTGCTCTCTCCTCTGCATTTAACAGTGGAATTACCGTTGCACTCTTAATGTTACCACCGTTGCTTTTAATGTCACCAAAGGTTGTTTTGACTTTCCTGTATGCTGAGTCTGTCCTTCCGACAATCATATCTTTTTCGATGTCTTCACATTTTTCCTGCAGCCATTTCGTCTTAGCTTCCCTGCACTTCCTATTTATTTCATTCCACAGCGACTTGTATTTCTGTATTCCTGATTTTCTCGGAACATGTTTTTACTTCCTCCTTTCATCAATCAACTGAAGTATTTCTCCTGTTACCCATGGTTTCTTCGCAGCTACCTTCTTTGTACCTATGTTTTCCTTCCCAACTTCTGTGATGGCCCTTTTTAGCGATGTCCATTCCTCTTCAAATGTACTGCCTACTGCGCTATTCCTTAATGCTGTATCTATTGCGTTAGAGAACTTCAAACGTATCTCGTCATTCTTTAGTACTTCCATATCCCACTTCTTTGCGTATTGATTCTTCCTGACTAATGTCTTGAACTTCAGCCTACTCTTCATCACTACTATATTGTGATCTGAGTCTATAACTGCTCCTGGGTACGCCTTACAATCCAGTATCTGATTTCGGAATCTCTGTCTGACCATGATGTAATCCAATTGGAATCTTCCCGTATCTCCCGGCCTTTTCCAAGTATACCTCCTCCTCTTGTCATTCTTGAACAGGGTATTCGCTATTACTAGCTGAAACTTGTTACAGAACTCAATTAGTCTTTCTCCTCTTTCATTCCTTGTCCCAAGCCCATATTCTCCTGTAACCTTTTCTTCTACTCCTTCCCCTACAACTGAATTCCAGTCGCCCATGACTATTAGATTTTCGTCCCCATTTACATACTGCATTACCCTTTCAATATCCTCATACACTTTGTCTGTTCATCTTCAGCTTGCGACGTCGGCATGTATACCTTAACTATCGTTGTCGGTGTTGGTCTGCTGTCGATTCTGATTAGAACAACCCGGTCACTGAGCTGTTCACAGTAACACACCCTCTGCCCTACCTTCCTATTCATAACGAATCCTACACCTGTTATACCATTTTCTACTGCTGTTGATATTACCCGATACTCATCTGACCAGAAATCCTTGTCTTCCTTCCACTTCCCTTCTCTGACCCCTACTATATCTAGATTGAGCCTTTGCATTTCCCTTTTCAGATTTTCTAGTTTCCCTACCACGTTCAAGCTTCTGACATTCCACGCCCCGACTCGTAGAACGTTATCCTTTCGTTGATTTTTCAATCTTTTTCTCATGGTAACCTCCTCCTTGGCAGTCCCCTCCCGGAGATCCGAATGGGGGACTATTCCGGAATCTTTTGCCAATGGAGAGATCATCATGACACTTCTTCAATTACAGGCCACATGTCCTGTGGATACACGTTACGTGTCTTTAATGCAGTGGTTTTCATTGCCTTCTGCATCCTCATGTCGTTGATCATTGCTGATTCTTCCGCCTTTAGGGGCAATTTCCCACCCCTAGGACAAGAGAGTGCCCTGAACCTCTATCCGCTCCTCCGCCCTCTTTGACAAGGCCGTTGGCAGAATGAGGCTGACTTCTTATGCCGGAAGTCTTCGGCCGCCAATGCTGATTATTTATCAAAATTTAGGCAATGGCGGGGATCGAACTCGGGACCGAAGACGTTTTGATTATGAATCAAAGACGCTGCCCCTAGACCACGGGTACAACGGAAGATGGTATATGAATGGTTAAATTTGTCGATGAACCTGCTATTCTCAGTAAAAGCGTAGAAGAACTAAAGGATCTGTTAAATGGAATGAACAGTCTAATGAGTACAGAATACTGATTAAGAATAAATCGAAGAAAGACGAAACTAATGAGCAATAACAGAAATGAGATTAGATGAACACTTAACGTCAAAAGTGATCACCAAGGAGTACATTGGTTGTAGGAGTTCTGCTACGCTGGAAGCAAAATAACACGTAGCATACCAAGCAAGGAGGACATCGAAAGAAGGCATTCCTGGCCAAAATAAATCTTTTGGTATTAAATATTGACTTTAATTTGAGGAAGAAATGTCTGAGAATGCACGTTTGGAGCTCATAACTGTATCGAAGTGAATCATGGCCTGTGGGGAAAAAAAGGAGAATCAAAGCATACCTGAGATGTGGTGTTGAAAATTACGAGTGCTGATGATGAATGAGGTGGTTCTCCACAGAATCGTAAAGGAACAGATCTGACAAGAAGAAAGGCCGGATGACACGACATCTGTTAAGAGATCAGGAACCAACTTTCACAGTTCTAGAGGGATCTGCAAACATAAAAATTGTAGAAGACAGAGATCGGAATAAAACTAACAAATAAACGAGGCAGTTGGTTGTAATGCCCACTCTGAGATGAGGATGTTGGCGCAGGAGAGGAAGTAGTCAAGGGCCGCATCAAACCAGTCAGGTGACTTATGACTCCAAAAGCAAGATAGTGTTTTTATTGACTTGTTGTGGAACTTGAGATTCCGTAATTTTTTCAGGCTCTACGCGATGTACAGCGCCTTAACATTTCCCACTGCAGTTTATTGAGCAACCTTATGAGTCTTAGCGTCGGCTAAACAGACCCTTTGTAGATCTTGAGACTGATCTTCCCCTGGCAGTCACTCCCTTCCCTAAGCCCAGAAAGCAGTATCTTATCTCCAGAGGTATTCTCATGGCAGCTGATCCTCACAGCGTCAGACTTCTCGTCGTACTGCAGGCGTTTCTGCTGAAATGTGCTGTATGAATGAATATACGGGGATGGGTGGGACGGTTACATGCAAGAAACAGTTATATAATTTAGATATATTCGTCGACACAAACGAAATATCAGGCAGCTTTTCCATTAATGGAGCCACTAACTCACAATGCCGGATTATCTGTGGAAATAGCCCCGTTACACACGAGAATATACTTGAGATGAAACATTGAAAACATTGAAGTTTACTCATCCCAGTCCATATTATATTACAATGGAACGGCAATATGCCAGCATACAAAGTAACTACCTTCCTTGTGGAGGAAACAGACACGATGCTTCGCACTCAGGTAATAGGGCGGTAGGGGGGTGGGGGTGGGGGAGGGGGAGGGGACTGCACAGAGAGAGAAACGGAATCGTTAAGTAGTCTAGACTTGTAGAGATTCGTTGCAAGGAGTGGTATAGCTTAGCTACAACACGTGGGTTTCCGGCAGCTTGTAGCTTCTACCCCAGGCATGTGTGGCTTCAACTCTGGCGTACGTCGATACCAAACACCCGCGACGAGCCTGAATTGGTAACAAGGTCTGACTCTACTAGTCTGACTCCAGGGTAGTGGAGGTTAGAGAATGCTGTTTATAGATTAGATACTGAGCCAGAACGAGTCTGATGTTCAGGGTGCATCTTAGAAACGGAGCCAGTACGAGTCTAATGTTCGGGTTTCACATTTCACAAATCAAGGCGCCGATGTCGCGACGGTGCTAACGGGCGTCCTTCGTGCCCGCTGTAGTCCACGGGTATGACGGGTCTGAGAACTGTGGAGCTGCAGTCACTTCCCATTCGTCGATTCGTTCTCTCTTATTGAAGCGTAGAGGAGTGTAAAGCTAGTCGTGACTTATTCATAGCACGGGAGGTGAGTACACAATCTTGCTGCTGTAAAGTAGCACTGACAAGACGAAATGACGGGTTGTGGTTTGTAAGACTGTGGAGGTGAAAGCCGAAAATTAATTGATGCAAAGTCCACAACTGCGAATGTGTTCCATTAGAGGGAGAGTGATACCTGGAACACGCTGTAGTCCACGCTTCAGACGAAAATAATACAAATTTCGTCCAATGCAAACAAATTGGTTCTATTCTTGTTTATTCCACCTCCTCTATGAGAAAACATATGTGCTGTTTCAGACGAAAATTGGGCACAGAGCAGCGTCAGTGTTATATCCCTGCTACAAAAAAGGGCTCTATTTCTGTATTCATTTGGACATGACAACTTGCGTTCATGGGCTAGCAGCGAGATGTATAGCTTATCATTCATTTATGTAATTTATTTTAATAATTAATCACAATTTAGAGATTGTACTTTATCTCAGCTCGTGTTTTCTGGTACTGTTGTTACAGACTCGGCAACGCATCGAAAATTTGTACATGTTAACGTAATCGTTGGATGTTCTCTGAATAGATATTAAATATTTAAATAAATTTACAGTAGCCTTCGAAAAGTCTTATTTATATAAATTTATGTACAAGCAGAACAATATTCACTGCTAACCGGTCGGTCATTATGTTAGTAGATAACTTTGCCCTGTCATTTCGGCAGATCAGACATTTTGTGACATCTCAACTTGCATTTGAGGATGGCTGTAAGGCCGAAATCATGATTCTTCGAAGTAAATGAATAGTAATTTGCTGTATAATGACAGAAATTTCTTTCAAAAGCGATTACGTATGTAGCGGGAATGCAACGAGGGCACGGTTATACTTGCGAATTCGTGTAGTCGCTCTCCTTTCTAAGCGAGTAGAGTTTACTCAGGTGACGGGTGAGTTGGGGCGGAGACTCACGTATTGACTCTACGGGCACACGAAGACGGTGAGTTCAGAAATGACGCCACAGGAGTTGCTCGCAAGTTTAAAGCGAGTATACGAACATCGTTTGTGATTCCTGACGCTGTTAGTTAACCACACTGATCTATGTGCTAACAAAGAACGAATAAGGCACGGTAAACCAACGAGTCGCGACTGAGCACGAATGAGAGGAAGCAAGATGTCTCCGTTCGCTTTATAACTTAGGTTGTGTGCCTCCACGGCTGAAAGTAAGGTCTGCACAGCCAACCCTGCAGGATATTTCTCGACTTTCGAAAGGCGTTCGACTCAGTCCCGCACTGTCGCTTGCTCCAAAAAGTGCGCACTTACCGTCGATCTGATGACATATGCGGTTGGATAGAAAGTTTTCTAACAGACAGACAGCAGTATGTCGTCCTGAATGGAGTGACTTCAACAGAAACAAGCGTAACATCAGGTGTGCCACAGGGCAGCGTAATAGGTCCGCTGCTTTTTACGATTTACATAAACTATTTGGTTGATGGTATTGACAGCAGCATTAGACTGTTTGCCAATTATGCTGTAGTCTACAGGAAAGTGGTATCACACGAAAGTCGTGAATAAATCAATGAGGATATGTAGAAAATAAATGTGTGATGTAATGACTGGCAGTTATCTCTCAATATTAGTAAGTGTAACCTACTGCGTATAACAAAGCGAAAATCCCCATTAATGAACGAGTACAAAATAAATGCCCAGTCTTTGGAAGCGGTAACATCCGTCAAGTATCTGTGTGTGACTATTCGAAATGATCTCAGATTGAATGATCAGATTGCACAAGTAACAGGCAAGGCGAACTCTACATTGCGGTTTATTGGTAGAATCCTGAAGCGATGCAGTCCTTCAACAAAGGAAATTATTGTTCGTCTGTATGAGACCCTTACCAGTTGGGTCTCATTCAAGAGATTGAGAAGGTCCAAAGAAGAACTGCAAGATTCGTGACTGGTACAATTAGCCATCGCGAGAGCGTTACAAATATCATAGAAAGTTTGAAGTGGGACACGCTTGCAGACAGACGACGAGCTAAACGGAAGGGGCTTCTCACTAAATTCCAAAACCCGATGTTCGCCGAGGATGTAGAGCATGTATTATTACCACCAACTTTCATATCGCGCAATGATCACCATTCAAACATAAGGGAAATTAGAGCTCATACTGAGGCATTCAGACAGTCGTCTTACCCTCGCGCGATCCGCGAGTGGAACAGAGGGGGGGGGGGGGGGGGGGGGGGGACTATGACTTTGGCACGAATAGTGCCCTCCGCCATACACCGCTTGGTGTGGTGGCTAGCGGAGTATATATATAGATGTAGATGTAGAAGTTGCATTGGCTTATCCCTGTCTTGTCTTTACGGCGTGGACGAGGATTTTCTAGCTCTACAGTCGGCCTCTATACGTGGCACCAATGCGAAGACACAGAGATACACGTCTCCATCAGCAACCGCGTGGGCCACGAACAAAATCTGAACACAAACAGCTTTTCTTAACGGCAAACGCCATATTAGGAGCTTAAATAAAAGTGAGCCATTTTGGGTTTTTATAAAAATGTTTTGTAGAGATCGTGTAATTCATCTGACATCATTGTCTGATACTCCTATCGTTCCACAATAATTCGCAATTTCAGAATTTCGAGTATAATTAGTTTACTGAAAGAGACTTCCATACTAAATTTATGCAAATTATCTTCCATACCTTTGATTTTTTACAGTAAGTTAATATATTCTTGAAACTGAGCGAGGTGGTGCAATGGTTAGCGCACCGACTCTCATTCAGTACGGTTCATTCCAGCGTCCGGCCAGACAGACAAATTTTCTTTGTAAGGGCATGGCCAGTCTCCTTCCAAACCCCTGAAACCATCTGAGCTTCATCTCCGTCTCTAATGACCTCGATGTCGACGGGACATTAAAGCCTAATCTCCCTATTTACATTCTTGAACCACAAATGTCGTTTTCTCACATAACCTCCTTACTTCAACTTCTTTACGCCGCCGTGCAGCTAAGGCCTCTATACCAGCACCAAATGATTCAGGAGCAGCACGTCGGAGCCACTGTTTAGCAGCCTTCACATCTTCAACCGCAAACGGACTCATTCAGTTCACCGAAGATCTGGTAATCAAACAGTGACCAGTCTAGAAAGACTCCCTAGCACTCGCCCCAGTTGTACAGCCGACTTTGCTAACGATGGTTCACTGTCTACATACGCTCTCATTTGCAGAGACGACAGTTTAGCATAGCCTTCAGCTACGTCATTTGCTACGACCTAGCAAGCCCCCTTATTCAGTTACTATAATTACTATCTTCAAGAATGCATTCTGAACAGATAATATTGTGAATCGTGTACCGTCAAGAGCGACGTTCATCATTAATGGATTAAAGTTAAGTATCAAACTAATTACGTCCGCTTTCTGAATTCTCATTCTTTGTCATGTTCCAGACCTCACGTCAGCATAGTTCTTGCCTCCTCACGCCAGCCTGCGTGAGCTAAAACGCGTGCATTTCGGCCTCCACTCGTAACACCGTGTTGGCTCTTCTGCTAACACAAAAGCTACCCTGCGACGTGGAGGCGAGGCTTGTCGCCCGCACCTCTCATCTCCCTTCTGCCGGCAGTCCTCATTTCTTTGCGGTCGCGGACGATTGCCGCGAATAATACCAGGCGGTTATAATTAAACTTTTTTAAACTATTTGACCCGTTATAATACGG